>NC_137645.1:4931647-5531647 GCF_963383615.2 Lipophrys pholis | reverse complement strand
AGAAGGAAGGCAGGAAGTGAGGAAGATGAGTGAGAAGACAGCAGGATATGAACCGTACAAAGTGTTCACATGGTGCTGCTGCTATATATAATTCAGAATAGGCACACATCGTATCTGCAGGGCAGCCAATCAGAGCGTGTCTTATCAGATCAGGGAGGTTCAGGACTGAACACATCAGATGCACACAAAACATTGAGATGAGTGACCGACCTGACTCGTCGTCCATTTTGATTGACAGGGCCGGGCTCTGGGGGGCGGAGTCTTCGCTCAGAGAGTAGCTGTGCTCTGCTTGAATGTCTGTGAGATTAGAGGGTTCTTGTCAGAAAGGTAGGAAATGGACTCCTGCTGCTTTCAGCTGCCAGATAGAGATTCAATTCCAGGTCGAATTTATGCATTCCCTTTCTCATTGTGAATTCATACACACCAACAGTTATAAGAGCTGTCCAACCAAATTTTCATCCAACAAAGACTCTTGATGAAGCATGTAGTGACATGACAGGGTCATCATGTCTGGCTACTCACTGTGGAAGTGTCCACACTCATGCAGGAGGTATAAAATAGAGAAAAAAATTTAATCCCCGGCCATTAAAAAAAAATTACTTAAAAAGATATCCAAATAAAGTACCACAGAAATAACCATATGATTATCTGCACATATATGCGCCTCCCGTGCAAGTTTCAATGTGGCCGATCTCTTTCTCATCTCAAATGCTAAGTTAAAAGGGCGCACAGAAAGCCCTGTAATACAATTTTCACATCAACTCTTTAACTGTCTTAATCAGAGATTTTCATGGGAGCGTGGGCTCCTAACGAATTATCTTCTCGGTGTTAATTATTTATCATAATCAAGCTGCGACGCCTGCTGCCCGTCTTATTATGTCCATTCATGCATGGGCACAGAGACAATTTGGCTGATTGCAAACATGCTACTTTTAAAGTGTTTTTTCACAAGACTGTCCACGCATCTGGCATAAAAGATGGTAATTATTAGATGAGTGTGTCACAGATCTCATCCCGATATTCTGTCCGTGCATACATGACCTCGCTTGCAGCCGCCTACGTCTACTTTTAATTCACACTTTCATTGAGAAATCCTGCTCGTCTGTCTTTGTCGCAGGGCCGATGATGCGTTTATGTACCGGTGACTCAGGCACCCGGGAGACAATAACAACATTACATACAGATTTTATTCCTCGCTTCAAACATTTTTGCCGTCTCCGTGGCCATGGCAACGTCTGACGGGGAACCTGATAAGCGTGACGCTGAGCGCAATTGGCAACGTGACGGCAGCTTCCACAGTATGGGAGAACCTTTTGCACAATAACCTGGTGTAAGACAAGTTTTTTGGAAGTCACACGCACCTCCGACGTCAATATCAATGTCAGGGAGACACGATAGATGCCTTTTATCAAGCCTGAGTTCTTCTATCTTTTTGATGTGTGGCATGTGTCTTCCTGTTTTATTTCTTAATTAAAAAAGGAAGGAGCTTACCTGGGCTGCTGTCCATGTCGATGTGTAAAAGTGACGGTCTTTCTGCCAGCAAGGGGCTCTAATAGGTGGTCGTCAAAGAAACTGTTGAATAATTCACTGCTGAAGTCATCCATCTGGTCACCCGAGAAAGGCTGGAACAGACAAACGCAAAGACGTTGGACACAACAACTTTTATAAAAAGATTTTGTGGTCTGAGTCGAGGTTACGTGGAATTGTTGCAGCATTTAGTGTCATCTACCCGTGTTGGCTCAAACTACAACAGCCTTGCTAAACACGTCCATGTTTGTCCCATTATGACAAGTGTAAAGACACTTGTAGATCATCGGGGAAACTCTGGGACAAATCTGACCTCAAAGGAGATGAAAACTGTGCGCATGCTGAACTAATGTGAACTACACTTCCATCCATCTACAGACACTACAGCTAATGGCTTTTTCCATTGAATGAATAGTTGAATGAACAACATGAGAGGAAATTACCTTCAGTTAGCTTCCCAATTGAAGGTCACGCCTTCAAGTGCTTTGTGCCGTTGAGCCAGCAGTTTAATAACCGCCAACTATTACACTGATCTCAACTACAAAATTATAAATCGTCTCAAGCTAGAGCAAGAAAATGCACTCAAACAACTTTCTGTGCGTTCGATTTATCACATATTGGATCAATAGTCTGCCGCAGACTCACTCGGCATCAGAGACGAAGCCGAAGGCTGGAAGAGCACGTCAATGGGAAACAGCGCTGATAGATTAATGCTCAGTCTGGATGAATGAGTCACTGAGCTGAGGGACGTTGTTCTGGAAGCCTGGGACTGCATGGTGCTCTGATTTCACTGGTTTACACACACACACACACACACACACACACACACACACACACACACACACACACACACACACACACACACACACACACACACACACACACACACACACACACACACACACACACACACACACACACACACACACACACACACACACACACACACACACACACACACACACACACACACACACACACACACACACACACACACACACACACACACACACACACACACACACACACACACACACACACACACACACACACACACACACACACACACACACACACACACACACACACAATATGAGTCATCCTGGTCTTGAACAAACATGCAAAAATTAGGCGAGGAGCAGACGTACATGGATTGATTTGATCTTGTAAACATACTATGCCTGGAGGCTTACAGACAGACACAGTCCCAGAAATAAGTTGATTTAATGAGCATCAATTAAGCTGATTTCCATGTTTCATTCCTGAAAATTTACTGCGGCTCGTCTACAAAAATTCGAAAGCACTTCAGCGATAAAAAGTAGCAGTGATGATCCTTATATCAAGACCTTCAGAGTAGTTGATTATTTCACCCAAAACTGAGACTTTCAGAAGCTGCTCAAACCCAAAACATGATCATTTCCTAAAAAAAAAGTTCTCTGGCTTCATCGCTTTGGTGTCTGTTGAGGTGTCCGACACTGTGGTGGGTGGAAGGGAATAAAAACGCCAGATTGTAGATTTTAAAAGGACCATATGGTCTGCGTGACTCATGGGAATCTTGCTGGTGTTTATAGGATCTGGTAATGTCCTTTAAATACTCGCCAGCCGAGTCAGCTTGAAGCAACATTCGCAGCTTCACACGTGTGTTATCTGTGTGTGTTTGTCTATATTTGTGACTCAGTTTGAGGGGTCAAGCGTAGAGACGTTATGGGATGCCTGCAGCTGCCTGGAAAACATGTGCGCGCGCACACACATGAAAAACTGATGTTTTGGAGTGGAACTGTGTTGAATTTCTGAAGTGAACCGAGAGGAAGGTTTGAGATTTGGGGGCTCAAAAGGCATTTTTTCACTAATCAGATTCTGATTTGTCACAGCAGGACAAAAGCACATAAAGTAGAACCAATGATATTTAAGGGCGAAAGAATCAAGAGAACAATTTCAACCGTACCCAATGTGGCCATATCAATCTTTTTAAACTCTGTGTGTGTGTGTGTGTGCGCACTCAGTGATCCTGCACTCACACGCACAACTGGAGACTCACTCATTCATAAACAAAACGCGCCCACATTCAGAAATAGTAGTTCCTCCAGACAGAGCAGCCTTGTTCTCCTGCCGCACTAAATGCCCAAATAATATCTGTTTGAATAACCCGGCTTCTGGCTCTTTACCTCAGCACTAAGAGGGAATATAGGTCACATTCAAACCAAAAATAAACAGAGAAAAGCTTCCTTAATTGGCTGTAATAATGGCAGAAATACAGAGAGAGAGAAAGCAGAGAAAGGTCCTGAGCTGCAACAATTAAGGATGATCCAAAGTCAGTGTCAGTCACTGCATCAGTCGAACACTGCTGCAATACGAAGTGCATCAGATTTAACTCTTTTGGCTCAAGCAGTCGGACTGTTATCTTCTCATCAGTTACGCCTTCACTCAGAGTTTCACCTGCTAAAGCCAAATCCCTACATTATCCATCACCTGCCATCATGATGATGAACCCATGAATAAATAGGTTTTTCAGTAACTGGCGTGTTCAGGTATTCTGAACGTGTACAGACGCTTTCACTGAGCTTCCGCTGACTTTAAACCGTGCAAGAAGAAGAAATCCGCCACCATAAGTCCAAACTTTCACGAATATTGCACATACTTGCTATCCTCACAAAAATACACCGTCTTAAATGCAAACCAATGGCTGCTGTAGCACGGTGCAGGAAAATGTAAAAAGGCAGTAAATGTACACTTCAAGGTGCAGTAACACATTTCCTACTGGTCTATACAACAAAGTACAGCACAGACTAGTGGCCTGATACACAAATGGCTCCATTTTCAATGGTGTTTCTGTGTGCATAAAGAAATCATTGCAATATTTTCTGAAATAAAGATGGAGGAACTATTGTTTTGAGTTGACTGTTTTCATATTAATACAGCTTTGATTTGTTGCCAGTGGCTAAAACAGTCACATTACATGTCTTGCAGCACACTTTAGTCTGCACTGATCCTTGGATACTCTCTATAGTACTGTGTAGTAATGTATTTTCGTAATAGAGGACAGTAACATTACTGAACATTTTTCTGTTGCTTCCATATTTGTGTATGTCTCAAGGGACTTAATACTGTAATTACAATTAGTAGGTTAACGTCTTCATGGTGTACATTATTGGTTAAATGCACCGATTGACTTTCCTAAGCATCATCTTAGTGCCGCCGACTTTCCTTTTCTCCGTATTAAATTCTTAAATCACTAATATACAAGCAGAAACTTTCACTCGACTCAGTTCAAATGAAAATCTGTTTGCACTTGATTGGATTAAAGTGACGACTGGAAGCACTTAAGTTCTTCAATCAAACTCTTCTCTGATCTGCAGAGCTCAACCAGAACGATGATTTTAAAAGAAAAAAGAAATAGTGATCTGGCTGCCTTATAAACATCTGGCATTAACGACATGAAAGATCCATCCTGCCTTGTATCAACGGCTCAGGTTGCGACCATGTCCATCCCTTTATGACCAGTAAACCGTCTTCTGATGGAGCACACAAAGCTCAAATCATCTCAAACCAATGAGAAGTTTAGTGGAGTCAAAAGGCCTCCATAGTCCCCAGATTGCAGTCCAATAGAGCATCTTTGGGGTGAAGTGGAGGAGGAGATTGGTAAGTTTCAGTATATACCAGTGAGACCCTCACACAGAGTTGCAGTTGAAGCGTAATGAGCCGGAACAGCTGGAGTCAGTGTGAACAGCGTCGCTGCAGTCTGGGACCCATCATTACCTGAAACTCTCTGCTGGGAAACGAGCCTCATCGGGGAAGAAAAGTGTGTTAAAAAGCAGTTGACAGGTTTTACAGCTTATTTCGGGGCCAGTGTGTCATTTTGAAACTGGGATGCAAACCCCACAAAGACACGGGAAAGACGCAAGCAAGGAGTAATTACGAGTGTCTGTAATTACAGGAGCTAAGTCTTAACATATCTCTGTGCTCTCCTGTCATTTTACTACCAGGCTGGATCAGGTGATGAAAGCTGAAAACCTGGCCTGTGTGTGGAGTTTGGTGCAAAAGCAGCCGTCTGTGAACCCCTCACACTGCACAACCTAAGACAGGAGTTCTCAAATTGCACCCCCCCAGAGCCCACCCAGTTAAATTCCAGATCCTCAAAGCTTTGTCACGTTATTAGATATTAATATAAATGGCTGTTGGGACACATTTAATAAAAAATTATTCTCCTGTTAGTTTGAGGCATCGCAAGAGTGAGTCGCTGCTCTCACTGTTCTGCAGCATGCAGAAGAATTTGCTTTCTGTGGCACAGTGAAGGAAAACACAGGGATAAAGTGGATTACAGAGAGCCTAGTGGGCCAAAAACTTTGTCATTTATGGATTGAATATTGCAGTGGAAACTGTCGTAAAATGCACTGAACATCATGTAAAGGCCAAAGGAAAATACACTCAAACTATAAAAGTCTTGATGAAGTCATGTACTCTCACACTGAGCCTCTGGGCAGATTTATATATCCATAAACCCAGAGTGAGTGGCTTGTGTTTGTTTTAAAATAAAACTAAATGTGAAGTTAAACTACAAGAATACAATTACTCTTCATTATACAAGTCAAAAGGTGAACTTGTGAACACGAGACCTGCTGCTTTCCTCCACCATGCTGCAGGAAATACAAACTTTCTCTCACAGGAAACAGTTTTCTCACTTCATTTCTTCTGCTGCATTGTGCATTTCTCTCATTTCAGAAACTACTCAGCTCTGCAGGAATTAGGCCACTTTTCAAATCTCTACACATAAAAATCTGCTACGAATGGTAAAGCACACGTGAAGGTTGTTTTTCCAGGAGGTGCACCAAACTAAAAGCCTTTACGTTCATTCTAATCAAAGATTTGTGGATAAAAAGTCATATTCAGTAGATGATTTAGGTGTCTTGTGATTTTTGCAAAGCTTTGCACAACATTGCGAGTCCTTTTAATCTCATGTGTTTTATGTGCACATTTGTTGGTAGAGCTGTATATCTAACAAGGAGCCATATCACAATAAATGGAGTGCTGTATAATTCTATAACAGAGTTTTAAGTTTTATATATATATATATCCTCAAACTTAAAACTGAAAATGCAAGTATTTGTTTGGCTGTTGAAATAAAAAATGTAAATAAAAATGTGATATTGTTTGAATAACCTGGGTCACAGCACTGAAGGGTGTTTCGACTGGTTCTAAATTTGTCTTTTCTCATGCTGAGAGTCCTGCAAACATCAAGTCATTGAGCTGCAGTCCTGCCTGCCTCTGATAAGTAAATGGTCATGTTGTCATCATCTGTGAGTGTGTGTGTGTGTGTGTGGAGACACGAAAAGTATCCAAAAAACCAGCAGAGTATTTTTTCCTGCATGCCTGCACACATTCCTTCAGCCTGACTGCCGGCCAATCAGGGACCGGAATGCAGATGAGGTGGGCGTGTCTCTATCCTAAGCTGGAGTACAGGGTCTGAATGGAGAGTAGTAGAATCAAATAAAATAGAAAAGTGCAAAAGTGCCGACACACATTAGAAGACTTGGGTTTGGTATGAATATGTGAAGGGGGACTAAAAGAGTAAGTGTGGAGAAGTGTGTCAGTTAATGTTAATTCGGGATGAGAACAGAATCCGATAGATTGGAGGAAATGTCCTCTGTTGACCTCGTTTCATGCAGGGGTGTGTATGTGTGCCTCTCAGCAGACAAAGACAAACTTTCTCAGATTTCTGCTCAATTGTGAAACTTTTCCTGCTTCCATTTTTCAAGCAGTATAGTCAAGATGACACATTTATTTTTCTGCTCGGCAAATAAGTGACAAAACTTGAAATTAGTGCTCAAACTGCAGTTTTTTAACAAAATCTCTCAGATTTGTGATGATGTGCCTACAATTGAATGGTTAAAGATGTTTTTTTTTTGTCATCATGCATACACACTTCTGGGTACTGGATCACATCAATAGTTCACCAAATATATACCCATTATGAAAAGTAGATGAACTCTTCAAGCCTCTCTCGTGTTTTCCTCAAGATTTATTGCTGCTGTGTGCAGAGCTCAGGTCTCGGCAGGTTGTAAACTGCACCCATGACCCCCAGAGTCAATGTGAGGCCGACCAGCCGCATACTGAAGTGAATGTATGGTCACATTTCAAGAAGAAATGCAAAAAAAAAAATGAAGAATACACCTTAGAAATCCCTTTCTGGCTTCAGTATATAAATGATTGTTGGAATGCCACGTGAAGATGGTTGGAGATTGAAGATTCAGACATTTTGATTTCTACTAATAATAAATGAAAAATCTCTTTTAAAAAAAGCCAACCCACAATCAGACACTCTGATAAAGACCGACAGCTCGCTGTCTTTTTCCTGTTTCACCACCAGCTCCATGCTGCCGACAGCAGGGCACACTCTGTGCTGGAAGAGGTAAACAAAAGACAGAGGAAAGGGTGTGTGTGTGTGTGTGTGTGTGTGTGTGTGTGTGTGTGTGTGTGTGTGTGTGTGTGTGTGTGTGTGTGTGTGTAGTGTGTGTGTGTGTGTGTGCGTTTCCATGTTGTACCGCACCACAATGCCCACCTTCTTAAAAAAGCAATAAGCTGCTCGATTTGTGTGCAATCTGCAATTTATTCATAGTCGATCACAGCACCTGAACGTACTATGTGAACTTTACACCTTTGCTGCTGCCCTGTACTACATAACATATCCAGAACCCAGCCCAGCAGCTTCACGGTAAAGTGGGCTACTTTACGTATTTAGATCAGACAGGGGGAGGTGGGGGGGGGTTCAAACCACAGGCAGACTGCTAGGCTGACTCACCCACCACAATAGAGGTCTGCCTGAAAACCTGGGCTGAGGGGATGACACAAAGTGGAAAAGCAGACAGAAACAGACAAATTTGCTCACACTGTTATTGTGATCCAAGTCTGCCGAGCCTGGCAGGACACTTTTGACCGTGGTACCACAGTCGCCCATCAGGCATTGTTTCAGCTTTGGATTCTGTCATCATAATTAGAATCGACTGGAAATAAACTGTAACAACAATCTGCATGTAAAACCTCCAGTCTGACCCATTACTGTTCATACAGCAATCCATTCTAGATGCAACACATGTTAACCACTCTGATGATGATGATGATGATGGGCCAGCATAAATTTGCACAACCACATGGTGTCTTATGTTGTCATCACAGCTGGTTTATACATAAATTACAAGACTTTGAGAGTGAAAAAAGTGCAGATATACAGAGATGCAGTTCAAACAGGTCAGTTTTCAGTCCTTTAAATGTTTGTTAGGTTCAGTGGAATTGTTGCCCAACAAGTCAGAGCAACTTAAAGATGCTTGGATTCAAATAAAGTGATGTAGATTATAAACCCTCAAAATGTGGATGTTTATATGAGCTGATTGGACGCTGGTTAATTAGAGGCTTTAATGTTCAATTAGAATGAAGTAATTAACAATTATTAGGCGACAGACACACACACACACACACACACACACACACACACACACACACACACACACACACACACACACACACACACACACACACACACACACACACACACACACACACACACACACACACACACACACACACACGTGCAGCTGCAACACCTGCCGGCTGCACACACACACCCCCACACAAGTTAACCAGTAACTCGTCAGCTTGTGTAGGTGTGTGCACGCTCACACGACATGCACGCGCGCACGGTAAGAGCGCCGGATGTCAGTCAGGATCTAATTCTAATACCTGCACCGCCCTCCTGAGGTCCGGCTCCGGGCGGAACAGGCAGCGTGGGTGCGTTTGGTTAAAACTTGCACAGACAGATTAAATGCTGACATGTGGAAGATTTTTGTTTTTTAATGGGATGAATAAAAGGAGAAAAAGACTCACCACATTAGTGAGGAAATCTCCGTCGCTGAGCTCCTCCAGGTCCAACAGGTTGCTCCCTGCAGACGGGTAGAGTTTCTCGGCCGTTAAACTGTCTAAGATAGAGTCCATCATGACTGTGGTGTGTGTGTGCACGGACGGTGTGCACGGCTCTCTGGACTCGAAGCTTTGACGTGAACTCGGTAAAAGGTGCGGGCGGCCGCAGGAGTCCAGCCGGATGTTCACACCGGCTGAGGCGAGCCGAGTCCAGCTGTTGCTCTCATTCACTGACGAGCCAGTACTCACACGGATCTGCACATCCTTCTTCTGCTCCTTCCTCCTCCTCCTCCTACTTCTTCATCTTGGTGCTTTAGGTTAGGAGAACGCGGCTTTCCATCCAGAGGCGCTCCGAGATCCCTCAGCCACGCGCTCATGAATATTCAGTGTTACCCCGCCCCCTTTTGGTGCAAACAGACCACGCCCACCCCAAAATTGTCCGCTCACGCACCGAAGCTCGAATCATTTACTTGCTGTAATATATTTCCCAGTGAAAATATAGTAAAGCACAAACAGCATATTAACAGATATATATACATACTAAATTAATTAAAGTGGCACTATTATATTCTGATTAAATAAACTAAACAAGCACCAACATATTGAACAAAATATACAGGCTCAGTAGGCTACACGAATATAACACCAACCAATATATGCAAAGGTTAAATAAGAAAGAAGTGACAGGTGATTAACAGAAACAATTAAATACACTGACAATGCTGAAGAGATTAAAAGCAGAAAAAGTACTGGTGCAAGTCCTATTTGGACTTATAATTATTATAGTATGTGTGTCAGTGATGATATTATGGATTAGTATTCAAATACAGTTTTTGAAAACACTTAAATATGAGTGGCTTTTATATGAATGACCATGATTCCATTTTATATGTATATATATATATATATATACATTTAAAGGACTTTTTTAAGTGGGACAGAAAGTTGAGAAATATATATTTTGCACTCAGCTATGAGCTGGTGTTGCATTACGATTACAGAATTGTCTCATCTTGAGTTATGATCATTAACTCATCGTATTTCATCCTATCTTATCTTACTTTATACAATCTTGGGTTCACATAGGCTCTGTAGTTGTGAGCATTAAATACTGCATTAAAATATTTTTATCTTTACATTGATCTGTAAATAAAGACAAATGTCCTACTCAAGATATGAGGCTTTTACATTTGAGTTATTTTTTTGTAAATGTAAAAATTAGGCATACACTTATGAAAATACATTCAATAACTGTATGTTGAGTTAATTTAGCTAAACTTGTTTTAAAAGTTGTAATCAGGTAGTATTCATTGTCTCAATCAAGCACATGTGCAACATATAAAGAATCTCTATTACTTTATTGCGATGTGTACGAAGCCTCAGAACAAATTGTCTCAAGCCGGACCGGTTTCAGTTACCCTGAATAAAAAAAAGTGCGGTGCAGAATTTTGCCGACACTCATTTTCAATGTGTATTTGTGAAAGAAAAAAAATTAAAAAAGGACAAGTGACTAGATTGATTGGATACTTTAAAATCCTGCCTGCAGCAACCACGCACACACACTCACACACAGTCACAGGAAAGTGGCAGTGGATGCGATATTTCTTTGTCTCCTGGGATCATCCTGCCTCAGATTATTTCTCCTGTGAGAGGAAACGGAGTGAAATGAACCCTGTTCATTGTGCTGCCGGTATCACTGGTGTGTAACGCAGCTCTGACCTGTTACATCATTTGTTAGGTTTCACTGAACTGACGATGTAAAAGGAACTTCTGGATGTTTTATTTATATTTTTTAGAGGGCAATTTTATTTAATTTTTTTTTGAGATTTATAGTTGTATCAATATTTTCATCATTACATTGTATTAATAAAATTAAATATGTAATCAAGGGGAGGCCTCAGTGGTACACAATTCATTTCAAGGACATTGTGGTTTCGATGTTGGCACGTGCAAGATCGGATGTTAGAGGCAGCTTAATAATGACAGTGCTCTACAATATGGTTCTGATTTCTATCTCAGCAATCCTGAAGGATCATCAGACAATCTTGATGTTTTTTAGAATGTGGTGATCTTTATTAAGGGCTCCCAACTGCGTTGTTCAGTTTAAGGTCGTCGCTGCGGGTGTGGCGGAGGTTAAGACACAGAACTTCCTATCACAATCAACAATAGTGATAATCATCAGAGTTTTGTGTGTTTTATGTTCCTTTCCTGACAATGCTTTGTTATGTAATGATCTCTTCTAGTTCTCCAGGCTGTTTCCCACCTGAATCCTTATTCCCTATATTCTTATCCATCATGCCCCCACCTCTGAATCCACCTGGTGTCTTCTTTTCTGGCGTCTTTCTGCGTTCACGTATCAGTTTACGGAGGTAGCTGTCCCACCCCATGGGACAAAGCATCTTTGTTTGTCTCTCACACACACCGGTGTTGTGTAACTGCGATGACCTTTCACTGACGACGGCAGCTTTCCTCAAAATCTCACACGCTCAAACTCAAATCTGGAGACACTCTGAGGAGTTTTTGACCTCGGCTTTTTCGAGAGGCCGCTCCTGTTTGAGTCCAATCACAGTGAGCGATCAGGCAGAACGGCTGCAAGAAGAAACCGTCCTGAAATAAAAGGAAACATCGTGAGAAATGTTGGAAATGCATAAATACCACTTTTTTGTCTTAAATCTTGAAACTTGTTATAACTTCCAAACTGGCTCTGATTGCACTTCTGATGGGTTTCAGACGCTCGCTGGTGGCTGAAGATAGTTTGTGTTCAGGTCACAGCATGAAATGAGCTTGATTTGTAAACTGTGACTAACTTGTGTAAACAAATGTCTGTCAGCAGAGTTGCAGAGACTGAGTTCACTTTGATCAGCAGATTTAAACGATTTGAGCAGAAAACAAGGAAAATCAGGTTGAAATTGACTCTGAATTTCTTCAGACTTTGAACGAACGGAGGCTGTCAGTGCGTTTGAATGGACGAGCTCTGTGATTGGCTGTTGTTGCTCCTGACACATGTGATGGGGAGCTTCTGATTGGCTGCTGCTGTCCTGATGCAAGTGTGAGTCATCTTCTATTCTGGGCATGCAGAGTTGACACGGGGTCGTGACCTCTCATCCCTGTGGTGACCACTGTGATGTCATCACACTTCCTGCCCCCCCTCCTGTCTCCACGATCCACTCAGGTTTGGGACATCAAAGCAGTGAGGCGGAGGAGGAGCATTTTGAGTGTTTTCGTGATGTTTTCACCACGCCAATTGTAGCGACACCAGATCATGTTGATGAATAGAAATTCATGCATCGATATTAATTTACTTCACAATTAACCGCAGATCAGTGATGGAACAAGAGGAACTCTCTGAACTGCCATCACCAACATGTTTGCGAGCGTGACCAAATGAGTTTGCACACAGCATTTCACAGACGTGGGATAGCAGGAGTCAGTCCTTAATTTTATCTGAAGAAATTGGACATTTTTAATCCCCACTGTTTCCGATTCAGTCGGTTATTTGTGTGTCGCGTCAACAGAAATATAGGTTTTAGTTTCCAGTGAAGCCAAACAGATTCTAAGTTGAGGGGTCATTATGTTCCAGTTATAAACCCACATAAATTCTCCATAAAAGATCCAACAACTGTTGTTTTCCTTTGCGTTGTTCCACCGCTAACAATTAAAACTGCATTACTGAAAAGTCATCACAGACAGTAACCCAAATGTATGAAGCTAAAAATAACATCCACATTCGAACTCAAAAGCAAAATCTGGAACAGGCCGCACATTTTTACCCTCTGTGCTTATATAAAAGGCCGATGGGGTTGTGTGGGTGGTTGGTTGGTGGTAGCTGGGTGGAGCAGTGGATGGTATAATAAATGGTCACAGGGGTGGACAAAGTGGAGCGATGGAGAGTCATCCAGTTTTCCATCATGCCTTTACAAAGAGCTGCAGATAAAACAGAGGAGTCAGACTGGAGAAGCAGCCACAACTTTTTCTTCCCTGTTACAACTTCCATCTTATATTCTGTATTTTACTATGTTGATTTTTCCTCTCCCTTTCTCTCAGCGGCGTCTCGCTCAAGGCAGAGTTCAGGAGTTCAGAGAAGAGCGGAGAGACGCAGTCGAGTCATGCCAAGACTGTAATAGCAGTCAGACTCATTCTTTACTCACGTTACATCATCGACACAAAACAAGTTTTACTCACTGATGAACTTCACAGCCTTTACAAGGCTGAAAGGATCAATATTTGAATGAAAATCATTATGAATGTAAAACTGTAGTATTAATCTCCTGTTTCAGTAACTCTGGTTGTCAAAGGCTTTTACACCAAGTGAACAGGGATAACTTTATTGAGTTATATATGCGACACTGAGGAGGCTGCACCAATCCGCGTGACTGTACCGCCCCCTACTGGAGGATGAAACATGTAACAACCCAGGATCCAAAAACACGTCTCTCTTCCCTTTAAAACATGGAACCGTCATTAAGTAAATACACGTGAGTGATTATGACATTTTGAAATAAGATAAGTCGTTTTAAATCTTTCCCATTGAAAGCTACTAAAAGAACACATTAATGTCTATGTGCTGGTCTTGGTGGGTTTATGTACTGACATCAGCAAGTCAACCAACTTGTCCAACTTACTCCAACTCACTACTGCCACCTACTGTACAAAAGTGGCATTGCAAACGAATTGCTCAAATGTCAAATTAAAAAAAGAAAGTTGGCCACTTTGATTTCATGTCTTGTGTAAATTGATCAGCTTTTACCATGAAACCATCTGTCCACTCTTTCCTCCGACTAACCTCACCCTGGCTCGTTAGGCTGTGTGCTGACTTTTAAAAGACATGAGATCATCGGGGGTGACTGGAACCCGCCGAAAACCGCCTCACAAATTATGTGTCCCTTAAGTGTCATATCCCATTTCTGGGTCAAATTTTCCCAAATCTGTAAAAGTCACTGGATTGCACGCATTGTGCCGTTGGCGCCACCACTTTCTGCATCACGTTTTGTGAGTCTGCAGAGAAATGTTGTGTGGAGCATGCATCACTCTGATCACTTGCCCCGACTAATCTCCGTTGTCATCAAGTCCAGAAAGTTGGAAACTGCAAACTTGAGAAAAACCACGAGTGAAACAGGCTTGAAAAATAATAACTCAAGTTCTGAAATAGTACATTTTCTGGGAAATGGCACAATACACAATATTCAGGCTTATTGTATAGGACAGCATGTGGGTCTCCAAAGTGACTCGATACTGCCAAGTGATGGACAAAAGAGGCATTACCTCAATGCAAATACATGCTCACGCGTTTCAGTGATGACGACTGCTACGAAACAAGAGAAAAACAGAACAAGCGATGTTGTTCTCTAATGAATCACAGTGAAGTGAGTGGTTTGTTGGCTGCGATCACCACTGCATGGTCTTGGATCGGGTCAGTTTCCTGGTCAGAGCGTGGCGGACAGTTAGCATGTAGGAGCGGCGGTCCGGCAGAGGGCGCTGCTGGTCCAGCACCAGCCTGAAACACAGGGGTTCAAACTCATTATTATGCAAGGTGACACGGTGCACGGTTTGATATCAAGTGGCTTGGATGAATGGAATGACTTTGGAATGTTTTCTTTACTTTTAAAGAGGCATCGGTAAATTATAAAAATTAAATATCTGTTCACAAAACCTGAACAAAAACCATTATAACGATGCATCACAGTGCAAAATACAATTTGTATTTCACAGTTTGTTTTCACAAATTTACTTGAACAGTGTGCAAGTGTGAAAAAGTGTGATCAGCTGAATATAACACGCGATACACACCTGATGAGCTGAAACACTGCAGCCTCCACTGCCAACACGGCTTCAGCCACTGACAGCTCCCCGAAACTACACCTGCACATTCAAATAAAGAGTTACAGTTAATTCTGTGATATTCTAAGGATCAACTTTGTTCATAAGCCCATGTTATTTACAGAGAATTTAGGATTTTCATCCTTAAATTCTGAGTATTGCAAAGATATGATAAACACATTGCATTTTCACAAAGATGATTGTTCATAACATCTACTTGAACAAGGCAATATTTCAAATTAAAGCGCACAAACCTCAAATCCTTGGCAAGTCTCTGTCCTTCCTCTGTTGTCACCTCCCTGCCGATCTCCAAATCCGCCTTATTGGCTACCAGCACTGTGGGAACCACTGACACACACACACACACACACACACACACACACACACACACACACACACACACACACACACACACACACACACACACACACACACACACACACACACACACACACACACACACACACACACACACACACACACACACACACACAGTGAACACGTTCAACACACAATCGGTAGAGTCCGAGGCAGTCAGCCAAACATTTTCCAGTTTGACCATTTCTTGTGGCATAAAATAAAGTTTCCTTCAGTAATGTGTGAGTGAGCCTCTCACCCAGACTCTGTTTGGTCTGGTCGATGAGGCTCTTGAGTTGTGGGACCTCCAGGAAGCTGCAGCGTTGTGTGATGGAGTAGAGCAGCAGGAAGCCGTCGGCCCAGCGGATGGAGGCCTCCAGTGAAGCCACAGAGCTCTCCTGAAGGACAAAACTTGGTCACACTCTGTCTTTCACGAGTTAGATGTGTCTCACAAAGGTTACCTTCCAAGCTACATCCAATATCTCCAGATCCACAGATTCCTGATCCACCATCCGACTGCATCTGTAGGTCATCTCTGCAGAAAGACACACTTAGTGTGGATCTGCCAAGTGAATGAAACAGGTTGGTCAGTTTGTCTTACCCTTCTTATGGTCATATTCACCGATGAAGCGTTTGGTTATGAAACGGACACACAGAGCTGGAGACACAAAGCAGACACGGTCAGTGGAGAAAGAAACACAAGAGTTCCCTCACATGCTCTCACATTAACAAGCCGGAGCTACAGGTCTGCATCCTGTCTGCCGCACCAAACACTTGCACGACGTGTGTCGTCAGATCTCGACATTGTTGCTTTTGGAGTTTCTGAACGCACGGGTGCTTTGTCTGTGTTTAGGTGGAAGGAGCCTGGAAAGTTCATGTTTGTTTGACTTGCTGCCGAGGGGCTCGCTGCATTATAGCGGGACACATTAAAAGGTCATTGCCTATGCTGTCATTTGAGCCTCTGCTGAAGCAGAAACACAGTTTTGTTTTCATTCAGGTCCTCTGTCCACAAGTGAATCAGCAGAGAAATGTAGCAGTCAGCTCTAGTTTCCTCTGGGAATCATCTACTTTGACAGTGAAGTCAAAAACAAGGCCTAAGTGCTTCACTACTCCAGGCTTGGGTGTAGTTTCCATTTTTAGCAGAAACCCTTCAAACTGTGTCTAAGTGTGACCTCTTTCACTCACTGATGATCAACCTGTTACACAATCCACCACTCAACCACACACTGCCCTCCTCCTCCTCCTCCTCCCTCTGTGTTTTCCACTCTCTCTTCAGGCCTTCAGGACTGTGGTTTACCTGTTTTTCCAGTGTTGTGAGCTCCCAGAATGAGAAGTTTAAGAGGGACCATTTTCCTGCTTGTTAGAGTGTTGAGCGTCCAGCTGTTTGTACCTTCATGAAAGCCCTGCAGGGGCCGGCAGAGGTAGTTTATCTGAAAGCTTGCACCAGCAGTTGAGGTATTTAGTCACTCAAAGAAAGTCTGAGGAATATCTAACATAACAATGCCTGGATCTCTGGGTGATGCAGCTGGACAGTATATAAAAGAATTAATTAATGAAAAAACTGACAACAAACGGAGTCAATGCTGCCACCCAATGGACAACAGAGGCATGGTTTACATTTTACAACTCAACCCTTTAAAGGTAAAACATTCATTTTATGGCTCAGGCTCTTTTCAGTTTGTATTTCAATTTAAGAAGCCCCAGAATTTTTTCTATAAAAAATCTGAATTACAGGCTGGTTAGGCCAAACTTCATCAGCCAAACCTGCAGCACAAAATATACATTTATAAACAAAATTTAAAAAGCAAACTTTACCTTTCACGTTGAAATAAAGTCCAGATATGGCGAGAAGTACTAAAGAGAGCAGTGCTCTGTCTGACACTGAGCAGACTGCAGGAGGGATGGGACTGTCCTCTCTGCTTGTGTTTGGGTATAAGGCCTCTCTTCTCTCTCTCTCTCTCGCTCCCTCTCTCTCTCCCTATGGGGATAAAATATGAGTCATTCTGTAGAAACTGTGTCCAACTTCAAGCACAGAGCTCATTCAGGGCACATTTGCACCCTTATCTTAAACTACATCTCCTAAACTGAAGAGCATCATCATTGTAGTGACTCTGATTGATTCAGGTGGAATAAAAACACAGCGGGAGTTCTGAACATATCAAAAGTGTAATTTCCCAGAGGTGTGCCATTAATGCTCATTATCTTAGTGCTCTGTGGCTGTGACATTCCCTCAGGACTCTGCTAAAACCTGCACGCTACAGTAGCGTGGACTTATTTCACAAACACCGTTCGGCGAAGGCAGCCTGGAAAGTTTGCGGTTTGTTTGATTCAGTGTCGGCTGTAAATAAACAGTGACAACTTGTGATGGAAAGGACAATGATATTTGCATCTAATGCCACAACATGACCAAAAGAAGTAAAACTCAAGTCTTGGGAGTTTCTGCATTTCTTCTCCATTTCAAATGTTTACAGTTGACCTCCAACAAAAATAGTCATCCAAAAATTGTTGCCCTTTAACTGAAACTACTTCATATATTCTCCAGGAAGTAAAGAAACAACGTAAATAGTTTCACTGAAGGTTCAGTGTATCTGAGAATTAAACATAATCAAGCCAAAAACACTTTGTATAACCAACATAGCAAGACCAAACAATAATGAACTTAGTGACATTTGTAGGAGTTTATTTATATTTTCAGCATCGTTCAACAAAGCTCGCTCACAGGAGTGAAAACGATTTACAACAAGCATCGAGGACAGGTTTAAATTAAAGAGCAACACCAAGTTTGTTTTTTTCTTTTGTAGGGAGAAGTGTTAAGTGTTGTTACAGAACAGGAGAGAGTTTTTGTCTCAGCAGACGGACGGCTCCTCCACGGCGGCGGCTCCTTCCGTGATGGCTTTCACGCACTTCGCCATCGTCTGAGACGCTCTGCTGATGGAGTCTGGACAGAGACGGAGCTTTAAGTTTTTCATCTGAAGGCACGCGCACGTGCGCGCACACACACATACACACACGCACGCACTCTTACCTGTCATGTAGAAGTCTTTTGCTGAAAGCTGAGGTGGCACCAGGGGAGCTGCAAGAAGGTCCTGGTTCACAGTCTGAGAGGACGAAACATTTCAGTTAAAAATACTTGATTGACACTTGACATAAATCAATGTCCAGTTAGGAGGATAAAAAAGAGATTTGAAGAAACTTCTGATGTTTCTGAGAGACTGCAGACAGACTGTGAGTACCTGCGTGAGCTCAATGGCCTGTTTGAAGTAATTTGCCTCCTCCACGTCATCGTAACGAACCAGGTTTGGAGAAACCTCGGCAAGCCTGGACCGCACCTCCTCCAGAGAGTCATAGGGCAGCGCGACACCGGCCAGCTGCAAACACACCAATGCCAGATGTTGAATCGCACGGCGCTCCAAGACGAGTTCAGCTTGTGTGTGTGTGTGTGTGTGTGAAAGAGATGTCCTCCTCACCTCAGATATTGCTCTGATGACCTTCCAGTCTTCTCGGGCCATGCCCGGCGCAGTGACCGCCACCTTGGTGTGCTGGCTTCGGCCTTCAGTGTTCACATAGGTGGCGTTTTTCTCTGTGTAAGCAGCTCCAGGCAGGATGATGTCTGCCATTGGGGCTCCTACATCACCATGGTGACCTGGAAGGTTGAGGACAAACGTTAAGAAGAAAAACCTGATGAGATCCGATGAGTGAAAACCAACCGAGTGTGTGTGTGTGTGTGTGTGTGTGTGTGTGTGTGTGTGTGTGTGTGTGTGTGTGTGTGTGTGTGGGCGTACCCTGGTAGATGATAAAGCTGTTTTTGGGCAGGTCGGCTCGGGTGATGCAGCCGGCATCGGCGCCCAGCAGGAACAGGACTTTAGGCGGGTTCTTCCTGATGGCGTCCACCCCGGCCTTGTAGCCCAGATCCAACGCAGCCACCTGACTGGCCACCCTAAACACACACAGACATTTCTCTCAGTGCGCTAAGTCAAACCTTCGTGTGTATCATTAGCAGACCTGGAAGAGATGCTGTAGATTTCAATCAAGACTGATGTCAAGACCATCTGGGATTGAACTAGAAACCTGCTCGAGTTGACCGCTGCCCTGTCGTACCTGTGCAGGACATTGAGGACCTTCCAGCCGTCCTCCACTCCACTGCTGGCCCTGGCATTCTGAGCGATGGTGGAGACGGCACTCAGAATGGCGGCGCCGTCCTCCCGCTGCAGGGCGCTGCTGCCCACCACCACCACGGGACGTTTGGCGGCTGAGAGCACCTGCAGACGGAGGGAAGGGAAAAAAGAGGAAGTGAGAGCTGAAAAAAAAAAGCTTCCTTCCAATTGGATCACACAGATGTTTCTGTGTGTGTGTTTTACCTGACAGAACGGGTGTGTGCCGTTCGCCAGCTCCTTTAGAACGGAGGTCTCCTCTCCCAGGTGGTCGTACGAGTAGCTCAGGTCGACACTGTGGCCCACCATGGCGACCTGGAGCTCATTGTGGAGCCAGCTGACCAGGGAGAAACACACATTTAAGAATGACGAAGAAAACACTAAACCAAATGATGCAACTATAGCGAGTATATCTCTTTACCTTTTGCGGATTCTGGCGTTGAACAGCGGGGCCTCGTACCTCGGGTTGGTTCCTACCAGTAGCAGCAGATCGGAGTCCTCAATCCCGGCAATTCGGGAGTTGAGGAGGTAGTTGGAACGCAGGTCGGAGCTGAGATGAAGACAAACAAAATGAAACAGCTCATGAAGCCGCAGTGATGCACATTTCACAGCTCAGCAACGTCAGACAGCCTTCCTCACCCGGCGCCGGCCATCGGGAACACCTCCTCCGTGCAGAGGTTCTCCGAGTTGAGTCTATTGAGGACGTCTTTGAGAGCGATGAGCGCTTCGGCGTCGGCCATGCCTCCTGCGATGGCTGCGACGTCGTTGCCCTGCACGCTTTGCAGCTACAAAAACACATAGAGATCAACTCACACCGACGGGAAAACGTCTTGCTGCAGGAAAACAAAGAGCAACACACACTTACTGCTCCTGCTACACGAGTGAGAGCATCCTCCCAGGAGGTCGGGGTCAGCTGACCTGACTTGTCCTTCACCATTGGCTGGGTCAACCGTTGCCTCTTCAGACCATCATATGCAAACCTGCAGGTCCACATTACAGGAAAACCACGTCAATAATATACGGGTGAATCACCCAGCAATGCAGATTTTACTCCGCGTGCATTACCTGGTCTTATCAGAAATCCACTCTTCATTGACGTCCTCGTTCAGCCGGGGCATCACCCTCATCACTTCCCCTCCTCTTGTGCTCACCACGATGTTACTCCCCACAGCGTCCAGCACATCAATGGACTCCGTTTTCCTGCAGGGAAGAGAGAAAACGAAACAATTTACACCTCTTCTGGCTGAAGAAATGTTTTAAAAATCGGTGTGAGAGTCAAACAAATTCCCACCTCGTCTCCCACGGACGTGCAGTGAAAGCATAGGGTTTGGAGGTGAGCGCGCCCACAGGGCAGACGTCGATGACGTTGCCCGAAAGCTCCGACATGAACATTTTCTCTACGTATGTGCCAATCTGAAGGTTGTTTCCTCTGCCCGTTGTTCCCAGGTCCTCCACTCCAGCGATCTCACTGGCAAACCTGGCAACAAACACAATGTGACATTAGCGATCGATATAAACCTGAATTTCATGCGACTGCAGACTGTCTGCACTTACCGAACGCAGCGCGTGCACTGGATACAGCGGGTCATGATGGTTTTGATGAGTGGTCCGATATTTTTGTCCTCCACTGCTCTCTTTCCTTCTGAGAAGCGGCTGCGGTCTGAGCCAAACTGCATGGACTGATCCTGAGGGCGGAGATGGACTTGTCAAATAAACGTCACCGTGGCGACGTCTCACAGTCACGCTGCTTGTCAGGTTACCTGCAGGTCGCACTCTCCTCCTTGATCACAAATGGGACAGTCCAGCGGGTGATTGGCCAGCAGAAACTCCATCACTCCCTCTCTGATGACACACAACAAGCCTGTTTACTAAAGCTCAACTGGACACTAATAACGCTTGAACTCTGAAGCATGGATCAGACGGTGAGCTTTGCACCTGGCTTTGCGTGTCTTCTCCGAGTTGGTGAGGATGTTCCACCCTTTCATCACAGGCATGGCGCAGGCTGCTACGGGCTAAAGACAACATTTGCAACAGTTACTGAAACGTGCAGCTTTATCTAAGAGTGAGTTGTTCAGATTTGTTCCGTTACCTTAGGTGCTTTCTCGATCTCCACCAAACACATGCGGCAGTTTCCCGCCACCGAGAGCCGCTCATGGTAACAGAACCTGGGGATCTGAATGCCCGCCTTCTCACACGCCTGATCAAAAGAGAATATTGGAAAAATTGAGACGTTAATGGAGATCTGAACAGATTTGTTACTTACACATATAACAAAGACCTTAAAATTCAACTTTCTGCAATATTTCAGTTGAATTGAACCTCCAGACGTGACACACTCTCAGAGCTAACATGTTTTAAACAATGCTTGCAGTGAGTATTTCTTGATTTCTTGCCTGTAACACAGTCGTTCCGGGCAACACCTCGATCGGTTTCCCATCCACAAACACTTCCACCATGTTGCTGGCAGCACGCACTGAAGTACGCACTGAAATCGAACAAAGCAGACGACCAAACAATGAACCGAAGGCACAATTTTCTGCTTAACTTTTCTTAAGACACACAGACTGCTCTTACCGGGGTTGGGAGATGCCAGGCTGCCCTTGGCGGCTCCGGCAAGAGCTCGGCCGACGGTCGGCAGTCGCAGCATGGTGCTGTGGAAAGAACCAAATGAGCCAACATACACTTTGAACTCCAATCAAAAATCTGCTGGATCAGAACAAAACAAAGGGCCTGTTGATTAAAGGAGTGCACTGACTACTATCCCTGACTACTTTCTTTATGTGCTTGGTAATTATTTTGTCTACATAATTGAAGACAAAAGTCAAATACAAATTTCCAGAACTTAGCTTGAACAAATAATCTAAAACCGAGTACAACAAATAAAAAAACTAACAAAAGCAATGAATAAAAGCATATTAGCAACATAAATATTGAGGTTATAAAAACAGACCTCAATGATTGCCTATTATGATGATTGAGGATGACCTGTTGAAAATATGTTATTACTTTACACACTCTGCATGACATACAGAGGTATGGCTTAATCTAAACATGGAAGAGTCCTATTAGCATTATTATTTATATGATCAACTTTAACAATTTTATGAAGAAATCCAACATATTGTTGCACTGCTAACTGCATATTTGAAAATTCAGGCACCCTTACCTCCAAAAGGTTTATGGTTCATTTAAGGTCATAGTATTAACCTAATATGACTCAAACAAAAATAAGGTCAGCTCTTCAGTGATGTCACCACAACAGGGTCGGTTATGTCACTTTTCAAAAACACAGAAGTCAGGTGTGCATTCAATTAAAAGCAAACACAAAACAAGTAATGTACTAGATTACTTTTAAGTTCACCTGTGAAGCACTTCACTCTCACTTGGATTCTTTGAAATTTACTCTCAGAGAAGATCGCAAAGTCACGTGTATATAGCTCACAAAAACATAATTTAGTGCCTGGCCGTTGTTTATGCGGTCCAGGCTGAGCTTAAAACTTTTAAAACCTCTTAAAACTCAGTGACTGTGTGCATAACCAGAGTCTCTCCAGTCAGTGTTACGTAGCTCCGTCACAGTCACTGTCAACAACAAGCACTGGAGCGCTCTATCTATGCCCCAAACAAATTAAGGAGATAACACATATAGGCTAATTCAATATTAAATGTTAATAATTGTGTAACACTTAATAATAGAAGTAACAGACATTCCAATGAGATCAACTTGCTTGCAGGCTAACAGCGTTAGCTACTCAAGGACACAGACATGGGATGTTGTTAGAGGGTACGTGACGTTGTAAGATCAAAAACCGGCTTTTCCGTGTCGCCAAAACAAACAACGAATAGAAATAAATGTTTTCATTACCGCATGATATGTTTCCGGTGCTTACCTATCGCTATTTGGCCTTCTGGACCAGAACAGCGGTGATCTTAGAAGTGAGAAGCTATGGCGTTAGCGGAAATCACTTTGTACCAACTTCCGGTTCAACGGAGTTCTCACGTTTCATAATACAAATCTTATTGTCTGCACCGTCGTAGATGTAATTAAATATTTTAACAATACTGAATAATAATTTCACAAAAATACATTGTACGATTTCACCATGAACCCTGTCACTTTATGATAGGCCAGTTCTTATTTATACTATGCAATTATATTCAACTAAAACTTTGCTATAGTGCCGCTAAGAACGCACAGATAACAGCTCCTTATTTAATTTTACATTCATTCATAAAAATGCCAATATAAATATTCTTACAATTTATCTAATGACATAAGCCTAAACAAAATAAAACTAAAGAAGACGGACTTCCGGTACGATGGGCTACATCCGGATACCGTTGTAATAATGGTTCCTTATAATTGTTATTAGAGATTAATTAAAGAATACAAATGAAAAATTTGATGTTTGAGTGTCATAAAACGAAGAAAAAAATATTAAGAATAATCAAGCTAATTTAAAGTGTTTCAAATCATCCAGTGGATTTATACTGTTATTCTGGTCAATTTCAAACAGTGAAAGTTGTGTTTGCATCTGTGTACACACACTTAAAGGTCCACATAAGTGTAACTGATTGTAGAGAGACAGGTTTTCATTTGACAACCGCAACTCATATCTATCTAGTCATAATAATAAAGACGGACTCAGCACTGTAAATTACTTCTGATTTTATTCAATGGAAATAAAAGACCATCAGGAAAATACAGTAATTCCCAAAGTACACACAGAGAGAGAACATAAATTAGAGGCATGGCAGAGTGACGTTCGAGGGGAATCATGTCACCTGGCACTGTCTGATCCACGCAGCCAGGGGCACACACTGTGCACAATGCAGGATGTCGAGGAATCAGTGAAATGACACTTCTGGACTTGTGTAATTCACAAAGTGAGCAAAAGGTAATTATTCCTGTACACAAACATCTAAATGATAGTACAAAAAAGGGGGTAATACAAAATACAAAACAGGAAGGGAATACAGGGGGGAAAAGGGAAGTGGGTTTGGGGAAACTGCCCTCAAAAGAAACCATAAATATTCATATGGATGCACATTGGTTTAACAAAACAATTGCTTCTGTAAACATTTTCAACATAAGGTGTGCATTACATTTTCAAAAACCACTGCAGTCGCATAATTATTTGAAAGGTTATATAATAAAAACAAGACTAAAAACTAAGTCCGAGTTAAAAATATGCCGCTTGGTTCACGCTGCCGTCTGGAGTGGTTCCGTAACACTGCTGTAAGAACGGGAGGTTTGTGCCCTTCATTGCTTTTAACACACAAGACAGTGAAAGCACCGCGTCGCAATGTCCTGCAGCTCTCAGACAGCGAAGGCACCACCTTAAACTGAGAGCGGAGTCCATATATGCTGAGTTTTCTCATTCATACGTGCGCGGGATGGATTCTACATGAAATAGAGGAGTCATAACGGTGCGAAATGACGAGCAAGTCTGGCATCTTCCATCAGATTTCAGAAGATGCACGAGGAGGAAAAGTAGAATGAAGGAAGAGTCCTAGGATGGGAAGCGAAGGTTCGGTTAAAGTGGTGTGGAAGTAACCAGCGGTGCAACAACAAAAAGAGGTCCGATACCGAATCACACGGCTGATTCTGATTCTAAAGAAATCCAAACCAGATGGAGACACTTTCTAAGGCAGCTAAAATATGAAGTTTCCTTCAAAACACAGAGTGAGATGAAGACATGGAACTGTGCAGGCGGAGGACAATCAAACCTTTGTTCCCTTACTGGCCTCCATGCTACCTTAACGGCCACCTGCTAATTCACAGTTTATCCTAGCCCTACTCATAAAGGACGTTAAAGGAGAAACCCACAGAAACTTGATGAACTTTACATTTCTGGCTGTTCCGTCGATTATTTTTTGACATTTCCTGTAAATGAATCAGACTTCATGATGACGAAAATGTCATAATGATAACAAATAGTGGATTTTTCCTTTAAATCTCCTTTATAAGTGTCTTCGTGCGCTTCATTTATGTGCAGCAAGTCACATACAAAGTGTACAGTGTATTTCAAAAAACAAACTGGGGCTAATTTCATCATGCTGTCATAAACGGGGCTCCTCCTGGCCGACATAACCTACAGCACACGAGGCAAATGTGGTAAAGGTGTCTGGACAAGCCGTGTCAGTATGTACAAGCTCACATCCAGTACCCTGTTTTACACGGGTTACATCGAGAAGGTCCCTTAACAAGTCTTCACTTTGACGAGGTGAAGGCAGAAAGTGAAGGAGGCAGATTTACACAAGGAGCAGGGAACTGCTGCGGATGTAGTGTGGAGTTTTACCTGAACGGGACCGAGACTAAAGCACTGCTACAAACACGTGGGGCTCCTCCCTGGGAGCCTTTTTCTCGGCCCCTCAGACAAACGACAAGTTCTACTATGACAGATAAAGATTTACTGTCAGCGGGTGACAGATCCCCCTCATCCCTCAACGGGAGGTAGAGGACGGGGTGAGAAAAACCTGGAGGCTCGTGAGGGGGGTTTCTGTTGTACACTCAAGTGAAACACATCCAGCCCTGACTTTGTTTCACCTTTACAGTCCAATCCGTTTGTTTGTTTCCAAGTAGGTAACAGGAGGCTGTTCTCTCCAGCTTCAGCCCTCGAGGCTGTTTTCGCTTCTTCTTCTTCATCGTTGTTGTTGGTAAACGTCACAATGGTCATCTGTTGGTCACTTTGTGGGTGTGTGGTTGTCTCGAAGTTCAATGTCTACCAGCTCATGAGGGAGGAGCGCCCCAGGGTCATGAAGTAGACTTGGCTGGCGCCTCCTTGACGCACAGAGGCGAAGAAGACCTGCGAGAGGACGGAGAAATCAAAGCACGTGAGGTAAACTGCCTCTTGAGTTAATTTTACTCACATTTTACTCACAGAAATGTAAACCAACACTCTTCCTCCACTTCTCAGTATTTTCCCAGTAAGTACGCACTTTTTATGGGGTTTTTAATGAAACTTTCACTTAAGTGCATCATGTCATGTGCCCTGATTCTCTGCCACACAATCACAACGCAGCGGCGCCTTTCTTTTACTGTTCAGAAAAAACTGCTTTAGCATCTTTTCATCTTGATGTTTTAATGCGTTAAAGTTGCACTACTCATTTTGTAAAGCACATAGAGGTTTCTGTCAGGGTTGATCGGATAAGCGAAATTAAAAACCTGCAGGAGGATAAAAGTCATCCTCACCTTGTCATTCCTCTCACACAGGAACTTCAGTCTCTGGGCTCGCTTGTGCATGAAGACACCGTCTAGGTGGCCAGTCTCCACTGAGCGGATCTCTATCGCCTTTTCACCCCAGCCCATAATCTGGTTCGACCTAATGTAGGCTGCACAGCCACCAAAAGGAGGAGAGAGGTGTTAGAAAGTCTCATAAAGACTCAGTTTTCTTGTTGACGTGCACAGTGGATGGTCTTCCTTACCCACTGAAGTCGGCATTTCTCCCCACTGCAGCACCACGTCTTTGGTGATGCGCCCATAGGTGTTGACGTAGACGCCTTCGTCCTCGTAGCACACCAGCAGCTCGATGCCGTCAGTGTTGGGCAGGATGATGATGGCGTGGCACTGAATGCTAGTCTGGATCTGATGGGACACGGAGAAGAGAGAGTTAAAAGGAAAGAACTGCAAGAAGAAAGAAGGAGTGTGTGTGTGAAGGCTCACATGTGTGGGCAGGTAGATGTCGTATACAGCACCGGAGTCCACATCCACAGCGTGGAAGCCTGAGCAGGAGCCATAGATGACCTTTAACCTCTGACCTTCTTCTACAGTCAGGTCGACCAGCAGAGGCCTGTGCACCAAGTCACCAAATGACTGACGGCAAACAAGAGAAAAAAAACCAACATAAGTTAGCCAGAACATCACAGGCTGAAGTAATCCAGAAGGGGCCACCTTTACCTTAAAGGCCATGAATTTGTGGTAAGGTTTGGGTGCCCACGCGTAAACCTCCACAGCATTCTTCAAAGCCAGCACCAAAAACTTAATCCTCTCATACTTCACTGCAATAGAGAGGAGAAGATGTTCAGTTGTGGCTCATCTGGTCAAGTCGCTTTGTGCCTCTGAAAATGATACGTACCAACTTTGTAGTGCACGCAGCCCTCCAGGTCGCCCACGTTCACCCAGCCCTGCTTCTTCTCCACTTCGGGGTCGTTGTGCAAAATCTTGTTTCGGAGCCACGACAGGTAATACACCCGCAGTTTGTTCTTTTTACCTGCAGGAGGTGGAGCTCACATCAGCCTTGCAAAGCTTAAAAAAAATAGCACAGTCGTGCTCTTGTGCAAAAAAAAAAAAAGAGTTATATAAAAGAATTTAAAAAAAGGTTTTCTGTGGTCTCATACCCGATATGGTGACCAGGACGTTGAGTCCCTCCAGGACGTCCATCTGCTGGATGCGGCGGCGGTTGATCAGGGGGTAAACTTTGCCCTGACCGCTCCGGTCAAGCAGCATCAGCCCACTCTCTGTCCCCACCAGCAGATTCACTCCTAAACATCAAAAAACAAATTATTTCTCTCATCTCCAGCAGGAGGCTACAATGTTACAACGAGCTAAAAGCTCAATGTTCAGCACAGCAGGACGCTTTAAATTAAAAATCAACGATTTTCTGCCGTTATCCTGAGCCATTTATGAATCTGAACTCACCCCAAAGTGCCGCACACAGGATCTCAGAGTTGAACCTCTTCTTGTACTTGCGGATCTCCGGAGTGTCGCTGGGTGGACGCGTGTTGACCGGGTTTACGTTGACCACCGAACCCTTGCGGGACGGGTCGGCCCTCAGAGGGTCAGCGAGACGTCCGTCTTGCCCAAATCCTGCTGGAGACACGATGAGCAGTGGTAAACATCAGGTTTACACGATTAATTAAGTCATTTTCATCCATCTATTAAACTTATATGCCATCATTCTTATTGTTTCTTTGGTTTTTGGAAGAATTTGGATGTAATCTGGTCTCACTACATTTTGACCTCGCCGCAAGTGAAATTATCTAGCTTCTACCCCTGTTAACTTACCCATGTTGTTGAGGGCGCTGCCGCTGGATGGAGATATCTGAAGGAGGCGTGGGTCAATGAAGGGAGTGAACGAGGAGGAAGACTTGTGTTTGGACATGGAGTTGCTCTCTGACTGGGACTGACAGAGACAGCAGACATTTAGAAAACCACATGCCATGCAGCCATGAAACAAAGCTTAAAACAAACAGCCGAGGACTTCAGGGGCTCATAAAACACCCCTGAGCTGTGTCCAGGCAAACAGATCTGCAAAGAAGATGACGTGCAGTTGTGTTAGTCGTTGTGAAGTGAGTCAGTGAGGGAAAAACAAGGGCAATAAGGAAAACGTGTTGAGAGAACTAATCCGATCACTGGGCTGCTGTGGAGTGTTAGAGAAGAAACGGCTCCCGATTAAGCCCAGACAGATTATGATCAACACTCCACCACCAAAGATACTCATTAAATGCAGTATGGTTAAGAATTAAGATGAACAGAGCTAAACTATTCAGTCTCATGTCCCCAGGTCCACCACACCAGCCATGACATTGTTTATTTTAAAGACGTTATCGTGCAAAGTCCTGCTAAAAAAGAAAGAATCACTGGTGGTTAGTTGTAACACAGCCCTGGTTTGGTTGCCTTCCTGTCGTGGTGGTGTTGTTCCACCAGGTGGCAGCAGTGTTAACAGGGAAGCAGAGCAATGCCATGATTGTCAGGAGGGGAAAGTGGCTGCAGCAGCTCAGAAGATTCAAGGTGTCAGCCGAGTCGAAGAGAAGCCGTGAAGACATGGAGGAGCGGCTTGGATCAACACCCGAGGACTGGACGGCTGGAGAGTACTGACTCGGAGGTGCAGCGCCGTTTTAAAATGAGCAACAAGCAATCTGCATCAGTCTGAGCTCGTATGCTCTGCAGCCGTCCACTCCTCACCTGCCGGCCTCGGCGGTGTGAAGAGACATACCTCGATGGCAGTGAGCTCGTCCAGTGAGATCTGTGTGGATATGGCAGGGCTGGCATGGCTAGATGACGAGGGGAAAGGGGAGGAGGAGGAGGAGGACGAGGTGGTGATGGAGGAGGAGGATGGGATGGTTGTGGAGGAGGATGGGGAGTGATGGCTTTGCTGGATAAGGTCTGGGAGGTGGTGTATGCGACCGGCAAAGTTGTTTTTCTCTGGGAGGCTGTGGCCAGAGCTGGGCGAGGAAGAGGAGGAGAGGCTGACCAGCCGCTTTATATCAGCTGTGCTCTGGAAGCAAGAACAGGCACATGTGGGCTCCAGCAAGCAGGTGGAGGAGGATGAGGAGGAGCTGTATGTATGAAAGCCTTGATATCTTTTATCAAAACATATTTTGTAAACACCATCTCAGCATCGCACAGAGCTGTGAATGTAAATTACAACAATTTTGCATAGTGGATCTTCCTTCAGTTCATGTGAAATGGGGACTAAAATAAAAAGAAGTTTACGTTTCATCAATACACACAGTAATAATTAAGCTTAAGAAGAACTCATTCTCTGATTTTTACTTGAATTTGCCAACAAGCATTTCCTTTTTAATGATTCCATGAGGATGAACTGGTAATGTGTCCCTGAACACTCAAGTATCAGATATAGCATGGGGCATTCGGTAAAAATTGAGTCTTCCTTGTCAAACGAATGAAGTAAAATAGTTAGTCTTACCTGTCTAATGACCAGAGTGCCATCTTTGGAGGGTGTGAGGGCCTGGTCGCTCTCCGAGTCTTCTACCAGCATGGTCTTTGCGGACTCTGTCTCTCCATTGCTGAACCTCCTGCGAAAGCCATGGGAATATCTGATGTCCCACAACCAGACCAGCGTTAACAGTCATGCAGGAAAGCCATGCGCTTGACAAGCTGACATTGTGACGATGAATGTAGCAGAAAGCAGCAAGTGCGTGTCATTGCTATGCGTACCCAGCTCTGGAGTCCTCGGCTCCTGAGGTGGACTCCTCTCCTGCTTCTTGTTCCACCTCCTCATCATCGTCCTCGTCGGTAGTGCCCGAATCGTCGCTGGAGGAGGAGTAGTCAGTCACTTTGTGTGGCGGTCGCACGTCATCCACTGCACGGAGCTCCTTGGCCAGAGCGGTCAGGTCCTGAGAGGAGCAGGAATGACATTTCAGACGGAGAATCAAACTTCCAGGAGAGCTCAGCCTGTGTTGACCAGCGTTTCCCAAACCTTTATAAACCTCAGGGGCACCATTTCCCGATATTGAGAAATGCTGGTCAAGACGGTGGCCTTACAAGATCACAATACATGGATACAGATTAGGTACAGTTCAGACTCATAGTACAGTGAATCAGTGCAGGACCGGCTCTCGTATTCAAGACAAGCTGAAAGGGAGCTCGAAGCCACCCCTCCTCACTTCCCAGAGACTTTAAGATCAGTTTTCCATTGTTTATATAGAAGAGAAGAAATTTAAGTTTTGGTGGTCAGTCCCTCCAGAGAAATTGAGATTGCACAGTTGCAAGAATTTACTTCAGTTCAAATTAGCGCCTCAATATCTGCTGAAGTGTGCAATTTTGGCAGTCTTTCACCAATTTTCCAGTCAGAACATGGAACAAATACATGTCAAAAATGCACAAAACCTCACACACAACAGATCTGCCATTCTTAGGAGGCAATGGTTGGAAAAAATATAAACTTTTCTGCAATTTCTTGTTTTACTGCAGGAGACATGGACGTTTGGGCTTTCTACTCAAGCTTTTGCAGCAATTCTTTTTCATAACAAACAGTTGCATAAGTAATTTTTTAGGAGACATAAAGAATGAAGATGCTTCCCTGACTTGCAGTTTTTGTGAATTTCAACAAGTTTCCCACGAGTAACTCATCACCCCCCCCCCACCCACCCCCAATTTCCAGGTTAAAATGCCACACAAAAGCCACAATGACATCAGATATATCAGAACTTTGGCTGCAAAACTGTGAACATGGCTACAAGATCCTGGAGGGACTGAAAAAGTGATATGAGAGGAGGTTTGATGCTTGCAAAATGTTTGGTCAGGTCCACACTGAGGAGAAGGGAGGAGGGACACTTCACAAACAGAACGCAGTTTATCCAACAACAACAACAACAACGCCAGGTGTGATCTGCTCCGACCGGGACACAGAAACAAGGAACAGCATGTTTGCATTCAAATGTACTGGCATTCAAATCCAGGCTCAGGAAGCTGTGGTGGGGAAAGAGGAGGGTGGGGACGCTTCTCGGGGGCTTTGGTGGCGGCAGGCAGGGAAAATACCGGGAGGTTCAATCGCAGGCGGGGGAGAAGACGAGCTAATGAAAAGGACGATAGCGATTCCCCACAAAGGAGCAAAACTTCTTTCAGCGCACGTTTTTCTCATATGATGCAATGACTCATTCAGCAGTTGAAGCAGAGCAGAGGTGAGACTGTGTCGTCTCGTTTGAGAGGCTTACCACGTCGGCCTGAACAATCAGGAACCAGTGGATTCACCACAAGTGTCCCACAGCAGGTGGGGGAAGAATTAGTGGTAGAAAATAGAACAGGAAACAAAAAACAAGTATTGGTTCCCATTCATGGCTTTAAGTTTAAGGAGCGCCTCAGTGGCAGTGGACTTACCGCCGGTCGGGTCGGCCTGGACAGGTTCTTTTCATCTTGTTTTTTAGAGGCGTTTTCAGGCCGCTGGAGAGGAGATCCTTCAGATTTAGAGGAAGCTGTGCGGAGACAAAAGGAAACCATGTTAGCCAGAGGGAACACAACCTCTGATATCAATGAATGCAGTTTAAAACTGATAGCAGGATAGCTACGGTGACTATAATAAGGAGCTAACGAGTGCTTAGTAAAGGGAGGGAAACGCAGGCGAGTACAGTACCAGGGGACTCACAACGTGGCCTGAAACGGTCCCCTGGGCTGGCCTGAGCGCTGGAGTTAGAGGATCCGGAGGAGCTGCCGCTGCCTGGCCGGGACTGCAGCTTCTCCACCCGATCCCACAGGGGGCGCTGCTCCACGTTACTGAGGGACACATGCAGGCAGCGCCACAGTTAACATACTACAAACCAAACATTTTGTTCTTTTTACACCGCAATGCTACATGGATGGCCCAGAATCAGAGTCCTTCTGACGTCTGTTCTCTCACCTTCCAGCATTCCTCTGGCCGACGGGCTGCGACGGCAGTGGAGACTCCCGGCGGGACAGCACAGGGGACCTGGACGTCGTCCTCACTGGCACCTGGAAGACAGACATTCAAAGATCCTCACCCGTGTGAAGAGCAACACACCCGAGTCCTCACTGTGATCAAAGACACCCAACACCAGCAGCAGTGTTAGTAGAAACCTTTCAAAATCAGATGTGAACAATGTAAATGATTGTTAAAAAAAAGATTTGTTCAGATTTTGGCCTCTTTTTAAAGTTTAGTTTGATAAAAACCTGGAGTGACACAGACAGCATGGTGGGTGAAGTGACATGAGGTGGAGTGAATGACAGAGGAGGGGGGGGGGGGGGGGGGGGGGGGTCGGGGGAGGGGGAAGGTGGTCCCTTACCTTGGGAGGCACCTCGTCGCTGCTTGTCTGAGGGTGGTGGAGGGGAGGTTGGGGTTGGGAGTCAGTGCGTGCAGGTGATGGGTGGTGGTGCTGGGAGCGCAGGTGGAGCTGTGCAAAGCTAGAGGCCACGCCTCCGGACTCGCTGAAGGATTGCGAGCGAGCCACCACGGGCGGAGGAGGAGGAGGAGGAGAGGGGGCGGCACTGTTGCTGCTCTTTAGAGCAGCCAGGTGGGACCACTGGACCTTTTAGGGGAGCGAGGAGGGAGAAAGGGAGGCGGGAAGGGGAGGGGAGGGGAGGTGAGACAAGCAGACAACACAGTGAGACATGAAGGAAGATGTGTGTGGCTTTAATAGATACACATGCACACAGAAGACAACGCACGACACAAAACAATGAGGGGATTTACTCGTGAGGTGACTGCATCACTTTTTTGTCTGTACAAAAAACTGCAGACAGCAGTTATGAATCAGGCTTGTGTTGACTGGTAATCTGATCAGAAATAATCATTTATTTATAAGCTTAGCCACACCAAAAGAAATTTAAATTGCCACAAATGCAATTGCCACAGATACCAAGTACTGATATGAGTATTTAATATTGCAATTACAATTTTTGCAATTATTTCTAGGAGATTTTTTCATTTGCTGAATGCAATTTTCATTAAAAACACTCTTTGTCTTATTATGACTTTCATGTACTTCCTGTCTGGCTTGATCTCAGTGAGCATTGAGAAAAATGGCCCCGGTGTGAAGTTAAGTAGTTTCAGTGTCTGTACATGTATGGTACAGGGACAAAGTTTGTTTTCTTTTAGTTTAGTTTGATCAATTTCCAGAGCTGTCGCTCTGAATCATCTCAGGAGACCAACCGGCTGAACCCGGGCGTATTAAACTCTGTGTGTGTGTGAGCCACTGCTCCACAGCTTAAAAACTGACCCCGGCAGTGAGGAAAAGAGAGGAGGAAGAAACAGGTGGGAGGAGCAGGGGAGGAGGAGTTACCTGAGGCTCCATGGGCCGGTGCATGGCGGAGGCCTCGGAGGAGCCGCCGTTGGAGAATGGTTCAGAGGAGCGGGGAGGCAGGGGGGGCTGCTTGGAAGGAGGTGCGGTCTGAGGGGAGCCCTGAATGTTCTTACGGTAGCGCTCGTCGGCCTGGGGTGAGGAAAGGAGGAACCGTAGAAGAGAGGGAGGGTGTGAGGGTTGGGGATTCCTTGTAAACTCTCGGATTATTGTTTACCGGCAATAAACACAACTTGTGACCATATTAAACATGCTGGAAGCTGTAAAGACACATAAGATGTGAGACTGCTTTTAACAAACGTGGCTGTAGTTACACAAACAGTGGAGGAAAAGATGGCGGTCATTGACACAACAGGTCCGCCTGTTAGTTCGGGCCTCAGCCATCCACATGCAAGAGCCCGCTCTGCAAACAGAACAGCCAGACTGAAGAGTTTCTCAGGCTGAGCATCGAAAATCCACCCTGAGGCGGAACAATGAGGAATAACGAAAAAATGTCGTTAAACCCTCAAACCAAAAGGCTGATCATTCTTCAAGCTTTTGTTCAAGTGCTGACTCAATGGGTTTTATTAGTCTGAGTACTAGTAAGAGTCTGTGGGTTATTCATGTCATTCAAATAAGACAGTATTTTCTTCTTGCTTGCAGGATTACCGCAGACACCGTGTGAAGGCAAAGCAAGAAGCAGCTGGAAAGAGCAGGCAGTGGTAAACAGAGCCGAGGAGGAGGAGGAGGTTCACCTCTCTGATTGGCTGAAGAGGATGACTGACAGGCTCGGCGGACCCGTCGGGCTCCGAGCCCTCTGCCTGGGAGAGCTTACAATCAGTGGGGGATTCTGGCACAGGGGGGCTTGGGGAGTCTGAGACCCGACTGGGACTGGGGTCCTCAGAGTCTGCACTCTGGGCGTTACTGCCATCTGAGGGGGTTGCGTGATTGGCTCGAGACACCACGCAGGCGCCTCTTGCGAGGGCAGTGGCCGTGTCGAGGACCTGAGCTTTCGGGGCAGTGACAAGCGCTCTGCTGTCGGGGGGCAGGGTGGAGGTCTGTGATGGTTTGCTACTGTCTAGGGGGGTTTTAGTCTTGTCGCCGGGCTGTGTTTTGGGCTCGTGCTGCAGCGACAGCAGGTAGGCCTGCTCCTGCTGCAGGCGCTTATGCAGCCGCTCAGCTTTGCGCTGCTCCTCCAGCTCCCGCCACTTGAACTCCTGTCGCAGCAGAGCGTAGGGGGGATTCAGGGGGGTGAGGGGAGAGCTGGCAGCCTGACTGGGCCTGTTCAACTTATTCTGACAAGCAGCCTGTTTGAGGGGTTAAACTGTTACATAAAATCACATGGACACAGGCAGACAGTGCTGTGAAATCTGTAAAGACACCACCTCAGTCTTCATTAGAACAAATCCAATCAAATACATTTTAAATCCTGCATGCAGATGTTTATGTAAATCACTTTACAGGGTCATGAAGACCTGTATTCCAGCTCTGAATCATGAACCTGCTTCAATATATCTTTTTTTTTAGCTGGCTGAATCTGAATAACTGAGGAGGTCAAATGTTTTGAGTGTGTGATTGACTGACCAGTAGCATGGCCTGTTCCCGGAGCAGCTGCTCCTGCAGCATCTCCAGATGCCTCTGCTCCTCCTCCAGCTGGCGCCTGATGTACTCCTGTGAGGAGGAGAAGAACCAACCAGGATCACACAGAGTGCACCTCCACAGAAAAACGCTGCCGATCGACTGTCCGTGTTCACATCTGGACGCAGCTACTACATCTCTGTACTAAATAGATATCCAAAATATATTATTGGGGTGTTTATAAATTCTTGATGACTCCCTCTGTGATCTTTATTAACCTCCACATATACTTAAAGAGACTGGTGCTCACAATGTTTGCAAAACATCTCCTTAGCAAAAAAATGCACCTTCAGATATCAGTGGTTTTAATCGGCAGTTAAAATACATATTGAGCTCCTTAAAATGTCCTATAGCCTTTCAGCTGAATTTAATCACAGTGACATTTTAATACCATGATCACACATGAAGGGAAAAAGAAAGAAAATTCTATAGGGAGCTACTTTAAGTACAGGAAGCATTGGTTTTACAGTGAGCAGTATATTTATCAGTGAGTGTGGCTTGTCTGTCAGTGGAGTTTCAGCTGGATTTCGTGGCTTTTTCTAATTATACTGACTTTACAAGTTACCAAACCTGCTGATTTCCAATGCACGAGGCACATTCTGACAACAGTCTTCACCAACCTGCTCGCGATCGTTCCTCCTCTTCTCGTCCTCGGCACGTCTGCGTTCCTCCTCCTCTTTACGTCTGCGATCCATCTCCTCAATGCGCCTCTTTTCCTCCTGCTCACGCCGGCGCTGCTCCCGCTCTTGCTGCCTCCTCATCTCACGCTCGCGGCGCTGTTGCTGTGAGTCCAGACCACACGGAGATGTTGACCAAAAACTGCAGGAACTCATCCGCATTGATTAAAATCTCCAAAAGAAGCATCAGCCGACCTCCTCGAGCCGCCGCCTCTGCTCCTTCTGCTGCTCGATGCGTTTCTGCCTCTCAGCCAGCAGCTGGCGCTTGTACTCCTCCTGTTCCCGGAGCTGCTGCTCCTGGAGGAGCTGCTGGTGGCGCAGGGCCTCCGACCGCTCCTTGTTCTCCTGCTGGAGGCGGATGAAGTCGCGGCGCAAAGTCGACTCACCAGGGACGTTGACGATGGAGCTGCGAGACAAGAGAGATGGGAGCACGGGTCAGACCGCCATCAGACAGGAGGAGAGGGGAGGGGAGGTGTTAGTTTACATACCTGGGCTCTCCTTCCTGCTCCGGAGGATCCTCCTCTTCCTCCTCACTGCCGCTGTACTCGTACTCCGTCTCATCTGTACATGAGAAATAAACCAAACTCATGAAGTCACAAGAGAAACCGTCTACTGTGTCAAGGAGACAAAATGAACTTAAACAAGCTGGTATGTACACATAATGAACATTAGAAAAGACAGAAAAAAACACAAGACAACTATTGCTGTTTTATTCTTTTTTATTCCATTCCCACCTGAAATATATATATATATATATTAAAAAAAAAAATGTCACATATAAATCCACGTTTAACTATTTTGTGTTTATTGATAGATCTTGCTTTGGTTCATCTATTCGATTATTTAAACATTTACTATTTATGTAATTACATTTACATTATTATATTGGCTTTTTATATTCTTATACACACTTTTTAATCTATTTATATCGTCATTTTAAATATTGACAAACATTGACTTTGGACATATTAACATTCACTTTTGATCTATACATACATTTGAGTATTTTTTATCTAATTTAAGGGATAGGCAAAAATAAGCCTTGGCTTCAGCCTATGCCCTTTTCGGCTACAGATACTGTGAATAGTAAGACAACAAAAAACATGTGCGCGTGAACTTTTAAGCACTCTAAACCGAATGCACAAAATTCCCCTTTTGCAGTGAAAATGTAACCAAAAATAAATAATTTATTCATTCATATTTCAATCTAATCATATCAGCAAATTAACTTAAATTGAGTTTGTATCTGTCATGTATTTGGCTTTCTGCATTAATTTCCTGCAAACTCTCACTACTACCTGCATGAGCCTTAAAAGAAGTCTGATTCACTGCAAATGAAGCCTGTCCAGACAGTGACCTAGCAAAAGGAAAAAGATGGACGCACCTTTCTCGCCCCTCTTCTTCTTGGTCCGATCGATGTGGTCTTTGAGCTGGATGCGGACCTGCCTCTCGTTGGGCTGGTCTCGGATGAAGGGGTGCTTCAGCAGCTGCTCGGTGGGCGGACGCTGCGTGTAGTTCTTCACCAGACAGCCCTCGATGAAGCTGAAGAATTTCTTGGACCTGCAGCGTTCACAGATGAGAGATTTTTATATGAAACGAGACAGTGTGGACGAGTCAGGATACTTTGGCAGAGCGCATCAAAGGATCCTAAGTGAAACGGACATTTCTGCAAACAAGATCTGATTCCAAATTACCCATCAGCCCCAACAACACTCCCTCCATTCATGCCTCTGATTTCTCAGTGTAAACTGAGGTTAACACACATGGACAGGCAGCAGTGAACACACCACAGTGAGATTATTGTCACCGCTGCACCTGCTGTCTGGGAAGAGCGAGACTCGCTTCTAATTAACCGAATCACAATCGAGATGACAACAGCTAAACAGCCTGCTATTTTCAGGCTAACTTTCGTGATCCTGCGACTGCTAAAAATATTTCAACTAATCCATCCGAGCTGTGGAGGCAGCCAAAGAGATGAATGGGAGGAAGCTGGAGTTATTTCTGTGCCAGGACAGGCTGGAGCAGCCAGAGCAGGTGTAGCACAGATGTTCAGCTCGGCAGCGAAGCACTCGGCTGAGACTGAGCCCTCAGATTTAAATCGAGCTGCATGGTCTCAGATAAAAATCAGAACACACACAGGAGGTCTTTACATCAAATATCAGAGACCGACTGAATGTGGGACTGTGTCAGGGCATAAAAATACAAGCACGTGTGAACTTTCTGGGTGTTACTCACCATTTCTTGGACTTGAGTCTTGGAGGAGGGTTTCGCGGAATCAGGAAAAGGGCCCGCATGGGGTGCATGTCGCAAAGCGCTGTGAGATAAATCCCAATAATTAGCGAGAACATTTGCAATATACTGCTCTTCTGATAGAATTTATTCCTGAATACTGCATGTTTATTTCATTTTTTTAACTTCAGGTGAAAATGAATCTCACGCCTGACATCATAACCTGAGTTCTAACTTAAGAGTAATAAGGTATGAAACTCACGAGGCGCTCCTTCGGCCATTTCAATTGCTGTGATGCCACAAGACCAAAGATCACTCTGCAAGAGAAAACAACGCTCTTTGAGAAAACCGAGCACGGGAAGACCTCTCGTCTACACTCAGGTTTCTGAGGCGATCTTACCCTGTAATCGTATGTTGCATCTGGGTTCTCGTCACAAGCAATGACCTCAGGCGCCATCCAATAAGGAGTCCCGATGAAGGTGTTCCTCCTGCCCACCGTCCGATCCAGCTGAGCACTCACACCAAAATCCACTGCAGAGGGAAGAGAGAGGCGACCATTGGTTATGTGCTGGATAAAGACGTTTTCATGGTTAACGTCTGCAGGTGAAACTCGTGTCTTTCAGCTGAGTTGATGATGGATTTTTCAGGGACTCGCACTGCTGTCTGCTTTCATATCAGTCAAACAGAGTGAAGCATAGCTCACCCAGTTTCACTTCAGCGTTCTCAGTCAACAGCACGTTCTGGCCTTTAATGTCCCGGTGGATGACGTGGTGAGCGTGTAAGTGGGCCAGACCCTGAGGAGAGCGAGCGAGAGACCATGTCAGAGGTGAGATCAGGAGGAGGAGAAAGGAGAAGAGAGGCGGGCGGGGGGTCTCACTCTGAGGATCTCTCTGGAGATGTAAGCGATCCAGTCTTCCTTCAGCTGGTTGCCCTTGGTGTTCTTCACCAGGTCTGTGATCGAACCAGCACCACAGAACTCCATCACCAACTACACATACAAACACAAACAGCAGGTGTCATCAGAGAGAAATCTAAACATACAGCAGAGGTGTGACCTCGGGCAGTGAAGACAAACTCACCCAGAGCTGGTCATCATGTCCCGGTGGGCTTTTCTTTATGAACGCACCGTAGTAGGTGGCTATGTTTCTGTGGTGGGAGTACTTCTTCAGCATATTGATCTCCAGTTTAATTTCCTCCTCTTCGTCCTACACACACACACATACACACAACCACCACAGACAAACAAGTGGCAAAGAAAGACACATACACACAAGAAATGAAAGTGGTCAGATGTGTTTACAAAGAAACTTGATTATCTTCTATCGTCATCATCCAACCAAAACTCCCCTTGGGTTCTCCTGGGCGCAGTGAGGATGAAGCTTTGTGACGACACTGCTGAGCCCCCCCTTTTCTATGTGCAGCACTCAGCTCTGAGTCTGTCAATCTGCTGGCAAATGACTCCTTTGTTTGGGGATTAATGACGCCTGAGTGGGTCTTATTGTAAGTAAGATACATTAGACCGATGGAAAAGCCTCCCCATTATCATCCCACTGATATGAACCTGATTGGAGTTGCTTCAAGCTCAAGAGAGGGCAGAGAATCCCAGGTTGGCATCACACAGTGATCCGAGTGTGAATCAACAAGCAGATGCAGTAATCATGGCATGTTTAAACTCTGCTGGAAATGACCTTTAGAGGGAGCAAAACTGCCCACTATCACATCTTCACAAAAAGGTCACAACTAGCTGCGGTGCGAGTCCCCCTCGCAGGCACCCAATAGCAGCTTGACATTGATTAGCGGTGACGCACTAATTGAACGCATGCAGAGATCAGGCCGGAAGTGGTTCACTTCACGGTTGCACGGCCTCTGATGCAGGGGCGGGGTGGGGTGGAGGCTGTGCAGCAGCGTTTGCGAATGAAGACTTCTCAGCAGTAAGAGCAGAATTTGATCTCCTCCCGTGCGGTGTGCAGGCTTCACATATAGCAAAATGGCAGTTTGCTGTGGATACAGGCAGCCATCCTGCTGCTGCATGACTCGTTTGAGTTGACGTAAGCCTTTCTGCTGTCTGCTCCCCCCCCCTCTGCTGCGCAGCTGTTGGATTATCACACTCCCGACTGAGAGAGCTTCGCTGCCACAAGTCACATGACAATGGGGAAAAAAAAGAAAAAAGAAAAGCCAATCATACGTGATGTGTGTCAGAGATGGAGAGACGCTTTGCTCCAACAACAGCACATCAAGATGCTTTTTATCTGTGCTTGTGTGTCAGACAGCACACTTTACACTCAGCCTTTTGTCAGGCAAGTCTTCACATCTGGCAGGATGTAGGATGAAATAGATGTGCTCATGATTGAGATGGGTGCTGCTTGTGTTGAAATTTGAATCTTCTGCTTCACACATCTAATAATAATGGATATAATCGTTTTAACGGACGGTGAAACTGATTCTGCACTGTACACATTAAACAGACCGTAGCATTGAATATTGTGCCAGATGGAACAAAAAGTGTGAATTGTCTCCATCTTTACAGAAATCAGGTGAGAAATTAATCCAAGGCAGTCATGTTTAAGTGATCAATGTTTAATTTTACATCAGTTTAAATGCAAAGACCTACAAATGTAGACGTTTGTGTTTGTAACGATGCTTCTTTGCCAGTTTCTATTCCACTTTTAAACATTCATGAGGATTATGCATTTGGGGGAAGCAGCACAAAGACAAAGATTTCAAAACTGACAGTTTATGTCGGGTGAAGTTTTGACCTGTGTGGGATTAAATTCTGGGTCAACGGGTGGAGAAACAAACAACCCAGGTTTATTAATTAACTTGCAATAAATTAATAAAGATTGAGCAGCTCAAGAGACATGGACTAAATTTCGTCTCCAATCGTCTGGTTTGGACCTGGTCTTGTTTTTTATTCTTAACTAGACAACAAAGACCGTGATGGCTCAGAATTATGGCTCAAACTGACTGATTACAAATCAATCTATGTATGATTCATATACCAGATAGCATTTCCTTAACCTGACGTTGAATTGCGTCTCAGATTAAAGCGTCATGTCTGCAGTGTGTCATTCTTGAAAATGACAAAGAGAAATCAGACTTTAGCTCATCAATGATGATGTAAATGGATGATGAATCATCCAGGTCATGACTATATGGCTTTGACTTTGGGTGCAGGAGGAAGACAAATGACAATAACTGCAGTACAAATACAGATTAACCAGTTAAACCCCAGTGACTGATTTTTGTTTTGTGTTTTGTTTTGTTTTGTTTTAAAGTGACAAGTCATTTCCATTCCTCCGTCAAGAAGGCGCACCTCGTCTCCGGTCACACGGTGCATGAAGCAGTTGGGCAATACCCTCCAGATAACAAACCGGGGGAGTGTGCAGCACTGACTCATATTAAGTCGGCCAATGTGAGGAGTGGTAAGAGGCAAGTCGGGACACACACACACTGCGTCACCAGTTTCTGTCAGGTCTCTGATGATCACTGTGCCGGGATCGGTGGGAATTGTGTGGCACAAATTACCAGTAAATGCATTCTTATAAGGGTGAATAGTGGCATAAACACAACGTGTTGGTGGTATTTCAATTGTTTCTGAATGCGTTACTGATATTGCACTATTTTCTAAGCGGCAGCATCTGAAGAAAATCTAAAATGAACTGATGCTTCAGAAAGTGAATTAGAAGGCAAAACTTGACCTTTAAATATGTGGAAGGACCATAAAATGTCTTTACGGGCACCAAAAAGTGACTGAAATTGAGCCTTTCATGCCCTTGGAGTGCATGCCTTCTCACTGGCGTCACTGCTAAAAACAATACATTGTCGAGCCTTACTTCTGTGACGTCCATGACCTTGATGGCAGCCAGCTGTCCGGTCTTGACATGTCGTCCCTGCGAGGAAATAAAAGAAGTGAGCATCTTCAACCCACATGACAGCACGTCGAAAAATAACATTTTGAAGTTGTTCCAAGTGTTTTTCAATGTGTATACTGGTCGATCATTTCTACTTCGACCCAAAGAATTGCATGAAAGACAAAAATAATCCGTTTACAATCACAGGGATGCGCCAATGCACTGCTGTCAGCTGATATTTTAGATGGCGAATGAGCCTTTTATTGTTCCCACCATCAGAGATACCCAGCCAGATGTAGCTCACGGCCTATATAAACCGGCTATATAAGCTGCATACCACAGATGAGCATATGATTCCCTCTGCTATAAGGTCCCAGCATTCCCAGACTCCTCTGCTCTCCTAACACCCTGCTGCCACTCCTTACATAAACAAAGGACCAAAATAGAGGCCTCTCTGCATCATCACTCCCTCCCTCCCACAGCTCTGAGAAGAGATAAAGCATGGGACATTTTTGGAGAGCTGGCCGGCCCACACGGGCATTCCCCCCTTTCTCCTGCAGCCCCGTGAAGTCGATGCACTGCGCAGAGTGGCCTAAACAGGCCATTCAGGGCACTCATATGTGCACTACTCCTTCCTCCCATCCTCCCTCCCACCGTCATCGTCATCTCAGCCAGTGCATTCCATAGTCAATTGAAACTGTATGGATTATGACAATAAAAGCCACGCAGGCTTAGGGGCCCTCTCTTTTCACTGAGAGGAGGAGGAGGGGGGGACTTTACAATGACTTTAATCCTTTCCACTTTGATCCCAGAGGTTGCCACTGCAAAAACAACACCCGGGTTAACGTTACAGCCAGCGGCTCCCCTCCTCCCCGAGTGCAGGGGTGCAATCGCAGGCTGCTCGGCTGGTTCAGGGGTCACAGGTGGATCCACAAGTTCAATTTAGGTCTCGACAGCTGAACGCTGAGACAATTTATTTTGATAGTGTTTGTGTCAAAGTTTTTATAACCCTACTTTAGACAACTATCAGTTTGCACACTTTCTTCACAAATAATTACCATTTGGTTGTCTGATTTGGACAAAAAAGCAGCTGCACGAGCCAAACAATTTGGGTTCTGAGTGTAAATCGATAAAAAAAACACTGATGGTTGAAACGCTCACTTTGGAAATTTGCATAAAAGTTCCCCTTCTTGGAAAAATTGTGACTTCAACTAGAGCTTATATTTTCCAGTAGTTCCTCCCCTATAGAGCTCATATCAGATCAACCCAGCAAATTTCCCAGCTCTGGGAGGACAAGGGCTTATCGCAACCACAAGGTTATTGCATTATTATACCACAAATCCACCGGGTTACACATGATGAGCAACACGAGTAATGAAGGAGGAGTCTATTCAGGACTCAACTTCCACTTCAAGTTATCGTCAGATTTAGGTCAGCAATGACGTCACAAACCTAATAAAGAAATCAGAGGAAATTGGCGACGCGGGTAAGTTGCTGTTAGAAGAAAGACAAAGTCTGTGCAGTAGTGATCGGAAAAAAGTACCGTTAATCCAGAAACTCTAAGAAGACTCGTAACCAGATCAAACACATATCACACTGCTCCAAATGGGTGCTTACTCAGCACAAACAGTCGGCTAAAGAGACGATGGTGGGTGGACACTACTCGGACCTTGGAAGGTGGCCATGATCGTAGTGATTCACATCAGTCTGGTGTGTTTTGCTGAAGCAACAAGGCAAAAGCAAACGATCTCTGAGAACTGTAAAGAAGCAATGTTCAAACGTCTTCACACTTTAGGTCCAGGTTAAGGACCATGCCAGTTACCAGGAACATCTTTACCCTGAAGGATTAGTCATCTCAGGATGCAAGACGACGGCTTATGAAAGTATAACATTTCCCAGAAGGCTTTGTGGTGATCTGATGCAGTAAATCTCTACTGCCTAGATAAGGTTTTTGGAGGTAAAACCCCTTTGTTGTTGACCAGAGATGCCAATTTGATTCATTTTGTGTTTACATGGATGTTTTAAGCAACTAATCAAGATTTTCATGACTGATTAAAAAACTGATTGTCCCGTGGGGCTGCTGTTATTTTACCCGGTGAAGCAGCCGGGCTGGGCGTGGCAGCAGAGGGGTTATCTGAGGCACCCAGCTATCACTCATCTCTCTCTGGCCTCCATCACAGCTCCTCTTAACCATGGCCAGATGTGCTGCTGGCCTCTGTCCAGCTCTGCACTAAACCACTGGTTGGCTGACTGCCTTCACAGCCAGAGACATCAAGCAAAACAGGATCAAACTATTTCTTCACAAGCATCTACACACAAGAAACCTCTGCGTCGAAAAGTCAGCAGTAATGCACAGTTGCATCGTTAGTGCCATTTCCCACACAAGCTTTCACCCTGCGCTTCCTGAGTGACCAGAGCCACTCCCTCTCTGCACCTTTCACCCGGGTAGAAGATCGATCCAACGCTGCAGATCCTCTTTCTACATCCAGCTGCCTTTTTTTTGTTGCTATTTTTGACCCAGAATTTTAGATTTCTCTAATGAAATTTCTTCACTGTGTGATTGTTGTATTGTATACGTGAGAAGTTTTTCGGTTTGAACTCGACATTTTAAGAAAACTGCATGCCTTACGACATCCCTCGATAAACTTCGAAAAAATGTGACAGATGTTTTCAATTCTTACAAATGATTGAACTTCTTTGGCAGAAATCTGGTAAAATTATTAGACTGAATCAGAGATTTGTTTTATTTAGCCTAAAAGTATGGAACTTACCAACTTGCATACTTATCAAGCCTACAAAATATGAATTTACTCTTCTACTTTTCCTGTGATAATGACGCGAACTGACAACATTAAGGTGAAAAACGACATGATGTTAAGCTTCTACCTAGTTGTGCCTCAATTCTGCGCTCAGGCTGTTTCCAGCAGACCCGTCAGAAGAAAAGCTGCCGAGTAATAAATGACCAATCAACAGTGAGTAACAGCAGCAGCACATGACATCCCGGCCTGAGTCTGAGCTCCTCCACCTCACACTGCTGCATACCAGCACACTGACCCAATTCTCACACACACACAGACACACACACACACAGAAACACACTCAACTTGATCCAGTCCTGTGCCATCCTCCCAGCCTCCACCCCTGCACTCGCCCCAGAGGAGTGAGCATGGAGGATGGCACAGGACTGGATCAAGTTGAGTCGGTCAGAAAAGCCTGATAAGATCAGTTTGTTTCCTCAGCGAAACAAGAAAAGTCGCCAAGCAAAGCGAGCGACTGTCTCATCTGGCTGCGCCTTTGTGTCTCATCTCAACGGCACTCCAGTAATGAGGCAGCTCAATCAGCTACAGACAGCGCACGCACGCACGCGTGTACTTGCACACACACACACACACACACACACACACACACACACACACACACACACACACACACACACACACACACACACACACACACACACACACACACACACACACACACACACACACACACACACACACACACACACACACACACACACACACACACACACACACACACACACACACACACACACACAGAGTTTTGTTCAGGCTGGTCAGGGGGATGTTACAGGTCTTGTGACAGCCATTAGGCATGAGGGTCACTGTGGCTGTGATGGACACAAAAGGGAGACACACATGATGCGGAGGAGGTGTGGAAGCAGCGCGAGTGACGACCCCCCCCCCCCCCGGTCGGCTCGCAGCCAATCAGCAGCCGGGACGATCACAGTGAGGCGCTACACGGCACTCATTAATTAGGCAAACGCAACCCCGAGGTCCAGCCCCGGCATCGACCCGCTGCCCCGCTGCCCCGCACAAATCCTCCAGTCAATGTGAGCGACAGAGTCAAACAGCTGCATTCCTGCATAAGTTTGATCCTCTGATCCAAGGCTGACATTTTACTCTCTTATACTTCTGCGATCTGTTTCGGGTGTTATCAGAATTTAAACACTACTGAAGTACCAGGACCTCAGATAACCAGTGTGTCAGTACTTTCATCCAGGAAATGTACGACATATTGTCCCTCTAATGACTCCTGACAGCAGGGATGCTTTGTAACGAGTCGGTAGGCTTCAGGCTCTGCAGGAAAATGTTTCTAAAGGTCTTGCTCTGTCCATGGGCAGATCCCCGACAGGCAGCTGCAGGGGGGTGGACGAGGATTAAACCGCCAGTCTTCTCCATGGTGATCTGCGGCACCTTGTGTTTGGTAAAATATCTTCCACTCATTCTGACGAGCACCTTGCTGCTCAAAGGAAGTCTGGTGCAGCACCAAAAGGCTCCGGTAGGACACAAAGGTGCTGGGCTGCGGGCGGCCGCTGGCACCTCATGTGCCGGGCGCCCGCCCGGCGCAGAGAGCCCCCAAAGGCAACACCGAGACGTTTGAGGGGCAGGGGCGAGGCCGCCTCAGAGGGTGGGGGAGAAAACAAAGGAAGAGGCTTGAAAATGTGTTGATTTGTTGATTATGACGGCTGGATGAGCTCACAAGCACATGAATCATCAATTCAAAAAATAAATAAACAACCCACTGGTGGGCGCAGCCTTGGCACACCCTATGGATGCATAGCAGGCGGGTCAGCCGGGCCGCTGCCTCAGGTCTGACTATATATGGCCAATCTGAGGAGGACATGGGAATCTTCCCTGCATACCCTGCACATTTTGAGGAATGGTGTCTTTTTCTGTGGTATTACGATATGCTTTTTTTTTTTTTTTTTTAATCCTTATATTCAGAGGAGAGGAGAGTAAGCCAACTGGTTCGGTGCCAACTGATAAAGAGCTCAGTGAGAACTGCTTTGTGTAACGCAAGAGTAGCACTCCCAAGCACTTCCCTAAGTCCATCTCTGGTGTTGCACACGCTTCATTTTTGTCTGTATTTGTCTGAAAATCGGATGCAAAATGCAAGCGTCGATAGTATGTATTTCTAAAAATCCTAGCAAACTGTTTCAAGTTGCAGCAATTTCTCTTTACACAGTCGACTTGTCAACAAACAAGACGCTTTCAAATCGGTGAATCACTTCAGTTAATAACACCACAAGCAAGTCGGTTCCACCTGTCTGCCACTGAAGTGATTTGAAAAAGTGCTTTTTCGCTGTGAAGTCACTCTCATTATGGCTGTCACTCAAGAAACTGCTGTGCTGTGTTTTCAGAAGTCCACTGTGATCTGGCCGCTCTCCAGGAGCCGAGCATGCAGCTCAGGAGTCTGCAGCAAACCCTGACACGGGATTTTCAGCTCTGGGACGAGAGAGAGTCTGATCCTTTTCAGTTTTTAGGCCCAAAACCTCAAGCTGGACGTCCACAACAGAGCAGAGATGCTTACGTGACTATTCATGGGATCTGATCGTCAGTTAACAGTGATGGGGCGTCATCAATGTGACGCCATTACCTTTTTTCTCATTGCTTCACCTTGAAAACGGTTTCTTTAATAAAAGAGTCTCCAACTGCCAACACTAAGACTTAAAGGCACCGATTTGTTTATTTGTAAGAATGAGTGAACAAAACCAACTGACATGTATTATGTCTCGTCAATCACTCCCTTTCAGTACTGTGTATCAACTGCGGCTGTTTGGAAACAATTTTAAATCTGAGTCCAATACACCACCCTAAATATTAACATAAGACTCATAGCTTGGACGTTTATACAGGTTTTATTCAACTATAAAGACATTTCACATGTTTTTCCTCAAAGTAGTTCAGTACATGAGTCTATATCGAAGCCATAAAGTCGCTCTTTCGGAAAAAGAAACGAGCCAACGTCTAAAAAGGAATCAAAAGTCACCACAGACTCACAAGTGAAGAATCATGGCTACATTGTATGAACTAAAAGGGCTTTGCAAAGTGTGACCGAGTGCTGGACAAAGCAGAGAAGGCCTCAGAGGGAGCAGAAACCCCACCCCGCTTTCAGTTGGGGGGCTGCTGTGATTATTCAGTCAGTTGGACTTTGAAACGCTGCAGACAAACACCTCCTTTCTGCCGATCCAACCCACTGACGGGCTCAGAGACCCAAAAGAGCGAGGAGACAAGCCGAGCTTTGTCAGGGTGGTGGGCAGGTTCTGTCTCCAACTGGACAGCTGCTCCTCCACCACCACCACCATTCCCGGCCCTCCTCAGCCCCTCTGCACATGCTCACTGGCAGCCGGCTGGTTAACAGGACAGCCATCGCAGTGATAGACATCTGATGGACAGGAGAGTTCGCAGCAGAGCTCCAGTTTTTACGCGGCTCGTGACATTTTCTACTGCTCAGACGGCGTCTTTGTGTCAGCGGCGAGCTAATCTGACAGTCCTCCTTCGTCCCAGCTCCGCTTCCACACAGCGGCAGCCGCAAATAGAATTACCACCGGACGGTGAATGGAGCGAGAGATTAAAGGGACAAAAAGAGGGAGAAGCAATAATTCTCGGTCCCATACGCCTGGCTCAGAACCATCTGGTGGCGAGATAGCACGCGAGCGTCACACCTTCGCGGCGCTACGCCACGCGGGGTTGATTTCAGGTGTGGCGACCACGTGTGCACACAGACGGGTTCACTCTGTGAGTGGAGAGGGGGGTGTGGTGTGGGGGGGTTTTGGGGGAGTTCATGCAATGCAGGTCACTGGAGCACCGTGGGCTGTCAGAATTAACCACCCAGCTTAGCTCGCTGCTTAGTGCACAGGCAAACTGATGGTTTTCTGGCTTCCCAGTGAGTGCTATTAGCACTCAGGCCCAAGCTTAGTAAACTAGAACTAGAAAAAGAACCACTTCCTCAGCAAAACGAACAAACGAGAACAACAAGGATCCTTGCATGGATTTCAAACAGAGACCATGTTGAATTTGCTTGAGAATATATACTAAACTATAGATATGGACTGTGCAAAAGGAGGTTATTACCTCATAAATGATGATATTATAACAAGTAATCGTGCTAAAAGCTTGAAATCTTAAAGGGAAATTACGTCACTACGTTTCACAGACTTGCATGGAAGCTGGTGATGAAGCTCTAATATCAAATACAACACATTGCCCTTGTTTCTCTGAACCATGACTCAGCAATCAAACATACTTTAGAAGTGGAAGGCTCATCGAATTGTCCAACAATAAAGCATTTTAGCACACCGAGGTGCCTTTTTTTTTTTTAAAGAATCAGCTCAAGGAACAACAAACACACAAATAGCTAAAGCTCTTGGTTATTACACAGTTATAAACCGGTATCAGCAATACTGTAACTACCGACCAAAAAACAAACAAACCTGGAAGTCACTCAAAATTGTCACCTATTGTTCAATACGGCCATGAACTAAATTTCACTTGGAGCCCCTTCAAGAGATTTTAAGAAACTACAAAAGGTTTGGTTGCTGGGTTCAATGAAGAGTAAATTTACATTAAAGACGGTGAATCAGACGGCCTCTTCAGATCTCGTAGCGATTGACCCGTCTTTGACTTCCACACCAGCTCTCACGTTATGCTTTCCCTCCTTGGCAACATCTTTCAACAGCCGCAACGTTAATTTTCAGCAGGGAAATGTGACACCGCAAGCAGATGGCGCACAGAAAGGGATTCCCATCCAGCAAACTGGAACACAGTTCTGATTTACCCAGATTTGAATTCTGGATTTATTGCTCCAGAAAAATAAACGTGTCAAAGGTGCAGATGGAGGATTGGGCTTTGTTTATCTGTGCTTGCCTCCTGGCCTACTTCAGGTGATGTCAGATAGGTGATGCATCCGGCTGTAGATGCTGTGATTCACCTACAACAAAGTGCAGCTGCTTTTTGCATTGGCGTTTCTCACAAAAGTGACAAAATGAAAAGTGGCCAAACAGAACACTGAGTGTGAGTGTAGAAGCAATCAGACTTTGGGAGAATGGGGGAAAACACAGTGGTGTTTGGTGTTGGTCGGTGAGCCTCCACTGTGAAAACAGGACAGGCCACGCACTGCGCCTCAAACCAACCTTGTATACTTGTCCATAGGTGCCATTTCCAACCACCTCCACCAGCTCGAAAATCCCGGCTGGATCCTGGGAAGGAAGAAAAACACACTCGAGTGACTCTGTTTTAACACAGATGGGCGATATTTCGGGGGCAGTGTCCGGAGCGAGCCAGCTGTTGCGTCCTGGTCTTCCCCTACATGCCAAACGCATCTCGAACAAAGGAAAACCAGACAGTGGCAACACCTCGCCGAGCCTCAGCGGTCATTCCCGGCGACGCCGCCGATCGGCCTCCGAACTTACCCACATCGGCCTAAACATGCTCCCGTTAAACCGTCCGGCAGCCGGGGGATAGATCCCCGGCGGGCGAGAAGAGGGGAACAAAAAACATCGGGCTGCACTCACCCGCAGTGAAGCCAAGTCGATGTCTACCAGACTTTTAGCCGGAGAGTCGTTCGCCATCTTTCGGATAAAAGCACGTCGCCTTCGGAGAGAATCGGCCGCAGGAGCTCCGGCGGGGCTCCGGGGGAAGAACGAGGCTCAGGCCGCCGGCGCTTCCTCTCTCTGGGGTCCGCTCGTGAGCTGCAAAAGCGGGGCTCTGGTTACTCCATGTTGAGGTGGCAGCAGCGGCTCCCTGTTCGCCTCTGTGCGTGTATGTGTGTGTGAGAGTGTGTGTGTGTGCGCGCGTGTGTGTGTGTGTGTTGCCTCTGGAGCCAGCGCTGAGGGAAATGCCACACTTCCGGTGCTCCAACTTCAAAATAATTTTCTTTTACGCGACACAGATTTTTTTAGAACGAATCTCATTTCTTAACTAAAAACGACAAAAAAAAACAAAACAAAACCAAAAGAAACAACCTAAAACCTAAAAAAACTCAAAAATAGCCCAAACCCATAACAAAATGTCAACTTCAAAAAATTGCCAAAATTGCAATTAAGAATGTTTTGATCAGCTTTTTTTTTTTCAAACGTGAATTACAAAAATACACGTATAATATGAATAATATGTGTTTCCACATGTTTAAAAAGGAGTAGGAGAATGTTTAAACTTCACTAGTCCCACACCTTGACACTGACTATACACCATCGAACAGATATTGTTATATCATATATTCTGCATTCTTCATCATCAATTGTATAATAGTAATTACATCATTAATGCATGTAAAAACTTATATATTACAAGTCTTTATGAGCAGTTTTTTATGAGATTTATCAGTTTTGAGAAAGCTCCTCCTACGTTGACCATAATCAAATAAAATAAAGTAATAGGAATAAATATAAATTGAATGCATCCCTACACACGTACATACATGTACACAAATCAGTCTTTTACTGAAATTTGGACATATGAAAATATAAGTATCTAAGAACTATGCATTTTTTAAGTATACAATTTTCCTAATGTTTCTGTAATTAACAATGAGTAACCCACTTTACTACTTTAAAACCTTAGAAGATAAAAAAATTAAGTCTTAAGAGTCGTCCTGATTAATCATAAAACTTCTTGATCGGTATTTTGGAGCAAATTGATTAATTGTTTTACAAGAAAAATACACATGTATAAATGATGTCTGTATATGTACACAATCTGCCTACATGCCGAAGTGTCCTTGGGCAAGACACTGAACCCCAAAACTGCCAGGGTGATTGCAGTGTGAGTGGTTGGTGTGGTCAGAGGGGCAGATGGCGCCGATTGGCGGCCTCACTTCAGTGGCTACATTCGTTTACCACCCTCGAGTATGGAGTGAGTGAATGAATAATACAATTTAAAGCGTCTTTGAGTGTCCTGAAAAGTGCTATATAAAACCTATGCATTATTATAAGGTCATAAAGTCACTAACATTTTAGAACTTATACTCTGCTGTACTTGCATTACAGATGTTACTAAGTCATTACTAATACATTTCATTATTTTAAATATTTTCATATAGAATCCATGAATCAACAATAACCCCACTGATGATGCTGATCATATCTTGTGCAACAATTTAGTGTTCATTGATAGAGTAGGATTTAGGTGCTAAAGAAACACACTTATATAAAGTTATAACATGATTTAATTAAAAGTGTCTGCTGTGGCAGAGCAGCTCTTCCTCAGCTGGTTGATCATAAACTGTGAACAACAGTTACTGCAGAATAAAAGTGCCTTTTAATTTTATGTTGAAAGCCAAACCGCCTCACTTCCGGTGCTCTGCTGCCTCCGCGTGCCTTCACGCGGCTTCTTGCTGCACGGACACAGGAAGCTGGCAGGCAAGAAAAGAAACTGTACCCGAACGCACCGAGCGTGGACCCCGGGATGAGGTGCGGAGACCGTCCCTCTCTCAGGAGCACCGGGGTTCAGGTGGACATGAAACAGACGACAGGAGCCCCCACCACGCAGCATCCGCCATGCGCATGCGCAGAGGGGACTCCAGTGTCTATATTGGTAATCATGGGTGTGGCAAGTGAACAGTGAGGAGTGATGCTGCATGTCCGTCCAATGCACCGTCCCCAGTCCTGCGGCATGTCTCCCTGCTGCCTGCAGACCTGTTATATTTAAGTGGATGCAGGGAAACGTTATAAATAAGCACAGAAAGGGCGCTGCGGGATTATCAAATAGATGTAAGCAGGAAACAAAAAAAAAAAGACATTTACGTTCACTGCTGCTGTGAAAGTGCTCTGGAAAAGCTGAAACCATCTCATTACAGTCATCCACCCATTGGGAGGCAGGTGTTAAATTACAAACCCCAAATGCTCAATCATGTAAACTGACTCAACGTATAATATTTAAAACTTATAAGGTCATTGATATACAAAGTGTTCCAGACCAATGAAGACAGAAATATCAAAATATGGAAGAAACCTCACAGTGCTGAAGGCATGGATGAGGTGTTTCTGTACAAAGTGTTACACTGCATGAATCACTATCCATAAATGTAACGTACATAAAGTCAGAACTGTGATGTGTGGGTGGTTGCATGGTAACCCAAGCATGAAGATGAACTGTTGCTCAAACACACAAAAAGTCAACATTTAAATGGCAGAACGGGACAAACCAGTCAGACCAGCATTAGTCTCCCCACCACACACACATACGTCCCTGAGGCGCTGGCTCTGTAAATTCACTCGAACCCATTCGCCGAGAGCACTGGGGATCGAAATCCTGAACTTGGCCACGCCCACTCTAAATTGTTTCATGCTGTTATGTGATGTTCGGAAGTCAAATGTCAGCTCAACAGTGCGGAGTGGTGACATTTAGTTGAAGGGTTCAACAGGGCTTGTTTGAAGGTGGCATGCCCCAAACATCGCCGCCCCCTTGTGGACGGTTGGTGTCATTGCAGCAATCACGTCCACAAACACGATCTTCCCGTTTCAGACTGGTTGTAAACGAAGTACATTTACTTAAACATAACCTGAGGATATTTTTCTTACGTGGGCTGAAAAGTTGCACAGAAATTGTTCAGAGGCCATGTAGATTAAAAAGCTTTATTTATATTAATTTATTTCAAGAAAATATATCACCCAACCTTTCTTGATGTTACACTATAAAGTGAAGACAATATTAAGAAGTTTGCTCCGGGCGCCTGCGGCGTCTCGTTGGCAGTTACCACACTCACCATTGTGGCTTCGCCCATAACCTGAAATCCGATTGGTCACTGCAATCATTACATATGTTGGGTAATCAGACTATACATAAAACTGTTTGAAAAACCTGTTATTTTTAAAGCTAATATAAGTGATATTGGCTTGTGTTAGTGCTTTTAGTTCAGTAGAAAGTCTGGGATGGGGTAACCAAACAGGTGGAAGTCACCCTGGTAGCGTGCGAACAGTCGCCTGATGTCTCGCTTGCTGATGCCTGAGAAGTATTGCTCCACCTTGGTCCTGTTGTGGCACGCGATGTCTGGAGGAAAGTCCGGGTAGGACACCAGGCCCTCCACGCCCGCCGCTCTGAGGATGTAGGGCGCGTCTTGCTCCAGCGTCTCGTGGTGTCCCACCACGCTGTACTGGATGTCGCACAGCGCACAGAAATGAAAAGTTGCACAAAAGCAGTTTCGAGGCCATGTAGAGTAAAAACATTTATTTATATTAATTTATTTCAAAACAGACAAAATCCTACCTTCCTTGAAGTTACTATATAATGTGAAGACAATATCAATTTATTTGCTCCAGCAGCCTGCGGCACCTCATTGGCAGTTCCTCACCGTCGTGGCTTCTCAGTGGCAGGAAGTGACTCGGCTTCATTACAGGACTGACTGTGGACCAGAGCCGGTATCCTGAAAACCGATTGGTCACTGCAGTCGTCAGGTATTCTTGGGAATCAGACTGCACATGAAATGGTTTGAAAAACTTGCCATTTCAAAAGCTAATTTGAGAGCTACTGGCTTGTCAAGCTGACGTGTCGCAGTCTCAGCCAATCAGAAGACTTCAAATAATGAAAAATGATCCCGGACCATCTTTGGAGGTAATTTACTTGAATGCAGTGTTCTATCCACGAGCTGTACTTGCCAGCCACATGCGAGTAGCCCTGCTCGAAAGACGATGTGCCACAATCAACACACCGATCTGTCAGTTATTGTAACAAAAGTAACTCCATTAAGGACAAAGTACTGGATTGCCAGAACACAAGTTCATCTCCGTCACAGCAAACCAAAGAAAGAGAGGCTTTCCTAGAAAACGTTCCTGTCAGTGTTAGTGCTTTTAGTTCAGTAGAAAGTCTGGGCTGGGGTAACCAAACAGGTGGAAGTCACCCTGGTAGCGTGCGAACAGTCGCCTGATGTCCCGCTTGCTGATGCCTGAGAAGTATTGCTCCACCTTGGTCCTGTTGTAGCGCGTGATGCCGGGAGGAATGTCCGGGTAGGACACCAGGCCCTCCACGCCCGCCGCTCTCAGGATGTAGGGCGCGTCTTGCTCCAGCGTCTCGTGGTGTCCCACCACGCTGTACTGGATGGCGCACGGCGCACACAGCTCTGTGTACGTCACCCAGTGGATGATGCAGTCGCCAAACTGCTGGTCCATGTGGTGGCGGCCCGCCGTGTCGCCGAGGTAACGCACAAAGTCCTCAAAGTGCAGGCCAGAGGGGGTGAGCGCGCTGTACCGGTGGCTCTTACGGTATTTCCGGATGATGACGGGAGCAATGCTGCTTTTGTACCACGGCTCATCACGGGGGTTCTTCACAAACTTATCCTTGAAGGCAGAAATGAGGCGCTCGAACGGATCCCTCACGATGAGAAACTTGAAGTAAGTGTTTAATCTGTGGGTTTGAAGAAAATAACAGGTCTGTCAGCTCTCTGCATCTCTGAGCTGTGTTTATCAGTTGAGAGTCACAGATTTGCTCTTTTTTGTTGCCGATAACATTTGTCAGCGTCACAATATAAAAACCACTTTCATCAAACTGTGATGTGAGGTCACCTGTGAGTTATTTCCTGCGGAGTGAGTGAGGAGAGGCGAGGCAGGCCGTTTTTAGCATGGTCATGAACCAATTGTTCTGGGATTTCCTCCACAGTGGGAAACTGTCCTGCAAACAAACAAACAAACAAACAAACAAAAACCAGCAGCAACCAAGAGTGTTAATGACATGTGATCTGTATCAAGACCATGTGTGTGAAATTGCTTCTGTTGAGTGCAGGTTGCTTTTACACCAACAAAAACTGGACTCACCGTTGAGCACAATGAGGACTTTCTTCCATTGAGTGTTTCCCACTTTGGGCGTCTGGCAGAAGAGGATCTTGTGCTTGTCACACACGAAGATTCGGTCCAGGACGAACTTGCTGATCGGGACGTGGGTCATACTACTGAGGCTGCTGTTCTTGCACATGGAGGAGAGCAGCTCCGTTCGCTTCTCACTGACCGAAAGCCACTCGGGGTCCAAGGGTGGGAGTGATGGCTGAAGCACACGAGCCATCTTTTTAATGCGAGTTGTCATCAAATCGTATCTTCCATCTAATCCATGCATGCTCACAGTGCCTCACTGTCACTCAAGGCTCTGTATTAGGTCCCTTGCTGTTTATTATTTATGTCAATGAGTTGGGGAAAAATGTCTAAAATTAAATCGTCCATTTTTATTCACTGATATTGTTCTAGTAGCTTTTGAGCACTTCGAGCTGTTTTTAAAGAAATAGAAGCCCAACTTCTGTTTTGGAGACTGAATGCAGATAAAACAAAATCTATGACCTTTATGAAATCCAGAGACAAAACTAAGTGTATTTACATCTCAGGGAACTAGTAGAAGATTGTTTCTACATTCAAATTGGTATCATCTTCGATGACAGATTGCCTGTCAGTTCACGAGCCCCATAACACCACTGCATATAAAGCCGGAACCAGAAATTTACATACTCGGAATGAAAACCCATATAATCCCTTATTTCTCACTGTCTGAAGTTAAATCTAGACTAAGCTTCTCCTGTTTTAGGTCGGCTAGATTTCTCAAAATCATATCTAGGTGCAAAATGCAAAAAAAATGAGGGATAGAATTTCTTGAAGCATATTTTGTTTTTTCTTTTGAAGTGAAACCTTTACATACACAAATATTACTATGGCTTTAAATAATGTGGGAAAGGCCAGATGATAATGTCATGGCTTTGGAAGCTTCAGACAAGTTAACTGGAGGCACACCCAGAGAAGTTTTTTAAGGCTACACACTGCTTAGTTGTTTGACAACGTGGCAATATTTTAATACGTCAGTCAAGCTATGAGGTAGAGAATTGTGGAGCTCCACATGTGTGATTCATCCCAGGGTACAATTTCCAGACGCTTGAAGATGCCATGTTCCCCTGTTCAAACGATTATATGGATGTATCATACCGCTCAGGAAGGACAAGGGTTCTGTGTTTCAGAGGTTTTAGACAGAAAGGTGAAAACGACAGCGAGAACAAAAGCTAAAGACCTTCTGAAGATGCTGGCTGAAGCTGGTAAGAGAGAGTCATTATCCACAGTCAAACAAGTCCCGCTCTGACATGGGCTGAAAGGCAACTCAATCACACAGAACATTTGGGTGCAGAATTTGTGAGGCAGCTTCCAAACCTGACTCAGTTAACCCAGTTCTGTTGGGAGGAATGGGCTCGAATTACAGCAAACTATTTTGACAAAACTATTGACCCAATCCATACAATGTTTGATTTCAAAGAAAATGATAAAAAAAAAAAGAGAAAAATTCAATCTTCTTATTGTGGCATTTTAGCAAATAGAAATAATTTGGGGAATATTAACTGACCAAAAACAGGAGAAGCTCGTTCTCATTTCACTTCAGACAGTGAGAAAAAAAAAGTTGGACTTTCCATACGGTGTATGTAAACCTCTGGTTTCAACTGTACCTCACTTTAAAGGGGACATATCATGCTAAATCCACTTTTTTAGCCCTTAAATGCATTTTGTTATATATTTAGAGTGTTTAGAAGTACAGAAAAGTTCAAAGTAGTCTCTTCAGGTGCTCCGTTGATATCTTTATATTCTGTTTTGGTCATATTTTGCGATCGGTTTCAATTTTTCTATTCTCTATTACGTTTTTTGAACAATGACGTCACAGTATTCGCAGCGGAACTGCCAAATTAGGACATCGACACTTCGAGCAATCCGCCATTTTTGTTTCTCGCTGCGATTTTGTAGTCCAACCGAAGTTACGAGAGGATAAGTCGAAATGTTCGGTTGTTGGATGTAGTAACCCACAAGCTTCGTTACACCGTCTCCCAGCATCAGAACCTTTTCGAAGTGCCTGGTTGAGTTTTATTTTTCACAGAAATGTACCCACATCTGTGGGTAAGGTCATTTTTGTGTGCGCGAATCACTTCAAGAATGACTGTTTCAGCAACCTCCGCCAGTATAAAGAAGGATTTGCCGAAAGACTTCGTCTGATTGAGCGGTCAGTTCCTTCTATCTATGGAGACGACGAACAGAGCACTTTGGTAAGCTGTATATAACGCTAAAAAGTGTGATGATAAGACGTCCCTGTCATTGTTTTGTTAGCATTAGCAGTTGCACCGTCTTCATATGTTAGCGCTGTGTGCTCGTTTTAGATTATAATGTAACTTCTGTGTTAAATAGTCGTTGTAATACAGGCAGTATTGTAGTAGTGGGCATGGATGGAGAAGTTAGTGTAAATATAGTAACACACCATTGCGTTACATCCATATGAAGACGTTGTTCTGCAGGTGCATCATAGTCATTTTCATCTCGCTCCGCCGGGTCCGACTCTGGCTCCAACATGTATGGCTGGATGGACAAATCTTCCGTTGTTGACATTTTGTAAATAATGTGTGAATATAACGTTTCTGCGCCGCTAGATAATTGTATCTGTTCTATCAAACTACAAAGATGGCCGAACAGGGTGGAGTTGAACCGAGTGTCACCTCTGCAACCTGGAGAGGAGGCGGGGTATGAAGTGTCTCATTTGCATTTGAAGAGACCGCCCCAAAACGAGTTGCTCTCAGAAGCACATCAGAAAAGGGGTTGAAAAGGGGCCTGTGGAGCTATAATAATGAGGAATTCAGACCCAAGCATTGCAGTTCCGCTTTATATAGACCACAACTGTATGATTTATATGTAAAAAGGAAGGATTTAAAAGCATGATATGTCTCCTTTAAGATCAAATCCAATATACATTTTGTGCTCTTTGGATTTTCTGTCTGCCTCGATCCCCAGTTAGGGAAGAAGGCCTTCGTTTACAACTTGTGTTACACACTTTTTAATAGTTATTCTTTGGCGTATGTAGATGTTTTATTCCAAACTACCGACATCACGATCCCCTGCCTCTCTCGTCCCCTTATTTCAGGGATTCCTAGAAGAAGGTTTTCCCTTTGATTGATACACTGGCCGTATTGAATAGTAAACATAAAGTCACCCAATTCCTGTCTGACTACTTCTGGCAAGTAAATATGAGTGATGCAGAATAATCACCCGAGCTGCAGGTTCGGGGTCTTGACTTTCTGGTCTGATGACACCAGCAGCTTTACCCTGCTTGGTTCCTGGTTCCGTCCAGCTCTGCAAGACACCTTTGTCTCCATAGTCTGTGGAAACACACACAGATGACAGATGACAGAGCAGCTCTCCCACCTGACAGTGACCAGCACAGGAAGCAGCTGCTTACCATCCGCAGCTCTGAAGGTGATCAACTTCCCAACAAACACCAGAATGAGCAGCGCCCAGCCGCAAACCCCGAGGAGTAGCCAGTGGTGGCGCATTGCTCTGAGCATCAGCTGACGGCCATGTCTGAACTGGACACAGGAACACAGAGTCACACATGCAAACACACACAAACATGCAAAATATGGAAGCTGGACGAGCGACCTAGCTTCAATCAACCCCTCCCACAGACAGACCAGCCAGCTCACAGTTATCTGTGTGACATCGGGAGAAATAGAGTTCTCAACGTGGCTTCTGGATGGAGTTTGTTTATTACCAGAAACGGATTATTAGCTAATAATGTGGATTGTTGAGAAGCTGCGTGCTAACTGGCCACTTAGCTAGCCAGCTAGCCACACCTGTCCACTGAAACCCCAAACTGGCTCGTTTTTCTACTTTAACTCCGTTCAAATGTGAATTCCACACCCGCACTCACCTTTTGGATGGGGGTAAGCTACTTTACAGAAGCGCAGACTATAGAGAAAAGGTTGGATGGAGGCATAACAGCTCCCCAGCCCAATGATTTACCCGTTATTCACGTTAGACCGCGAGGTGAAAGGAGCAGCGCCCCCAGCGGTAAAGCGGCGAACTGCAGCTTGGCTTCACTCCAGTTTGTTTTTGTGTGTTAAAAAGCTTCTTTTTCAGCTCATATTTTTCCAAATCAGCATCCAGAACATCATATTAGTATGTGAATAGAAATGCTTTATTAATCCCAGAGTAAAATTCTTGAATATGCTTGAAAACTCTGGTCTTACTGAATTGAAAGTTGCATTTTTGCTCTGAAATTAGACTGAAAAACTTTTCACACTGACACAATGTTAAATCACAAGAGAAGAAAAAACATTTCGAGGCTGAAAAATACTAAATACTTGATTTCTGAAGCAGCTGATTGCTTTTCCTGCCTGATGCTCCAATTCTGAGCTCAGCGGGTCCTTTTAATTGCACACACCTGATTAAAAACGGCAGAGGTGAAAAAAAAAGGCAAAACAACTTGGAGTGACTAAAATACCTAACAGACAGCCAGCAAAATCTAATAATTATTTCCATTTTTTAAGTGCAGTCAGGGCTGGAGTGGGACTCATTTTCAGCCATTGAGTTTCATACCTCAGACCGGCCCACTTTAGATCACCTATTAAAATCATGTAATTATAATCTTACATGTTAAGTCTACAATAGCTCTGTTCTCTAAAGGCTTTTAATTCAGTGCATTTGTTTAAAATATTTCCAATTCATTTCAAGTCAGGCTTGCTTCATGATGTAAATTTATTTCAACATTAGTGCACAAACATTATACATCATTTTTAAAGAAATTTCAAATCTATACTTCAAATAAGTGTTAACAGATATCTAAACCTTGAAAATAAAATAAAACCATAAAATCTTAGATTCAAAATAGCACTGTCATGTGTTTTTCAAAGAAACATGGCCAACCTTAAAACATTAATAAACCCTGAGCAGTACAATGGTCTCTGCCACTTTGTTTATGATAAGATCATTGTCCAAAGACATGAGGATTCCTTTCTCAGTGCACATGAGCATGAGTGCTTCAAGTTTCTTCTGGGCCAAATTTGCTCCTGAGTCTGTTTTTAATGAAATGTACTGTTGAGAAAGTTCTCATATATTGGAAGTACTGCTTGACACTGTTACAACAGCTCACCTGTTCCTTCCATATTGACGGGAACAATCCCCTCATCACTACTGGCTCTGCTTCTGACACCACATCACATTTTAAAAACGATCAAAATTCTCACACAAATATCCCCTTTTTACAAAGCCTTCTGACCAGTTCAGGTCAGTTCCATTAATAGTGCTGAATGCATCTCATGGCATTTCTCATATGGAGTAGGTCTACATCATAATCTTAATTATCTTCAATATAATAATATGATCTATGTACCTGCCCACTCTGGACTTGTGGGCTCACGACTGCTGCTTGGTACTGGATCTTGTTTTTGAACAGCCAAAAGACAAAGTTTCCCAGTTATGTTGCGGTGCATCATACTATTATTCAAATTATATATTCCTATTTTTTTATGCCTCGACGCCACAGAATTCATTGACTTGATTATTAAATTGAACAGTGGTTTGGAAACTAAGTTAAACATCTTACCCGTTCCATCGTCCTCATTTGTTTCTAACCGTGAGCTCGTTTTAGTGAAAAAGTTGCCAATCATAACACATTTTGTTGCATCTGTTTCCAGAGCTTTCCTCTTTTTAATTCTCGCTTTCTCTGCGCCAAGCTTTTGCTCTTTCTATCCATCTTTCAAACCACCAGTGACAGAGTGCACGGACGTGTTACGTCATCAGGGTGCGTCAACAACAACAAAAAAAGCTGCCGGTGGAGGGAGGCTGAAACAGCGTGTGATCAACCCAGTGCTGTCACTGAACACTGGCAAAAAAAAGAAAAGTTTAAACCGGCCCACCCGATTAGCCACTCTGGGCCGGAGTGTAGTTATAAAGCTTACATAGCAAAACTATAAATACAACTTTGATTTTTTTTAACTGTTTGTTTTGGCATCTTCAGAAGTGACAAACCCTGCCACAACAAACATACCAGATTTCTATCAATAGTAAGGGTTTTACTCACCAATATCTTCAGGATGTTAATGCACAGCCAGTAGGCCATGCTTCTGTATTTCTTCCAGTCCATTTGTCAAACTGTGGTCTGTACTGCCGTGTCTCAGTGGTATGACAGGAATATCATGTATCTAGTTGTATAGACACCTGTCTTCAGTAGAGCACCATTCTTGTTTGATCACATTTAACCAATGATACAACCAAACCTCAGATAAGGCGTGTCAATGTTTGGTCCACCCCACATGCCAATGGTTAATATTTTAACACGTCTTGAGAGAAACGGTCACAAAGACGGTTAATGATGTTTTTAAAGGAATTATATGCAAATATATTTTTTCAGGAAATTAAGGAATGTTTCACTTTCCTAAAAGACACAGGGAGCCTTTAAGTGTTAATTACATGTGGGATAAGATGCTCCGTTGAAAATGACTCGTTTGTTTCTACAGAGCCATTGTCTTTTTTAAACCGACCAAACCGGTTAAATGTTTTTTTCCTTTAACATATTGAGTGCACCTCTATTGTGCTGCATTCCGTGACAGGTTTTGGCAGCATGAGTAAATATACCACTTTGAGCACATTCGCAGTTCTTCCTCGTTGTCAGACTGAACAGTCACACATTAAATTGACACTTTAGCTTCAAGAGAACAGAACAGCTCATTGTTAAGAGGCAGTCAAATTCATTTATAGCACCCAATGAACTGAACCTTCAGAAGTGAAAACACAAAAATAAAGACAAAAGACGTGATCAACTTTTATGTTTTTTATTCCACTCGCAGAGGGGAAACATTTAGTTTTCATCAACATTGACCGTCTGCAGGCCTGTTTGGGATAAAAACAGAGGGAGAATCGTTAAAAGACAAGTCTTCAAAGCTTTCACATGTGGAAAAACATTGGTAAAGTTTTACCTTTGCATGTGGTGACGGGAACATATGTGACCAGGGTGTACAGCTTGTTGGGAGAGTCCTCGTCCTCGTTACGCTTCCTTGACAGCCGCACGCGGATCCTGTACGGCACGTTCCTGCAAAATAGACACCATGACAGTTGATGAGTGCAACGCTTCAGACCCACTTAGAGCAACCCTTTCTCTAAATGTGGGAGTTTGAATCACTTAGTGTGAAAAGCAAATGAAGAGGAAGCTCAATTTAACAGCAGGTCACACACGAACGTGACACATTGGGACAAAATAACAAAAAATAAATAAATAAACCCACATCAACAAGAAGTTTGAACCCTCACTCACTTGATCCCTTTGCTCCACACAGCCTTATTGAGGCGGGTGTCGATGCGGACATCGGGCGTTCCCATCTCCTTCATGGCGAACTTGCGGATCTCCTTGATGGCGCGGGGAGCCCTCCTCTTGAAGCCTCTGCAAAAACACAACAATGCTATGATGGTACTACGAGGTGATTAAGAGGCGGCTGTGGCTCCGTTGGTAGAGTGGTCGTCTCTAAATCAGAAGGTTGCAGGTTTGAGTCCACATCTCCCCCTCCTGAAGGGGATTAATAAAGTACCCAAAGCTTTTCACGCCACACAAGAATAGGGCTCAATTCAAAGACACTGCTTCAATCGTGCAGAACAATTTCCACACCCACGAGACAAAAATCATGCAGTTTACTGTAGTTTAGTCAAATGTTATAACAATGAAAGAACGAAAAAAGGACAACTGCATCCCTAAGTTTCAAAGAGGATTCAAATTCAACTGGGAGGCTGGCAGTCTCTGTTGAGTTGTTCCCTGTCAAAGTGCCTTGAAATGCATGGCCTTAAATTAAGCATAACTGTTGGGCGTTCATTCTCCGCAACAATATTCAACCGCAAAAACACAGACTACCACCTTGATATTGGAGTGTACATTCATGTTGATCTACCACACATGCCTGAATAGATACCAGCTGGTTTTATGCAACCCAGGCTGAGCTCTGACAAAGTCTGCAATAACAGTACTTACATCCCATGGATGCGCTTGTGGACATTGATGGTGTACTCTCTGGTCACAACCTCGTTGATGGCTGAACGCCCCTTTTTCTTCTCTCCTTTCTTTGTAGGGGCCATCTATGGAAACACAGCAAGTACAATCAGAGGAGCTCCACATGCAACACAAATACTCAACCTACATCTTTGTATGAAGACGCCGGCTGGTGTGAAGCGCTTTTAAACGCACTTCATATGCAAAATCTCGATTTTTATTGTAATAGCGTTACGTGTGTTTAGGTCATACGGGTCAGTTCGGCTAATTGAAGCTTGTAGTAGCCATGCAACCAACGTAGCCGTTCGTCGCTCAAAACAACGGTCTTGATCAGAACCGACCGCCTCCAAACGGACCCGTATGTGCAATACAGCGTTTATATACACATTTACTACATGGATGGGACAAAAAGTGATTTAAAAACCAGCCGATGGCGACAGATTGTGTGAAAATACTTTCCGATGAAAATACTCACTTCGGCTAGAAGCTGAGGCGGAAGTCGGAAGGACGGAACTGAAGCGGAGGATGCTGGGTAAAGGAAAGCGGTCCGGCCAGAAAAGTGTCCACCGTTAACAACCTGTAGATGGTTCCGTCACGCTCTCTGAAGCCGCCACGTAAAAACGTATTAAAATATGCAACAAAATAAAACATTGTATGCTAAAGTTAATGTAAATTACCTATATGAATCTGTATTTTATGAAAACATATAAAGAAAAACGTATTTAATCCTACCCCTTTTCCAATGTTCAATCAAATGTCCTAATTATTTGTATACATATACTATTTAATAACATAGTTTTACATTCATACCAACATACACATTCAGATAGTGTACTCAACCCCCAAATTCCTATTTACTTGATTTGTTTAATTTACTTTTGGGGGAATTAATTATAAGATCTATAATCTTTCTGTGAGAACAGGCAGCATCAGCTGCTACACCATGTTAATCCCACCTAAATCTTAGTTCAGATATTCAAGCTATCTGAGATAACCACCATGACTGCATGAATATTGCAGATCAAAACATGTAGCTCATCTCACCCACTTAAAATTATTTTTTATTCTGTAATTGACAACTAAATAAAATACATTTCTATTGTGCTTTTCACAACTTACCTTCAAAAAGTGTTTCTGGTGGCTGGCTAATCAATGTCGATTCACTTGTTTATTTGTTATTATCTGCACTTAGATTTGTTTTGTGGTAATTCTGGCAAAATGTCAATACAAATCAAAAAAACATCAGTCTTTATTCTACAGTATAAAATACACTTTAACCAGATATGATTTTCACATCTCAATGTTGACCACTTTGGATAAAGAAACAAAAAAATTACAGGGCAAATCAGAACATAAGATGATATCGGCAGGTCTACTTTGACTTCATGTCAACTTTTCATGGCCATGGCAGAAGGTGCTGTATCAAATCCAGAACGTTAAGACAAACACACAATTCCATTGTAAATCGGTTCCTTGTCCATTGCAATTGTGTTTGCACTCACAATCTGCTGTTCCAATGTCTCTGGTTCTCTTTATCCAGCTGGGTGAGACTTGATACTCTGTTTTATCACATTTCCAGTCACTTTTCTCTAAGAGTGCAGTTTGTGTCCTATTGGGGAGGATTTTATGTTGTTTTTTTTCTGGATGATGTGGGTTGGTAAGGAGAGGGATTCCGTGTGTTGGGTGACTTCAGTTCAAAAAAACAACACACTAACAGCTGCATCAGGTGACATTCAGTGAGGCAATATTATTCAGGAGAAATGTTTCTTCGGGTCCCTGCAGAAGATTTCATTGTAGTGGATCTCTGTAGTGAAATGCTGAAAATACTGTGTGATATGGTGCGACCAAACAACAGCAACAATCACATTATTTGCAGGCTGCGGTTCATACAAAGCCAAAGACCCGTTACAAAAATGGAACATCTAACATTTTTAATGCACAGTTGTGGTAACTGAAGCACAGGTAATGAAAAGCAATCCAACATTTTAACTTGGTTAAAGATTGACAATTTAAAGTCTGCTGTCAAACACAAAAAAACATGAAGCCACAAAGATGTGTACATGACTGGTTACACACCTCCACCAGTGTGAGTTTGACAGTCTATGAACTGCAATTACACATCATCCAAAACATGTGAAACACAACTGAGACTCCATTTTTATTTCCTAATAAAAAGGCTACACATATAATGATGAGACGGGAACAGTGAGTGAGGATTAAAGTAACACTTTGAGATGTCTCCATCTCTCTCTCTGTCTCTCTCTCTCCGTCTCTCTCTCCGTCTCTCTCTCCGTCTCTCTCTCCGTCTCTCTCTCCGTCTCTCAGGACACACACACCTCTGCCTGAGCTGCTGTGTTTATCTTACTACCACCACCTTCAGCCACCTCGGCAGGTGGCGCTGGCCCACTGTCTGTCCTCTCCGGAGCCACAGCCTGACCGGCCATAGTCCTTCTGAAGAGCCGCATGCTCATCTGCAGCAGCTCGCTGTCCACCACGGGCGTTGTGGGGTACTGCTTGGTGAGACCCTAATGAGACCAAACAGACCAGTTAAGAGATTGAAACATGTTGCTCTCAGTGTGATCAGCAGAGGAAAAAAATGACATCCACCTTCTCGTTTTTCAGCAACTGCCGGCGGATGGCAAAGTCCCTGCGGGCACACAGGGCCTTGCAGCAGGGCCCCAGGTTGCTGAGTAAGCCGGCCCTCTCCACCCGTCTGTTGAGGGCCGCCATGTTTAGGGCCCCCAGGTCATGCTCAAAGAGCTTGTCAGCATCTGGAATTACAGCGTGGATAGAAAGGATCAGAAATGATTTAATATCATATTGAGGTTTTACAGATCTTAACACAGGGAATCAAATCTCACCAACCAGCGCTGTGTGAAATCTTTTTAATTTAATTGACATTACACTTGTGGAGTTTGATGTTTAAAACCCCTCCCAAAAAATACTCTTAACCCAAGTCTGCTGTGACGTGTATTGAAACAAACAAAAACAACATCCTGTAGTTGCGTTTTGGTCTGAAGGTGTAGCGTACCTTTGGGGTCATCCAGCTCAGACTTGCACACCTCTCTGACTTTCTCCAGCAGTTCAGGGCCAGCAAGTCGCTTGGAGATGCCCGCTCGAAGGAGCACTGCTCCCGGGGTGAAACGGAGCAGTGCTGCCCCCGCTGTCCGGGGCTCCTGCTTCTGTTTGGGCATCAGGCTGGACCAGTCTACATCAATGACATCCAGAGGACCTGGACGCACAAGGCAGGTCATGTTAAATAGTTCCAGATGAAAACAAATAACTCCATCTTAAATGTGATAGTACCTGTAATTTTCTCCTCCTCTTGCTGATCCTCTTTTTTCTGACTATCGGCCAAAATCTCATCCAGCTCGTCATCACTGATTGGTTCGTACTCCTCGCCAACAGACGCGACCGACTGACTATCTTCTTCTTTCCCATCGTCATCTCCTGTGAACGCAGCACAACAGAAAACGCTCTCATTTAAAGAATGTCGACAGGAAAACTATGGAAATTGCAGTGGTTTGTCTTTTCCAACCATCAATGCTGTCCGACTTCTCGGGCTCACGCTGTTCTACGAGATGATGGCTGTTGCTCTGTTTCTCCATCTCTGCAGGAGTGAAGGCTTCTCGAGGCAGCAGAGGCTCATAGTCGCTCCTATCCTGCCTCATGTCTCCTCTTCCCTGGGCCCTCGAGTCCACATGGGGCGGCAGGTCCATCAGCATCATCCTGTCCCTCTCTCTCTCGTTGCCTCGTTCGCCCCGGTCCCGCTCTCTGTCTCGCTCATGCTGCTGGAGGAGACCCTCGGGGATGTGACGGTCCCTGTCCCTCATGTCCCGCTCCCTCAGGAGAGGTTCTCGGCCAGGACGCATCAGCAGGGGCTCCCGTCCACGGCTGGGCCACTCCCTGGGCTCGGGCTCCCAGTCCCTCTGCTGCTGCAGGGGCTGCTGCAAGAGGGGTGGCTGCTGTGGCGGCGGCGGCGGCGGTGGCTGCTGCTGCTGGGGTCGCAGGTCCTTCCGCTCACGCTCTCTGTCGCGCTCGAACGGCTCACGCTCCCTCTCTCGCTCGCGGCTGTCGTAGGAGCCGGCTCGGGACCTGGACCTGGCCTGCCGCTCCGAGTCGGGAGAGCTGCGTCTGGAGCTGTGGCTGCGGGAGTCCTGCCGGTCTGCAAAGTAGCAAGTGTGTCAGAAAGGTTAGAACTTTGTGCTCACCAACTTACATCAGTACTGACGTCATGCTCTGGGTTTCTGGGTGGGTTTACCTGACGATGTGCTGCGGCTCGGCTCGCCTCTCCTCAGCTGGTCGATTCGAGACTTCCTCTCGGCTCCGGGAGGATCGCTCACCACTGGCCTCTCGCTCTCCCTCCCTCGTTCCCGGTCCCGTGAGTTGGTGCCTGGCAGGCGGCCCCGGCGCGACCTGGAGCCCTGGAGGTCCTCGCGATGTGCCGACTCATTGGAGGGTGAGCGCAGGCGGCGGGATGATGTGCGGCTCTGGTTGCTGCCCATGCTGCTGCTGCGCCCCGGCTCCGGTGGGGGTTTGCGGAGCAGCGGCTGGGACATGAGTGGCGGTGGGGTCTTCGTCTGCAGCAGTATGGGGGGTTCCTGCAAGAGCAAAGGGGCAATGGGGGTTGGATTGCAGCGCTCTCTGTCCCTGCCCATCCTGGGGCCACCGCCTCTTCTCAGTGGTTCAGCAGGGGGCCGCTCAGCAGGGAATGGGGGGGCTTGCGTTTCTAGAGGACCTCCTCGGTCGGTGACCTCCTCATCTGACCAGTCACTGAAATTATCCGTTGTGGGTAGCGAGGAGGGTTTGGTGTTGCCTCCAGGGCCGCAGTGATCAGGCCTCATGGAGGGTGGCGGTGTCCGAGGGCCTCTCTTCCTTTTACTGTGGGGTTGGTGGGTCAAGGTCTCCTCCTCGGAAACGTCAGATTCTCCTCGTGAACGTTTCCTCTTCCGGTCCAGTGCCTTCTTCTTCACTCCTTTCCTGGGGGAGTGGAGAGGTGGCAGCCCCTCTGCAGCCGCCGCTGGTGGAGGCTCGGGGTTGAACAGTTCCCCGGCTACGACCAAACCGTTGCCACCGGCCACCTCCTCATCTTTACGACCCTTTTTCAAGCCTTTCCTCTGTGACTTTGTTTTCTTTTTCCCCTCCTCGTGGGATTGGGAGCTGGCAGTGTCTCTGTCGTCGCTCACGGCGGCAGTGGTTGAAGCAGGAGGCGGGGTGGTGTCTCGCTGGTCTCGGCCTCGGCTGTGGGAGTCGGGCAGGATGTCCGAGAGGTGCTCCGCACGGCGGTCGCCCCCTCGGCTTCGCTCCACGCCTCGGAGCTCCAGGTCTTCATGGCGGCTGCGTGTGTCCCGTTTGTCTCCAGCCCCCCTCCGCTCCTCCTCCTTCCAGTGGGCGGCCTTGTCGTCAGAGGCGGTGGCCCGTGGCGGCGACCGTAACAAGGGGTCCTGTGGCCGCACCACCTGACTCAGAAGACGGTGTTTGTCTCCATCTGCACAAACACACAGCACAGACTCGAGTCATCCTAAAGGACGCTGGGAGACGAGGACGTCATTCAATTTACCAGATTTAATGAAATACTTTTGAAGTATATTTGTGGTCAACAATCAATACTTTTTGCCTCATTTGCATTAGTACAATTCAGGAAAACAGAAGAAAAGTAAATTCAGTTAAATCAGAAATAAATTGGGATCTAAGATGCTTTACATGGTGTGTCTGCATTATAAAAGAGGTGTATTCCCCTTCAAACACGAGTGTGTCCTTTCAAAAAGATTTTCCCTACTGTCAGATGGAGGCGGACACACTGGGCTGGGGAGGAGGGGCTGTGGGTGGAGCTTGGCCTGCCCTCGGCCAATCGGGCGCTCACTTTTGTCTTCACCACTGTTATAGCCGTCGCTGTCTGCGGGGCTGAGATCTCGTGCGGTGCGTTTAGGTGACTGTCGGGGGCTCGGGCTGTTCTCCACCCGGGCTCTCTTACGACTGCAGAGATGAAACAGCAAAAAAGTTAAATTTTCAAATCAAGTAAAGTTAAAAAAAGAAAATCGGGGGGAAATAAAGGGAAATGAAGTCAAATATTTAAAAGAGTCAAAAAGTGAAATATATTTACATGTTCTCAATAAATAAAAAGTAAATATCAACAGAAAAAATGTATTTGAATAGACTGAATTCTAAATGTTTATCTGATTAATAAACATTCAAGAACATACAAAAAAATGTCATTATGATAAAAACTTAAAACAAAGTGGAAAAAAATTTGAAAAATGTGCAAACGCCATATTATAAAAGGACATGGTGAGAAATATCGACATACAATCTTAGTAATTAAATGAAGAATATAGTGAAAAGTGAGTGATTTCTCTGCCCCGCTGCAGGATTACTGTGATGCACCTTGAAAACGAAGCATGACGTCACAGACACTCACCTCAGCTTGCGATCGTCCCTGACGTCTCGAACCGGTTGCTCATCTCTGGGTTCCTCTCTCCTCTCTCGCCTCTCCTCCCTCCCCCTCTCCCTTTCCTCCCACTCTCGCTGCCTCTCTCGCTCCCTCTCTCGCTCCCGCTGCTCCCTCTCCCTCTCCCTCTCCCGCTCACGCTCCCTTTCCCTCTCCTTCCTCTCCCTCTCTCTTTCCTCGCGCTCCCTCTCCCTCTCCCTCTCTCGCTCCCGTTCACGCTCTCGCTCCCTGGCCCGCTCTCGCTCCCTCTCTGCCTCCCTCTCCTTTTCTCTCTCCCGCTCTCTGTCCTTCTCCTTCTCGCGCTCTCTCTCCCGCTCCCTGTCTCGGTCCCGCTCCCGGGTCCTGTCATCCCGCCTGTCCTCAGCTCGGTCAGTCCTACGATCATCCCTTCTCTCCTCCCGCTCCGACTCCTCCGACCTCCCCTGATGTCTGTTTGGGGACGCTCCTCTTTGGTCTGGAAACAAAACAAACCAACCACAAATCAGTTTGTGGTCTTCGACACTTCATAGTGTCTGTTCAGATCATACTCCAACCTCTGTCTCTGTTGTCTCTCCGATCCCGCTCTCCATGCCCTCCTCGCCTGTCGTAGGAAGAGTCTCTGGCCTGCTCACCTCTCCTGTCGCTCTCGTAACGATCTCGATCTGAGCCCCTCTCGGAGCTCCTCTCTGCGCTGCGTTCACGTGCAGCGCTGCTGCGGGACTCCCAGGTGTCGTGGGAGTCCAGCTGGGAGCTGCGGGAGTTTCTGTTTGAGCCTGATGTGGGAAAAAAAAAAAGAGGAAAGTTTACTCTTTACTCACAGATGCATGGAGACTAATAGGAGTTCTGTAGGACTGCAGAATCAGTTCTTGCCTTTCTCAGACGCTTCGTTGGCACGTCCTCTTCCTCGCCCATTCCTGTCTGCTCGGTCCGTCCTCACATCGGTACGACCTCCTTCCTCACGCCCGTGACCCCGTCCATAGCTCCTGTCATCCTGAGCCGCCTCCTCCTTTCTGTGGGAGTCTGTTCTGTCCCGGTCTTTCTCTCGTTCTCTGTCTTTCTCCCTCTCCCTGTCTCGGTCTCGCTCGCGGTCTCGCCGCTCCAGCGACTCACGACTGGAGCGGGTGTCTGTCCGGCTGTCTCTGGACTCCTTCACGTCGCGGCTGTCACGGAACTCGCGGATTGTTTCCCTCCCTCGGTCACGAGCATCTCTGCTTTCCCGGTCATCTCGTGAAGACGCCTGTTCCGAGTCGTAGTCACGGTCGTCGCGGACGCCGTCTTTGTCTCTTTTGCTGCGGCTGTCTGTTCACGGAGAAAACACAAAGTTTGTTAAATTTCAAACAGCTCAAAAAACTGCCCGTCCTAAGTTACATAAAAATCCAGATGTAGTCATTAAATAAGAAAATACCATCTCTACGCTCATATCTGCGATCCTGGGCAGGTGGGCTCCTCTCTCGCTCGCCTCGACTCCTCTCTCTGCCCCTGGAGTGGCGCCGGCTGGGGCTCGACCTGTCCGATCGCCTGGGGGGTGAGGAGGGTTCGTGGGAGGGGGCAGGTGAGCGGGAGCGTCGGGAGCTTGGGGGCGAGGAGGTGGAGGCCTGCGCCGTGGAGCTGCGGCGGTAGGCAGGAGAAGAGGAGCGCCGCCGCCGGGGGGACGGCGAGTGTCTCTGGGTGGAGGAACCCGAGTGGGAGGACGGGGAGTGGTGGCGGGGTGGAGTGGGGGTGTGCTGGTGGCGTGGTGGGGACGGTGACCTGTGGTCGCAAGATGGTGAAAAATGGTAAATATTTCCTCAAGATGTTTGATTAAACAGCATTTTCAGGGCTGGAGGTCCACTGGAGCCACTGTCACAAGCTAACCTTTGGGGTGAGGAAGCGAATGCGGCGCTCTTGTGAGACGACACTTTCGGAGAGACGGATTTCTTCCTGGCTGGGGGCGATGCCCCCCTGGAGGCAAACGGCACGCTGCCTGACCGCTCCTCTGACGTCACTGACCTTTTGGCCTTGTGGGAACTGTCCGATCGATCCCTACAAACGAATCAGCAATGGAGATAAGTTGTAGATGTGGACAGAGAGGAACTGGAGCACTAGGCTTCCATTGCTCACGTTGTACCTGCGTTTCTCTTTCTTCTCTTTATGCTTCTCCATGTCTCGTCCTCGATCTTTTCCCTCCTTCTGCTTCTCCACAGACTTCTCCTTGTTTTTGTGTTTTCCTTTGTGCTTCTTCCCGATCACCGGGAGGTCCAGAGGAATTGGTGGAGGAGGACTCGGGGTACGGGGCCCTTTCTTCTTACTGTGACCCCCCTTTGAGGATCTGTTCACAATAAACCTTCAGCATGACTCTCAGTGAAACAATATCTTAAATGTATAATTATGAGGTTCATACATTTTTTAAATTATTTGAAATTAGTGGAATCAGCGTTACAAAGATATACAGCTGCTTAAAGTCCTCATGGGTGCAGCATGCAAGATTTGGATTATTACACACAAAACTTGCCACACTGAGAAGGTGTTCGTACCTGGTTGTCTCGGAGGCCGGTGAGGACACCGACGCCTTCTTCTCTTTCTTCCCGGAGCCCGCCCCTTTGATTCCACTCTTGTGTTTTGGGGGGGTGCTGGATTTTCTGGATGATGGTGAGTCTTTGGAGCTCAACTGCTCAGGGGAGGCCTGAGAGACACAAGAACATTTTAATCAGCCATAGATAATACATAGACATGTATTTGCTAGATTGAATACTCCCAAGTATAAAAGCTAGGGTTGAAAAATGAGTCACCACAGTTTAACTTACCTTTGGCAAAGCTGTACTTCTGGATTTTGTGGGAGTCTCGTCTTTCTTAATGACGATCTCTTCTCTCTTATCCAAGTTCTCCTGCTCCAGTTTCATCAGTTCACGCTGAATCTTCTGGCGCTTCATCTCCAGGGATAACTCGTAATCGTAGTCTCCGATGTCCGAGTCTGAAAATCAAACAGAATCAGGACAAGAAAGAAGGCTTGTTAATTAAAAATTAACCATTCACAAGTTATCTGTGACATAAAACTAAGGAAAAGGGATGGAACCTTCACGGTTTGTTTCCCACTCTATGGGCTCTTCTTCGCTGGCTGGGGTTCGCTCTTTTGTGATTTTAATGTCCTCCTTTTCCCGGTGTCGACCTCTGGAGGACTCTCTCTGCTACAGAAAAATACAAACACGTGTCAATCATATGTTCACCTGCTCTTGCGTTTCCTAATTTAACACTAGATTGAATTATCTGAACATTCTGATAACCAGCAGTCATTTCTATGTCCACCTTCAACATGTTAAAACTGAGACTAGAAAAGCAGAGGACTCACTCTGACTGTGGGGGATGTGGGCTCGTCTAGGTCTCGTTTCAAGTTTTCTGGGTCAACATCTTGTCTTTTATTCTTCATCCTCTCCCGTAGATCACCTGTGGGTCTCTCGGCTGACCTGTAAAATGAAGAAACAAGAATGACTGTCAGTTCGAAAACAATCGTTTTTGTAGAAGCAGCTGTAAGTCTTGAACCGTCTTACCGGCTGAAGCTAAATCCTTTGCCTCGCGGCTGACTTCCATGTGTGTAGCGACAAGTGTTGCCGTAACTGCAATTACCGGTCTTCAGCCAATTTCTGCAGTGACTCTGAAAGACAAAGAAAGTGATTCCAATAAACAACAGGCAGTGAATTTGCAGAAAATGCCTGACACAGGTGTCTTTAAGACGGGACTCTTTGAATATATTCATGGTGGGAGCTCTCAGAGGTACGTACATCAGCAGCATTACTCCCAGTGCTGGGCCCGAGCCTTTCAAACACACTCGGCCTGCGGGAGGGGACGGCGGGGTTGGCGGTACTGCTGGTTGTGGTGCTGCTGCTGCTGTCAGATATGGTTTTTGAATTCTCCACTGTTACCTTCCGCCTGATCTTGGACATTCTGCAGGACTTAAGAAGAGAAAACAAAAAAAAAGAAAAAAAAAAAGAAAAGGTTAATGGAAAGACCGTGTCTGATCAAATAGGGACCAAACAGAATCCCTCAGATATGGTGGATTTATTTATGTAGGCCATTTAAAGATAAATTCACGAGAATTTAAAAGCTTTACCAGGATCTACAACATTTACACTAATATATTTGGCTTAATCTCAACTTGAGGCGATCTGTATTGATAAATCCATAGGCAGGGTCACAATGGCAAGATGAAAGTGAGCCTTACAAATGTAATAAGGTTTGAAATCATCGACTCCTCGTTTAAACAGAACTCATTCATTCATTCAGTCACACTCTGCTACAGATTTTAACACTTTCAAGCGTCGGAAAAACTCAATAAATGAAACAGCTGGCAGTCCACCATAACAAATCCGACCCAAAACATAAACATATGTAGATATAACGGTGCGCTCTCTGCAGCAGCTCTTGGCTAACTTCGACCAAGCAGCACTGCAGGCGAGCTCCAAGTGAGCTCAGGCCACCTGCTGATTTTCACACTTTAATTCAAGTTTCTGCTGTGTGCAGCAGATTTATGAGCATAAAAGACACGCAACGATCTGCAGGTTACCCAGAGTTGTTCACAGCCCAGCATGCCTCGGACTGGATAAGATGCTAACAATGCTAACAGTGAGCGCGAGGCCTTCAGCCTTCTCCAGCTGCGATTCTGGCCTCAGGCAGACACAAGCTCGGCCTTACCCAGGATAAAGTATCGGTGTCGCATCTACTTTATTCCGGTAAAAAGGAGTCAGCACTTGTAGAAATAACAAGGCTTGAATTATTCTTTAAAATCACAAAGTGCTGTGTGAGCCGTCATATTGGCGGAGTGCGCGTCATACGTCCCCCTCTTCTTCCCTGGTAGTTAAGGTTGTTCAATGTTGCGTAATTACATCGCAGCGCCAAATCCGAACTGCGGCGATGCTTGGTACTGTTATTTCCTTTCGTTAATTCAACAGTTTTATTTGTAATATTAAGTTTCCAAAGTAGTGATACAAAAACAACATTGAAACTTGATGAGACTGTTTGAAAAAGGCTCAGATCAATCATATCAACAAGTACAGGGATTAAGACCTGAGGTGAATTTATATGGGTGCCTATAACACTGTAATGGCTGTGCCGGATAATTATAAGATTTGATTATTGGAGAAATTGGTGGGATGTGGAATTGTACATGTGTTTTATGTGTGTAGGTATACAAGTATGTATTTCTAGATAGGTGTGTGTAAACTTGGACATAGATTATTTTGTATATATGTACAGTTTCATAAAAATCTCGATTCATTTATATAGATTATTTACAAGGAGTTTGTATATAAATGAGTATGTATGTGTATGCGTGTGTATGCTGGCACATACGTAAATATGTTCAAATTAGTGTCAATAGATTTTTTTCTTTTCGGAGATATATGCCTTTTGCATCCTTGTTTTGACACGTGTAGAATAAATTAATAATAAAAAACTATTTCATTGATAAAATATTACTAACAATTTTAATTTAATATTTTTAATCCAAAGGAATACAGTAATTTTTCATAACACTGGAAAAACGCCAAGGAATTTCCTTAAATCTTATATTTAGTCAGCATTCCCTAATTATTTTTTAAATTGAGATTATAGTGATGTGTTTAATTTGCAGCTATATAAATGAAATTCATGTTCGATTCAACGTTTTATTCAGAGACAAACAGGTGAAATAAATAGAGGTCACGATTGTTGTCACAGTAACTACTGCAGTCATCGTCAGCACTGTAACATCTCAGCACACAACACATTTACATCAGTCAGCTAAATAGATAAATTAGAGCTATGACTGAAATCCTGGATTACACAGCTCACATTACTGTGTTGTTCTTTCAGCAATTGAGTCATTTGCAGGCGAAGGATAGGAGTTTTCTCACCCCGTGGCACATCTCCATGAGACTTATGTTGATTTTCTGTACAAATCATCTTGTGTGGATTCGACCAGGTTGTGTAGAAAAGAACAAGTGTTACAAATCATAGTCAGAGTAAAAACACTAATATAAAAAATAAGACACCATTTCACAGTAAGTTGTGATCCTGACATAATAAAAAAACAACTGTTTTCCAGACTTGTATTGCTTTGCCTTTGGTCCTAACATGGGGAGATCACTGAGTTATCTCACTGCTATTGTCAATCGATGAAATGCAGACAGGGTGTGGCGTCTCTCTGAAATGTCTCAAACTCCAGGTAGAACTTCATGCAAGCAGGACAATCGTAGGGGGAGAAATTAAAAGACATGACAGGAAGTGATGAAATTGTGCCGATTGTGACCTTTATGGCTTCAGTTTTTTTGGTCAGTTGTCCTGGATTCGCTGAGGGATGCTGGGCTGGTCCACATTTTGGCACACAGGTCACGGTGAAGGTCAAAAGCGATTGGAAGGAATGACTGGCGGTGTGAAGTGTAAAACGACACTTTGTTATTTGGTCTTTTTAGGAGTCAGAAAGTGTTGTCATCTGGGATGGTGTGACGTGCAATGGCCTCAGAGGTTCGTCTCATCCCATGTTGGGTCGTTCATGTTCTTCAACACTCTCCTGATGATCCTCTCCAGCTCCTTTCTCGCCCGCTGCTCCTCCTCTAGTGTCCTCTTCATCCTCTTGTTGTCCTGTCAAAAGAACAGATGGTAATAACTGTAATAATTTACTTTCAGAATGGACAATCATATCACAATAAGGTCCACAAATCCAGTTTGGTACCTTATAACAGCTGAATTTGAGGAGATCTGGTGAGGAATAATGAAAACAGACCTGCTTGAGCTCCTGAACTTCATCTTTGAGACTGTACACAGTGTCCACCAGACTTCTACAGAAACAGAACAGAACATTATAACTTAAACAAACCAACAACCTTGATCGCTTACTTCCACTAGTTCTTCATTTCCCTTTAAAATTACTGTATGATTCTAATACACTGTATTTATGGTGTCCTATGATTATAATACATCACCTCTCCTCTACTACAGTCTGTCCGTTGCTCCTGGTTTCCTCCACAATGATCTTCTCCTCCTCTGGGAACAGCATCTGGACGTCCTTCCTGCTCGAGCCTGGCCACACACACCACATCATCAGTTATTAATACACAATCTACGTGAAGCACAAAAACACAATACAAACACATGCAGTTGACACATGATACACACGAGACAATTTCCTAATTAATTTGTGAGAATAAACACACGTTTACATACAAAGACAGTGCATACCTCGGGGAACAAAAACATGTGAAATGACAGGATTGGTTGGAAATGAAGCTGTACACATTCATTTCTAGCTGTAAACTGACTGCTTTGCTTTCATGCTTGTGGTTTGTGAAACCGATGTCTTACGAGAAAACGAGGCAGTCCTGTAACTATGGGCAGTCCAGACACTGTCATAATCCGAGTCCTCTGATTGGTCAGAACTTGTCAGGTTGCCAGGAGGACCAGCAACATTGAGGCTGGTGTCAGCGAGCACATGGTTGTGCATGAGGTCAGTTCCTTGCCAGGCTTTCGAGAACCACGACATAACCCGCAATAAATAATGTTTGGAGAGGAGAGGGGGTGCAAATCATATTTGGGAAAGGATGAAGGGTTTAAACAAACCATTGAGAAGGAGTGAGCGGTAAACGGTTAAAAAAAAGAGAAATAATTTCAAAGAAAAACAAACCACAGCATGTTAATGGAATAAAGTGATAATTGGGAGGATGAGGAAAGCCGATGTGAGACATAAAAAGAAGAGGAGAGAGGAAAAACATCGTTAGAGCAGAAGAAAGCAGACACCGGTTAGCGGTCAGACGGGTAGGCTGGATGTGTGTACGATGAGCTCACACACACAAGTGTACTCACTTGAATTGAGGGTTTGTCGCGTCTTGGCACTGGTACAATAAGCTTCAATTACTTTGAGGATTTGAGCATCCTCTTCTAGAGCTGCAGTACCTATCACACGAGGATAGACTCATTAGGACACGATCGAGGGGAAAGAGCCAACAACTCCATGAGCAACACTTTTCACCTTTGATCATTTCAGTGAACTCAACCAGCAGATTAAACTGCTGCTGTGTTGTAACTCACTCTTTCTGGCAGTGAAATCCTCCTCCGATGGTTTCCTGTCCGGTTTCCTCTTTGGGAGCAGCTTCTTCATGTTCTTTGGACTCTTACTCATATCCTTCAAAGACAGATAATACTTGCTCAGGTTCTCTGACCATGTGGCTGGATTCAGACAGATACCGTTTTTAGTTTCTGGCCAGCAGGGGATGACAAAGTGAACACTGAGAAGATGCCGCGTTTAAGTAAGAAAAGAAGTCAAAGTCCTTTGAAGCAGCTCAATATAAAGTACCTCCTTGTAGCAGAGAGCAGCTGAAGGCCGGAGTGGAGGTGCAGGGCGGAGGCAGCTCAAACTCCAGGGTTTGGGAGTACTCGGAGGCTCCAGGGGGGCCCACATGGGGCTGCTATTAATTCCTATCCCGTATGAGGAGGGGTGAGGAAGAGTGTGGTAGGCACTGCCATTGTTTCCTCCCCGAGACTCGGAGTGTCTGGAGGGAGTGAAGGGCTGAGAGGGCAGCTAAAGGGGCAAGACAGACCACAGAGGAGTGAGGATGACGAAGATCATCGCAGGAAAAGGTAAAAGGTAAAAGGATGACAGTGGAAACATGGAGACCCACCGTTTGACACACGGACGGAGGCTTGTGTGTGTGTCCACCCTGGTTGTGTGTGTGTTTGGTGAGGAGGTCGAGCCAGTCCTGCAGGTTGTGCTGACTGCTACAAGCCACCTGCATCCGCTCGCACTGTCCACCTGTGCAGCAACACACACCAACACGGGTTTTAAAGTACAGACGAATACACACACATCACATAAACACACAAGAAAAACCTGAGGTTTCATGAATTCCAAATAGGGCGTGAGCTGACCGGATATTTCAAAAGCATTCTTCAAATTTTCTCCATCTTCTAGTCTGGAGATGAGCATTCCTGATAACGGCACTTTCCCCTTCAAACACGAAGGGAAGCGCAGCGTTAGAGCAACACAATACAAATCACTCGTTCAAAAACGAAGAGAGAGAGAGAGAGATCTGAATGCTACCTGGTAGATGAATCCGCTCATTCTGAGGCTGGCGGAGAGCAGCAGCAGGGTGTGAGGGAAGAGGACAAGGTAGCGTTCATTCGCCTCCTGAAAGACAGAATAATTTTCACAACCGTCACTTTTTCCGCTCTAAACTCCTGAGGCAAGTTGTTTTTATTGTGGTCGCACCTGACAGTTCTGTGTGACAACCATGGCCTGGGACATGTGCAGAACCTGACCGAGAGAGCTGATATCTTCTCCCTCCCAGTTTCTGATTGGCTCAGATAAAATCTGCAGCTCCAGGTCTTTCTTCTTCCTCACCTCCTGACACTGAGCCTGAATATACACAGAGGCAACCATATGTGCACAACATATACACAAAAGAAGTCTCATTTAATGCTTCAATAAATCGCATTTAAATCAAATCTTGAAAGTAATAATGTGATAGATGGAAGTGAGTCTTACTGCCAGGGTCTTAAAAGCTGCCATGGAAGTGTGAAGGTCCGCTCTGTCAGGATGCTGGTCCTAAAACACATAGAAGGTATCTAAAATGAGCCTGTTAGTACATTGTTGTAATTCAAACCAGCGCCCAGCCATACCTCCATGTGTCTGTCCAGCTCTTTCAGCAGTGTTGGGTATCTCTCCAGTCTGGTGAAGGGCTTACTCAGACTCGTGGTCAGGGTCAAGATCCCAGGATTGGAAGCCCCTTTGGACTCCATGTATTCCCCCAACTCCTCACTGTCATGTAATTCAAGAGATTTATTGTTACATGCAACAGCAGGTAAATACAGCTAGGAATAACAAGAGGTCGACATGCGTGCATTTAGTTTAAATGCATGCACACACCGTTTTGTACCTGTGTTGTGTGAGTACACCGACAGCAGAGGGGTGATTGGAGCAGTAGGCTATATAGATGATCTTCATCTGGGGCATGAGATTCAGGAAGAAACCTCCGATCCTCTGCTGGCTCTCAGGGAGTCTATGAGGAGTATGACAACATTATATTGGAAAAAACATGAAAAAAATAAGGAATATAATACCTAGAAAGGCAGAAATCATCATTCAATAATATTTATTGCAGACGCCTGAGGACTGATGGACTGAAACCACTTGTAAGACTAATTATTTCCACTAGATGTCACTATTGGTAAAGTAGCTGCATACATGGACATGTAGGTTTGAATAGCTTCAAGAAGCTCTATTGTTAGTTACACTGCATGTTGATTGAAGAAATGTTTGTGGTTCTGGTGCACATGTCAAAGAATGAAAGGACAAAGGTTAAAAAGAAACAATACAATCATTTAGTTACTGTTTAGTATGAACTGACTTTGTATGCTCCTCCAACGACTGCACCAACATCTGCTGGAACGTGGATATCTCCTCCAGATTTCCCTGAATGTGACTGATGTCAACACTGCTGAGTCTGCAAGACAGAGGAGAGGAGAGGAGAGGAGGAGGAGGAGGAGGAGGAGGAGGAAAAGAGAAGGGAGCATATTGAAACTCTGATGTGATGTTCCCTTCGCCTGCAAAATCAAAGTGTAAAAATAACTCCACCTGTCTGTGGGATGGAGGGAGCGAAGGTAAGACCCCAGCAGACTCTGCAGCTCCCGTGAATATTCACTCTCTGCTTCCAGGATGTTCTGCAGGACCTGACAGAGTGTCGATGTAAAAAGTAGACGTTTAAAGCCGTTTGTAGGTGAGGACTTTATTTCTTCTCACCAACTGAGCGGCTCTGAGCTTCAGAGCGGTCAGACAAAGAAATCACACCAGTGAAAATATGAAAGCTGGCAGATGGAAATGAGTCTATGGGGAAAAGCCTTTTTCAGTGGGAGATGTATTTTGTAATAAGCTAATGGAGGAACTTATCAAGCCCTCTGGGAGCTGTAACGCCGGCTCTGGCTCTCCCAGGCTCTCATTGCACACGGGCTAATTGACTAATCGCATCACGACATCACAGAGCACAGACGAATGAGGTTTCTGCTAATGAATTGAACGTTGGACGAGTAAAGCCTGTCTCCAGTCAAGTTTGAAGACATAACAACGGAGTCAAATTATTTAATGGCGACATGGAGGAAGCCAACGTTTTGAAACACAAAGGCTAAAGCTGCAAACCTCAGCTCTTCCCTGACTGCTTCAGGGGACATTTTTAGAAAACTTTTAACTTGTTTTATCTGCCTTCCTCTCTGGGAACACTCTCCACTGCAGGCACAGTCTCTGACTCAGGTGCCTCCGACCAGCGACGGACCGTCGAGAGACTCTGTGGCAGCTTGCTGCATTAATAAAACACACGCAAACACTCACACCGGCAGCAGCCGACCCCGGGGCAAGGCTGCCCCAGAAACCACTGGAATGGAAGGAATAACCTACATTACATGTGCTGCACTCTCTGGCACACAGACAGCACACACAGGGGCGCTACGCAGCCTCCACAAACCACCACATGCCTACACACACACACACACACACACATGGACCACTGCACACTCACTATCAGACTCGTGGATGAAAACTAATTGATCGTGACTAGGTTAGCTCCAGCTCCAGGAGATGAGATGGAAAGCAAACAATAACATTATTTCTCGCTATTGAAACATTGAAATTTGATGAGAAGTTTTCATTTTAAATTCTAATCGTCTCAGTTCAGTTTCTTAAGATGACGCTCACCACATTGTAGTAGGTCTTACTGATGATGCTGGTGTCAAAGCCTTTGGGGGGACTTTTCAGCGTCCCACACTTGGACTTGTCTGTTGTTTTATCTGAAAACAGAAAAAGTGAGCCGGTTTGATTAGATAGTATTGTGTTTGCAGTTTGACTTTGCTTGGTTACCAACACAATCGCCAAGTGACTTCATACATGTGATAACATTGTGAAACACTTCCCTGTTGAAGCGTCTGTGAATTTGTTCGATAAAACATTATTGAAAATGACCGATGCCTATGCGGACCACATGAGAGGCAAACTGCATGTTACGCTGGGAAAGGAGCAAAAATCAAAAGACATCAAACATTGAATCTGGAAAAAGCTGTCTCGGTTCCACAGCAGGACATAGAAAAATCTCATTATGTGCGCGGAAATCGTGTCCATTGCAGTGTGCAGGATAAGATTTAATTAACTGTTACAAGTGAGTGACTCAACAAAGTCATTTCACTGTCATGGCTGCTGTCGCCCACATTTAATGTCGTTGCTTTGCCGGCATTAGAACAGCAGTTGTTTTCTGCCTTGAGCTGTAAGTCAGGAAGCTGCTTTTTAAACAGCAGCCCTGGAATTTCCCGTCTTTGTGTGCTTGTGAAACGCTCTTCCTCATTTCCTGTCTATTCTCCTCCGAAAGCAGCACAGCGGACATGAACAATCTAATAAGGACGGGCAGACGTGACTTGGACAAGGACACGCTGTATCCAAGCTTGGATGAAATGGATGAAATCAAGAACAAATGGGAAAACCATAGTATTACCAATATGAAAAGAATTTAAAATCCATTTAAACAATGATATTATTATTTTTATACTATAAAGTAACGATCCAAGAGGTCTGTGCTGAAACAAAAACACACTGATGCTACACACAAATCCACAAAAGCTCCACCCACCGCTTCCTTTCAGCTCCCGGACGTAGTTACTGGGGAACCAGCCCGCCTTGCCGTTCAGCGAGCCCTCCCACCAGCCCCCGTCCTCCTGCCTGCTCACACTGATGATGTCCCCCTTGGAGAAAGAGAGCTCGTCCTCATTGGTCTGCTGGAAGGGAAAGCGTGCCTTGACCAGACACTGGCCGCCGCCGCCCTCCGACATGTCCTGAGAACAGAGAGCAGACAGAAGTTCTACGCCTCCATGCTTCACGGGGATCTCTGGAGTTGTAGAGACTGACACTCACCAGGCTGCGGTACTGAGGCTGCAGGAGTTTTGAGGAGCGACACTGAGTGTTCAAAGAGTCAAATGACTTGATCCTTGATGACGAGGGCTGTGGCACACAAACGGAGTCTCCAGGATCACAGATGTCGGCAACTGCAACAAGTCACATCTTTCTTAAACTCACAAAATGTCCCAAACACATGTCGCAAAATACGGCCAATCTATGTACACACACACACACACATGTGTGGGCAACTTAGAATCACCAAATAAAGCATGCTTTATGACTGTGGGAGGAATCGGAAGAAAACCCCTCCCAGGATCAGTTAAAACATGCCACTTCCACACGAACAGGGTGGTGAGATGAGCAGGATGACAACAAGATGAACACATGACGGCCTCACCTTCAGTAGCTTTGTTAAGAGCAACCAGGCAGTTTAACACCTTGGTGAAGTTCAGGCCCTGCAGCAGGTCGTTGACCTCAAAAGGCTTTAAGAAAAGAAACAGCATAGATATTAGAATAGTAATGGTGCCTGGAAACGTTGAACACAATGCTGCCTTCCTTGAATAGCAGCGCTTGTATCTGCTGCAGATTGTGATGAAGTGCGGCAGCCTTTTAAAAAAAGAACTGTGTGAGAAACCTGGTTTTGGTTGTTTGGTGAGGGGTTTACAGCTCGTTCTGACTGCAGTCTGGAGCAGGATTACTCAAAGTCTGAGCTCCCCCCCTCTGTAATCTCCCCATCACACATGGACACTCACAGCTACAACGGACAGACGTCTGAAGCTCCTAATCTTGTGTATCCAACACAAAGCCTGAAGTCTTTGCTCTGGAAGTGTGAAGGTCGAGCGATCGGACGACGTAAAAGTCAAGCGCACTTGGTTTGATTTATACACACAGACTGATTAGTAGTCACATCAGTTAATACACATGTTCACCTTTCTGTCTGGCACTGGGCCAACGCACAAACTCAGTCTGCTTCGTCCGCTCCTGCAGTAGAACTGCATCATGTGGACTTTCACTGGAGGTAACACAACGCAACGTAACAATGGAAGTGATCAATAATTAAATCTGAGACGCCGTTACAGAACACATATTAGACCGTCGTGAGACAGGTTAGTTTTACCCTACTGATGATGTGTTGTTGCAATAGTAATCCTGCTACAGAACACATAAGTAAATCAGTCGTTACTAATGGAGTGAACTGCATTTGATATAGAAAGAGTGACCAACATCCTGGATTTTCATTCTTCTTGTTAATGAAATGGATGAAATGAAACTAAATGGTGATGCAATGCCTGCAGCAGTAACTGATAAAAAAAAAGTGAGAGTAACAAATTCCCTTAACTTCTCCTGAATGAAGCAGTGACCATGAGATGCACACACACACTTACAGCATGCTCAAAACAAAGCCTGCGATTGGTCCAACAGCTTACCTGATTACAGGGCGCACTTGATTTACTGCTGCAGCACAGGCGTCTAAATGCTACAAATCAATATCCACGCAGATTAAAGTCGACCAATAGCTGAGGATTGACTCATGGAGGTGACTGTAATCTGATTAAATGTGTAGTTCTTGTTAATTGTGGTCGGTATCGCTCCGCGCTTGTCGCCCAGTCTGTGACGGGTGCAGTGTGACTCGCCCTCGGCTTGTCCGACGACTGTCTGGAAGAATCGCTCAGTCACACTGCTAGTAATGAAGAGCTTGGCTTCCAGCAACGCGGCTGACATGCTTCTACTCAACCTGATTGGAAAGTCCACTGGCGGCCAGGCGCGCCGCATTACATCAGCCCACTCCTCCGCGCTCCCTCATTTCATTTATTCAAACTCCCTCCATCGCTCATTTACTGAGGAATCAAGAGCCAAGCTCCTCCGTCACGACTGCGGCCCGAGTCCAGAGCCAAACCTCGTTAAACGTCTATAACTGTGTTACGCAATCTGCTCCTCTCCATTAGGATCCCGTAGCTTTTTCCACAGACATGATCAATAAGTACATGTGTGTGTGTTGTGTGTGTTTATCGTCGCTCCCAGTGGGGAAGGCTCTCACTTGGCTTGACCTCGACTTGTGCAAACACAGGCACTGTACATGCACACACCCCGAGATGTGCGTTAGAGTCAGGGGGAAGAGAAACAACTTTTAAAGTTTACTTTTGTTTTCTTGAAGAATCTAATCTGGGTCATTAAACATTCACGGTGCTGCTGAAAAAGGTAATAGAAAACTGGATTTAATAACCGGTCGAAGGTCCTTTGGTGGCAATAAACTGAAGCCAGCTCTTCGCTGATCGGAGCGGTGCAACATCACAGAGCAATATTGTTGGAAGGTAATAGCTCTCTGAGCTCACATCACCTCTGTTGGATTCAGTTCTGGGTTTCCACCGGCTCGCTCCAAAAGGTGGACTTCCTTTGTATTGAACTTATTCTGTCGTGGATTTACTTACATTGTTAAACCTATTGCCCTGTTCTGTTAGCATCTTTGCATATTCAATGAGAGAACATTAAAGATCACTGTGTAGATAATCATCTCAAACAACCTGCCAAAGTGAAAGTTGACTATTCTGTGCGATCTCAAGCTGAGGCCCATTAGTGCATCTACTCCACCCACTTAAAAACCACCGCCAAATGTGAAAAGTGTGCCCAGGCTTATCTCTGCACTTGTTTCCATAACTACAAACGTAGCAGCAGGCAGTCAGACAGAACCACAACCCTGCAGCTTCATATACGTCCTCTGAGAACAGACTGAGATGAGCCTATTTTGGACTGCTTCGAATGTGTTACTCTGCCTCGTTTAACAACTGAAACCTGAGTAAATATCACAGCTTGAAGGTATTCACCATGAGAGGAGCGGATCTTTATAACACTAAACTTTCTGAAAAAGCCACATTCATGTGGTTACAGTGTTGTGAAAATGATCAAGTCTTCAATTCACCACCAAGCAGAAGCATTTTACAAACAGAAAAACCATTATTTTACTCCTATACTGATGTACAAATTGAATCAGTTTTTGCAACTTTCCCACTATCTTTGGTCAATTTAATGACGTTACAGCACTACTGCTTTTGATAGTTTGAATAGAAATCAATAAATGTAGATATAAATAAATATTAAGTGTTGCTTAAATGCAAAATATGTTAAAAAAAAAAAAAAGGTAATCTACTATGCAATGGTGAGCATACGCTTTGCAGTTTAGATTAATTGAAAGGAAAAACACCTTTTAACACTTATTTTTGACAAAGAAAACATGCTAAATAAAAGAATAAACGTTGTTCCCCCGTTACATAATGTAACTACAATCAGAAGAAATTCTGTGTTTTTACAGCATTAGTGATGTTGGGTTTGGTTATAGCAGGTAAGAAAGGGGTAAACCTGAAAGAATGTTCACTTGTGAGCTGAACTGCAATTACATAGATGCGTTTGAAATAGACTTTCCCACTAATATTTGAAAGAAAACCAACAAAGAGGGACAGAAACCAATACCACTGCACACATTAAAAAGTTAAAATAAAAATACAACTATTGAGGATTTAAATGAAAACCGAAGTATATTTAAACTCTAAAACCAGAAATAGACATGCTGCAGTGCATCATAATAGATTGTAAAACGATTTATGAGCTGAAATATAATATATATTCAAAGCTTTGCAGTTAATTTTCGAATAGAAACTCTACATGTTAAGAAGCACAACCAAATATCTTTATCATGCATTCATGTCTGTATGCTTTAGGGTGTTTACATGTCTGTTATAACCTTTTCTGGCTGATTGTGAAGACGTACAGGGTAATAATGCACAGCTACAGACGCATTACCTCACTATTTAAACTTCTGATGAACCCTTAGAAATAAGTGGATAAAGACGTCACTCATGATTTAGGGTATAAATAAGTTTTAGACGGGGATTTAATCAGTAAGTACGACTGTGTTGGGATAGATCAGACTGCTTTAGCGGGTCTATGGTGGAAAAGGTGAATTAATGAATGCATCATTGAGGTGTGTGTGTGTGCGTGCGTGTGTGTGTGTGTGTGTGTGTGTGTGTGTGTGTGTGTGTGTGTGTGTGTGCGTGTACTCACCTCTACACCGAAAGCCCCGCAGCCTTTAATAAACTCGCCAATGTTCCGCTGACTGTCGCTGTCGCTGCTCGGCTCCTGGACAAACTGTACAGCAAAAGTCAGCAAACTACATCCAAACATTCATTTTGAATCAGATGAAGTCCGGACTGTGGCTGTTTTGACAGTTTTTGGAGAGAAAACAAGCTTTTTTCCAGGCGTTGTTTGTGCACTTGACACTTGCTGCTTTACGCTGTCAAGTGAGATGCGATTACTTTTCCGGTCTGACCTTTTAAAAATAAAACTAAAGCCGATCAATTGCGTCTCAATTGTGATTTAAAAAATATTACTTAAACTTAAGTTGTTTTTGTATAGCACACCTTTTTGACCAATCATTTTCCAGATCACTCTTTAAAAAAATTGGCACCTCTGGAAAAAAAAGGTAAAAATGTTCATTGTTCACCCATCACCCGGAGGAAACGCACACACACGGAAAAAACATGCAAACATCACACACAAAGGCCCGGGTGGGTACTCGAACCCACGACTTTCTCGCTGTGAGGCGAAAGCGCTAACCACTGCACCTCATATTTAACCTCACTAAAAGCAAAATACACATTTCTCATGGGGGCAAAATAAATTGGCAATCTGTACAGAATTTCAACACAGATTTGTAAACATATTAATTTGGGAAAAAGTGGTACAAAAATGATCAGTAGCCGACTACACTGTGGTCTGTTTACAACTATCAAACATTGAAAAAACAACAGAGGAAATGTATGAACAATTGGAGCAACAGGCTCATTTAAAACGATGAGAACATTTGAATGGAGCTAAATCTGTAATGATGATGATGATGAAGAAGATAATAATATAATCTCGTCGTGCTTTTATTCTGATGGCCTCCCACCCTGTGCCGACTTCACACTGAGACTTTGAGCAGGTTTTACAATCTCCCAGGGAGGCTGATAAGCCTCAGGAGGACGTGACGCGCACAGGTTCATGGTCTTTTGTTTATAAGTGCGGGCGCGTGCGTGTGCGCGCGCACGTCAGGGAGAGGGGGATTTACCCGATTTACTCCACAGCAGCATGTTTCATTTAAAATCAAGTCACTTTATATAAGGATTCTTACAAAAGTAAACAGATGAAACTAAAATTGAATTGTTTAAATCATGAACAGTTATGAAAAATGGAACCTACTGTGGCGATGGGAATACATTTCACGAGAAGGAAATGAATTAGAAAAAACAAACTTGAGTTATTTGTTCCCTACTTGAGGTGTGTTTTAATGCATGCAGACACTGACTTTGTCCAGCGTCCCGGGTCGCAGCCGCTCCAGCAGCCTGCACAGCACCGCTCCATCCTGCAGGGACGTCTGCAGGAAAGCCTCCGGATCCGAGATGCTCTTCTTGGGGGAGTCCAGGACCCCCAGTGTGATGAGCCACGTAACCGTCTGCTCGGCTGAATTCATTCCTCAAAAACACACTAAAACAACACCGTGCCTCTCCTTTCTGTTTCTTTTTTCCTCCCCTCCACAGCTAATTAAGTCATTCCAACCAGATGATCCGGGCTGGAGCCTCACGTTGTGTTCCAGCTCAGGCAGGAGAAAAAAATCCAAGTGGAAGTGAGGAATAAGCTTGTTCCTTCCTTTCAACAGATTTGCATTGTCTCGCTCTCTCTCTCTCTCCTCTCGGAAGAGGATGTTGGCTTCACCTTTGCTCCTGCACAACTGGAGCAGAAAGCATCACCACTGTCAAAGCAGCTGTAGCAACACAACACTTCCTGTTAGAAATGTCACACTAAAGCACCACCCACACTGACACAACCTCAACATGCAGAACATCTCTAATAATTACTCCATGGTGTTGATATTTACAGTAATAGATGTTAGAGTGAGTTCAATGAATAAAGTATATCCTAGAAATGTGCTGCCAGTAGAGTGAGGACTAGTATTTTGAAGGGAGAGACACTTTACTTCCGCTTTCAGAGCGCGTGCCCTGGATGAAGATGACAGCTTCTCATGCAGGACTGTCCCATTGATGAACTGCAGACTCTCAACAATGTATAAAAATACACATATGAAATTGAATTCACATTCAAAGATTTTCCCCAGAGATTAATAATATGATTCTGATGACAATGACAACGACGACGACGACGACAACAGCAACAGCAACAACAACAACAACAACAACAACAACAACAACAACAACAACAACAACAACAACAACAACAACAACAACAACAAGCCCCATTCATCAAGTGTCATCGTCCTTTAAATATTTTCAGGTTTTCTTCATTTAAAGTCTATTCAGCTATTACAATTAATGCAGCTTTAGGAGCGTGTTTAATTTTTAAAATGAATATATGTATCAGGTAAAAGTATATTTGTCTGTTGACAAGGTGTAAACAGAATCCAGTTGTAGTCCAGATTATAGTTTCATGGAGAGAGTAACTCTTTTTTTTTTTTTTTTTTGCAGGGAAAAAAAAAATCTCATGGAGGCATCAGTTCTGCTAATGTACTTTATTCAATGAACCATAACTGTGGTGTTAAGTCGATCTCTTCCTGTCACGGAGGCCTGGGACATTATTAATTCATCGACTGGGAAAACCTTTTATCATCGCATGTGTCAACTGAGGCTTTGTCACCCCCTGTTGGGCAGTTTAGCGCAGAGATTCCCCAAAACTGCACAAAGTTGTAAATTCCTTCCTTTTTGTGTGTTTTTTGTTTTGTTTTAACTCCGACCATGTGAGTGAGGAAAGACAAATCAAGAAACAAGGCCACATAACGGACTAAAGAAAAACAAAACCCCAAATATTCAAAAAATCAAACAAAAATAAATATTTAGACTTTGAATGTCCTTCCAAAAGAAGTAGGGGGATGTTTAAACTTATGTAGTACAAATATTAACAAATATATAATATTGAAAATCCATGTTGTTATATAATATATTCTGAATTGAACGACATTTTCCTTTCACTCTTTAGGAGCAGCTTTATATTATGAACATGCCCATTTAAAGCTTTTTGTACATTTACCACGTGGAATGTTTTCAGAAGAGTTTTTTGAATATCCGGAGAAATGCCTGTTGCTTTGTTCACTATGTGAGATTGGTTGAGTCTGCTCGTGTGTTAGGCTTTTCTGGAATCAGAGATCAGGTCTGCAGCTTTTTTCTTTGGAGGTAATCTGGGAGGGTTCCAGTGTCCAAACCTCAATCCATCTATAACTTTAAAACGCCAACTTCTTCATAAGCAAACAAGCAAAATGTTGTGGGGCCATTTTAACCCTCAGAAGTGTCGAGTGCTCACAATATCAGCCCCACAAAAGTGCAAAATACAACACTACACCTTTTGTTTTTACCATCCGAAATGTCGTCCTATTTTTTCCAACTGAAGATGTGTCAAAATTGTCTAGTGGCTGTCTTTGTCTCGACAAACATGTAATTCAAGTCTGAGCTGTTTTCACAGGTAAATTGGGTCTGTGAGTGTGAAATATTGATACGCACGGTATAACAGGATGTCATGAACGTCACTGAAGAATCAAAAGCCTTTAATGTGTGAAGCATTTTAACACGTTCACTGACATGTGTTACTGCTTTCTGCACTCTTCACTGTGTTGGTCCAAAAGATTTCAATCATATTTAATTACAATTTATATTTTTCACACAAGGTCGGAGAATAAAAAAGTGTCTGCTGAAATATAGATTTTACAATAGGAAAAGTGTATAACATGTAACTGATTTTATGAAGCACTATAATGTGAAATGGAGTCTGTTTTACCAAAATGAAAGAGGTCACATGCTCGTGGAGTCGATGCTGCTTAGTGTCTCACACGTAGACTTTCCAAATGTGTGCCACATCCCACATACACGCTCACTCACAGAGCTCCTCATTCCACCTCAAAGCCACCGGAGGAAACTCGAGGGCCAAACCATGTTTCCATCAGCAGGCTCATGGTTACCACAGTGTGCACAGTCTGAACTTAACCAAACACAAAGAAGCTTGATCTAAAAGAGGTAATCACAAACTACACAACAGCTTCATTCTGCTTGGTTCAAACTGCATTTTCATCCCCGTTTATAACACCTCCCGAAAGACGAGGTCAAAGTAAACTCCATATTTTCATCTCATCAAACCCTTTTGGAAGAGGAAGTGAATGTGGTGTGTGCCACTTGTACACACAGTGGTGTTTCTGCGGCGTGACGCCGGACTGTGCCATTACATGTGAGGGGTGGGTGACACACTGGTTTCATCAGTGCTGTCAGTTTTTCTGTATCTGCTTTTTAACTTCCTCATTTGCCATCAGTACATTTCCTCTTTCGCAAGCTGATGCATTCTTCTACTTCAGCACACAGCTTCGAACGCATCTGTCGGCATGCCTCTTTAAAAAGGCCTTGAAAAAAATAATCTGTACACAGATCTTCATAGAAAGAGAGACTGGATGCACCTTGTTGTCGGTGGGACCTGCTGGGGTTTGGTTTTGGAAGTGTTGAGTCTTGGAGGTTGTGCAACTCGGGTGAGTACAGAAGTGAAAACCTGAACCAACGCATGAATGTTCTTTACATCCAGCAGCCAGGTTGTGACTGTAGTGTTTGACTTTTGTCTTTCTGCAGCTTTTTGAAAGTCCACAGATGAGCTCCTGATAGAAAAAGTGACATGTACACCTCAGTGCAGTAGTGTACACATTGTGTGTGTGTGTGTGTGTGTGTGTGTGTGTGCGCGAGAGATGTCGGGGGACACAAGCACCCTGTCCTGGAGGAGCCTGTCTCCCACCGGCCAGTCAGACTTCCTTGACATGTCGTCCACGACAACTTTCGTCAAGGGAAGCATCTTCCCAGAGAAGATCATCAAAGTGTGTTTCCTTAGCAACAGCTCCAACCTGGGGAAGAACTTCAAGCTGGTCCGCTGTGAGGAGGGATGGACTGTCAAGGTAAGCTAAGGTTGACACTGAAGTTTGACATGAAAACTAAATCAAATTACCTGTTTTTTAATTGCAGGATAAAGTTATGTGTCTGTTTTTCCAAATTCATGGGAAATTACAAGAAATAAAATCCCAATAGTTTCAACAATTTGCTTGTGTATCCCTGCATTTTGAATCCTCCATACAAATGCTGATATCTGTTAAAGCTGATCCCCAAAATCTGCAAAAATCTTGTTTTCTGTCTCAGACTGTGATCGAATTGGTGCTGGCCAGCGGATGCGTGGGTCCAGATATAAAACACAGCCTCAGCTATGGCCTCCTCCTCAAACACCTCAAGTCCTCGGTGATCCACTGGCTGCACCCTGACCTGACTGTGTGTGAACTCACGCAGCGCTACGAGCAGCAGCACCTGGAGGCCGAGTGGAGGTCAGTGCTGTTTGTGAACATATCAATTTGTCCGATAGACAAACTGAGTGTGGTGTTTATCGTTCCAGATATGACCTGAGAATCAGATACATCCCTTCAGACTTCGTGGAGAAGTTCAAAGACGACAGAACCACCATGCTGTACTTTTACCTGCAGGTCAGTGATGACCGGGAGAGTTTTGTGCTCTGTGAATATCAGCATCAGAAGCTGCAACCAGTAGGAGATGTATGGTATATGCATGTGTTTTCCTACAGGTGAGGAGTGACTACATGCTGCAGTATGCCTCGAAAGTCAGTGACGGCATGGCGCTACAGCTTGGCTGTCTGGAAATCAGGTGAGGCGCAGCTGCGATCTCATGGAGACCCAAAACAGAAGAGAATGACTGTATACGTTTCCATTGAAAAACTAAACCGTGTTTGTGCACACAGGAGATTCTACAAAGACATGAATCCCAATGGGCTGGAGAAAAAGTCTAATTTCGAGCTGCTGGAGTAAGTCAAGGGAGATTGTTTTAAAGTTGGTCGCAGCATTTTCACTCCTTCATAGGATTCGTTCCTGGACGCGTGTGTCAGTGTGTAAACTGTTAGTTTTACAGGAAATCATTTAAGGCCTAATTCTAATTTGGAATGTGCCTCTTTGGTCAACCCCTGCACCCATAAAGGCAATCGCACAAAAATGAGAATCACTGATGGTACAGCTTACATTGAGCCAAGATCCATTTTGGTTTGACCTCATTTTTCAGCAGACAAGTGAAACTACTCAAGCTGCAGCACACATATCTGATCAGCTATCTAACCAAGAAGAAAGCCACATGTGGTGTCGAGGCCAAGGATGAACATGTTCTGCATGCGGTTGTGCAGAGCCACACACACAAAGATTTGCACGTATTCATGATAGAGTATCAAACCTTTGGGGTTTGAGTGTTTTATTTCATTTCTCTGTCTTTCAGGAAGGACGTGGGGCTGGATTTGTTCTTTCCCAGAGACCTCATCGACAGCATGAAGGTAGAGCACTGGACAAAGTGCTTTCCGCAGTCTCCTGATAAAGATGCAAAGAAACATTTGCTGATTGTCGTTGTGTTTGTGTGTCAGCCCAAGCAGCTGCGTCGCCTGATCCAGCAGACGTTCCAGGGCTACTCCACTCTGAAGCAGGACCAGTGCATGGTCAAGTTCTTCAGCACTCTAGCTCAGTGCTACAGCTACACACAGGAGAGCTTCGCCTGCCAGCTTTTGGTGAGCGTTTGAAGCCTGCACAAGTTCTGCAGCTTCATCTGGGCTTTCCCTTTTTTTTTTCTTAAAGTGCATGCATGTACCTCCTGTGTTCTTTAAGCACGGCTGGAGCCTGACAGTAGACCTGGTCATCGGCCCCGACGGCATCAGCCAACAAACTGAGAACTCAAAGGTGAGCTGATTGAAGCATCCCAGATTGTCCCCCTCCAGTTTCTATTCTATCTTTATCTTTGACCCTCTGTCTCCTCTGCAGCCCATCTGTCTGGCCACCTTTTCTCAGGTGCGCAGCATCTCCTGCTCCCCACAGACTGACGGCCGAGCTCTGCTTAATGTGCACATTGAAGGAGCCAAACAGGTGAGCATTTGGCGATTTACAAGAGAAATCCCCTAAAAAAGATAAAGCATTATTCAAAAGACTTGTAGTGAAAAAGAAAGGACTAATCGGCATCATCTTGTAACAAAACATCAGCATTTTGGTGAGAAGTAATCTCTCTTAGGGTCTGAACACTGTCCAGTGTTTGATGATTGTTTCTTAACACACAGGTCCATGCTTCCTTCTCCCCAAAACAACTTCCCTTTTGACTTAAGATCCAATTTCGGTCTGTAAGTTTCTGTTATAATCATTTCTAATCTTTTTAGGTGTTGTTGCTCTCGCAGTAGCGTGGGATGGAAAAAAATGAGAAGTGTATCAATCTGAAACTCACAAAGCCACTGTGTTGAGTGTAGGAAGATGACGCAAACCATCCCTGAGTTTTGGAGCTTTATTCTCGCAAAGCTCGATTCTGTTCCTTTATTTGTCCGTCCAGCCACTCTCAGTGAGCACATCCTCCCTGGCTATCGCAGAAAACATGGCCGACCTGATTGACGGTTACTGTCGACTGGAATGCCGAGCTGAGAGTTCACTCATTATCCGGCCAACTAAAGGTACTACTGATAACACATCCGTGTGGAATCAAGTGTAAAGAAAATTGAGGTATTTGTCTGGTGATTCTGAAACTAAACTAAATATCTGACTCTTTTAGGCAGAGAACCAAGACTCAAACTTCCTGACATCCCAAAACGGTGAGTGTGAAGAGTCGCACCGAGTTCCTGAATGGTTGTTAAACATCAAACTCCCACTCTTTTTCCACATCGTGGCAAAGTGAAGCGTAAAATGTCAGTAATTTTGAACCCTCATTTTCTCTCTGCGAGCAGAAACATTGCATTGTCAAAGTCTTGCTGTGAAAAGGTTGATTTTAGAAGTGAAAAGTCATTGATTGCTCACTTTAAAGAAGATTTTCTCTTTCAGTCATGCTCCCAGTTTTCATGGGAGAAATTCAAGTGAGTATAATCACACAAATGTTGGTTTTGGACTTTTTGGCTTGAATATTTGCCTCAAAATTATTCGATTATTCAGATTAATAACAGCTCATACATATGATGCAAAGCCAATGCCTGTAAACTCATATTCCTTTCTTTTGCATCAGGTTCTGATATTTACATCGAGATCCCAGAAAACCCTGCAGACTCTGACGGTGAGAAGCAGTGCTTGGTTTGCATGGAAGGTGAAATGTGACTTTGTCATTCGATCCATTTGTGTTTCAGAGAAACACATGATCTGCAGAGATGAGATTGTTGTGGGTCGCATCTTGGGTGAGGGATTCTTTGGAGAGGTTCATGACGGAGTTTTTAAGAGCCCGGTGAGTTGCTGATGAGAGCTAATCCTGTTGCTTCGGAACAAAACTTGATGCAAAATCTCTGAGGCTGCTGTGTCACTGTGAATCTGTGTTTGCAGACTGGAGAAAGGATCCGCGTGGCCATCAAAACATGCAAAGACTGCACAGCGGGTGTGAAGGAGAAGTTCCTGAGTGAAGCCGGTGAGGAGGGAATGCAGTATCTGCAGTGATTGTTTCCTTCTTGAACACTTTTCACTGCAGAAGTCTGTGACGTAAATGCCAATCCAAAAAAGGTCGAAAGAGCAGCTGAGCTGTCCTTTCAAGCAAAATAGAAAAAGGGTGTAGATGAAGTGACTGCAGTTGACATCCTGTTAGGTACCTGTGGCTTTGTACAACAGTTGAAGTTGACATTATAGAGTTTGAAACAGAAAGCAGTTTTCTCTTTTGTCCTATGAGCAGTCATAACTCTGAAGATTCAAAGACCAATAGATGTTTTATTCCAAATAGTTCATGCCACTTGTTTCCTGCCTGAAATGATGAAAGCTGCAGACTTCACTTCTCTATTTGTGGAACTTTTGGAATGTGTATAAAGCGGAAGCACTGAAGATGCATTTTGTCTAAATAATGTACAAATAAACACAAAAGATAACATATGACATCATAACTGTTTAAATCGCTGTGAGGTGCAGGTTTGATGAAGAACCTTGTTCATCCCCACATCGTGCGCCTCATCGGAGTCATTGAGGTGGATCCAGTCTGGATTGTCATGGAGCTCTACGAACATGGAGAGGTGTGTTTTTGTGTCACTGTCTGGAAATTGTCAATCTCCTGCAATTAATATACACAGAAACACAATGTGCAGGTAAAATGCTTTTGAGGTTTTTTTTTTTATCTCAGTTGAATAATATAAGCTGAGAAAAAAAAAAAGTGTTGACCACAGCAGCTTGTGTGTCCTCGGCAGCTCGGCAGCTACCTGGTGGAGGAGCAGGACACCCTCACCATTGTCACCCTGATCTTGTACTGCTTACAAATCTGCAAAGCCTTGGCGTACCTGGAAGGCCTCAACCTGGTGCACAGGTATCACACCTTCCCAGTGACATGTTGCTCACTCATGAAGAGCCTCCTGTTTGATCTCACGTCTTTGTTTTGGTGCCGTTTCTTTGTTCCTTGCTGCAGGGACATCGCTGTGAGGAACATCTTGGTAGCCGACCATGAGTGTGTCAAGCTGGGCGACTTTGGTCTGTCTCGCTACGTTGACGAGCAAGAGTACTACAAAGGTGCCCACATCGACTCAAAAATGTTGATTTTGGGTAAAACCGTTGTGTTGAAGTGCCGTCGCGTTCTCTCCCCTGTGTGCAGCCTCAGTCAGCCGACTGCCCATCAAATGGATGGCTCCCGAATCCATCAACTTCAGACGCTTCACTACTGCCAGTGATGTCTGGATGTTTGGTGAGAAGACGCTCACCTCCTGCACTCACATGCGAGTATTTTCAGCCTGTTTGAGTGCCTGCAAGCACAGTGTACACTCAAACAGGAACAGAAACATCTGCAATGTTTTAAAAAAATTTGACAGTTAAAAATTCACCGACTCGTGAACAGCTGCAGTTTGAGACTTTAAAACCTGCTTCAAGTAGATTTCACCTGAATTACTGGAAATTACTGTGTTTTTATTTTTCAGTTAAAGTATGTGGCTGGATCGAGAAGATATTATTGCCACTTTTTGTTTCTTGAAGCTTGTAAGGAAGAAATAGTGTGGCCTCACCATCATTTTAATGTTTAAGATCTTTAAATAAATTTTTAACGTAAAAAAAAAAAAAAAAACTTTTTTTTTTTTTCTTTTCACTGAAATTAATCTAAAGGTGGCGTAAAATGTCACACAACCAACTAATTAACTACACTGTGAGTTTTTAATGGCTTCACAGTGAAAGTGTTTACTTTTATGTACACAATGATGGAGATTTATTTGTGGTTGATGGCTCTACTGTACCATTTGATTAGGTGTGTGCGTGTGGGAGATCTTCTCCATCGCCAAGCAGCCCTTCTTCTGGCTGGAGAACGGGCAGGTGATCAACGAGCTCGAGTCGGGGGTTCGACTCCACAAACCAGAGAAGTGCCCACCCACCGTCTACTCGCTGCTCTCCAACTGCTGGGCCTACAAGCCACACACCCGGCCTTCCTTCAGCCAGCTGGTCTGCTCCTTCAGGTCAGGTCTCACACACCTGCAGGCTTCTCTTTGCTTCTCTCTACATACATGAGGACTTCAGCATGTTATCTCTCCTTTAAAAGTCCTAATCCCTGGGTTGGGTTGTGGTTTCTGGCATAATCCCATTAAAGGCACGTCTGCATGAATTCGAACGTAAATAAATGTATTTCTCCACAGTGAGATCCACAGGACAGAGTGTGAGCACGAGGCGGATGTGAGACGGAGCAGATCACGCTCCATCAGATCAATAACAGATCCCGCGCAGGAGCCTCCGCCCAAGGTACTACAGTCACACTCCATGCTGGCGTGAACAGCCAAGAAAGTGTGCTCCGAATAATACAAACGGCCGAGTCATGATTTAAGGCTGAAAGATGACATCCCAATGTTAAACATTCAAAAGGATATATTTCACTTTAAAAATGATTATTAGCAGTCAGTCTTTGTTATGTTGGACTGTGGCAAAACTTTAATTAACAGCATTTTTTTCCCGTTTTTCTGCAGCCATCCAGAATACAAGGGAACACTCTTCCTCACATCATGCACACACAGGTATACACACACACACACACACAAACACACAGATGCACTTTCAAGTGCACTCACATGCATATTTCACCGGATTAAAATTTAACCGACCAATGAAAAACTCACTAAATGTTCAAAACGTTGTAAAGCAGCATTACTGAATCCCTCAGATGACCTCACAGCACAAGGGGAAGCAATTGAGTCATGTCTTTTTACAGCAGAGGGACAAAGCTTGATGATCACAGACCAACACAGACACAATCTTACTGAAGCCCTGTGATTAAAATAAGGGGAAGACACGGTTACTGATTTGCAAATACATTTCTTTGAAACAAAGTCGCACAAACTTCTGCACCTGATGCTGCGGTGCGTCCTACCAGAGGCTGTCAGGTCCCTGGAGACCCTCAATGCTTTCGTCATGCAGCGTTTTGCCGCCTGTCGGTTTCCCTGCTGCCCTCACCACCCTGAGGCTTTACAGCCTGCAGCTGCTCAGAACGTTCTCATTGATACGAGTGGAGAAATGAGCTCCTCTCATCTAGAGAAGTGTAGATGGCGTGGTCGTCTCCAGTTCAGAGCCTCTGTGTTGTGTGTCGAGGTGAGACCTTCTGTGACTTCTGGCATAGGAGTCGTGGGTCATCAGCGTGAATAGGAGTCGGCTCAGAACACAGGCCCGAGGACTGCCAAAGCTGAAGCCAGGGGGGAGCAGTTTGATAATGAGATGTTTGAGATGAAAATCCACAAACAGCATTGGTCCCCTGGTGTGAGAGGCTCAGGTGGACATTAGAGGAAATGCAAACTGGAAAAGGCAGCCGGGAGGTGATGTGTTCCAGTGCTACAGGCCGATAGACATTAAAAGTGGTGATGGTGAGTTTATTGTGGGTACTGTCATGATCGTAGCAGATTTGAGACATGATGGGACGATGGCCCGTACAAACAAGTTGTTCGAAACGTCTACGTTTTTAGTCAAACATCCTCACTGTGCCTGTATGTAGGCGAAGGACAAGGACAGCAGGCCGGTTTGGGAGAAAGAGAGGGTGGAGGACACTTTACAGAGGCAACGGAGAGAAATGCTGAAGGATCGGGAGTGGCTGGAGCAGGAAGAGAGACAACTGGTGAGGGATCACATGCAGACACACACACGTCTGTCGCAACATGAGGCAGGAGAGAGTGACCAGCAGGAGATTCATAACAAGCACTAATAATGAAGCATGTTTGTGTGTGTGTGTGTGTGTGTGTGTGTGTGTGTGTGTGTGTGTGTGTGTGTGTGTGTGTGTGTGTGTGTCTGCAGGATCCTATGGTGCGAGTGGATTCACAAATGAAGGTAAACTCAAGGAAATTCTTGTTGTATTTCGAACATGATGGTGTTATAATGTTATAATGCAAGTGTGCTACAACAGTTACAAAGTTCTGTGTTTGAACAGTAACAGTAAGCTCACAATTCATTCTCAAAACAGATTAAGACGTTATTGAGATTATAGAAAGAGAACTGCTGGAATGCGACAAAGTCTTAGAAATGCTTTACATCTCACTTTTTTTTGATCATTTGCAGCCTCCTGAGAAAACTGAACTTGGTGAGTCCAGTCTTGTCAGGTCCATTCCTTGACTGTGTTACAATTTATTAAAATACAGATAAAAAATAGAAGTAGAACTATATACTAATAGTAAATTCACTTTAATGCATAAGGAATAACTTGAATGTAAATAACACAAAGCAATAACGGAAAGTCCTGAACCAGGAATGAGACTTTGTTTTAACTGTACTGTTCAATATGAGTGTATAAAATCTTAATGTCAGTATGAAACAAGGTCTAAGCACTTTTTCCTTACTATCTAGCTTTTTTCTGTGTTTCAGATCCTCCTATAAAACCTCCAGCGCAGGTAAAACCACTCCAACTACTTGACCAGAGGTGATTCTCAACATTTCGGTGGTGACGTTTTCAGAGATGTTTTGTTGTGGTTGCAGCCTCGGCTCACAGCTGAGCTGGACCGGTCAGGTGATCAGGTCTACACAGGGGTCATGGCGATGGTCAGACAGGTGGTCCAGCTGAAGAACGATGTCAACACAATGCCCCCCTCCGAATACCCCAACGCTGTCAAGGTAGGTCTCAACAAACTCTACTGATTCAATTCAATGAAATTATTCTCATGTGATTCAGTTATTTTCATGCACTTTCATTTAATCCCATTTAACAATTCCATTTTACGTATCACTTTTGGTCTGCTGACTTGATTGAGTTTAATTTCATTATATTAATACAATTTTTCTAATTGGACTAAAATCAACTCCATTAACCGTTAAACAATTTATTTTTGATAAGTTGAAAGTATTCAGTGAAATTAATGATATCAGTCTTAATTGAATGTAAACTTGTTTTATGTACTGCTGCCCGGACACACTTGTAAAAGAGATTATTAATCTAAATGTGGCTCTCTCAATAAAGGCTAATGAAAATTAATGAATGGAAATCAGCAATAAATTTTTCTGAGAATAATTTATTGTAATCGGTTAATTTGATTATTTTAATCAAATTTAATTTAAACAATATTCTGAATACATTTAAAGAAATTTCTGTTAATTTGATTTGTCAATTTGACTAAATGTAATTAAATCTGAACAATTTGTGGAATGGGAGTTTTTAAGTTTTATGAAATTGATAATTTTATTCTGCGCAATCAGACTGAATTCAGAGGTTTTATGTTAGAAATAAAAGGCAATAATCACATTATGAATAGTCTGACGCAGATGATTATTATTTTTATTATGACGTTCTCATACATGAAGAGGTATTTAACTGCTGAACAGCAGGGGGTGCTGTTGTGGCGGAGCTGAACCAACTCACGCTTTCCACCAGGGAGGAACTTTATAGTTTTGGCACACAGCTACTCTCAGTCTCAGAGTACTCTCACCTTCATGTAACCCTGCCCTCTCTCCTGCTTCCACCAGGCGGTGGGGGTCATTCTCCGCAGCCTCATTCAACATGTGGATGAGATTCTGCCCACTCTGCACAGCTCTGTCACCACAGAGGTAGGAGAGACAATGCAGCTGCACATTAAAGCTCCAAGTCTGCCAACATGATCAATGAATAATATAAGAAAACCTATGTACTGTAGATTTTAATTTCTAAACTTGAGCTGTATTTCCTTTCCACATGCTCCTCTCTGTGGCAGATCGAGGGCACGAAGAAGCTGCTGAACAAGGATTTAGGGGAGCTGATCAGCAAGATGCGACTGGCCCAGCAGAACTCGGTCACCTCGCTGAAGGAAGAGTGCCAGCGCCAGATGTTGGCAGCTGCTCACACTCTGGCTCTGGACTGTAAGAACCTGCTGGATGCGGTGGACCAGGCCCGAGTCAGGGCCAACCTGGCAAAGCCCAGACTTAACTCACAGAGGGGAGAGGATGAATAGAAGAGAAGAGAAGAGAAGAGAAGAGAAGAGAAGAGAAGAGAAGAGAAGAGAAGAGAAGAGAAGAGAAGAGAAGAGAAATACTTTCTTAATCCCCAGAGGGGAGGGAATGCATGAAATTCCTCTCGTCGGGACATGTGATGTGTCTTTTTTCTTTTGTAGCATGTAGATGAAAGATGTCATAATATATTTTTGAGCTTTCCTGAATGGCAATTTTTGTAAAAAAGTTTGTTTTGTTTTTGCTATAAAGCATATTTTTTCCAAGGTGACGTCTGCAAATACTACTTTTGTCAGGTTTTTTTTCTCTTGTAGGCTGAAAGGAAAATAATATTAATAATAAAACCAAAACAACAATTTAGTCCTTCTGTGTTCTGCTTTCAATCATTTACATTATTCAAACAAATCTCCCATAAGGCATTTCAGGAGCATTGTTTATTATTAACAAAGCATGACACTTTTGCACTAAACTTCTCTCATATTGATATAAACTTTGATTTATTTTGGAATAGCAGGTTACTGCCACTTAATGCACAACAGCAATTGATTCTTTCATTTAGAAAAGTCAAAATCACAATAAAATTTAATGAAACGGGTGAAAATAGACCTACTGGGGTTGTGATTTATACCATTTGCTGCAAAAAACACATTACACTGGAAGACATAGCAGCATTAAATGACATCTCTGAATCCAGTGAGAAATATTTAGACATATTAAACCTATAAATAATAAAATATGTACAATTTTGTTGATCTTACAATTGTCCCAAAGATCGTTATACCAGCCACCCAATACTGGGCTGGTGAGCTGTTGCCTCGGTAGGTGGGTCTGACGCGCTAGGTGGCTATTGTTTACCTTTTTTGCTTTGTGTCCATCAATTGAGTCCAACGCTCCGGTAAGATATAAACAATCTCTTTATTTCAGTTAAGTTCTTAAGTTCAATTCTCCAGAGCACAAACCACAAGCATTTTCCGTTAAACTCCGCCAGAGCGGTCAAAAACCTGTGTGCCCTTCCGGGGTCAACACCTGTCTCCTCCTTCATTGCCCCAATCTATATGCGCATGACGTCAGTGACACACCCACACAGGTCAAACATTTGTACACAATCCAATATCACATTTGGCTCCTACAATCGTATTATGATTAAATGCCACATAGTGGTGTTATTTTACCATTTGTGCTTTAAAATGTCTCGGTTGAAAACTGATTTACCTTTCTTAAAGGCCCCAAGGTTAATATGTTCCACTTCAAAGTATTTAAGTGAGTCTTTTATTGATTCTTAACACATATTTTCAAGTATAAACATGTCAGCAAAACTGGCTTTTGTAAAGGTGATTCAGGCAATCTTGAATGAGGAATACCCAAATTATAACCGGAGCCAAAGTACATTCTTTATGCAGTAGATATCTCTACTAAAGTTGAAAACACCAAAAACATCCCTACATTGCCATTCTTAAGTAAAACTAATTGTGCCAACTGGTATTGGAGGTGTAACATATCACTTATTTCTCACAGTGTCATTAACTTAAACAATAGTTCTTGTAACAAGTGGAACATTTAAGCCCACAGGGGTTTTCTTTATGAAACAGGTTATATAAGAAGAGAGATGCTTATGCCAACCAGTTCAGGCAGACCCATGGTTGTTAAATTAATTCCATTGACTGCGCATATTGTACTTTTCCATCTTTGTTGCCTTAAGCAAAAAGACATGGAAAACAAAAAGGTATTTACTTGCCACGCCTATGAGGACTTCCTGCTAGGTGGAGTTTAATTTCTGCATATAGGACATATCTGTGTAAGTGTAGCCTGTCAGGTGAGTGTCAGACCTCAGCAGCAACTGAATCAACTCCTCACCGACGAAGACCCAGTCACCAGGTGAGACTTGTAAAAGATTCTTTAAATTCAGGCTGTTTTCACACCACTGACATGTGACGGTGCTGGTTTTTCATGAGTCAAAACAGAAAACTGTCTGAAGTCGCAACTTGGATTATTATTCCAGAATGTTTGAAAATCTTGAATATTAATCCTTCAGAGAGCATTCAGCAAAATACCATACGCTAGGAAGTTACCGAACAGTGTTTTAGAGCTTTAAAGTCCGATGTGGCATTCACACAGGATCCTTTAAAAGGCATCGTCATTCATATGTCACTGTTTTTTTTCTTTCTTTTTGGTTAAATGCACGTGGGCCTCCAGCAGGGCTGTCCTTTGTCACCGGTTCTGTTTCATAACTTTTATGGACAGAATTTGTAGGCACAGCCAGGGACCGGAGGGGGTCCGGTTTGGGGACCACAGGATCTCGTCTCTGCTTTTTGCAGACGATGTGGTCCTGGTGGCTTCATCAAACCCGGACCTTCAGCGTGCACTGGCGCGGTTCCCAACCGAGTGTGACGCAACTGGGATGAGGATCAGCACCTCTAAATCCGAGGCCATGGTTCTCGACCGGAAAAAGGTGGCATAGGGTATGCTAATTTAGCACAGTACAAAAAGCGTTCCGATTACAAAAGTACATCAAAATGTGCCGAACGTTTGGGAATAGGATGCCATGACTTTTGTTAATGATTTGGCTAATCGTTTCCAGATAAATCGCAAAACAAAATTGAAAAATTTCGCACACAAATCGGATGGGAGAGGCACCACATGTTGCCTTGGAGACGCTGATATCAAAGATCAGCGACTGTTACCATGGTGACGGGGAACAAAGAATGTCGGCAGCAAGAAGCAGGCACACAAAATTTCCTCTGGAATTTTCTAGTTTATAAATTTTCTTCAGAAGAACTTATATATTTGCAGAATAAATGATCAAAATGATCTGATCAAGTTGCCTAAAGCTTTTATAAATGTGTATGGAATCTGTGTTTTAAGTATCAGATTAATACATGTGAAGCTGTTTCCTCTTCTTGAGTGTAGGATGAATAAGATTATCCTCGATATGGACCCTGGGGTGGACGACGCCCAGGGCATCATGGTGGCCCTGTCCATCCCAACCGTACAGGTCATTGGGATCACTTGCTGCCATGGCAACGTACCGCTGGATAACGTCCTGAAGAACACGCTCCGAATCCTGAAAGTCTGCAAAAGGCTGGATGTGAGTTTCATGTCTGCAGGATTCTCCTCGTGCATGTCAACTGTCTGAGCAGCTGTCACGCCGTTACAGATTCCAGTGTATCGAGGCTGTGGAAAACCTCTGCTGGGCCGTAAAATTCATGCAAGCGACTACCACGGAAAGGACGGATTGGGAGACGTCCCAGATCCCGACGCTCCGGGCCTGGACCTGCTGCAGGGGAGAAAAGCCCCTCAGGCCCTCGTCAAGATGATTAAAGAAAACCCTGGAGAGGTGACGAGGATATGCATGAAAAACTGCCTTCAATTGATGTCAAGCTGCTTTTTTTTTTTTTTTTTTAAAGAAATAGCTCAGTATTTACTCAGATATTCAATTTATGTATTCAATTTGTTTCAATGAAATGTATTAATTTCACTTAACGACAATTTGATTTAATTTATCAGTCCTATTCTACAGATTTTGAATTCAGTTAAAAATAAGTTAATCAATTTAGTTGTGAACAAGTTAAATTAGCAGTTTTTCATGAGCTGAATGTAACAATATTGAGTATTTACAGCAATTCATGTAAGTACATGTTAATGTCATTTTCTTGATTTTCCTGTGCAGGTGACGTTGGTGGCCACCGCCCCACTCACTAACCTGGCAGTGGCAATACAACTCGACCCCTCCTTACCCAAGAAGCTGAAGGCTCTCTACATCATGGGTGGAAACACTCAATGTAAATATTCATTTTCAAACATTATGTCCATCTGCTGCATCCCTCCAGCCTCCATGTTGAACTCTCTGCGTGTGTGTGTGTGTGTGTGTGTGTGTGTGTGTGTGTGTGTGTGTGTGTGTGTGTGTGTGTGTGTGTGTGCAGCCAGGGGCAACACCACGGTGTGCGGGGAGTTCAACTTCGTGGCTGACCCCGAGGCCGCGTACATCGTGCTGGACCGCTACACCTGCCCCACCTACATCGCCCCCTGGGAGTTCACCTGCAAGAACAGCCTGCCGTGGGTGAGGCTGCAAACACACCTCCTCCTCACCCAAGTCTGAATATTTTCCAGACTGAGGGGGGAGGCGGAAACTTGACCCTCTGCTTTCCGTCCTCTCTAGTCTTTCTGTGACGGCTGGCTCAGTGCACAAACGGAGAAGGCTGTGTTCATGAAGAAGATTTCAACCTTTTCCATGCAGGTAAGAGATGCTGACAGTAACCCTTGGACGGCTGTCTGAGCTACAAGTTGCTGCACGGCAGAACAACAGCATGTTCTCTGTGAGTTTATTGCACACACTGTTCTGACAGTCAGGACAGGAGGACACGTCTCCACAAGCTGCTTGAAAACAACTACTCATTACAACTTGTGGCAGCAACTGAAGCCAAAACAAAAACCAGAAAAGCGTGTTGTGTGAGACATACGCTCCTGTTATTTTCAGCATTGCAAGTTCAAAAGATTTTAATTGTGAAGGAACTTCTTACTTCCACAGACATGCATGGAACTTAGTGGCAAATTTACTGCAGTTCAGGGGCCACATGAGAGCGTCCTGAAAATGTTCATATTACTTCAGTTTCAACTAAATCTATTGTTTACAATGGGATTTGAAAAGAAGTGAAAAGAAGGATGTTGCAAAGCTATTCATTTTTGTTGCGAGAAACCTTGTGCAGTTCTCGACACCGCTAATGAATGCTACGGCTCATCGAGTCGTTGGACTTGATGTTCCTGCTTCTCAACATGCCCAAACCTCTGTATGATTACAGTGATGGTCTCAGGGCGCCAGCCCCACTTCTTCTAAGATTGGCCCATGCTGGTAATCAAATTGTAACCACGCTGCTTTGCTGTTGGCTGAAGGCCATTTGATCCACTGATACTGATACTGAATTTGAATATTTCTGCTTATTTATATCTAATTGAATGAACCAAACATGACTATCTGGATGTGACAACACATTATCAAGGCCTATTCGTATATTGAGGATCTCTATAGAGCTTTTTAGCTGATCGTCCCCTTGTAGTCAGTGATGATCACAGAGTATTTACACACTCTTACTCTTGGTGCACTCAGAAAGCGACTACAGAGGACTACAAGGAACAGCAGACCACTGAAGGATGCGGGTTCAACTCCTGTGACACTTACGCCATAGCAGCGGCTGTGGATGATACATTCCTACTGGAGAGTGAGGAGGTGAGAGTCCTAAAGTTTTCACCAGTTTAAAGAGCAAAGCATTCAGATTCAACAGGACGTCGTGCTCCTGATGTAGGTGGCGGTGACAGTGGAGCTGGAGGGGACACACACCCGAGGCATGATGGTGGTGGACTACATGGAGCTGCTCAAGAAGAAACACAAGGCCTTCATCATGAAGAAAGTGGACTTGGAGAAGCTGAAGCAGCTGTTGATAAATGCTCTCAAGTAGAGGGATTCAGTGTCAAAGTTGAATGCCTGCTTGATTAATGTGGTATTTTAAAGTGCTGATAAAGGATGAATAAGTCACGCTCAAATAATCCCAGTAAAAGACTCAAAAAAACTTTCCCAGACTTTGCTGCACTTCTGTCCCACAGAGAACTTACTGTCTTTCTTTGTTGCAAAGCTGCACAGAAAAACAAGAATTTCCGCTGCTGCTTCAACACAACAAAGAACACTCGCGCATGCAGCTGCATCGAGTGATGCAGGTTTTATTGACCATCTGAGAAAACTCAAATCTTTGTGAAGTTCTACGCAAGCGTGATTCGTTACAGATGGTCTTGTTTTTCTCTGTTGGCTGAACACTGAGCAGTTGAGAACAGTTTGTACTCTCATTTTTCACATACTAATGCTCTTCTGTTTGATTCTTGCTGCAGAGTTTGACTTCACTGCTGGTTTGCTTCAAAATAAACAAATGGCTTTGTTTTCTGTCCTTTTACATACAGGATTGAATACAAATTGCTTAATTCTAAAAGTCTATTTGTACAGAGTTTTCCGATGTTGTGTGCTGCAAGTGTTGAAACCGATTAAAAGAATGTGACAGCTAAAAATCACATTTTAAAAAAAGTGAATATAAAAATTACATAAAGAATTTTTCCAACCAAAACCTCAAACAGAAACCCGAGAAAACTGACACATGCTCAGAGGGAACATGCAAACTTCACACAGAAGGATCCCCAAGACTTTCTCGCTATTTAGGCTTTTCCACAATTAACATCTATACCACCAACAAAAACAAAAAAATCCCATCAAAGCACATATAATATGGATGAAAGAGGTTAAATTGTTTACTCACTATCAATGAAGACCTTCTCCTTTAAGAGCTGCCACATTTTCTATTAAAATAATAAAAAAAGACAGTAAATAAATCATAGACTATTTTTGCACTTGATGACTATTCTTCTGTGTTATTCCAAGTTCAAATTATATTGTATAATCCCATGTCCTTATAAATTGTTGGGCTTAATAAATGCATCAAACCTACATGCTGCCTCCAAACAAACAGCCCGTTTTCCATGAACCACGGCAGGTCCCAAGAGTTCCCATAAGTATGTTTCACAAATGTGTGGAAAACATATTAACATTAAGGTCAAAAGCAGTAGGGAGAAGCTATCGGACTCCTTCAATTCTTCCTCCAGCCCGTTCTATTTTCTTTGGAACAAAAATCTGTATTTCTGAGAGAACACGCCCATATGAAGGTCTGGCTTTGTGCATCTGGCCTTTAAAAGGCTGCTCCCTGATGCTATTTCACTCCTGAGCACCAGCAGCAGCAGACGTCGGACAAAGCTTCGCCAGCAGGTGAGGATTTGGTTTAAATTGCATGAATTTAAATTCTAAATATAATCAATTCTAATTCAGCATGTAACTGTAAATTAAATGGAAGCTTTCTGCTTCCTGGATTTTCAACTCCTGTAATTAGGCATGCTTAACATATTGTCATTACCATTAAAATCCTTGGATTGCTGAAGAAGACGTTGTTGCAGCCGTTAACAAAAGTGCAGGGAAAATTGTCATGAGAGCAGGCTGCCAGGAGTGATGGCGGTGATGGATGAATGCAAGAGAAAAGGCTTCAGCCCAGCAAACAACTGCAGCAATAAGTAAGACAAAAAACAGCTGGGGTCTGGAGGAGAGCTGTGAACTGCAGGGGTAATGAGGAGAGTGAACCCAGGTGAGCTCGCTGATAGTGAAGCTTTCAGGTAATTAACCTGGTGAATTAAAAGATTTCTTTTAGACCAACCTGTGAAAACGAGCCACACGTCCTGCAGATAAGATGTGTTTGAATTATTCACAAATATATTCAGTGGCTGAACGCTCAAGTGAGTTTGTCAACACTTCACTATGTGTGCTGCAGGAGGGCAGTGACCATTAGAATGAACTAAAGGACACAAATACCAAAGATGAGAGCTACAAGGGAACAAACTGATCGAACTGCAGTGCTGGGGAACATTTATCTCACGCATATTGACTAAAGAAGCTTCATGATGAAGTTTATAATGGGAACCTTCCTTGTGGCTTCATGCAGGATGAAGAAGAAACTGATCATCGATGTGGACACCGGCGTGGACGACGCTCAGGCCATCATGGTGGCCCTCGGTGACCCCAGTGTGGAGGTTTTGGGGATCACTTGCTGCTTCGGCAACACCCCCATCGAGAACGTCCTAAAAAATACCCTCCGTGTCCTGAAAGTGTGCAACAGACTAGATGTGAGCTCCTAAATGTTTAGTTTTTTTTGTCCCATTGGCTGAACTCTGGACAGATGTTAATTTAAATGCTTGTCTGTGATTCAGATCCCAGTTTTCCGTGGCTGCTCGGAGCCCCTGCTGGCCCATAGACGCCACGCCGGAGATTATCACGGGAAGGATGGAATGGGAGACGTCCCAGACCCGGAGGCTCCGGGTCTGGAGCTGCTGCAGAAGAAGCGGGGTGTACCCGCCCTGGTCAAGCTCGTCAATCAAAATCCTGGAGAGGTGAGATGATCCTTTGCTTTCACAATAGGGGCGACGAGGCAAAGATGCTCAGAAGAAGTCTTTGCTCTGTGTGCAGGTCAGCCTGGTGGCCACCGCCCCGCTCACTAACCTGGCTGTGGCAGTACAACTGGACCCCAACTTCCCTAAGAAACTGAAGGCTCTCTACATCATGGGAGGAAACACCGACTGTATGTTAGGTGTCACCCGCTTCAAAAACAGCACAGTCTGTTTTCAGTTTGTGCCTTAAAATAAATGTGTGTGCAGCCAGGGGCAACACCACGGTGTGCGGGGAGTTCAACTTCGTGGCTGACCCCGAGGCCGCCTTCGTTGTGCTGGACCGCTACACCTGCCCCACCTACATTGCTCCCTGGGAGTTCAGCTGCAGGAACAGCCTGCCGTGGGTGAGGCTGCAAACGTCCTCTGGTGACTTGTGCAACAAAACCACATTAAGTTTCCCAAGTTCAGTGGCTCAATCTCAAACCTTATCAAACATGGCGCAAGTTTGTCAACAGCAAATGGAAATGTTTACACCAGGACACTGGAAGGAAATACCAAACTGCATCCATATTCTAAATACAGATAATTAACTATTTTATTTAAAGGCACAATGAAGGTAACTTGTCGACATAATTGAAACCGATTTCCATTCAGCTCACCAAGCATTTGAGTGATTACACATTTTTTGCTACACCTGCTTGAGGGACACAGATACTTGCTACACCAGATTGCAAAAGGGCCAATCTGAAACATATCAAAATGGTCAGCAGGTCTCATGGTCACACGGAGAGGATTTCATTGTAGTTCCTTCTCAGTTGAAGTAATTTTGCTCATATCAGAGTGAAAAGCACAACCATCGAGTTTGTTTACCCAATTCCCGCCTCTTTGCCGTCCAGTCTTTCTGTGAAAGGTGGCTGTCCCAAAACTCTGAAAAGGCCTTTTTCATGAAAAACATCACCAGCCTCTCCATGAAGGTAAGTTTCAGATTATCAGACTGGTGTTGAGCCCACGATCAAAAGCTTGAACAGACTTCTTTGTTCCTCATGCAGAAGGCGCAATCAGCCGACTATCAAAAGGAGATCATTGCAGGAAAAGGGTTCAACTCCTGCGACACCTACGCCATGGCGGCAGCCATCGACGACACTTTCATCACGGAGAGCGACGAGGTGAGCCGCCTCAGCTTAGACTGTCTTTTACAAATCGAAGCGCAGATCAACAACTTGTGCTCCTTGGGACAGGTGGCAGTGACCGTGGAGCTGGAGGGGAAGTTCACCCGAGGCATGATGGTGCTGGACTACATGGAGCTGCTGAAGAAGAAGCACAAAGCCATCGTCATGAAGACGGTTGACTTGGAGAGGCTAAAGATGATGTTCATGAATTCACTCAAGTGAAGAAATCTGATTTATGTCCCTGAAATAAATAAATGACAACCAAGAGCAGTGTTTAGGGCTTGTTTGTGCATGCAGCAGAGTTTCACTCACTTCAGATTGTTTGTATGCTTCTTTCAGAAAAGAGCATGCAGTCACAGATAATCAGTACTTTTGCCGTACTTATATCATGGATTAAATATGATGGAGCAATTTAGCTCAATGTGAATGAAAATACCTCAGCATTTGCAGGGTAATATGAACTATAAACTGTTACAAACAGTAAAAAAGAGCAACAGTGACACCAAGTGACTAAAGCATGTTACTACAATAATAAATTCTGAACAAACTATTTTAATAAAACCTTTTATTGAAAGTGCTCAGGAATGTACAGTTCAGAAAAAAAAGGGGGGGGGGGAGAAAGTCTGCATCCCATTCCTACCACATTCTTTTTTTCTCCAAGCCAACCTTTACTCTGAATTTATATATTACAACCTGCCAGAGTTCTATTTACAAATCATACAAAAAGAGCAACATTCACCCACTGCTTTCCACAAGGTCGAGTCTCTGCTGCGGCTCCACACTGGAGCCGAGCGGGAAGTCAACGGTGAGCTGAGCGTCAGTCCGTCAGCTCGGCATGGAGCAGCCCGCAGTTGCAGCTCACCCGAGAGTCAACCAGACAAATACTGGTTGTTGGAGGCTGGAAGAGGCTGAGAAACAGATTCTGATTTGGCCTAGAGTTGGCCAAGAGTCCAATGTGAGAGGCAAAGCGGGTCTACTGGACCCTGTATTTGTAAAACCAGCAGAGACCTTGAGTGAAGTTCCATCCCAGTGAGATTGAGAGGACATAGAGGAGTCCGAGGAGGGCGAAGGGGTACAGCAACACCACAGTGTTTTTCAGGAAGGGGAGAGCTGAGAGGGAGAAAAGAGACAAATATGTCCTGTAACTGTAATACAACTTATGACTATGTCAGTGAATGACAACTGATCTTGCAGTGAAAAGAAACTTACCGCTGTATCCCAAGAAGGTGATATAAAGGTAATAGCTGATGGCGATCAGCCACAAAGTGTTCCCAACAAAGTATCCCAGGAACCACTCAGAATTTATTACCACAAGATCTGAAACACACCAGATAACCATTAAAATCCCATATACCGTACTCTATTGCATTTATGATTCAGCTAATAAAATGTCATCCGAGACTCCATCAACTCACGGTTTATGAAGAAAAGCTGCAGGAAGTGCAGGATAACAAGAAGTGGATAGAAAGCATTGAGGTGAACGTCGAACGCGTAGCCCCACTCCACGTCAAAGTTTCTGCTGGGCTGTTTCAACAGATACTTGTTGGTGATCACCCTGAGAGAGACAGAGAACTATTCAGTGTTGGGTTCAGTTCAACACCAAGTGTGCGGAGCAGGAACACACACTTGTGTTTTATTAATTAATTGACGAGCTGAACATAAAACTCACCACATTAACGTTGATATGAGCAGACCGACTCCTATACAGTCAACAAAGACCACCCAGAGCAGCAGTTTCAGGGTTTCCAACACACCCATGTCCAACACAAGCCCAAAGCCTATTGTTGACACTGCAAAACAACGTAGGAAGTAAGGTGGTTACAAAAGAGCAGAAATCAATCATCCTTGTAAGTTTATGTACACTTCAAGCTCGTTATTGTGACAATGAGGACTTATTCACCACATAGCCAGATGCTGAGCAGGGCCAAGAAAGCAGGGTCGTCCCTGGCCCACTGGTCTTTGGTTTGTTTCCTGTAGTGGAAGTTACGGTAGACCCTCTGCGGCGATGTGAACAGGTAAAGCATCTGCCACAGGGCAAAATCAAAATCCATCTGTCTGAAATGAAACAGCCTCCGCAAATACTTGTAGCGCTTGGCGCCCGCTGTATGGCGTGCTGCGTCTCTGGGGCCCAGGGCACCGTTGGTGTTCGGCGAGGTGGTCGGCAGCATGATGCTGACGGTCAAATTAGAAGAAAACACACACTTATTACACAATTATAATGAAACTAGAAAATTCCAGAGAAATTTTTCTGCGCCTGTTTCTCGCTGCCAACATCCTTGGATGGCATCCTTAACTGTCAGAGCTCTGCTCCTGTCTGTGGGCTGCAGCGTCTCCATGGCAACAGTTGGAGATCGACGGATGTCATTAAGCATTCATCCGATTTGTATAGAAAGTTCTTTGCAGTCGTTTGCTATTTTCTCCGAACACGGTTTGCCAAAACATTAACAAAGGTCATAGTGCACTATTCTGGAATTTTCTGCATGTTTTGATGTGTATTTTGTGTCTGTGTTCCCATCAGTGACTAGTTACGTGCTCAAACAAATGGTGGAAGAAGAAAGATTAAATTGAACAGCCGCCTCGGTTAGTAATCGTTACGCCTTGCCTCTTAGGGAGACACAAGAAAAAGAAGAGATGGAAAACTGAAGCAGTCATTCAAACAATCAAATCAACTTTATAACAAAACTGCAAGAATGGAGGGATTATTATGAGATTTATATTATGGGAAAAAAAATACTATTTTCCATAGAACAACATTTTATTTTTTTTACAGGATTTAGACCAAATGGACTAACAATGTACACATTTTTTTTATTGCTTTTCTGAAATGCTTTGCTTTAATTTTTTTTATAATCTTAACCGCTAAAGATTCTGAACTGCCTTGTTTTCGTGTATTTTATTTATTTCCTGTAAAGCAATGTGAATTGCCTCGTGTCTCAATAGTGCTTTATAAATAAATTCACCTTGCCTTCAAAACCAATATAAGTTGTTCTTATAGTCAACCGAGTAGCTGTGGCTTGTTTACATGCGGCAGACTTTTTTAGTCTGCAATTAAAAGATTTAATTCGTTTACATATTGTAGGTCATATAGATTTCTTATTAAATACTTGAAATGACAACATAGAAACAAAGGCTCATATTGCAAACCTTATTGCTACCCACCAGGACACAACTGCAAGGAAAAGTCAACATACATGGTTTAGACGCACAGCACACTGTTTTATCTCAGTTAGGGTAAGTAGATTGTAGAAAACATTCATTTATCACGTTTCCTCGTAACTTGACGCTGTTTGTTAGCAGACGCTGTTAGCTTGTAGCTACATACTTTAGCCAGATTACAGGGCCCGTTCGGTCCTATCTCCGGTAAACAGCTGCAGTAACTGTTTAGCATCTTCCGCATAAGAACATTTCTCAACTGTGGTGAACATTTACCCGTTTCTGCTGGACTCCTTCGCAGGACAGAACACTGACTCTGGCTCGATTCTTTTAGCTCAGCTGTTTGCTTCCTGAACTGTCCCGAACACGTCGATGGTTCTGAGGCATCATGGGTAATGTAGTCTGTGGTCAAAAACAAACTACACCGACCTCAAATATGTTGTTTTCTCGTCAATTAATGTCCTATTGTCCGACATTTCACTAAATATACACATAACGTATTTTCGGGAAACATGTGCGGTCTTTATATCTGTAGTCCATGTTGCTTAATGCAACAATAAAGTACATTTTGTAAAATTATTTGGAAGGCTTTTTTCCTGCTAGTGCGCACCGCCATGATGATTTCCACATACTCGCGTAGAATATCGCGATATTTAAACTTTTTGAATTTTTTTAAATGTATCAATTAATTTTATTTTATATATATATTTAAAATACTATTGGACAGTTGTCACCCAATTCTGTGTACACAATAAAAAATCCACCCAAAAAGTAACATTAATGTTTTCTGTTTATTTAATTTAATTGTACATGACACAAAACAACTAAGGAAGTCTTTTGGATGTCTACCTGAAAAGGTAGAACTCCTTTCATGTCCAAAAGCATTGTGTAGCTTGTAATGTTTGTTTGAATCCATGTCCACTGATCAGACTTTCGTAGTAAAATGTTATAAGGCCAAGTACTGGACTCATGTAATTGCCTGATCTGTCTGAACCAGACAAGGAATTTAACATCAGGATTGGAGACTGAATGGTTAAGTAGAAAGGTAAGTAATTTGTAACAAAACCAGAGTAGCATAAATTTTCAGTAATCAACACTGAATAAGAAAAGCTTGGTTTGATTTTTGTTTACATGCTTTTTCTCTGATTGTATAGGTGGTTTTCTCCAAATCTAAAAACAATTTTGGGCTGGGATGTAACTCTTACTTGTGTCTATGGGAAGTTATAACTAACAACTCAAAATGATGACGTTTTAATGACTTTCAATGTGAAATATTTGCAGTGAGGACAAAGAAAAGAGTAAAATAGTTTATTGTATCAGTAAAGATGAACAGAAGGCACACATACAGTATCTGAGGGTAGAAGTCACGCCAGTGTCTCATATAACCATGTGATCATATAGCAAAATATACCATTACATCCATGTTCTACCTGCAGGACTCCAGGGTAATACGCTGATGCAATACATTAGCAAGCAAATGCAGCCTTTTGCAAAAATATATCCATATATAATTATACACTTTTTCTACACATCAAAGCAAATCAACTATACAAACTGCAGAAAACTATCTCGGTACATTAACTGGTGAGCCACATGTAAGAAAATCCATGCTTCTTATTAGCATCAAAGTGGCAGTATTACAGAATCAAAAATAGAAGCAGTACCTTTGTCATAGATCAGAAATAGGAAAAACTTACAAGTCCATATAATGCCAAAATATTAGCTTTGAAAAAAAAAAAAAGAGAGAGATAAAAGTACACAAGAAAAATCTTATTTTACATGTTTGCAGGAGGTTTAAAAGGTCTGGAAAACACAAGTGTGTCCCTTTCAAGCAGTATACGTTTCACCCCCTTTAACAAAAACACTTCTGGGTAAATTAGGAAAATAGTGACATGGCTTCAAGATACTTTTTGGTTCAAATAGACATCCCAGAGCTCACGTACACGAGGACTGCAGCCGCGCTGCAGAGCTACCACCTCCACGACTGTCATAGAGAGCTGAAGCATTTCGCGTGGAAAGGTCGTCACGATTTTTAATTTTAATTCACAAGTCGGAAAAAAGGTTTTTTTTATAGCAATTTTACATGAAAAATCTGACAGATTTGGGGATTGATGCAGTAACTTTAACAGGAAAAAAGGAATTATTCATGACTTCTTGTAATTTACAAAGGAAATTAAAGCTTTATTTGTAGCACATTATGAGTTTTATTTAATTAGTTTTTCTTTCTAAGTTTGAATACTGTGATAATCATGATTATATCTATATAAATATATCAGTTAATCGCATAACTCTGAGTCTTCTGAATATTAAATTTATATTCTAAATCAAACACTTTTTTGTGAACACTCTTTAAAAACAAAATCCAGCATTTTCCTGTGAACGACATGATGTGAACTGTCATATCAAGCTCTTATGTCTACATTTTTCTTTAGTCATTTCAACTTTTGAACAGCTCTGACCTGAATCACAATTCTCAAAAATAGTTTTGTGTGAGGGAATAAACTTTAACAGTCTTACAGATTCAGGGACTGAATCTGAGGTTTACAAAGCAAAACACTTGGCAAAAAAAAAAAAAAAAGAAGAAAAAAGCATAGAATTCTCAGACAAACCGCGACAGACAGGATAGATATCGAGAATCCCAAACACAGCTCGGTACGTTCGGGCTCCACCTGGTGAAAAACAGTCCCCGGGGGGGCCAGGCTGTGGAGTCTAGTACGGGTAGCTGTCGGGAAAAGCCAGGCCCTGGATGCACTGCTCAGCCCCATCCCCCAGGTACGGCCCCTCCTCCTCGTAGCTGGGCAGCGGGGGGCTGTCCTCCTCACTGGGGGGCAGGATGGCGTCTGGGTCGGCCTTCAGACTGGGCCGCTGGTTGTCTGGGAAAGCCATGGAGAAAAGTGCCTCGGGGTTGCACACAAACTTGTAGACGTACCTTTCCCCAGCCACCTGTAGGAGGAACCAATCAGAAGAGAGTTAGTGGACAAATAATGAAAAAGAACTAAGCTTCTCATTGTGTAAATCACCATATTTAGCAGTCTGAACACATGACTGCTTGCTGCAGCTGTGCCAAAAATGAAAGAGAACAAAGAGAGGAGCCATAACCTGCCTTTACCTTCTGCATGATGCCCTTCTCATAGTAGTAGCGCAGCGAGCGGCTCAGCTTGTCGTAGTTCATTGCCGGTCTGTTTTTCTGGATCCCCCAGAGTCGAGCCACCTTAGAAAATGAGGAAAAAAAAGAACAAAACTCCATCAAATCCCCTGTGTGCATGGATTTACAAATCACTGTCATCCCCAAACACCTTCCTCACTCACCTCTTCTGGATCAATCAGTTTGAACTCCATGTTGCGCCCCGTCCACACGATCAGGTGACCGTTGGCTGGGTTGTCCAGCAGCGTGAGCAGGAACTGCCAGAGCTGCAGGGAGCCTCGGCGCTGGTAAGGCAAACCTTCCTGCTTCACTTTACCTGCTGACACACACACACAAAGGGATGAAGTGCAGTCTAGCAGCAGCACCAGCGGCACCAAATCTAGGATCATCCAAGCCTTACCTTCCATTCTCTCTGGCACCACACAGGTGTCGTCGTAGTACAAACGCTGATCTCTGTCATGACCGAACCCTGCGGGGCCAAACAGGTAACATTAGAGAGGCTGTGACAGCTTTGACAGAAAAAATCCTGGGATTAAAACTCACCAGCACAGGCATTCTGAAACAAAACAGGAGACTTTACAAAGGATGACGATCGGCAGGTTTGAACCTCTGAGAGCCAAAAGAAAAGAAGTCTTCATTAGAACACAGTCATGAGAGGTGGTGTATAAATTAAGTTTGAACAGAAGTCCACTGCACTCACCCGAGTCAAATCCAAAGTCTCTGGGTTCCTGCTTAATCGTGACGTGGCTGAAAGTGGTCTGAGGCCTTGCCAGACCTGCACCGGGGGGTCCTGGATCCGGGTAACGCGGGTCCACCAGCTCCTGTTTGAAGGCTCGGGGGCCGTGGGGGACCAGGGGCTCGGAGAGGTGGCGCTGGTACAGCGGCCGCCCATCGCGGCTCGAGGGGTGGTACGACTGCGTGTTTGCCGTTTTGTCTGGAGTGAGGAAGGGCAAGCAGGGATCCGAGAGCTGCCGCTGAAACCTGTAGGTGTGGGGACATCATTGAATGCAGGTTCAAGATTCATTTCTGAGTTCAAATGTGTGAAAGTGAAAGCGGGGGTCTGACCTTTGTTCCGTGTTGAAAGATGCACCTGAGCAGCCGATGGCAGGGTGCGGCAGAGCAAACTGCCGGCTGTGGTTAACCTGGGCGAGGCTGTGCTGATGGTGGTGGGAGGGACTCAGGGCAGGAGCGTGGCTCGGGGGGCAGCTTCCCGTCAGGTGGGGGTTGGATGGGTGTAGCTGCCTCTGTATGGGTGGAGGTCCAGTGGGATGGATGGAGCCACACTGGGCTCCGGCGGAGGCCGGAGTCAGAGCGGGTTTGTTGTCACAGGCACTGAGGAGACAAAAAGAACAATAACTCAGGCTGCAAGGCAGGATTTACCCAGAATACAACAGTACACGCATATTGAGGGTCAGTTTGGCACCTGTAAGTGTAAAGGCACATGTCGGCCTGAGGCGTCCTGCAGGGGGACGGCTCTTTGGATGCACCCGGCTCCTGCTTCACTTTGCTGACTGGCGGTCCATGAAACATCACTGCAAACACACACACACACACACACAACCATTTAATTGCAAGTACATGCATTTATTTGTTTGTATCTGTTATAATGTTATTGCATCAAAATCCACACCTAAATACAAACCAATCAAAGAGCTTTACTCAGTTTACCCAAACACAAACCTGATCTTTATGCTTCACGTTTACAATATGGAAAAAAATGTCCAGATTATATCACTAATATTATTTATAAGACGGGTTCAATGGGAAGAATAAAAACCTCCTCCCTGAGCTCGGCCAGATGTTTCCATTCACCACGATGCTGCCAGATTTATTATCTGTTGATGCAGCGACCATGATGACGGTAATAAACACGCGCAGTACATGTTTGGCAGTGGCACTAAATGTACCGTTTCCCCTGACTCCCTTCTTATCGGGGACGTGTTGAACACGCAAGTAAAAGGTCCCTGGTAGTCATTTTATTACCCCATCATTTCCCCCACGCCACGTGACTGCTATTATTTGAGTGGCGAGGTTCCAACAAGAGTGCGTTTGAGGGTCGTATACCGTGTCACATGAGTCACCAATAAAGGGGTTTATGTGACAATCATTAGAAGGCGAGTGATGATGACCGTGTCCTGCCACAGTTTCTATGACGCGTGCTCACTCAGGATGATGAATTAGTCAGATACAGATGAGTAAACAATCATAGTGTGAGTGATCGCACTGTAGGTGTGCAAATATTAAAAAAAACAAAAAAAAAACAACTATGGCTGAACATGTCCTTCACAACAGCAGCCTGGCTCGTGGGTGTGATATTAATAGTTTTTCCAACAACAGATCGCAGCGATGAGTCAGATACATCACACACAGAGTACATCTCCAGGCCTCCTCACTATCGCTGCTTTTTCGGAGGCTTCTGGGTCTTATTGTTTTTAATTTAAGAAGCCTTGACGTGAACCCGAGTGGTCCAACAGAAACCATGAAAACTCAAAGCCAGCACAAACCTTATAACCACAATGACCATGTAAACTACACTCAGGCACTGCCAACTAAATCCAGAGATGGAAGCATAAATCAAGAAATTGTGCTTTCTATTACATCTCAGCGGCTTGAAGAAGCTACTTACAGTTATTGGACTGGAAATCTGGGACGAATTGTTCGTCATCAGGAACCTGAGCTGTGGAGGGGGAAAAAAAGAGACTTAAATACTCAGAGAGATACTTGGTGCATTTAGCTGAATCATCTTTTAGATTTGTTGCAAGGCGAGAATTATTCGGAAACACTGCAGAAGTTCAGAGCGAGGCTAAATGTGAGTGGAAGCTCACCTTCTGCGATCCATATCTCTTGGAGCTGGCTCAGATCTTGAAAAAGCTCTGCAAGACAGCCATCATACATAAATATAATTAAGACTTTATCAACCAGCATCTTCATGCACAACTGGATGAGCTGATGTACCTTCTGTGTCCTGAGCCAGCTCTGTGTCCATGTACTTCCTCCGTCTGTCACTAAGACATCTCTCCTCTTCTTCTGTGTGACATTTCTGCATAAACAGGTGAAATAAAAGGGAGAGTCAACCGAGGAGTCACCAGTTCGTCTCTAGCTGTAATTAAGGAACAGAAATAGATGGAATATAAACTTACACTCTCGGGGACCATAAAAGGGACCTGCTGGTCATAAAAGCCGTCCATGCTGGAAGTGTCTTCACCCTAGGTGAGACATAACGGGGAGAGATCAGAGGAGTCGAGCTTCTCTTAAAGCTCAAAAGTGGAGTAACTTTTCTATCACTTAGCACCATCGGACTCGTTAGCGTGCAATTTTCCACCAGGACTACCCCTCCATCCACATAACCATCATCCCTTTCATGTGACTTGCCGCATTTGTGCTTTGCTGACCTTTCTGACCCCTCGGGAGGGTTTGCAGTGGTTGTTAAAGCCCTGCTGTCTATGAAAGAGGTTACGTAACCCGCAGTGAGCCGAGTGTGACGTGAATGCAGGCCGCGGGGGGGGGGGGGGGTCGCCGCTCCGCAGAGACGTTTTGAGTAGATGAAGCTGGCTTTCACGGCGATAAGCAGAAAGCAGCTGTGAAGATCAATAAAAAAGTGACGTCTTTCCCTCTGGTGGCCTGCATGTGATCTCTGTCACTCTGCTGAAGCCAAATGTGAATTTATCCGACGCAAAACTCAGTTTTACTGCCACAGCAGACCTTTAGACGGGAAAGATCAAAATAAAGGAGGAGAACTGAAGCACGTGTACAAATGATCTTTTAAAACTTGTTAGTTGGGTATCAAACACAGAGGAAACGTGTGTGTGTGTGTGTGTGATACTATATGTACCTTTAAATGATGACATGGAGTGTGTAACATTCAGTTTTAACCATCCAAATGAAAGCCCTCACAGCAACATTTATCTCTACCATGCCCCACACAAATTACATCTTGGGTTTAAGGTTCTTTTGCATGTTGTTGCAATATTCTCACTCATCTGTATGACGCACTTTGAGTTGCTGTGACAAATAAATGCACAATACAAACAGAGTTGCTTTGGCTTACGGAAACATTTCAACAATAATGCCTCTACTGTCCGTTGGTGGCAGTGTTGAGTAACTTTTGTGACCTGACAAATGGCTGTTCGATATTAGCCTATTCTGATTGTGGCTGCAGTGCTCCAGTGGGTAAATCTAAATACTTCACTACTGTGCCACAGCAAAGCACTTTTGTGACTCACATCATCTTGGGGTGTTAAGTGGTTTTGCAATAACAACAGGTTGGGAAAAATTGCTGATCCGAAAGTTGAATGAGAAAAAAATGTCTTCAAGAACAAATTATGGCTGTTGTTCTGTCATTACATCATACGTGAAACACGTTTTGTGTTTCCCTCCTTTCTTTTACAATATTATATTTAAAATATAATACTGTAAAAAGTTAATTTAAGGTATATTTGGTAAAGCTACATTCTAAGGAAACAAACAGGTCCTGCATGTGTAATTGTAAGATAGTAAACCTAACATTAGATGGTACCTAAGTTGTAATTACCTGTATGTCTTTGTTCTCTGGCGTGTGTCCCTGGCTACACACCTCGTCAGCAGAGCTTTCCGTTCATGAGGAATGTGTGTTTATAAATAAAGTTATTTTTCAAGTAGGGATAACAGCTGCCTCCATCCATACAGTTTTTTTTTTTTTTATTATTGTTTCAGTAAGTTGGATCATAAAGAGAAGATTAAATGGGAGATTTAGTGAATGGGCTATTTTGGCGTGACGCACAGGAGAGGACAGCACGGGTCGTGGGACCTCCTTGTTTTTCTCAATGAAGTGAAACACGATCCTCACGGAGGGGGAGGATGAGGAGGGAGGGGTGGGGGTGGTGGTGGTGTTAACAGCTCACCATTGAGAAATTTGCCACATACAACAGAGAAAGACTCACGACGTTAACGCGATATTAAATGCGGCTGCTGCGAACGTAAATGTCGCCGCGCGGACCTCGCAAATGCGCAGAGATGGACGCAGCGTCGCCCTTTGAAGCCCAGAAAATGGCGATCGCCTCTTAACCCACATCTGCTCCCCTAGCAGCACGCAAGCGAAACCTGCGGTCGATGTAATCAAAGCAAGACCGGCCCACTCGCGAACATGCACAACGAGCTCCTGATTTAACGAAGGAATATTAGTGCAGCACTCACTGTTCGGGTGAGGAGTTTGTTGGCAGTGTAGAAACAAACGGAAAAGTCCTTCCTACATCCCCTGCAGCTCCGCGGATAAACACTCGGCTGGAGGATTTTTCTCAATGAAGAGCTGCGATCACTGGAACCAAGCGGAGAGCAGCGTCGCGACGCCATTGGCTGGAACTGCGAGTCAGTCACAGGATGGGCCAATCAGCGCCCGGCGCCCTCTGACGTCCGTCCCCTGTGTTTTTTATGAATGGCTGCGTTTCATTCATGGTTCCACGGATTTCTTAAAGGGCCAGTGTCAGATACCGCGTAAACAAGATCGTTACGTAAAAAAACCCTCCTCCCAGCTTTTAATGTACATGAATCAGACAAACAACCACGGAAGCAACAGTGAACACAGCATGATTCATATTAAAGTAGTGATATGAAAATATTTATGAATAAAGAAAGTTGTTTGACAAATAACCATTCTCAATAGGTTATGACATGTAAAATCAAAACATCGAATTTTTGGAGAAGCAGAGTTTGTCAGAAGAATAAGAAAGATCTTTGGCCCTTTGTCCAAAGAAGAAAGAAAGAAAGAAAAAGAAATAGATGGAGAATAAATGTTAGGACAATTTGAATATTGCAATTATTACTGGAAAAAATTCAAAAAGTTCCTGGAGAGAACTACCTGATGATGCAAAGCTTCTCTCTAGTGAAAGGTACTGGTGAGTTACTTTTTTTTTTTTTTAACTACAAAAGCAAAAAAAAAAGTACAAGAGAATGTAGCACTGAGTCATTTCAAATCACATGAGTGTTTTTGTTCATTATGTTCTATTAATAAAATGGGAACCCATGTGAATTGCACTGTATCTTGTATTTATTCACCTTTTACACATGGTTGCTTTTCCTTTAATGAGAAGTGCTTCAAAAATAAACTGTAGATAAAAACATAAATAACAACATGTAAGTGAAGTTTTGTTTGATGTATCCTCTTATCCTCCTGGGCTATATGATCAAAAACATTTCCCCTTTTCCTGCAACTACCAAAGTCACCAATCACACCTTTCCACCATTATTTTCTTGCAAGTGGAAGGCGATGAGGGGGATTTTCCCATAAACACAATACATTTTTGCAACTGTTAAACGTTTGATGGGTTTAAAGCTGCGTCACATGACTGTTTAAAGTGGTTTAATCTCAGTGGGTGGCAGAACAGTTTCTCCACTTTTTTTTTTATTCTGCTCTGATCTCTTTCCGCTTCATTACTAGCAGCTGCAGAGAGATCACCGAGCAGTTCACGTGATGGTGCAATGAATCTCACACAGTACCTCCTTGATAACACACAGGGATGGAGCTCAACAACAGTGTGCATACCCTGCAGCTATTCACACTCGACTCACAAAATGTCAAATGTCAGGAGAAGTTTTCTCCATTCTACAACAGCCACTGAAGTAAGACTTTTGACATGATTGCTGTTTTTGGAATCTCTGGGCACACAATAATACATGTTTTCATGTTTTCATAACGTTCACCTGGACAGGTCATTCCATACTGAATGACCTGTCCAGGTGAACGTTTTGCACTGATTGTTCTATTTTGAAAACTGCTCGATCAGCGTTGCGAGATTCCAAGAACGGATCTGCAGCCGCTGTAAAAGTTCCAGTTCAAACAGCCGCTGAGCTCAGCAGCTCTGTTATTCATTTGCAACGTCTCCTGTTCACTCGGCCATCGCACATCCACAAATATGTACAGTATCACATCGGTAATTTATTTCTCTCATTCTTCCGTTCTGGCAGATCGACAGGCGTGATATAACTAGACATATCCTGCGGCAGGAAATTACACAGTCTGACTGTGCCTTATCAAACATTTCTTTAGGTTGCGTTGATAGCATCCTTCCCTGCTCCTTGCTGGAGATCCAGATGTATTTTTATTGAAGGATGGGGTGAAGGTGGAAATATATTATAAAGTACCTTAAGATTTTTGAACTTAGGTCTAATAGCTGAAGAGTAAACATTTTAAAAGATTTTTTTTTACTCCTTTTGGAATTAAAGTTGTGTAAATTTAGACTCCAAAGTATCTAATATCAATTTCAGGGTAGTACTGCTCTGTCCAGGAGAGTTCATTTTCTTTGATTTCTGCATGCACTGAGATGTTAAACTGACAAGAATAGCAAACAAATCTAAGTTTTTTGAAAGGAGTGGATTATTCAGAGATGTTTCAGAATGTATCAATCAGTCATATAATTTAAGTTTAGAAACCCAAACATAATTTGTAATCATGTTTGAAAATCATGCACAAGGTTGGATTTGATGTAATTTAAGATACAACGTATAAAGTAAGACTGCATAAGGATGTTAAGATGCCTTCTGCTCAGGTTTCCTCCCAGTCTCATTCATGTGTAATGACACTCTGACACCACTGGGTGCCTCTCATGATAACAACCTGTGTGTCTTCATCACCCGGTGACTTCTGTAATCATTCAAACATCATTTTCATGCAGAAACACCATGTTTGTGGCCAATTCTGCACCAGCTGCTGTATATTTGAGTCTCTGTGGCACCTTCCTTTTCTGCTCATTTCAGATTTGTGACACATTTAATGGTTTAGAACCTGGAGTTACACTAAAGAAAAACACAAAATACCCCCAGGTGAAAGATGGTAAGCTTCCCATCAGTCCCAGGAAGGAGAAACTCTAAATTTGACCATAGAAATGTGTTTTAGTTGGTGGGATTTAGTGATTTACGTGTCTAAATGCAGCTTTATTTATCTGTGTGACCTGGTGGAGAATTGTTGTTGTTGTTGTGTCTGCGTTGAAGCTGTGCGTTGGAAATGGTTAAACTGCCACGCTGTATGTTTTTGCCTGCCGTCTCTGGAAAAGGCTGTCTGAACAACAAAGCCGGCATACTGCGGGTCCTCCATGGTGAATCCTCCTGAATCATCACTGGGCTCTTTTTTTTAAGCTTTTTGTTTCGAGGCTTTTCCATGAGCCACTAGACGATAACACTCGCCCAGCCATCAGGGCCATGAGAGTTCAGGATATTTTGGAGTATTTAGATAGTACGATAGTCAACTACTTATTAATTTTGTTTAATTCCCTTAAATTAAAAATAATTGTGATTTTTCGACATTGGCTATGCATAGGTGTGCACTGAGTTACAGTTGTAAGGTGTTCTCCAGTTTCACGGCCACCATAGGTTCTTTTCACAAATAGTATTCTATATCCATTTGGAAGAAAAGTGAAGGTGATTTATAATCAGCTTTGTAATCAATACAAGTCATGTGCAGTTTGTGTTTATTAGCAGCAGAGTTCAGGCCAATTCAGGAAGCAAGAAAAGAAAGCTCAGAAGAAATGAATGCACAGAGTGTACGCTGCGGGCTTATATTTGCCTAAAAGTCTGCAACACGTCTAATGGAGCCTAGAGATGGATGCAGAGCCCCCCACTCTGAGTGCCGTCTGTACTCGCCCTTTTCCAGCAGGTACTGACGCCCCCTGTAGTTTGGGTGCTCGTAGAAGACCCAAACTCCATCCTGGACGTGGGCCGAGTGGACGTCACGGTAGCGCCAGCGGTCCAGCAGGTTGGGTAGATCTTCGCTGAACTCGATCATCTGGCCACCAAAGTCTGGACGTTCGTAGATGCGAATCCTGTGTCTGCTGGATGGCTTCGATATTCAAGAAACAGGAACAAATGTCAACAAGTGAGGTTGAAAGGTCACTGAGTTTTAAAATATGTGTCAAATATACCTATTAACCTGATTATATAATAAGCACCAGCCTGTCCACTCTTGTAATACCAGTTTGCGCCACAAGGTGGTGTAGTGAGTTTCTTAAGAGCCAAAATGTTCTTGAAGCTCAACAAAACCAAAACAGGATCCAGCAGAGGTGTATCGGTATTAAATATGATTAAAAAACCCAACATCTATTGCAAGGAAGAGGCAATGCATTTTCTCTTTTCACTCTAAGAATGTTTTTCCCCTTCAATTCCTTCATTCCCAGCAGGGATCGCCTGGCAGATATGAGAAAAAAATGAATCGATACTGAACGTGTTTCAACAGGACTTACATATCTGATGAGACGACAGGAGCGGATGGTGTCATTGAAGCCATTCCAGCCCTGGTAGTTGGGGTACTCCCCTCTCATGAGGACGTACTGGTAGCCCATATATTGGGGTCTCTCATAGATGACCCAGGCCCCGCCCTCCACCCGGATGGAGTTGCAGCGGCTGAAGTGGGAGCTGAGCTCAGGGCAGTCGCTGCTGCATTCATAGTAACGACCCTGAAAGTTCTTGTCTTCATAAAAGAAGATCTGAAAGCAGAAAAGAAGTCAGGTTCAACTATTTAGCATTTTGTAGAAACAGCATCATAATGTTGCAAAGTGACGACACTGACCTTCCCTGCATGCTCCATAATCACCTTATGTTCTTCCTCACCCAATCAAATTAGAGTCCCTCTCTCAGATTGCATGGGCCATGCCCCACTTTTATATTGAAAGCTGATGAAATGCATTGCCAGGAGAATTATTGTCATTTAAATGAGCTCTCCATTAATGTTGGCACATTAGCTGATTCTGCAATTGTTTCTCTCTCTCTGTCTCTGTCTCTCTCTCTGTCTCACACACACACACACACACACACACACACACACACACACACACACACACACACACACACACACACACACACACACACACACACACACACACACACACACACACACACACACACACACACACACACACACACACACACACACACTGCCGTGTTGATGCAGACAGTTTAATTGAACTTGTGAAAAAGATTTGTCTGCATATGTTTTTCTGTTATTTAAAAAAAGGAACATTCAACTCCAATGCCGACGCTCACAATACAAATGTTTACTTTATAACACAACAAGTACTTCCAGTACTTTAATATTCATACAAATATTGAATCAACTATTTCTTCTTGATATTGACAGGCACTCTTTAGTTTGTGCACATATAGACTTATTATTCATTAAATTTCAATTGATATTCCTCTTTAATTTCTCCTCCCATTTGGTCAAATTGGTGCAAACTCTTTCTAAATGTAGTCCCTGCAGTACCAATAAAGCTATAAAAGCGATCTACAGATCATTTGATATGTGAGAAACAAATATCTACAGTACCTTGTTAGTGATGATATTAGCACAGTTGGTGTTTTACTAATAAGTTAGCACATCCAGTATTTTCTTCATACAAGATTCAAATATTTATCCAGGCCGATCACATTGTTCTGAAGCACTGAATCCTGTTTACCTAAACAATACAAATGCAAAATGCCCCAAAGCCCCTGGATGCAGTGTGCTGACAAAAACAAGGGCACTGCAGGACATTTGGTTTGATATGAAGCACTGTGAGCCGAGTCAGTGACGGAGTGGGAAGCTTCCAGAGAGACACTGCAGATCAAATCAGACGAGGTGGGATTAGTCCGTGAAGTCTTGATGTAAAAACTACAGGGGAAAGTGACTCAAGAGAAAGTGCCAAGCTCTCAAAATCAGACCAAACACTGCCCTCCAGAGATGCACCAACCACAACACAAGCGTGCTCTGATCTGAGGAGCATCCTGCTGGTGGTTGAAGGAAGTACCTCCTCAGAATTTGTAGAACTTGGATCTGACAATGTTCATTCGAAATGAACACACTACAGTACTTTTCCACACTGGAGCCATTTTCTGCAGAATCAAATTATTTACTTTGGCTTCTTAAAGTATTATACTGAAGATATGTTTAATTTCCCACAGTCGAGAGATTACTTTATAATGTATAATTTGTTTTAAACTTTGGTTTTTACAGTGGCACTCTGAATATTATTATAATCTTTATCTGCCAATAATAAGAGGTTTGTTGTGATTTTATCTGAGGGGATTTTGCTGTAAATGTCACAGTACATTTTCTGGGATATATAATATAATATTATAATATTAGACCCTACCTGTACCTCTTGGCTGGGTCATGTTCAGAAGATGGACAATATTAAACTTTTCATATAAAAGTGTTGTATAGAAATATATGAATGGAACACAGTAGAATTGATAGATTTTTAGTGATAACGTTTTATTTTGTTTAAACTCTCTGCATTACCTCATGTTGGACATATCTTAAATAAACATGGACAGAAGTCAGAGTTTATTCATTTATTGCTCTTTAAGTGTGCAGATTGACAGAGGGGGGTGGCGAGTCAAAATTCTGTGATCCTGCGGAAGGAAGCGAGCCCAGGTGTGGACGCCCCCCAGTCAGTGTGCTGGCGGTATTCGCCTCGCTCCAGGAGGTACTGGTGCCCCCTGTAGTTAGGAAGGTCGTAGAAGACCCAGGCACCGTCGGTCACCATGCAGGAGTACGCCTCGCGCAGCTTGTAGGTGTCGTACGCTGAGGGGCAGTCATTGGAGGACTCCACCATCTGCCCGCCGAAGTCCGGCCTCTCGTACAGCCTCAGCTTCCATGCACCGCTGTAGACCTACCCAAAAGAAAAAAAAGTTAGAGTTTTGAAGTTCCTGTCTTAATGCAGATTTTCAGGGCCCAATTTTTCGGAAGGAAGACCCATAACCCCCAACTTGACCTCTCAGTTCTCATCAGGAAGGAAATCTGGTGGAAAACGTCCACATCAAACGTGCAGATGACATTATGTAGTGCATTAGTTGAGCCACAGGACTGCCTGACATAGAATCTTGAATGTGATTTGTGTTTTTGCGCGGGTATGTTCAGTCGACTGTGAAAAAAAGAAAAGGCTCAGGAGTTGCCCATGCTTGATGCACTTTGGTGCTTGTGTTCACAAACTAATGCCAGTTTTCACAGCCTGCAGACACTGAAAGTCGTTCTCACTCAAGAGCTCTGCGGAGAGTTGATCTGTTCTCCTAAAAAGGAGAGACTTTTGTGTTGTAAAAGAAAATCAAAAATCTGAAAAGGATTACATCGTAAATTTGCAAAGTTTGCTGTTGATTTTGAGTCTGTATTATTCTCTCTCTGACATTCTGGCATCGTGCCAACCTGAATGAGCGAGCATTCAGTTTGGCCTGTTGCCCTCATGCGCTGCTGCCTCGACTCTTTTCTATCACTGTTTGATGTCAAGCCTCTGCTCCCAGTCGCCACACCAGTGAGGAATCTTACATTCTTTATGGCGCGGCAGGACTTGACGCTTTCGCTGAAGGCCATCCACTGCTGGTTGTCGGCGTACTCCCCGGGGCTGAGGACGTACTGGAAGCCCTTGTAGTTGGGCCTCTCATAGATCACCCACATACCGCTCTCCACCTGGATGGAGCTGCAGCGGCTGAAGTATGTGTGCAGGTCAGCACAGTCGCTGTTGCAGTTGTAGCAGCGGCCCTGGAGATTCTTCTCCTCGAAAAACGTGATCTGTGCAAAAACATCAACTCGCGATTATCAAACATGGAAAATCCTTCCAGAGCAGAAGAGTCCCGAGAGGGTTGGTCTTACCTTCCCCATTTGGATGCAGTGTCGACCTCCTTCATTGCTGCAGCCCCATCAAAGTATTTATCGATAAACAAAATGTGCAGAGTGCGGCAAGTCTTTGACATCCAAATGAGGTGGATTTACATATCAGCAAAATGGCTCGGAGCGGTTTGATTTGCCTTTGTTGCAGCCTGATGATGACTCGGTATCAAACACATGCTGGAACAGTGATGGCAGAGGACCAGTGGCTGACTGGTGGAAAGAAACACAGTGAAATCACTTTTTTTTTTAGTTTAAATCTAAATCATACTCTGACAAACCTTTACTGCCTTTATCTCTCCTTGTTTCTGATTCTAAAAGTAATTTGCTTGAAATACTAGCAAAGCATTGTTGTCACCAAGTGGAAGTACTTCGAAACGAATGATTTATTCACTCGAAAGTGAAAAATGATGTTGTAAATGATCAAATGAATAGTACCTTTTAAACTATGGTCAAAACACGAGAAGATAAATAACAAACAGAAGTGAAAGAAAACATGCAAATAAGCAAAAGAACTCAGTCCGATAGAAGTATGACTAAAAAACACATAAACACTTGCTAATAAAACCTGTTAGTAAGTCAGAAAACGTGAAAAAATGAAAACACACACATCTACCTATTGTTCTATCTTCCGTTAATGAGTCACAAAATTGTAAATAATAAATGCTAAAGAATCCAATAATTGAATGAATAAAAACAATATATACTGAGAAAGCAAACTGTAATCAAGTCATAAAATAGTTTGAGGAAATTCCAATAATTAGATGAGTAAAAATGTAAATCAATCAGGAATTAGTTACAATAAACCTTTCCAAGATTCCGGAAAAGAGACGAAAAAAATCGTTAACACCATAAATTGAAATTGAAATAAGTAAAGATTTACGATCAACTACTAAAGTCCAATAATTATTTGAATAAAATGTAAGTTGAAATAAATGAAAAATTATTCACAAATACTGACAAATCAAAAATATAAATAATCTACAAACTACAGTAATAAGATAAAAAAAGAGATGAATACCAAGAACTCAAACTGTATATAAGCAAAAAAATATTAAGAAAACTTAAGTCCTGTAATTAGATGAATGAAATGCTGAGAAACGATTGTTTAAAAAATCGCCTCAAATATTTTGTTTTGCCTTAAAAGAGCTCTGATTTATAATGTGTTTTTACAGTAAAATGTATCTGCTTGTGAATAAGAAACATCTTTTTTTCCACATAGTTTTTTCCCTTCTTGAGTGCACACATCTTTGTAAATTGTTATTTCTATTGAAAGATAGAATTTCTATGTATTGTAATACCATTAGGGTTAAATAATGACAAAATACGTGCAACTGTTTTTCAGAAGGAAATTTTAAATTAGTGATATAGTGACCAAAGACCACAAAACAATTTCCAAAACCACCAACACCTCAATGTGTGTAAAGGGGACAGGACTAGTGAGTGAATGTATAATCTATCAGTGGACTGTGTCAGTTTCATTGCAACTGCCTTTTATTTAGCTGTTTCAGTCTTTTAGGTTGTTTTAAGCTTGCTTTTTTTCTTTTTCATTCATCTCATGTTTGAGCATTTGGTTTTGTATGTTCATCCTTAAACAACTGTTGAACACATCACCCAGGCTTTCTGGGAAATCTTTGTACTGAAAGTTTTAAAGTACTCAGTAGATGCTTTTTGTTCAGGTCTGCTAAACTCACAATAGAATCACAGAGAGATGTCAGAAACAATTGATTTTCTCCACTTTATTTTTCTTTCCAGTTAATACATTTGGTGTTTAAGTTAACAAGAGTCCATGATGCGCCTGATGGAGCTGAACCTTGTCATGTTGCTCATGCCCGTGTCTCGGAGGTTCCTGTACTCTCCCGGCTTCAGGTACAACATGCGGCCTCTGTAATTGGGCTGCTCGAACATCAGCCAGTGGCCCTCCATCACGTTGCAGGACTGGCACTCGGACATGCGGAAACGGTCCATCATGTTGTCGCAGTCGTCCATCAGCTCGTGCATCTGACCGCCGAAGTTCTCCCGCTCATAGATCTTCATTCGGAAGGGTCCACGGTGCTGCGCAGGGGACAAATCAGGAAAATTGAAGCTACAACTGAACTTATGATTTGTAAATCAAAGCTGAAATTATATAGTTTAAAAATATGACTGTAGAGAAGACAAGGATGTTGGAACTTCTTGAAATAAAAATTCTATCATTGAAATTTTGTAAAACTGGAAAAGATTTCACATCAAATTATTTCTCATCTCTCAAATGTTGCACAGAGGAAGTGTCTCCATAGTAAATGCACCAGATCGGTCTTTGTAAACAGCTTTGCACACAAACTATTTGAAGCAAATCAATTCATTTGACCTTTTCAAGAATGTTCAGCGTTCCTGGTTCACATTGAACTGCTCTGCAGCACTCGCATAGACACCGTTCTAGTTCCATGATCACAAAAGATGTAAGGAAACCTGCGCTAAAGTTTGCAATACTTTAGATTTGTTCTCATTCCTGCAAATCCTGACAAATATAAACAGTTTTAAGCTTGTCAATCTGCGCCAGAGATGTTCACGGGAAGGTTGGCCAAGTTGCATCAATAGGCGGCAACAGGTTGTTGTGTGCCTGAGTTCGATAACGTCGTCCACCTACCATGGGGATTATGCGAGAGGACCTGATGCAGTCGCTCATGCTCATTCCCATCAGTCGCTGGTTGTCTGGATACTCGCCCCTCCTCACCAACATCTGGTGGCCCATGAAGTTGGGCTTCTCATAGACCATGAAGAGGCCGCTCTCCACCCTGCAGGAGTTACACCTGCTCAGGTAGGAAGTGAGCTCCGGGCAGTCGCTGCTGGTCTCATATGAGCGACCCTGGAAGTTCCTGTCCTCGTAGAATATGATCTGTGATAAAAGGACAATAAAATAATATTTCAGTATCTAGTTTAATACTTTTGCTTCATGTCTTTTTGATCTGCTGTTTTTGAAAGTTTCACTTACCCTCCCCATGGTCATGATATTTGTGAGCAAATCTCAGATGAACAGCATCAACATCGACCCTTTTCCCTTTTTATACATTGCACAGCCATAGTATTTCCACATGGCTTGTGCTGAAACCTTTGAGTCATCACTCTATATTGTGACACGAAGCGGCACTATAGTGCGGCAGACTCGACTGTATGTCAGAATCTCCAATAGTTATTGTGAGTTGAATATTGCATTTCGTGTGTTTCCAGCAATTTCAACTATTTATTTCGCATCTCTTTCTGTAAAAATCTATAAACTGTGAGCATCAACAGATCAATAGATGAGGCTTGCGGGGACTTTATCAGCATTCAACATACTGTAGACAACACTTTGGAATCCACAGAGCAACTCTGGTTCAGTCTAGTATATTTGAACACATTACATATTGCATTATTTGAGCAACATTTTGATCTGCTGTGACCTGCCATGACCTCCTGGAACTACATTCACTGTACAATAATAACTATTCAGGTGTACTGTAAAAAAAAAAAAAAAAACGAATGCAGGCTCACGTGCGCCTCATGATGAGTCATGATGTTTCGTACAAAGGTGTGCAAGGTCGTCTGTGGCTGACAGTATATATATAAGTGTGATGGGTTTGCATCACTTGGAAAAACTCAAACCATCACAATGGGCAGGGTAATACATGTGATATGCTTGTAAACAGCCATGTTGAGGCTGTAGAAGAAGCTAAAAACTGATAGATGACAGATATTGCAATATGCAAAGAGTTGTTCAAATGGTCCAGATGGTAAATTGACATCTCTCAATTTTTTTCTTTTGTTGTTGTTGTTGTTGTCCTTAGATCATTTTCTATGAGGAGAGGAACTTCCAGGGTCGTTCCTATGAGTGCAGCAGTGACTGCTCCGACGTCCAAATGCACCTGAACCGCTGCAACTCCTGCAGGGTGGACAATGGGTGCTTCGTGGTGTATGACCGCCCCAACTTCATGGGCAATCAGGTCTTCCTGAGAAGAGGGGAGTACCCCAACTTCCAGTTCATGGGGAGCATGATGGGAATGATGGGCATGGCAACGATGGAGACAATTCGCTCTTGCCGCATGATCCCCATGGTTAGACATTCTTGCAGATGCTCTAAAATCTAAAGGCATTCCTTGTAGGCTACTTTAAAGAAGGTGGTACGGAAACGCAACAGATGTGTGTGTTCTTCTCCAACAGCACAGGGGGCAGTTCAGGATGAGGATTTATGAGAAAGAGAACTTCGGGGGCCAGATGCACGAACTGATGGATGACAGTGAGTCCGTCCAGGACCAATTCTACATGTCTGACTGTCAGTCCTGCAACGTGACGGAGGGCCACTGGCTGATGTTCGAGCAGCAGAACTACAGAGGCCGTATGATGTACGTGAGGCCGGGAGAGTACAAGAACCTCCGTGACATGGGCGTGAGCAATTTGACGAGAATCAGCTCCATCAGGCGCATCATGGACATGTGCTGATAATCATAATTTTCAAATGAACGTGTGGGTCAAAAATAAAACTTATTTTGAAGTAACTCCTCTGTTTTGTGCTGGATACATCTACATGACTGACACATGCACAGCAATGCAGGAGTCTAGTTTATTTTACCATTTTTGATTCAACCCTAAAAACCCAATAATTATGTGTTATCTCACCCAGTCAAGTACTCAAGCAATTAATACATGAAATGAAAATATGTAACGATCTACATTAGGAATAGATACGTACAATCTATAGGAATGTCTTTGGTGGAAGTTTATGCGTTTATTCTTTGTATTACAATATCTGTGATACCTCACTTGGAGCTAAATGAGTTTTATAGAATTGTGTTACTCAGGTAATATTAGATTATTTATTTTAAACAAATCCATTACACTACAGTAGAGGATAGCAGTGCAAAGCTAATATGTGTGAGTCAGTGCCAAAACACAATAGTTGGAATGGTAAAGCTTGTTTTGAGGATGAGATTCATCACAATCATCGGTTTGTGTTATTTACAATTATATTTCTATTTACAATTGTGCACAAAAAGTTAATATTAAATTGATACCTGAAACACAAGAAATATAATGCTTCAATCTCTATAGTCACCCAATTTGTCACTGAACATCATACATCAGTCATAAATTATTCATGTGGAATATTTTGTGCTTCATTACATAATGTAAAAGCTGGCAAAACTAAGGTTACTGGTTCAAGGCCTATTTTGATCTCTGGTATTAATAATGTCTTTACAGGAATCATGAGCAAATTTAACAGTAATGAAAACTCCAAAGTGTTTCCTAACATGAAAGCTGAAGAACGTGGTCAACAGAGTTGATTGAAAATTCACGGTGATATCCACGAGAGAAACTCATCTTGTACATAGTAAATAGTATATTGTAGTACTTCACACAAATGGATATCGAAACAATCCAAACACACAAGAAAGGTCAGAACAACTGATATTTTTATAGCAATAAAATAATGTTTAAGGTTGCATTTTCATATCATGACTTCAACTTCTCTTTTGCAGGAGTACTGTGTTGTTTCTTCTGATATGAATTGCTGATTTCGGCACGACACCAACATATTTATTTGAATCTCTCCATCCATCACGAACAGAAATGTGGCCTCTAATGAAGATGATGGTGCAACAAGCGGTTTACTTTGTCTCTGAGAAATCTGCATGACTACAGTTTAATAGCAGCGAATGCAGCACCCACGGCTTCGATGTACAGTACAGTAGGGACTTCAGTGCTGATGAGCTGACTCGGTCATTTCATACAATTGAAAGCAGATTCTTTTGATGTCACATGATGCATAAAAGGCAGCGCGCCAGTGAGAAGAACAACAGAAATCAAATACTGTGACCATGAGCGGAAAGGTAATGCAGGGCACAGATCAGGCAGTTTGCTTCACTGACAAACATTCTGCAACAAACTCAGTCATAATTTCATACTAGATATGTACGCAATACTGCAGCACATCGCTTCTGCCATGCAATATACTGTAGTACTGGTTGATGTTACTCTTGTGATAATCACATAACCTTTGAACAATGCTGGATCCAAACACAATCTCTCTCTTTCTCCCTAGATCATCTTCTTTGAGGAGAGAAACTTCCAGGGCCGTTCCTATGAGTGCGTCAGTGACTGTTCGGAGCTCGCCTCACACCTGAGTCGCTGCAGCTCCTGCAGGGTGGAGAGTGGCAAATTCATGGTCTACGACCAGCCAAACTTCACCGGCCAGCAGTACCTTCTGACCCGGGGAGAGTACCCCGAGTATCAGAACACCATCGGCTTCAATGAATGCATTCAGTCCTGCCGCAATGTCCCCGTGGTAAATATGAGTAGATTATGGACTCAGGCAAGACAAGCACAGTCAGTCACAAAATGGTTCAGGTTTAGGAGATAAATACAGACGCGTTTGCCGGGTGTGTAAAACCCTGCTGATGTTTTGGGTCAAATTAATTTGAACTAAACTTAAGGATCATTTCATTTTTTAAACATTTCAGGCTGGTACCTACAAATCTCTAGAAAGGTTTGAATCACGAGCCATTTTCACAAATGGAGCAGAACCAGTGGTTAACTCGTCTTTTCAAATGACAAACATTTCCTTGCGAGACCTTTCTGTCACTGCAGTTCTATTCATCTTTCCTACTTTGTACTCCAACAGCACAAGGGGCCTTTTAAGATGAGGATCTACGAGCTGAAGAACTTCGAAGGCCAGATGCACGAACTGACCGACGACTGCGACTCCATCAAGGACAACTATCACATGTCGGACATGCAGTCCTGCAATGTGATGGACGGCCACTGGCTGATGTTCGAGGAGCCAAACTATGAGGGCCGAATGTATTATCTGAGGCCTGGAGAGTATAGGAACCTCAGAGAAATAGGCTCTGATGACATGAGGTTCAACTCCATCAGACGTATAATTGAACCTTAACTGTCTCATGACGGGTTTTAGCTGATTAATCTTGACAAATGCTCTTTAAACAGATTGTTAAATAGACGAGCAGAAAGCAGAAACCTTGTTTTACATTGAAACTGTGATTTGTGCATTGTTTGCATGTAGTTCCAGTTTTACTGTACAATTGACTGTATATTTACCTCTTTTACTGTGTGATGTGCACATTAAAGCAACTGCCCACATATTCGTGTCAATTACTTTTTAACTGATTTGTCCAAACAGAGATGCAGAAATGAACACAACAAATACAAATGCACAATTATATAATACTCCAACAATATTAAATGCAAGGAGCACAACACCATGTGTCATTAGATGGTACTTTGGCAAAAGCTTAAATTAATGGCCAAGCTTAAACAATTCAGTCCCAACCCAAAAATATAGTTTAAAATCTTTATCGTTATAATCTATGATCAGTAGCTAAATGCATCCCAAACTGTCGATGAACTAAGTGCAATGCCCTTCAAAAGAACATTGATCTGATATCAGATTGTTTCTGTTTAGTTTTGAAGTTAAGATGTTGTCTTAATAAACTTAAAAGGCAAAATCGTCATACATTGAAGTCTGATAAGAACAGAAAAAAGAAGAAAGTAATTCAAGAGACATGTTTTAGAATAATGCATTTTGAAATCACAATTTTCACATACAAACAGGTTGTATTTGTTTTTCTTGGGGGGGGGGGGGACTTTTTTTTTATAAATATAGTTTGTTTACAGTAAAACAAGATCCAAAGGAGATATCCTCATATTGATCTGTTCACTGGAAAATTTCAAACTCGTTTAAAAATGTACATAAATGAAATCCAGAATTCACATTTCCATGTGAATGAATTGATATGCTTTTATCAGCAACTTGCTCTGAGCTGAGCAGCCCTCCTATATCATGCATGCACAATGTATTGCAATTAAGTTCTTCAGTTTAGTCCATAGAGAGTATCACAATATGGGGGATTGAAACCAAACAAAAGGCCAACTGAACTAACTAACAAACACATTGTTGTGCTGACACACAGAAAATTAGCATTTCTGAATTGTTAATCTGCCATTGGAGATACAGGCGTGGCCACCACAGTGTTTAAAACAGCTTGTTAGAGGAGTCTCTGTAGCTTCCAGTGATACGATCAAAATGTGATGCAGTGCCAGTTAAATGTATGTAAATATTTTCAATAGATGTAAAACTATGGTGACAATTATCAGAATTAATATTAAAAAGTTTCATGTTATGATGTAAACTCGGGTTTGTTGCACACAAATAAAAAGTACGCATTGAAATTTCATTGATTTTTATCAAGTTTATTGACTTTTCTATATATATATATTAAAGTTTACTTGTTGATTTTTGAGTTTGCCAAACACCGAAGACCGGCTCAACGGGAAAAACAGCAGCTTTGCTCTGGAGAGCACATAAAAGAAAAACATTTTGCTCAGGGCGAAAAAGCTGACGAGCTCGATCATTGTTTCCCGTCACAAAGACACGGGTCATCTGTGGGTTATAAATGCAGCGTGGTGCAACAGGCCACCGCTACAGTGTGGAAAAAGTTAGGCAACACAATGGGGAAGGTAAGGCTGCTTGTTTTGCTCCATCTCTTTTGTACATACTTTTCTGGATCAATTAGCCATAGGTGGTCGAGTATGCAGGGGCAGCGTTGATCTAAATGACACATTTCTTCTCAGATTATTTTCTATGAGGACAGGAACTTTGTGGGTCGCTCCTATGAGTGCAGCAGCGAGTGCTCTGATCTGCACTCCCACTTCAGCCGCTGCAACTCCATCAGAGTGGACAGCGGGGACTGGATGGTCTACGAGAGGCCCAATTACATGGGCTACCAGTACTTCCTGAGGAAGGGCGACTATCCTGACTACCAGCGCTGGATGGGTTTCAATGACTGTGTGCGATCGTGCCGTATGATCCCTTCGGTAAGTCTGAGTTGGGTTAAAAATATTTTTTTAATTGGAAGATTTTTGCAGATCTAGATGAGAAACATGGTTCTTTTTGCAGCAGCAGAAGGGATCCCACAAAATGATGATCTATGAGCGCCCCGAGTTCGGTGGTCAGACGATGGAGCTGACTGATGATTGCCCCTCCCTGTACGAACGCTTCCACTTCAATGATGTTCACTCTTGCAACGTGAAGGACGGCCACTGGATCTTCTATGAGCATCCCCATTACAGAGGACGCCAGTACCTGGTGCGCCCTGGTGAATACAGGAGGTTCAACGAGTGGGGAAGCATGAGTCCCAGGGTGGGATCGATCAGAAGAATCACTATGTGAGAATGCTAATGTACGGATTTATGTGTATAGAAGTACAGAAATCAATAAACTACTGTCAATATATCTACATGTATGCTGTCATACTGTTTTTATTCCTTTCTTGTTTAGTTTACTTGAGGCCTTCAGGGATAAGATAAGAGATTCTTGCTTTTGAAAGCAGGAAAAACAAAAGGAGATGATCTTTTTAAGAACAAAGATACACACAAACACACACATGCATACACAAGCACACAGTGTAAGCTTAGCAAGTTTATTGAGAACGTATAAGATAAACAGGTTTTGGAAGACTTTCTTAGTTGAAGTCGGTGATTCGCCTGAGCGAGCCGATCCTTGGGCTGGCGCCACCCCAGTCGCTGTATCTGCGGTATTCGCCAGGTCTCAGGTAGTAGGTCCTCCCTCTGTAGTTGGGCTGGTCGTACAGCAGCCAGTGACCGTCGACCACATTGCACGAGTTAATGTCAGACATTCGGAGGCGGTCCTGGACGTTGGGGCAGTCGTCGCTCACCTCCTGCATTTGGCCGCCCATGTCGGGACGCTCATACAGTCTGATTTTGTAGGAACCGCGGTGCTGCGGAAAGAACGAACATCGTTTGCAGGTTACAGGTTAGTTTAGACTTCAGAGTTTTTCCAAATCTTGAGTTCCTCCTGCTTACGACACACCAATGTTACAACCAGCACATTAATTTCATCTTAACTCACAACTTCTCCAACAACCTCTTACCATTGGAATCATGCGACAGGATCGGATGCAGTCGTTGATGCCAATCATGCGCTGATTGTCCGAGTATTCCCCCCTGCGCAGGAAGTACTGGTGGCCCAGGTAGTGGGGTCTCTCGTACACCATGAAGCAGCCGCTCTCCACTCGGATGGAGTTGCAGCGGTTGAAGTAGGGGTGCAGATCAGCACAGTCGCTCATGCACTCATGGTGCCGACCCTGGAAATTTCTGTCCTCGTAGAATATGATCTGTGAATGTTCATCACGGTGTTGGTTAATTTTTTTCAAATCTAGTGTGTTTATTTTTCAATGCAGTATTTCCAGTAACATGTAATAAACTCACCTTTCCCATTGTGGAATCGTTGGGGGTCAGACTGATGCTCAATACTTGCTCTCCGCGCCACTGTCCTTTTATATTAAGTAGGTGTGTGATGGCACAGCATAAAGTATTGTCATCCAAATAGGTTTTATAAAACAAATCTGGCTATGTATAGCGATGCACCGCGCTGCGATGACTTATTGTTGTCCCATTTTCACATGTTCATCACTATTGATCAAAACACCACAGCGTGCTAGTGACCCCGGGGTGACTGCGCACAGTATCAGCAAAACAACAAGCGGTTATTTGAGGGCTTTTCATTCATCTATGCTACAAATGGAGCGCGTCTCTCACATACGGGGAATATTAACTAGATTCTTCTTCTTCTAATAAAAGCCATCAAACCTTGTGGTCCAAGGGGAAATGTTTCTTTGAATAATTAATAAAACAAGAGAAAATGTACTAACTTTTCTGAGCTATATTTAATTATTGCACAAATCTAATCACCACAACATAAACATTTATCATATAATCAGATCTACAAAGGTTCTGAATCATCACTTTATGTGCAGGTGGATGAATTAAAAGAAACTTTATGAGCTTGTGCCAGTTTTCTTATGGATTAAAACCATGAAGCAATCAGCAGCAGGCAGATTCACACTATATAGCCGTCACATATCTTGGTGGTACATCCAGCCAATTAAAAAAAAAATACTACTTGACTACATAATATTTGGAGAAACTTGATGTATCTTTAATAAATTGCATGGCAACGTGATATGAAGTGGGAATCTAGAGTGAAGTAAAATAAAACATGCTTGCATAATCAAGTTAAATAGTGCGTATTTGTTTGGTTTTCAGGCTATAGATGTTGCACACAATTCAGTTTATTCTTCATTATTAGTGTGTCACTGTAAAGAAGGTTTTGGAAACTCCTGACACACACATACGCACGCTGCTGTTTATAAACCTCAATCGAAGGTCATGAGACTCGATCTTTTGTTATCCTAACGAGCAGCCAGTCGGTGCTTTTGTGTTCCCTCCCAGGGTCTTCATTCCATTCATGCAGATAAAACCCCTGATTCATCAGCGCCTGTGGCCCACACTTATAATTTACTATAAAAAGCACGCCTCCTCTGCTCATTGAGGAAACAGTGTGTACGTGGTTTTTAACATTTCCTCCACTTCACACACAAAACCGCACTATATTTCATCCTCTGTCGGTTGCATCATGTGCATCAGATTTTGTGCTTTTTCATTCATTCAATTGAAATGATGCTATATATTCACTCATTGCATCAAACAACACAGAAAACCTTTATTTCTGGCACACTGAAATAGATTTGGTATTAAAACACAACAAAATACTGATGATCACTTCACATGCAGTATTACAGACAAGTAAGAACTGGATTGGTTTAAACAGAACGCAGAAGAACCGTCAAATATTTTGCTCGACGGCAAACAATTAACCCTTTTTTGGGTTTTTAATATCAGCAACAATAAGATAGAAAGACCTTTTAAACTAGTAAAAGCCTTTTTGTTCCACTTTATGAACAAAGATTAATATAAAGACTTATCTTTGCATTTTGAATGTCAGACTATTGTTTGAACTATTTGAACAAAATCTTAAACAAGAGGAACTTTTAAGACACCACAACTGACTCCTTTAAAATTTTCAAATCAAAATAGGAGATGACAATTGATAAGAAACTGTAATGATAAGAGATCTAAATGATCTCTTACCATCACTTCAGAAGACATTCATTGTCACTCCTGCTACTGAGTTATTATTATTATTATTATTATTATTATTGTGCTTTAACTGGAAGGATTCCGACACATCAAGTATCTCCTTGTTTCCATCTTCAAAAATAAAATGCTTGAAATAACTTTGTGGGAGCAGATCGTGGTGGATGAGAGATCTGTCAGTGTCAGACCGGCGCTTTCTCAACTGTGAGAACTTACCTGCGTTAAGCTGTCAGGCAAGAAGAAGATTTGAGTGAAGTTGAGTGTGTGAGGTACAGTGCTGTATGTTTCCCTCCGTGTGGGACTTCACATGTTAGACGGAGTGAAACATGGAGGCATGTGTTCTGGTGACTCTTGCAGAAAGTGGTGGCTCTTGTGGTGGACGACACGGCGGTACTTTGCCTTTCGATGGATCAGCGAGGGCGCAAAAAAGCTCTGTGGAGATAAAAGAAGACCGACTTTAAAAAAAAAAAAGAGAGAGAGTCACTCAACAGGAAAAATCTGTCTGAATATTTTCTTTCTTTTACATCTAATCTTTTCTGAAAGTTAAATTAGATTAAACAAACTTTTACAATTAAACTACGGACAATTAGCAAAGTGATTATACGAAAAGTGAGGTAAAGGAAACAGATTTATTATCAAAACGAAGAGAAAAAAATTGAGAATATAAAAAAATGCAAATGAAAAAAGTTCAAGCATAATGTTAAAACAAACAGTAAAACACAAATATGCAAATGATAAAATAAGTGAGTCATCAGTAGGAATGGAGAAATAAAACTGCTCCGAAAATGAAATACTAAAAAAGGAATCAACACAAAAACAACAAAGAAAACCCCCAAAAGGTTAAAAAATATAAAAGCAGATTACAGTATCACATTATAACATGACATTTTTCACATTTAATTATCTATAGTTCACTTTGAATGCAATAAAATAAAATGTTGACCTTTTCTGGCTCATGGTGCAGGGCAAAGGGTGTCGATCCCGGGTAGAAGGGAGGTGCTGCTGGTATCTATTGTGTAAAAACAGGAAAGGTTGTACTGGATATCAGATAGGATGAATTTTAGACAGACGTGGTGGGAGTCAGTATAACTTGGTGAATATGTACCTCTGCTGGGGTGTCCTCCATGACAGGAAAAGGATATTGAAGTGAAACTTCATCAGCAGGCTGGTAAAGATACTCTGATTGGTGGGAGTACATCAGTGTAGCGGTGGGCAGCTCAGGCTGGACAGCACAAGCAAAAGAAACGCTCAACCGACCAAATTCAAATGGAATATACACAGAAGTGACTTGATGTTTCACCAACCTGGCCGATATTCCACAGATTCTGCTTTGGATTGGAGTGAGACAGGAAAAAAAGAAGAAAAAAAAAAGGGTTTCATAACAGCTGAAATCCTTCCAGGACTCATTCATGGGGAGAAAAGAGATTGGATGCTGACCTGATGATGTTGACAGGCTGCAGGTTGGTAGGAGGGCTGGAGCTGATGGGACTGATAGAGCATCAGTGAATCTGCAGACTGAAGACAGTCCTGAAATTTGTATCTGATCATGGTTTCTGTTGGCATGGGACACAGTGAAAACACTGTCAGCAAGGGTGTGCACTTACAGTCCAGTTTGTTGCAGCAGGGCTCGCGTTGGGGCAGTGGAAATAGGCGACGCCGTTGTGGAAGATGTAGGGAAAGCCTGTGGACGTGGTGAGTTGCACGGTCCCATGGGACACTTGGCGAGGCCTGGCATGTTCCGGACTGACCAAGCAAGGGTTCCTAACTTCATAAAGGAAGAAAACTTCAGCAACATTTTCACACTGAAACCGACTCGTGAACCCAACGCTTGAAACAGGATGATCATTTCATTTTTAAATGGTGCCACATTTGAATAGAGCGTGCATCTGTGGGATGTTCCCGGTTAATCACACCTTTTATTTTCTTTAACTGTTTACTCTTCATGGGTGGTCCGGGGTTGTAAACAAGACATATTGGCTCTTTAGTCAGTGAAGTGACTTTTTCTCCGCTTTTCATCCCACAAATGCACATTCTTTACAAATATGGAAACGTTTAAAAGGGAAATAATCAGGCTTTCTACTGGGATCAGAACAAAGACATATATTATCCTAACATTTTTGATATTACTTTATAACATGAAGACAATTGTTACATTTTCCACTGAACTCTATTCCCCTCCTGGACTCTGAATCATGTCAGAATAATGGACTGACTGCTTTGTATTGTTGTCCATATGGCTGCTGTGTTAATGTTTGTTTGTGTATGCTCACGTCACCCATTCTGTCACGAATTCAAAAGTTTTTTTTGTGCGTGTTTTTCATTTTGAAATGACACCGAGAATATTACTTTGATATTTTGAGTGTATGTCAGCATCACATCAGAAGCCGTCACAGTAAAAGTGCTGCTGCTGTGCTGAGCGGAGGAGGATATACTGAGATGTCTGACAGTGTTATTATGGGATCAGAGACACTGAAACAAAGAGTACATAAGCCACAGTGCCTTGAGTTTTATTCTGTTGACTTACTTTGTCCTGAAGTGTGATGCTGTGGCCTGTGGTATGCCTGACCAATGCTGAGCTTCTTGTCTTTTACACAGATTCCATTTTCCTTCAGTGGAGGGAACAGATGATACATATCAGGGGAGTTATCAGTTGAAACATGCACCATGGGTTAAGCTGCGTTACTTACATTGCTGAGAATTTTCACTGCATCCTCTTGGGATTCAAATGTTACAAAGCCGTATCTGTCAAAAAAGAACAACGCTATAAATGGAAGGCACATGCCACTATTTCACATTATGTGCACATGAGATGAATGATTCACCCTTTTGACATCCCCGTGCGATCTGTCACAATCTTCACATCTTTCACGGCACCAAACTGTGAGAAAGCATGTCGCAGCTCGCTCTCATTGACCTGAAAAAACAATAAAAAAAACCAAACACTTTGTTGAAAAGTTGAGCTGCTTTCAGACAGGAGAGTGCCAGCGCAGCCACCAGCGGCCTTCTTGTGTTATTAATGTCCCCTTTTCGTGCTGACCTCAGCCTGACGATAAGCTTCAAGGTGCAGTTTTTCTGCTTTCACTCACCCTGAAGTTGATTCCTCCTACAAAAATCCGGTTGGGGATGATGCGTCCGAGGGCGGGGTAGTGGTGAGGGTCTCCTGGTGACACATGAGTGCAGCTGCTGACGTCCTGGGACTGACCAGGAAAAGAGAACAACGAAGGTGTCAAGAGTGTCCATTTTTAAGTATAATAACTGACTTCCAGGGGTGTTTTATCAAAGTGACTTCACAAAGCTGTTCTTGTGGAAAGCAGTGTAGTTTTCAAACACATGATATTATTCCAATAAGCCATACTTATGGTAAAACTACATTATATACAGTATAATGTACATTATACAATGGTTCTTATGTAGACACATATTTGCACAAAGCAATGGAAAATGCAATACATCTAGAGACTTTTCAGCTATATATATGGTGGATTATTTGATTTTAATCTGCATATTATTTTGTACACATTATCATGTGCAAATTACACTGAAGAATGATTAATTAGGGTTATTGTATAAATGAGTTGTGAATTTTATTCTCTCTATAGACTTTCTATGCACAACAGCCTGAACATTGCTCATTTATTTAACTTATCTGCACAAAGGAATAATATAAAATGTGAAATAAGTGGATATATTAGTTAAAAACCGACCAGAATTAGCATAACGCGCGATAGTTAGCTACCCAGCTAGCACTGCCAGTTTCCTGTGTCCGAATTAAGAAACTCCCACCAAAACATTAAGTGACTTGATGTTGATAATATTCCCCTCGCAGATAATTCAAATAAACTCGTGATTCACTGAAGAAAAGAACACTTTACAACAACACCGCTCACGGTCTGCTGGCAGGGCGGCGGTTAAAGGGCAGTTAAACGTTGCAGAACTCACCGGTTGTTGGTTCTCCGCCTGCATGGTGAAATTATTCTGGTTGATTTCTGTCAGCGGGATCAATACAAGTGACAATCAAACATTAAGAGTGAACTGTCGGTAGTTGGTGATGTTAAAATGTCGTTCACCAACGTGCGCCGGCCACTAAAGTTGACCGGGGTGAACGGGCGACACCAACCAGCAGCCACAACGCTTTCCACCGTTACACCTGCGAAATGTAACGGAAAATATAATGTACTTTGTCATGAGAAATTTTTTTTTTTTTGAAAAATTATTTTACTGTAATACTTAATAAAACTAAAATTGTATATTTTTAACTTCATGTGACACAGCAATTGTTTAATTAATACAATGTAATTAGATTGAACAATTTATTTTAGCTTTATTTCTAACTCTATTTATTTGTTAAAAGATACATTAAAATAACTGTTCTGTTTCTACTGTGTAGGCTATAAATTATTTGTTCTAAGTATTTTAATAGTAAATGTTTAAACTGTTAGGAATGCTAATACAAGATGAGTGAAAAATCAACTAGCCATATTAATAACCGAGAATTAAAGGAAATACAGTACAATACAATACAATACAATAATTATGTAGATGCAGTACAGCCCTTTCTCCACACTGTGGTGCTATTTCTCCGTAAATGTAACATATGTTGCCTGTACGTTTTCTTCAGCCTGGTTTGAAAAGTTTTTGGTTGTTTTAGTGATTTGACAAATAATTTCACAAAAAATCTTTCTTTCTTTCTTTCTTTCTTTCTTTCTTTCTTTCTTTCTTTCTTTCTTTCTTTCTTTCTTAACACTTTTAAGAAATGAAAGGTTTGAAACCCTTTCTCCTGCTTGGGTCACATTCATCAAAGTTGTGCACATTTTTCAAAATGCCACATGTAACCTGCTCCGGTGGGATGATTCACTATGGGCAGGGTTATGAATAAATGAATGGTGGTGAGGATTTCATATGTTGATAAATATTAAACGGTCCTGGCTTGTCAGCTTTAACACTTCTGATCGTTAAGAATCTTTGGATGTCATACAAAAGCCTTGTGAAGCTATAATTTGTCCATGATTGTCAACAACGAGTTCTGAAACACTGTCATTTGCTTCTCGTGTCCCCCCTAAAACCCCAGCCCACTCTTACTACTTCTCCCTCCTCTCTCAGACCACAACAAATTGAAGCCAACAGTCTCCAACATAGGGGAAAGAAAGGACCAGTCAGGAGTGAATGAACAACAATTACAAAAACAGCACCATAAAGACTGAAACCTTTTCCCCTACAGCTGTGGGTAAAACTATATTGACGTTCTTCTTAATAAAAAAGTATGTTTTGTTTTGTGTGTGTGCTCTCTCCTGCACATCGTTCACATCGTCCACCATCACAACCTTGATTCTTCCAGACGGCTTGTCCTCATCTGAGTAATGTGGGCCACACCATTACATGTCACTTACTTCCCGCATTTCTTAATTGCTGGGTGAATTCGCCACTGAGGTCTGACTGCGCAAAATGAGAAGGGCATGTTTGATAATTACAGCAATTTACAAGCTAAAAGTCCTTTTATACTCCACAAAGATCATTTAAGACGCAAGTGCTGTCAGGGCAACTCGCCTGGATGTTTGAGTTTTCCCTGAAAACAAAAGAGTCGAGTGTGCAAGCTTTATTTGTTGGGGAGTGCTGTTTTAGTTCTGCTCTTTATGTTGACTAGTTTGATTACTTGGTAAAGTTAATACTTCATGCTGATAGCATCTTCTTTCTCTGCTAATTCAATTAAACCAATCATGAGTGCAACACGGCTCGTCGTCTTGCGATGAGATATCAACATGTTTGTCACTCAGGGTGATTATGAGTAATGTAAAAAGTTATCATTTGGTTCTAAATTAGGACTAAAGGAGTGGATCCTGATGCAGATTGTTGTTCCGATTGACTTGCCCCTGGCAGTTTTGTCCTGCAGTACAAGTTTGCACCACAAAATGGTATTTTGAGACCTGTTTTGAAGACAGTGCAGTGCAGGTTAATTGAGACTTCATAATGTTACATGTAAGTTATTTGTTTGTTTTTGGTGAAAAACATCGGCCACAAATAAAAAAACTGCCCTTTTGTACGCGAGCCAAGAAAAAACAGCAGGTGATCGTCAAATCTGACTACACTGGAACAAGAATTTCTCATAATTTCATTGAAACTAGTGGATTTGCAATCTGTCTCTCATCTACAGGTCAAATTTGAACAAGATCAGGCTCAGTGTAAAAACATTTCTGGTCATTTTAAGAAAAGGTTCAGGTTAAAAATATAATTACAGAAGTGATTTTTTGTCAAAGGTGAAAATAAGTTGTGAAGAGCAGCAGATATAAAAGACACGGAGGTCAAATATCAGGTCAGACTCAACTGTCTCACAGTGAGAATGTTTTTTTCACCTCAGTCGGTCAGTCAGTCAGACAGTCGTGGAGACAGAGGTTGATGAAAAATGAGCCCTAACAGAAGGTTTCAGCTCTGACTCTGTAATTACTCTACAAATCTCTGATTTCCCCTCCTTCATCTGCAGACTATTTATAGGCGCTGCATTCCTTTTGGAGAATAAAATGATCTCTTTGAGACAGTACAATGCCAGAAATAACAGGTTTGGACAAACATTTGCTGAGGCGTGGTGGGCCTGGCTGACCATCGCTGAGTTCCACTGTGGTTTCAGTCTACTGTTTTTCCCCCCACGTCCATTTATTCATCTGTTATTCTAAATGGCAGAGGGTTTGCAGGCGGTTCAACAAAAGAGCTGGTGGGAGTCGGGGTGAAATCACTTTGCAGCGGTCCTTTTCTCTACAGCGCACACCTTCATGTCTGCAGATAATCAGGTGACTTCAGGGCCCAGACATCCCTCTGCTCCCCTTTTGTTTACGTTACAATCACATAACTCCAACAGGCAAATATGAGCAGAGACATGTGGATTCGAGTATGAATGTATGCATGTGTGTTGGAGTGCTTGTGTGTTTAAGTTATCAGGCTTTAGTATCGACTGTGTTTCTTGTCAGATTTTGTTTATCAGGGGGAAACAGTGATTGTATGATGCCTGCTTAGTGTCCAGACTTCATATCCAATTTATTCCCAGAAGTTATTCACAACAAGCTGGACTGGGACAATCAAACAGCCATGCTCCCTGTAACTTTGAAGGAGTATTGCAGCAATATTTGGTGTAAATTCTTCTTTTTCAGAGAATATATATATATATATAAAACTTTGATCATTGGCATGAAAAAGTGTGGGTATCTTAAATGTAACTGAATGAAAGCTACTTGTGACCCCAAATCTGCGGGTTGGGGCATTCATTTCCTTATCTATTATCTTATTGAGTTTATAATATCGTATTTTCTTCCTCATATGTGCCAGAAAATAAAAAACTTGGGAGCCACAGTCGATATTAAAACCTGACGAGCATTAAAAGCACTCAACTCAGTCACACTGTACCACATCAACACAAAGAAATCGTCCCTTTTACTGTTTTTTCTCCTGTGGTTGTTTGCTCTTTTGTAAAAACTCTTCACCACAATGGTGTTGCATTCCACAGCAACACCCGATGATTTCTCTAAATGTAGACATATTATTTAGGGTTTTATATGCTGGGGCTCTGGCTATAGTTAGTGGGTGTGCACACACTGACCTATAATAAAGTACACACAGTCAGCTGGGCTCTGGCCAGTGAATCAAAAGCAAAGCCAAGTCGCCTCACTATTTCCCTTTGCTGCTCCTAATTCCTTGATTGGATGTGGCAGGTAGAAAAAAAATACAGAGAGAGAGAGATGGTTCAAATCTGAGGGAGGATCGACCACATTATGAGGTTTGATGACATGATGTCAGACACTTTATTGTATCTGTCAGCTCCTACTGCTCCATCACATCACTTGATCTGGGACTGAGGCTGGTAATGGTTATTTTCATGGGTGTGACTGAGCATGATCCCTACACAAAATGGAGATGTAATGTTGCTGAAGTAATGGCGCTCCTCAAATGACCATCACACTTTAAAGTCACCTACAAACCCCCAATCACTACCCGGCTTTGTCGGCACATTCCAAGTTATTCTGTGGTGTTTCAACCTTCTGAAGAAAAACTCAACAAAAAGCAAAAATGTTCTCGAGGAACTGCCGAATTTATCAAGTGCCTTGAACAGTTAGTTGTACCATGTAGATGTGTTTGAGAAAAGGCCTTTTCTCAATTTGATGCTTATTTTATTATTAACTTCAGGTCAGCTTAACATTAAATATCCCATATTTGCACACAGCTTCAACACAACCTCATTTTGAAGACGTTGCCACACCGTATATATCTCGACTGTGGCCTGAATGAGGTCTAAAAGTCATATGGGATCAAACCTGAGAATAGTCAGTCATAGCGCTGCTTATTTACAAGTTTCTGCTCCATGTGACATTTTGAATAAAACATTGTTCATGAGGGAGAGTGACAAAGACAGAGGGGATGACAAGTCGAGTCATTCTGCTATCATTTCACATGCGGGGTCATGAATTATTTGGCAGGAAGACAACACTAATTTTGCATTAGACTTACGGCCCAGTGCCCCCAACACACACAAACACACACACACACATTTTTTGCCGTGCCCCTCCTGACACCCTGTTGTTTGTGAATGTAGGTCAGAAATATGTGTGCTTGTGCCTTTGTTTGTTCATGAGTGTGTATTTACTGTATATGGTTGGACGCACGCACGCACACACGCACGCACGCACGCACGCACGCACACACGCACACACACACACACACACACACACAAACACGCTCCAGCGGTAGGTCAGTTTAATATTTCATTTGGCTGATGGACGGCGTCTGCTGCTCCGTGAGCCAAACATCATTACAACACACTAAGTGACTTAACTCTAATTAGAGCTGAAAATCACATTAAAGCTGCTCTGTGATACAGGAGGAAGCTCACCTTTTCCCATCACTTGTTTAGCACTGAAACATACGGAGTAATTAGAAATCTAGCGTCAGTATTTTTTTTAATAAGCTATAAACAAACAACAAGCTCACTCTCACTAACATTGTTAAAATTGGCTTCTTCCTACTCTTATTCCTAAACCTTACTGTGTCCTGATAACTTGATAGGTGACACGATGTGACCTAAAAAAAAAAGGTACAAAGCATTTTTCTCAGTGATCCTGTGCATATGTGTGTGAATGTGTGTGTTGATGTGTATAATTTATGAGCGATGAGGGAGTAAACAGCTTCCACTTTCGCAACACGCTTTTGCACTTTCAATGTAGGAGTGGAAAAAGATCCGCTTCTGGTGTGGCTGAATTAACTGCCTATTTATGTAAGTGTTTGGCTCCTTCTTTCTGTTAACCTTTAGAACCATCTATCGATTAATCCATTCACTGGGTGACGTGGAGCTGGAGTCTCCACACACAATCCTGCTTACACACTTGAATTGAGACAGTTTGGGTTATCTTAAGAAGCATGTTTTAAGATCCAGGGGTAAAGCTGGAGTAACTGAAGAGAAGTGATGCAGAGCAAAATGAAACCCGACAAACTCACAGACACTAGGCCTTCTATCGATCACCCACAAATCAATACTCTTTTAATTTGCACCTGAGTTTAAGTTGCATCTGTGAATAAACGTGTCACAGGCGTACAGGTATATTTTTTTGCTACATATACGAACTGGATATCAAGTTGCATGTCTTGCAAAGCAAGTGAAGAAAAAAAGTGACTTTAAGTCCAGAAAGTACAGCAGTTTAATAGCAATGAAAGATACTGACCTGATTGGGGATGACAATTAAGCGCACAGAATTTCTGAAGTTCTGTTAAAATCTCTTGCATTTCATGACATATTGTGCTGCATGTAGCCAAAAGAAAACCTTTGAGTGTGTGAGACATTGTGACATTTGGGAAACTTAAAGATATATTTTAAGGTTAAAAAGTCAGGGGGGATGACACAAATGATCATGAGTGAATTGTTTAAGTGCCTCTAATGTGATTTTGGTTTTAAAAACGACCAGATTGTACAAAACAGTGGTAATCCAAACACAAACATATCAAGACCGCCAAGTACAGATAAGTCTCGACTCAGAGGTTTGTGACTTGTAGTCATAGAAATGTTGGCTCTCACTCATGAAACTTGACCACAGTAATAGTCACAATTGAATCTCTGTTATCGCTCCTTCATATTTAAATTAATGCACATTCAAAAATCTCACCAACTACCTCCTTCACCCTCCGTCCGCTTCCCTGCACAGCACCATGCTTCACCTAAGGTGGGAGTCAGAGATGTCCTTGTTTTCTCCTCCCTCCATCCCTTCATCCCTCACTGTGTTTGTGCTGAACAGATGCCAGTGCTGGGTAAAGTCCTCTCCAGAGGGACTGCCAGCAGCATATTGCTTTATAATTAATGAAATTAGGGCTGCTGTCTGCCGAGGAGGCTTCGGTCCCAACGTAGTATAGACTGCTGCCTGCCAGGAAGACAGACGACTGGAGAGATCTGAGAGGACAGACAGAAACAGACAGATATTGTTGGATGATTGTCAATCCTCGGCAGCGATTTCAGAGATTTCCTCTGGTTTTCGTCGTTTAAAGTAAGATCTGGTCCAGTTGTGGAAGTGTTGCTGGTCTAATACCCACCGAAGCACTGCTCCACGTGTGCTATAGATCGGTGATCCAGTTAACATACTCGCCAGCTGGCAGGATGTTAGTGCTCAACCAAACCCACTGCGTTTATACTGCACACGCCCACTACGAAACAAGGTGGCTGAACGTCAAACCTCAAACGTCGCAAACTAGGGAGTCCAAGTGTAAAGAGGAAACCAAAGAGGGAGAAGAACATGCAAACTATGTGCAGAAAGACCATCAGTCCCGGACCTTCACTTACCTTTCTGAAGTTTTAAAGTTCAATAACCTGGTGCTGCACTCTGAGAAACCTACAGCTTGTGTAGGATTTCTAAGATTTATGTGAATAATGAAAATGTTTAATACCATAGATAGAACAGACCATCAGTGTTTCTTCAACATTTATTAAAAGCCAGCAACATAATGACATTCACCCCTTTGACTCTTAATAATAAGGAAGTAAACTAGTGTAGAAGGAACAGAAGAATACTCAACAGACTGCTAGGTTAAATTAAGTTGTCATGCTATAATATTGATATAAATATTGATGTCTGAATTCATAATTTGGTGCATTTTTGATTAAATATTAAACATTGTTTTACACAGATTACATGACATTTATCAGCTGAGGTCCTGGGCTAGATGCTCCTGGAAAAATAAGATGCACGCTAAAGCTGGTGGTAGAGGGAGATTAATAAGAGCTCTGATCATGAAGTGAAGTCAGTTTGTCAACAGAGGACATTTGGACCTGCCAAGATGTGTAACGCAAAAATGCTGCTTCAGTTATTTACAATAACGGTGGTCTTTTTGTTTGTTTTATAAAACAAATACTTTACCATTATAAGGCACTCAATGAATAGTATAGAATAGAACTTAAAATAAATACGGATAAGTTCTATATTTGTATAAAATCTAAATGTTTATGCTTTAAATAGGATACTAATTTTAGATAACTTGCATTTATACCACTTTTATATTTAAAAAAAATGGTTGAAAGTGACAACAGCCTAAAAACAGAAAATTCCTACCTTTTTTCATTCATTTTTTCATTAAAATGGATAAATGACTCACGAGATGGATCAATTTTCCAATCTACACCATCGACATAACTGAGTACTTATATCCCAAACTAGAATGGGCTATTTTCTCAATCCTATAAGCAACACTTGTTTATTCTATTTAATGTTTTTACAATTTATTTATGCAATTTGTGATTTGAATAAATGTAAATTCTGCCTGATGTAAGGTAATGTGATAATTTAAGGATCATTTACGGACTTGTCCCCACAACTGAAGTACACTCACTCACACACACACACACACACACACACACACACACACACACACACACACACACACACACACACACACACACACACACACACACACACACACACACACACACACACACACACACACACACACACACACACACACACACACACACACACACAGTTATTCATGCCCATAACCTTATTTTAGTCACTTTCAAGCTCTCCTTCTCCTTTTAATTCAGTTAGAGCAGCTCAATCCAGCAGCAGCCATTAAAACTCTCCCGCTGCGTCCTGATGCCGGCGAACCTTCAATCCATTTGAAGTGAGGCTGTGGTCGCATCATGTATACAGAGATGACCTTTGTCACGGTTTCACCCCCATAAAGTCATGTAAAGTTTCACCCTGTAGATGAGTCGGATAAAAGCTGGGAAGGTTTTTACCCATTTTCATAGATTCTCAAGCTGAATGTTTGAAAATGGGAACTTTGAGGGCTCGATTATATACCAGCTTATAACAGTCAATATTGTATCTTGTTTGTCTCAAAACTTCACTGTTATGACATTTGTGCCCGATCACATTATAAACAGGCAGTGTGGCTGGCTGGCACCGCCGAACCACTAATTGTTGTAATTGTTAGCAGTTGTTGGCTCTGCCTAGTCTGAAGGCTGTGTGTGTTTATACGACCATGCTCCGGAGTATACATATATATATAGATATATGCGTAGTTATACAGCTTTATATGTTTCCATGAGTGTTTGAGGAAGTTTAGAGGAGAAATTGTATTGACAGAGTATAAAGAAAGGAAGCAATTATTAAGAAGAAGGCAGTGAGGTGTAACGTAAACACAAAAACAACATAAAGGATCAAAATGTAACTTTTTCTGTTCCATCTTTGCTTTCAAATAAGTGTTTTAGGAAAGAAAGAGGCCCAATACATCCTGATAAAACATCAACTAGGCCAATGTCATAATAACCTTTTTCCAATAATTAAATAAATTGTTACATTATTGAAGTAGCATTTAAAACCAATGGAATATGTAATAACTGTTGGGTGAATGCCCCGTCAGTATACATTTGCTTTGGTATTATTAGTGAAAATCACAAATTTATAACATGACAAACAGAATAGAGAATACAGCGACACATAAATAAATGTATGAATATGTAAAAGCTTGATAACATAGAGAATTTAAATCAACAGAAAAACAATAACTGCTGACAATAATGTTACAAACCACCTGCTTTGGAGAAATCTGGGGGTCAAGCAGGCGCCTTCGCCGAACAAGAATTTCTGAAAAGTTTCTGAAAAGAAATCATGATCCAAATGAGGAAAAAAAGGAAAAACTGTTATTCATTTTATTAAAAACTTGTTTATTTTGGCAGATATACCTGCAGCACATCACGACATTGTGACTGCATCTCATCCCGCCTATTATTTGAGCTGGTTTTGATTTACATGACTTCACTACAGCTCCCAGAGAGCAGAAACAAGCATGTTTGTCTGGCCTGCAAACATCTTTCACCAAATAAAGGTTACACAGCAAGTAAACTTGAAAATGGATCCAAACATACTTTGTGCTGTATGAGGGAGACGAGCTCCATTCGACAGGCAGCAAAGCGTGCCGAGCCGTGGGCCCATGGCGGCTCTGCGGAGGAACAGCCGGTGCTAATCCAACCCAGCAACGCTCCAGCAGGCTGCAGTGGGAACCAGCGGAGGAGGGAAGGAGCGTGAAATCCCAGACACCTGGTGGCTGTTTCTGCACAAGAGTCTGCAGCTGGTGTCGAGAGCCCGCAGTCACCCGGCCAGCTGTGCCTCCTCAATGGCTCCTTTGGTTTACCCTGAGGTTAGACCAGTACATATATCTGTCGGTTTAAAGAGGTAAAGAACTCAGCTGCGGTCCAGTCGGAGCCACCTTTTATTTCACGACATGATGGATTTGCTGGCCTGGTTGGATAGTAAAGTCGTAGTAGCCTCAGTAAAGCACAAGGTCAAGGGTAAATTTCACGAATTCCCGTCCGTACAAAGAAGTCCGAGTGCAAACAAACATGGGGAATGAGAAGTTTAATTGTAGCATGATAGATGAGTGTTGAAAAATGCCTCTTTATCACATGTTTTCACTTCTTCAGCAGTCTCGGTGTGCTTTACATTAGAAATAACATTTATCCAGTGGTCATGTGTGCCAGACTGAATTTTCACCTCACTTCAATTTTATTTATGTAGCACCAAATACATCATAGTCATCTCAAGACACATTTACAAAGGAAACACGCAACTATTCCATGAGCAACCATAAGAGGCAGTGGAAAGACCACAAACTTTCAGTGACACTGTCAGAAATTCACCATGTACAGAGAGAGATAGAGAGAGAGAGAGAGAGAGAGAGAGAGAGAGAGAGAGAGAGAGAGAGACTAAACCTATAGCAGCCTCTCTAGAAAATGTTTCTTGGTGGCCTGAACCAGCCCAACTCTAGGCTTCATTAAATAGTAAGGTTGTAAGTAAGGACTGTGTTAACTGTTCACCAAAACAAGGAGCTGGTTCCACATGAGAGGAGCTTGAAAGATGAAACCTCCAATAAGCTAGAACTCTGAGAATCAAGAGTTCTTCTGGGGTGATATGTGACTAAGAGCCCTTTAGGATGTGATGTAGCAGGGTTGTTAAGAGCTTCATACGTTAAAAGAAGGATTTTAATTTCTATTCTAGATTTTACAGGATGCCAGCGAAAATAAGCAAATGTTGGAGTGATGTGATTACTCCTGCTGGTTCCTGTTGGAGCATTTTGAATCAATTGAGGACCTCTTAATCAGGTGATTGGGCACCCGGATAATAGGGAATTACAATAGTCTCGTAACAAGCTCATGGATTAATTTCTCAGCATCACACTGAGTCAACATGTTCTTGATTTTAGAGCGATTACACAGGTGAAAGAAAGCAGTCCTGCAGACTTGTTTAATGTGGGAGCTGAAGGATAAATTCTGGTCAAAAGTAACTCCCAGTAACACAGTGGTATTGGAGGTCAAAGTAATACCATCCATTGTTGCTATAGTTTTACATAATTTGTCTCTCAGATGTTTTGGGCCAAATATATTAACAGCTCATCCAAACTTTTATGTCTTTAAGACAAGCTTGTAGTTTAACAAGTTGATCTGGTTTCTGTCATGTTCCAAGGGAGAACTGGAAAAAGCTGGACAGAACAGGTGTTGAGACAAGTGCAGCTTTGATTAAAGAACAGAAAAAGCAGGAACCCAAAGAACACCAAGAAACAGAAAACACTGTGGAACTGGCAACAAGAGACAGAACTGAAGCCCAATATATAGTGCTGTCACCAGGTGAAGGCAATCCCACACTCTGGCACAGGTGAAACTCATCAGGATAGATTTGTGTATCATCTGCATGACAATAGATGGTAGTTAACTGTTTCCTGAAAATCTTCCCTGTTTAATGAGAAAAGTATTGGTCCTAAGACAGAACTCTGTGGAACTCCATGTTTAAATTGAGTGTGAGCTGAAAGGTCACCATTAACATCATTATCATGAATGAAATAGAATTTTCTTTCCCTACTAATCTGTCGCATAAAAAAACAAAATAATATGAAACACTTCTAGTCGAGTTAGACTCTATTTCTTCTCCAGTTGCCATGCAGACTTCTTTAATGTTCACAATTGTTTGTTGTACCATGGATCTCACCTTCTCTGAGTTGCTTCTTTGATTTTTAGAGGGGCAATAGAATCAGGTGTGGAGGGAAGTGGGGCTGCTGCAGCATTTAAAACAAAGTCCCCCTGAGTGGGGGCTAATGCAAAGCCTGCTGCTTTCCTTTTGATCCATATGGAATTGAAATCAATATTTCTGTTATTATGTCCTTGAATTTGGTCACAGCTTTCTCTTGCAGACATCTCATTCATTTTAATTTCTTCCCAGGTGCTGTAAAGCCAGTTAATGTAAATCCAAACCATATCAGGAAGTGGTATGACAACAGACGGCTGTTGATTGATCAATGTCTACACCATAAATGAGAACAAGACGGTGAGATTGAAATAATGAATGGGTTTATTTACCAATAAGAAGAAAAAAAGCTGGCTTTGGTTTAAAGTCACCAAAGCAGGTTACTATGTGATATCCATGGTGATGAAGCAAGTTCACCGTGCAATGGCACAATTATCTAGAGAGCGTGAATCAACCTATTGCTGCCTTATATAACTGCAATATGACTTAATAGATCATTGTTTTTTCTTTAGTCATAATTCCATGCTTTAGGTGATTCTTGGAAAACTTCCATCCATCTGTATGATCAGCACATTGTTGCAGAATCAAGTCCTGAATCCAACTGTTTTGCTTTTTCTAACTAAGAATAAAGGGCTTGTTTATGATTTTTAATGTGTTAAATCACATAACACAGGGAATATTGCAGGTACACATTTGGGATGAAGTTTGCTGCTAACCACGTATTAGCCTTTTTTCTTTTCAATACTTTTTGAAAAACTACCGTAATGAGCTGACACTAACTTCAAGCAATCAGCACATTAAAATATATGGTTGAAAAGCTTCTTATTGCATGTAAAAAATACACACATTAGTTTGTATTTCTTTCCATGAAGATTCAAAGATGCATCGATAAGTGAGCCGAGAATTTCACAGTAATTACAAAAGTTGTTTCAGAATGGTGAGCGGGTATTTACAAATGTTTTTTGTGACTTGAAATGGAACATTAAATGAGTAGGTACCAGACCTTCAGAAAGAAAAACCACTATTAACTGTCCCAAACTATTAGTCTCAGCACCCCCCCCCCCCCCCTTTTTTTTTTTCTTCTTGAAGTGATTTGCTTTGAATGTCATTTTGTGGGCGTAAAAATGTTACTGGCTCAATGTAACGCTATTTAGAGGCGCACATCAAAACCCACTGGTCTGCCACTAATGCAGCAGAGCTGCCATAATGAAATGTTTGTTTTTGAAGGAGATGTGATGTGGTTGTTTTCTGACTCGTTTCATCTTTGGGTGTTTTAGAAGCTGTTTTTACCAGCTGTGTGTTTCTGTGTTGTGACGTTCGGGGCAGAAAATCTAACTGTCAAAAGAGTCAGTCAATTTTGTGTTTTTAAATAGCAGTATCTGTATTATGAAATCAATGACGGGAATCAAAGTCTGGTGAGAACATGCAAACTGCATACAGAAGTACTCAAAAAGCCTAGACTCGAACATGTGTGAGCAATTCTGTGAGACAGGAGAGCTATCCACTGCACCTTTGAGACCTCTTCAAACTTCCCCATAAAACTCATTTATGCAACATAATCCACACAGAAGTTTCCCAAATCTTTCCCTTCCTCTGTCTCACACACACACACACACACACACACACACACACACACACACACACACACACACACACACACACACACACACACACACACACACACACACACACACACACACACACACACACACACACAGAGGCACGTGTTGGCTTTGCTGATTACCGTTTGTTGCGTTCAATGGTGTGTAAAGTGCTACCGCTGCGAGTATTAGCCTGTTTATCAGAGTGTGTATTAACGTGCTGAGGGGGCACTGTGTGTGTGTGTGTGTGTGTGTGTGTGTGTGTGTGTGTGTGTGTGTGTGTGTGTGTGTGTGTGTGAGCGTGCTAGCAGGGGATCACAGGTGTGTTTGCCAGCTCCACTGAGAGCCTACTTTCCCCATAACCCCGACGCCCCCACCTCGGGCATCCTGGGTAATATCAGCCCAAAGAGCACCTGCGTCCCTGTCCCACTGCACACACACACACACACACACACACACACACACACACACACACACACACACACACACACACACACACACACACACACACACACACACACACACACACACACACACACACACACACTCTAATGGCCCCGTATCAGCCTGCCATACGGCTCTAATAGCCAGCTGTGTGAGCTGCGAAGCAGTGGACCGTGCTGACACTCACTGATGCAGTTGTAATATTAGATGTGCGTTAAGTTAACTGTGATCTCCAATTAGTTTTTATCACACTTCAAAACAAGCGATGAACACTGAAAAAAAGAAAAACACATTTATTTCACGCTTTGCGTTGATTTGGTGTAACTTTCTCGGCATAACAAGGCTTACTTTTCTGATGCCAACTAGAAGTTTGTATTTAAATGTGGGAAAAAGGTCTCTCTTCACATTGTAGATTCACACAGTTCCCAGGAGGCAAAATGTGTGTCTCACAGGAGAATCAAAAGGAGTAGAAAGATGTCTGCCTCCCACCCGTCTATTCCAATCCATGTGTCTGTGGTCTGGTTGTTAAGGACTGTGCATTGTATATAGGCTCTTTTTATGTTTGTGGTTTGGGGTTATGCTATATGAAGGCAGCAGGATGAGGAGTGGAATGACAACTATTCTGCTGCAAACATTTACACAATGTTACCGCATTTGTTTTCTGATGAAATGAAGACATCTGTATGTGTATTCATGCAGAAATGGAACAAATAAAGCCCTATAAACTTTGCAAAACTTTTTATCAGATTTTTAACATCAGAGTGTACCAAATCAGAGACAATTTTCAAACTGGAATGAATGTACATCATGTTTTCATACTCTCCTCCTCGTCGTGGCACAGATTACACCAAACAGTGTAAAGTGACAGTGGTTGCATCCCGGGAAAAAATGTTATAATGTACAGAAAAGTCCTGGAGGAAATGGCGTGCGGCACAATTTAACCGTCCTGTTCCATCACATTTACAAAGAAATAATTAAAAAGATGTAATTACAACAGTAATACTCAGTAAAGATAAAGCTAGTAATAAATATCAGTGGAGGATGTGAGTAAAATTTATTATAAATGTTTAATGCATGTGAGAGATTCGTACGCACATGTCAGGCTTCCCGAGGCATCGTGGGAAACACAGAGAGACAGAGAATTGCATCTTTTAAAATAAAAATAATGGAGGGAGGTTCTTGTGTTGTTTCCCTGCATGTCTCCTTTTAAAAAAGAGTTTTGTAAATCAGGATTGGTGGTTTTCCTAATGCAGTTTTGCTTCTCAGCTGTGGGAGACGGCAGGCAGTCACACGCACACACGGGTCATTTAGAGTGACCAATTAACCTCAAACGTACTAAGTACTGTGCAGCCTGTTTTTTTGTTTTTTTTTTGTTGTTCTTGTAAAAATTATTGTAAATGTCGTCTCAAATACTGGCAGCATCAAACAAAAAATACTGGCAACTTTAGAACTCAGTCGTTGTGTGCTTTCGGACACTGATGGGATGAAGAAGTGTGTTCATTCACAGTTCTGCTGTTATCTCTGCTGCTCGGCCGAGTGGGGGCTGTCCACGCTGCTGTATGGCGACAGGGAGGAGGTTGTTGGCCCCGACACTTTCCCATCATCCCCTTCTCCTTTCTCCACCTCTCCTCCTTCTGTTCTGAACACTTCCACCGATCCTCTCCCATCCTCGCTGGACTCCTCCGAGGCGGACAGACCCCCCTCCTCCCCTCTGGTCTCCATCTGGCTGACACCTCCTTCACTTGGACTAGGGCTCTCCTGGTCCTCCTCACCAGGGATGGGCTCCCGGGCCTGGCTGTGGTGCTTGACGTTGTAGCGCTGGTTCTGGAAGAACTTGACAATGGTGTGTTTAGGCAGGTCCAGCTGGGCTGACAGGGTGTGGATGGCCTCCTGGTCGGGATAGAGTCCCACGTCCCCGATGAAGCTCTGCAGGATTCCCAGGGCCTCCAGAGAAATGCGTGTCCGCGATCGAGCCTTCTTGGTCCCTCCGCCTCCGGGGCCTGGGCTCATCCCTCGCTCCTCTGAACCTAGCACAGGCGGCATGGAGACGGTCTGGGGGTCTTCACGAATAGGAGATGGAGCTGTGAGAGGGGGCAGTGGCTGCCTGTGGAGGGCCTGTGAGGAGAATAGAAGAAGAAGACATACAACTTTCAATTTAAAAATCTTTCTGGAGCTCAAGAAAGTTAAGATTCAGCATTTTTATTCTTAATGCTCTGTATTTATCATATTTAATTCATGTCCAACAAAACATCTACTGAAATGCATTTAAAAGGTTTTGTCATGTTTTCTTTTTCTGTCGGAGTGAGCAGGAGTCTTGAAGAGGAAATGTACGACAAGCGGAAGTGTGAGTGAGCCGCATCCATCAGCACAAAACTCATCACACAAACAGTCATGCTGCTCGGGCTTATTAACAGGGCGGGGTGGCCAGCACACCCAAACACAGGAATCCAACACCATAAATCTGTGGTCCATCAAAATTAAAGGACCTAAATAAAGATAATGGCAATTCCTTTTTCTCTGCTTCAATAATTACAGGCTGTGACTGACCCTCGGCTCACTTGTTGGGAGTTGTGGGCACTGGTTTCATATTGGATGTTATTTGGACAATTAATTCTGTGTGTTTGAGACAACTCATCCCTGCAGTTACCTGTAGCTTCCACTGGGCATCAGGATTCCTTGTCGGAGCGCCTAAACGGCATGGGGTTTAGGACCCAGCGGCACTCTTACCTGTGCAGGCAGAATAAAGGGGGTGTCGAGCGGCATTTTTTCCTGGTATGGAAAGGAATGGGAGGAGCTGCCAGCGCGAGCCGCCAGAGCGAGCTGTCAGACAAGAGCAGTGCGCTCAGAGGCAGCGTGATTCGTGAAGTGGTGCATCTACAAGTCGTGGTGCATCTACAAGTCCAAGACAAGTCCCCTACACTATGAGAGATTCCTTTATTTTTTCTAACGCCCTTGGTGCGCGGAATGAGGTACGTAATGCAGTGTCTTATTTGACCTCTTACTGCAGGTGAAGCGGGTTGTGTCGTCTCATCTTTAAATACAGTTGTTGCATTTATTTACTCCATTTATTTATTCAATATTAAATAATCGACAGTTATTTGTGTCTGGTTTTATACAATTGAAATGGTTAAATAAAGTATGTTTATGAATTGTTTGCACTGTATGAGAATATTTAATTAAATAACTTGTATTTTGTACTGTCTTATAGTTTTCACGGTGCTCAGCTATGCTCAACTGCGAAATAAAAGGAGCAATGAGAAGCATCAGTCGAGACTCCAGCGTCTTGTTCTTTCAAACCCAAGGGCCGTTACAGTGAAAACTCAGCGCCATACTGGGATCGTCTACCCAGCTCGCCTCGCCATCTACCCCCAAGACCCAACCCAGTCTACACTCAACTGAAGGAAAAGGAAGATAAGGAACTACTAATCCACACACACACACTTTCAGATGCAATGAAAGACTTTTAAAGGAGTATATGAAGGATATTTGATTTGAACATTGATGGTTACTGCCATAAGGTTTGTGCGTGTGTTTTTCCTTTTTCTGGGAGGGAGGCATTTTGAAACTCCAGATTCGGCAATGAGTGCGCCTTATGTATTTTATATTTATAACATAATTCTTGGCATTTATAATTAGAAATTGTTTCAGCTTCACTGTGCACTGTCATGACCACAGCTGGTTTTGCTGCATTTTGTCCTTTGCACTAAGCCCCCCTGAATGTCCAAGTCTTTTGTTGGTTTTGTTTTATTGCTCTGCCGTATTTAGAGCCTCAGTAAGCAAATAAAGTACAGTAGGCGCATATTCAAACTAAGCGCATTAAAGTTACAAATCACACCATGTCACTCAATGCCGAAACCAGTGAATCTTTAGACATACAACAAGAGATAAAAAGTCCTCGTCACAGAACGTTAACTCACAAGGCTAAGGAGATACGCGAGCAGACTGTCAAAGATAGAAAACAGGCTTTTAATAAAGACTACAATTCTTGGAAACATGAAGCAAAGGGGTGTAGAACAGCACTGAAGTCAGCCTGCTCACCAGACGATCTCGTTAAAATCGAAAAGGAAATTAGCAGGAAATACGATTTGGTACGAGACCATTATGAATCCCTCTTACGCAACCAGTCCACCACTCCAGAGATTGTTGCCAGAATGGACACTTGTGCCATGCTGACTGAAGAGACGGTTAAATTGGTTAATAAACGACGAGAAGCGATTGAAAAATATAACGAGAGATTTGAAAAGGAAAGAGTGAGAATCATTTTAAACAAAGAACAATATGGGTCAGTCTTTGGGCTCACAGACACAGAGACGGTAGTCTCAGAAGCACGACAAGAATCGGACTCCTCCAGCCTACTTTCCAGTAGCTCTAGTAAAAAACTGGATGCAGAAGCGGAACTCGCAGCCACTCGTGAAAGAGCAAAGGCGATGAAGGACATTCAGGTTCAACAATCACAGCTCCTTAAACTGGAAAACGAATTTAAACTTGAAGAGGCAAGGTTGGTGGCAGACTTTGAGCAGAAAAGGCTGGAGAGACGATCAAAATTAGAAGAAGAGCGAACAAAGCTAGAACAGCTGAAGGCAGAAAAGGAAATCCAGGTAGCAGCTGCTCGAGTGAGAGTTTATGAAAACCCCGAGAGTGATTTCAGAGAAGTAGAGGTTAAACACCCAGGAACTGAATACGTAACTCCATTTAACCCAAATGCCCATTCATTCCAACCTCAACCAGCACCTTTGGGAGCGATGACGGCCTTTGATGCTACAAATTTAGCCCAAGCCTTGGCAAGTTCATTAAGTGTGAGCCGTTTACCAGTCCCTGAACCGACAATCTTTGATGGAAACCCTATGAAGTTTGTTGACTGGAAAACATCGTTCATGACCCTTATTGACCAGAAACCCCTCCCTGCGAGTGAAAAAATGTTTTATTTGAAAACTTACCTCACTGGAGATGCATACAAGGCTGTAGAAGGATTCTTTTATAGGAACTCGGAGGACGCCTACACTGGGGCCTGGAAGATCTTACAGGAGAGATTCGGGGATCCTTTTGTCATGCAGAAAGCATTTCGAGACAGGCTCACCAAATGGCCTAAAATCGGTGCAAGAGACCCCATCGCACTGCGAGAGTTCGCAGACTTCCTACGAGGGTGTGTAGAGGCTATTACGCACATCAAGGGCCTGGCGATCCTAAATGATTGCGAAGAAAATTACAAGTTGTTAAAAAAGTTACCAGAGTGGGTTGTGCGGAAATGGAGCAGAATTGTCACAGATGAGTTGGATGGGTCGGGTAATTATCCAGACCTTGAACGGTTCTCATTGTTCTTAAATAGAGAAGCTCGGATAGCCTGCAACCCGATAACCTCTCCACTCCTCATAAGTATGAACACAGAAGAGGAAAGGCCACTTAGGAGGGTAAGAACTCTAAATACATATACCCAACCTAAGAATTCCAACCGAGAGATGCAAGCCACCTTAATAGATCAAGTCAGGCCACTATGTTTGGCTTGTAAGGAGGAGACACATGGCATTGCCAGATGCCCCACCTTTATTTCAAAGACCTTGGAAGAAAAGAGAGCTTTCATCCGGGATGAGCGCCTTTGTTTTGGGTGTTTGAGGAAGGGACATGTGATCAAGAACTGTAAACGTCGACATACCTGTGCCTCATGCAATCGTCGACACCCAACGTGCCTGCACGATGAAGGGAGACCAAGGCCAGTTGAAGCAACTGAGGCCGACTCAGGCCCCACAATTATCCACAGAGGCGACGGAGTTCACAGCGCCGTATTCCACGCATCCATTCAGCATGCCCCAGCTACCTCCAGTATAGTGCCAGTTCTGGTGTCTTCAGTACAAGAGCCACAGAAGGAAGTCCTCACATACGCACTACTTGACACGCAAAGCGATTCAACGTTTATCCTTGAAGACCTGCTCAAACACTTGAATGTTGATCCTCAGCCAATTATGCTGAAGCTCAGCACCATGACAACAACAAACACGATTACAGCAAGCAACAGCATTCAAGGCCTACAAATCCGGGGACTCCATTCTGTAAAACGCCTCAAAGTAAGACAAGCCTACACGCGGAGTTTTATTCCAGTGGACAAATCCTACATCCCATCAAGAAAGACAGCATCACAGTGGCCTCACCTCAAGCATCTGACGGAAAAAATGGCCCCGCTTCAGGACTGTGAAGTCGGATTGCTAATTGGTTACGACTGCCCATCAGCGCTGGCTCCACTGGAAGTCGTAACAGGGGGAGAGGATGAACCATTTGCACAACGCACTGAACTTGGGTGGAGTATCATCGGCTCATCTAATCCTTTTTTGGACAGGCAGGAAAGTCAGAGTTTTGTACATCGCGTCACAGTAAAAGAAATTCCAACTCCAGCAGTGACAGACACTCTAAAAATCTTAGAGTTGGATTTCAATGAAAGGACTTATGAAGATAAACATGTCTCCCAAGATGATGTCCACTTCATACAGTTTCTCAGTAGCAACATCAGACAAAGGGAAGATGGAAACCTTGAGATGCCCCTCCCTTTTAAGAACAACAATCCACTGAAACTCCCAAATAATAAGAGACTAGCCGTTCTTCGTCTGCAGTGTCTGAAAAGAAAGTTAAAGACAAATGGACTGTATTACGATCACTACAAGACGTGTATGGAAGAGATGATCAGCAAGGGCGACGCAGAGTTGGCAGAGAAACTGAGAGTTGTTTTTGACTGCTCTGCACGGTTTCACGGCCTCTCTTTGAAAGACAAGTTGCTAACCGGACCAGACCTAATCAACTCACTGGTGGGAGTCCTCTGTAGTTTTAGAAAGGAGACCGTGGCCATAATTTGCAATATAGAAAAAATGTTCCATCGGTTTCCTGTTGCCCAAACATGCCGCAATTACCCGAGATTTCTATGGTGGGAACATGGAGAATTGGAAAATGAACCACAAGAATACTGGATGGCTGTCCACCTCTTTGGGGCGGCCTCATCTCCTGGATGTGCTAGTTTCGGTTTAAAACACCTGGCACGAGAACATGCTGTCGAACACCCAGCAGCGTCTGCCTTCATTCAGAAAAACTTTTATGTCGATGATGGGCTGACTAGCGTGCGATCTGTTGAAGAGGCTAAGACACAGATAACTGAAGCAAAGGATTTGTGTAAAAGAGGAGGGTTGCGCCTTCACAAGTTCAACTCGAGCCACAAGGAAGTCCTTAATTGTGTGCCTCTCTCAGAACAAGCCACAACTCTCGAGCCTCTTAATCTGATGATGGAAGCGATTCCTGCAGAACATGCTCTTGGTATTCAATGGCTGATCAACCAAGACTGCTTCACCTTCAATATTAACCCCAAGGATCGGCCCCTCACCCGCCGTGGTATTCTGTCAGTCGTTTCCTCCTTGTACGACCCCCTTGGGTTTGTTGCCCCCTTTATCCTGATCGTGAAATCCATACTCCAGGAGCTGTGCCACAGGGGCTTAGGATGGGATGACCCAATGCCAAAGGATTTGAGAGCAGAGTGGGGAGAGTGGAGGATGGGTCTTGAGAAGTTGAAGGACATAAGAATCCCAAGATGCTATCACCTGCACAATTTCAGCAACTTGGTTCAAACTAAACTACACCACTTCTCTGATGCCAGTACCAAGGGGTATGGTGTATGCTCATATCTTAGGTATAAGGATGACAATGACAATGTTCACTGCAGTCTCGTGGCAGCAAAGGCCAGAGTGGCACCAACAAAGCTGACAAGCATCCCAAGGTTGGAGCTCACAGCTGCAGTGGTTGCGACTAAACTTAGCGTCATGCTGAGACATGAGTTGAACATGGAAATCGACAGAGAGCTTTTGGACAGATTCTCAAGTAGTGTTAGGATACATCAACAATGAAACACGGAGATTCCATGTGTTCGTCGCAAACCGGGTTCAGCTGATCAGAGACAACACCAACATCAGTCAATGGCATTATATCGATACAACCGAAAACCCAGCTGATCATGCTTCCAGGGGCCTTTATGCACCACAAATCCCTAGTTCCAACTGGTTCTCTGGCCCAAAATTTCTCTGGGAACAAGAAATCCATCTAAAACCCCATCTCACATCAGAGCTGCTCACTGGCGATCCTGAAGTCAAGACAGTCCTTGTGTCAGTGACCCAAGCCAGCAACAACCTTGACACTCTCAAGCGCCTGAGTGAAATATCTCTACTCGACAAAAATGGCATGTACCACGATGTAATTTGCGGGTCAACGACATTGTCATTGTTAGTGACGATCACCTCCCAAGGAATCGATGGCAGCTAGCTCGAGTAGTTGAAGCCTTCCCAGACAGCGATGGGTTAGTCCGTCGAGTCAAGATTAAAACTGGGGTACAGAAAACGACAAAGGGTCAAGAGTATCCATCTAAATGTTCTGTAATGGAGCGACCCATCCAGAGATTAGTGCTCCTCCTTGAGAGTAATTGACGGGTCATGTAACCGGTCTTAAGCGTTCAGGAGCAATGGGCAGAAATCCCACAGAAGTTAGAGTGGAGGTTTGTGATGGGATTTGGTGGGAGTGTGACTGACCCTCGGCTCACTTGTTGGGAGTTGTGGGCACTGGTTTCATATTGGATGTTATTTGGACAATTAATTCTGTGTGTTTGAGACAACTCATCCCTGCAGTTACCTGTAGCTTCCACTGGGCATCAGGATTCCTTGTCGGAGCGCCTAAACGGCATGGGGTTTAGGACCCAGCGGCACTCTTACCTGTGCAGGCAGAATAAAGGGGGTGTCGAGCGGCATTTTTTCCTGGTATGGAAAGGAATGGGAGGAGCTGCCAGCGCGAGCCGCCAGAGCGAGCTGTCAGACAAGAGCAGTGCGCTCAGAGGCAGCGTGATTCGTGAAGTGGTGCATCTACAAGTCGTGGTGCATCTACAAGTCCAAGACAAGTCCCCTACACTATGAGAGATTCCTTTATTTTTTCTAACGCCCTTGGTGCGCGGAATGAGGTACGTAATGCAGTGTCTTATTTGACCTCTTACTGCAGGTGAAGCGGGTTGTGTCGTCTCATCTTTAAATACAGTTGTTGCATTTATTTACTCCATTTATTTATTCAATATTAAATAATCGACAGTTATTTGTGTCTGGTTTTATACAATTGAAATGGTTAAATAAAGTATGTTTATGAATTGTTTGCACTGTATGAGAATATTTAATTAAATAACTTGTATTTTGTACTGTCTTATAGTTTTCACGGTGCTCAGCTATGCTCAACTGCGAAATAAAAGGAGCAATGAGAAGCATCAGTCGAGACTCCAGCGTCTTGTTCTTTCAAACCCAAGGGCCGTTACACAGGCTGTGTTCTGAATAATATTGAGGTTAGGGCCAGACTGGAGAGCATTTTGGTTTTGGGGAGAGAGGGTGGGATGGAGGAGTGTTTAGCAGGAAATGTGTGGGCTGGTCATTTACCACTTCTATTCTCAATGACTCAATGAGACACAAACATGACAAAGAGAAAAGAAGAGCAGGTGGTGAAATCAGAGGGAACTTTGGGGAGTCCCCCCCCCCCCCATTTGTCACTGGATTTGATTTAAGTCTTTTTTTTATTGTATTTATTGTATTTTCTCTTCAGAGTCTCATGCTTTTGCTACCTGCTGGTCAGGGATGTGCAGGACTGAGTGCAGCCGGTCGCTGTGCTGCTGTCTCGACTCCTCCTCGTAGACCTGGTCCCGGTCGGCCTGTGGTAACGCCAGGAACCTTCTGATGGTGCACAGGTTCTCCCACAGTGTGCGGTTCTCTGGGTTCGGATTCTCTTTCCACCGGAGAAGCTCACACAGCCAGCCCTGGAGCACGCATCGAGGAGGAGAGTTTATCCATGTTTACGAAGAACAGTCTGGTTCATTAACATTTTACTACCGGTCCACAAGAAAAGCCCCTTTAAAAGCAATTAAAATGCATCATGAGGCAAAAACTGCTCTTATGCAATCTGCTTTACCAGTGCTTTGGACATTTGAAGCACAACTTCAGTTTTACATTGCAATCCTTTAATAGGAAAAAATAATTGTTTGGATTGGATTTTTGTGATGTTGCAATTTAAGTTTTGTCATGTTGTGAAGATTGGTCAACAGTTTCCAATGATTTCCTCTGAATAGATGCAGAAGATGCTACGGTTTCTTCTCCGGATCTTAAAATAAACAGACAGCATCTCTTTGTTGTGTCTTGGAACTCATGAGAATGAAGGGGAAAAAAAACAGAAGGAATGCCTGAGACGAGTGGTAAACGTCTGCAAGAGTGTGTGTGTGTTTGTGTGTGTGAAGATTGCATTATCTCTGCTAGGCTGACCCAGGATCTACCACCAGCTGTTGTTTATACACAGCCTTCAGCCTGGAAATTAATGGTAATAATGTGATCATCCCTCTGTCGTCTTGTCTATCTTGTCCTCCTCCGTCGTGCATCCTCCTGTTCCCCTTCCTTTCCATCTCAGTGCCTTCATCCATGTCTTCCCTCTTCCCTCAAACATTCATGCGCGCTCTCTCCATCTCTGGACTCTAAACTTAGCTGCACAAAGTCTGGAAAAAGCACGTCCAAAGAGATTCAAACTTCTTTTTTAAAAGGACCACGTCCAGTCTTTGTCTCCTCCATCTCTGGCTCTCTATTGCCAGACTCTGCTTTGATCTCGCCCTCGATTACCCACATTGTTTATCTGAGGCTGGAGTCACCATGGCATGCCACAGCGGGTAATCAGATACCCCACACACACAGTCACACACCTCGACGCTACACCCTCATCAGCCCCTTCAAACATTATCAACTCAGCTAGAAATTGTAGAGGAATGTTTAAAAGAATGAAAAACACAAGGTTTGTGTGGAAACGTCTGTTCAATCTTGTCATCAAGAGCCTCGACCTCAAGTTTTTTGTGGTGGATTTGTTATCTGTATGTAAAGTGTTTTTCGCAGCACACATCTTCCTGTGTCAGGCAAAGTCTGACTGAAACATCCACAGTGAGCTGCAAAGACATGCCGCTGATGCAAAATCAAGGACTGACCTGACTTTTATTGGCAGCCACCTTGGCAAACAAAGCCTGGGAGACTTTGGCCCGCTTCATCTCTTGTTGGATCTCCTCATACATCCCCGATGTGATGCTCGCCAGCGAATCAAGCTTGAGCTGCAGCTCTGGACTCGACACGCTGCATTTTGTCTGTGCAGAACAAAAACAAACAGGAGGATCTCAGTGGAGCTGATTCATGACACAGACAAGTGTTGGGATGGGAGAAATGGGAAATAAACTGCTCTGTGAAAGGAATTTCAGCTTCTCACCAATAAATAGAATAAAAACAACTTCATAATGACTGGAATATATAGCTGAGATGAAGGTTTTGAATCTCTGAGCGTGCGGGCACCTGTGTGAGTCTGTGCGTGCTGCTGCCAGAGATGTGGTTGCTGGAGTGGTTGTGGATGGTGGTGGTGGTCCTCTCTCTCTCCTCCTGGTAGATACGGTCTCGCTCGCCTTCGGGCAGGTTGAGGAAGTTTTGCATCGCTTTCAGGTTGACTAGCAATGACTGGGAAGCAGAGCGAGGGTCCTCCTCCTTACGAAGAATCTCGGACAGCAAGCCCTGAGCGACACAATATTTATACGCCTCTTTATTTCAAAGTTATGAGACACTGAAGTCCAGATTTGTGGGTTGATTTGTCTTACCTGTGTGCGGTTGAAGGCTACACGGGCAAACACAGCCTGGGAAACACTGGCCCTCTTCAGCTCATTTCGGACTTGCTGGTAAATGTCGGGGGAGACCTCAGCCCCGGAGCAGCTGAGGCCGGGCTCCGTCATGCCCGTGGGCACCTTACAGGTCCGTGAGATAGGAGGATGGTTCAGGAACTGGTGGTTGACTCCGTGCGGGTGCTGGTGGGCGAGCAGGCGGCTGACAGCCAGCTGCTGGTTGATGAGGTGGGCCATGGCGAGCTGCTGGCGGACGAGCTGAGGAGACAGCTGAGGGGACAGGAGCCCGCTGTGACCCAGGAGGGGCGGAGCCTGTGGACGCAATGGAGGGCTGGTGTGGCTCTGTCCAGCAGGGTGAGGCAATCTGTGCGGCTGGCTGGGGCTCTGAGCGTCCCCAAGGCCCGACTTGATGGGGAGAGCTCCAGGGCCGCCGAGGTTGCCCAAGTGGTTGGGAGAGGGCAGGAGGGATGGGGGACGATGTCCGAGGACACTCAGGTCTAAATCCCTCTCAACTGTAATGACACACACATTCATGTTTGTATTCCTGAATGCTTTCACTCATTATGAAATACGACTAGTTTAAGGTTGATAAACAGCTGGCAAATACCCTCAGAAAATTACACCAACATAATATTTCTCTCTTCTTTTTTTTTTTTTTAAATGTGTTCAATGCTACAATTTGTTAAAGAAAAGTGAGCTGATTCCCATTGGCAGCAATAAAATAACTATTATTTTCCTTTTATTTATAACAGTTCTTGTCCTATGTGGAAATAACCATATCCATCATGTCACTGGATGAAATGTCAGTAAAACAAACCTTTGATATCTGACTTTTCCTGTGATGACCACATCTTTTCGATGTATTCACCTGTATGAAAGACAGAGAGTGGAAAGAAAACAGGAGCTTCACTCAGAGGTTTAATGTTAAAAATGAGCTTGGTTAAGTTTGTCCATTTTGTTGACTTTATCTGATAAAGGTCTGCTGACTCTTTCTGCTCCTGAAGTTCAGTTATTCTAACATCCTGTTAATGATGGCTGGAACTGACATCACTTTCACAGGAGCACGTGCAGATGAAAATATCTGATTTTAATAATGTCTGAGTACCTCAAACAGACCAAAATAACACGTGTGCGCCACCAGTTGACTTCCTGAACTTCATGAGTGACTCAATCATCAGACTGACCCACACAGTGCAGTAATGAAACGAGTACATGAGTTACTTTATGTTTAGTAAAGTACAAACTGTCAGCAGGCCAGTCTCGACGTTTGAGATGTGACCTCATAAGCACAAAATCTTTGGTCTGAGATCGTATTTTCTGTCTGCACTTCTCTACTGATAAGATTATCAAGTAAGCGAAGAATGTTTCCGCTTTGTACTCTCAGCTGTCCTGGACCTTTTTTTTTTTCCTCTCCACTCGTCTCCTGAAAAATCTGCTTCCTATTACGCTTCCACTGGGTTCGGTTGAGAGTCTTATTTTGGGTTATTAGTGGAATAAAAGTTGGAGTGAGGCTTGGCAGGGCATCAGATTTTTTACCTTCCCTGTTTGTGTGTGTAAGAAGTGCAAGACGAGCTCTTATTTCTGGGTTTCCGTGGTGTGTGTGTGTGTGTGTGTGTGTGTGTGTGTGTGTGTGTGTGTGTGTGTGTGTGTGTGTGTGTGTGTGTGTGTGTGTGTGTGTGTGTGTGTGTGTGTGTGTGTGTGTGTGTGTGTGTGTGTGTGTGTGTGTGTGTGTGTGTGTTTGGGGGGGTTACTGCTGTTTTCCATTAGGAGTTAAGAGCATTTAGTTTTGTCATGTGTATTAAGGGTGACATTAATGTGAACCATGTGTGACAGATCCTTCCTACTGAGAGCTGTCAGTGACGGACGTCACATGCAGCAGATTAGACACAGAATGGCTGACACGTGTGCTCCGACACATTCAGGGGGTGGACAGGAGAATGGAAAGGCTTCATCAGAAAGCATCACGAAGGGAAGGCAGTCGGGCAGGTGAGTCACATTAACCCAAGGTGGGACTGGCAGTGAGTGTCAGTTTGAAGGGGGGGTGAAATAAAAGTGTGACAGTCTTCACTTTGGCGAGTTTTCAAAGTAACAAAAAGGCAAATAAAGTGTAAACAGCTGAACAGTAGGGAGGTGGAGGTGCAGGAGATGTGACAAAAGTAAAAGATTTTAACAAGGCAGGAGAGGGACATTCGACACATGAGTGACCAGATTGGAAGGGAGAAAATGAAATTACAGGATATGTATTTAGAGAAATCTTGATTCACTGTATCGCACGCAATAGATTCTCAAGTACAATTTACTTTCTATATATTTACATAAATTCACAAAACACAATTTCGTCTTTTAATTTTGTAATATCATTATTCAGTTTACTATTTGACCTCCAGTACATTAAATCAATTCAAATTTATACTCACTATATTCATATAATCTTTCAAAATACACTGTCACAAATTGTCTGCTTTAAAAAAAAAATTCTGATTCACCAAATCCAGACAGTGTGGTTTGCTCCGATGTATACTAATATTAAAAACATTAAAAACAAAGATTTGTTTCCTACTGAGCATCTCTTCAGTGAGAGGAATTGGTGCCTTGCTCAGGGGCAGTGAAAATGCAATCAAATGTTGGGATTAATGCTTACCTTTGATACGTTTATATCTCTTGTACCAGCGTCCAAACTCCTGACACTTGGAAGTGGAGACGTTGGCATAGTAGGAACTGTTGACGATGGCTGAGATCATACTCTGTCAGAGAGAAAGGGGAGGACACAATGTATTTATGATGTAAATATATAACCACATGGCAAATATACCAAGAGGTATATTGTAGCGGGAATAATCTATGTTACATTAATAATTTTGGAAGATAATTAGATTTACTGGACCAATGAATTCCTTCAATCTGACCAGTCTTGGGAACGGCTCTGCATTGAGACTAAATATTAACTTCAGAAATCTGAAAAACTGAGAAGCTCACTGCTGATTTATTGAAACTCATCCACCATTTCTTGATTATGTTCTGCAGCCACTCTCAGCTGAGCAGGAGATGTGCAAATTCTGGAGAAATCTAAACATGGGAAATGCTGAGGATTAAAACTCACATGAGTCAGGCTCCAAATGCACACCACCCACACACTTCCCCTAATCACTAATTACATCATGACTAAGTCTTGTGCATAAATCACAAGTCAAAATGACACACTCTCCAGTCTAATGACTGCAGGGTGTGTGTGTGAGCAGGGTAATTGAGGTGTGCGTGTTTGCATCCTTTCCCATGGGATGGTATCAATATTTGTGTGAGTGCGAGGGAGTCAGATTACACACTGCGCCGAGTGTGTGTGGTGAGCTGATGATGAAGCCATGTGTTTAGAGAAAATTGTTTAGCCGCATCTCAGCAATGAACATGTGTTTGTGTGTGACAAACTGAATCAAAGTCAGATAAACAGCTCGAAAACAAGGAAATCAGACAAAAAGAATTGGACGCCACCATAACAGGGCTGGATTATGGGATAGACCAAAAGCCTTGATTTATGTTTTTTACTGAAATGTATGAAAATGACAATATTGTTGAGATTTGGCTAAAAAGTGGCTACCTAAGTGCTAATTCCTGATGTCCCCTGGAGATAACGATAGTATATCAAATATTGTTGTTATACAGTTTATTCTTATCTGGTCAGGGCGACTGTGGCGAGCTTGTTAGAGCAGGTCGTTTCTCAATCAAAAGGGCAAGACACTGAACCTCAAACTGCTCCCAATGCACTGACTTGACTTGCAGTGCCTTGCATGGCAGCCGCCTCCATTGGTGTGTCAATGTGTGTGTGAAAGGATGAATGTTAAGCACTTTGGGGACTTGATTATTTGCAATTATATCTGTGTTATTACTTACGTTTTACCGAAATACTTAAGTTTATCATCCAAATAATTTGATGTAACCACTGATGCAACAAAGAAGGATTAGATTATGGGTTTGACCATAATGTTGGGTTACGTTCCCAACTCAAAAATGTCTCAAAAATTAGAATTGAAATTAAAATGTCATAATTATTAGTGTTGTTGTCTCGGCTGAATAACCCTGTAGTTATTTGACATTTAAATCAATTAATGTTGAAAGAGTTGCACTCGAAGGTGCATATTGTTGAAAATGTAGCTTGATTGTGACCATTTTTCTCAACCGAAAACATATGACCTCAGCTGTACTTGTCCTCTTCACTTCTAACATTTCTCAGATAAATTGTATATAGAAACGTTAATAGGTGGTTACCTGGGAGAGGGGGCACTCCTTTGCCAGGGTGCTCTGGTTGCTCTCTCTCAGAAGCTCTCTGAGGGCATTTCTCACTGTGGCATGGGTCCACTGCTCTGACGGCAGCTCCTCCAGCCGAGAGAAACTACAGGATAACCACATTTAATTATAACATTTAAATACTCAGGATCTTTATTATTTCAATACATAATATCTTAATGTTTTTTTTCATTGAGAGATTGGTGAAGGGTTAAGTCGGGAAATAGATGTTTATGGATCTAAGGTTGACAACAAGCAGCTTGACTCCATCTGTATTGTTGAACATCTGACATCGTGAGTCTGGTAAACAACACTCTGGTGGCTGACCTGTGCAGGAGGATCCGCAGCGTGACCATGTGGTAAACATCCAGCAGCATGTCTGCCACTGTTGCTTCTGGAGCATCTGTTAGGTAGTGGATGGGCATCGGCTTCCACCGGCCCACTTTAATGATGCCTGGCAAAGACAATAAGAAAAAAAAGAAGATGTATATCAGCCCTCCTTTTAAAGGCTTTAACGGGACATTTGTGCACTTCATGTTTTTCAATCTATGTAACGGCGACGTGTTTGTGTTTTTTTTTTTTTTTCATTTTCCTAAGTCGTACATTCCCCTGGCCTTCATACGACCGTGACTGGAAGTGCAAATCTAAACAGGCGTAATCACATTAGGATCTTCTAAATCAGACACAGGCCCTGTCTGGCCTCAGCTTGCCAGCCTCAGTGTGTGTGTATGTGTGTCTGTTCCTTGTACAGGGATGTTGGTGATACGGGTAAAGGAACAAAGGCAGTTCTCTTTGGCCGGGTGAAGAGTTGATTAATCAGAGGAGAAATGTAAAATCAGCTCGACTTTAAGGAGGCTGTTAATGTGAGCCGCGTTTTGATGTTGATACACTGGATAAACACTGTGAGGCCATTGTTCTCATATCAAACTGCAGAATATGTTTTCCCTCTGTGTTCTACTGCTGATGGCTTGTAGAAATCGTTGTTTTCACATGTCATCAGCTCATTACTGTAACATATTGCATGCATCCTAAAACATTTTGCAATTATTATAAAATGATTTACTTCTGAGATCATGCTCTATTTAAAAAAGACTCGGCTTGTTTTGGGGAGTGGTTTGCAAGCCTGAAAATAGGCAAAGTGGTTAGTTATCAGTAAATGTTTCCAAAAACATGGCTTTCAGTTAAATTTAGTGTGATCGTTGTAGTCAGAAAATTTACCTAAGTCCATGTTAAAACCGGAGTGGTAACCATATACTGAAAACCGCTTTTTAATTAGTCATAATGTGTGAGTTAATTAAAGAAAAAAACCCTCTGCCAGTCAGTTAAGTGTTTAAAAATATCTATCCGAGGCAAAGTTATGTAAGATGCAATTCAATCTGTGGAGAAAATAGAAGAGACTCTGTATAATTTTGGTTGTGACCACACTGAAGGAAAGAAATGCACGACTTCAGCCAAAAATTATTTATTTGAAAAGAAAAGGCCGATTTCTCAGAACAAAAACCGGCTATTTGGGAGAGGCTGGGGGGGTCGCAGGGCGTCGGCTGCTTCGTTGGACTGCCCTGTGTTTACGGGACACACCAGGAATGTCAAACTGCCCTACTGAGTGTGTGTGCATGTGTGTATGTGTGTGTGTGAGAGTTGTTTCAGCGTAGACTGGATTGTGTCTGCGATCTTTTGATCTCAGAACGAGGAGAAAGCTGAACAGAGTCGGCCAGATACACACTTTAACATTCAGTTTCACCTTCCTGCTCCTCTCACAGACTTTTATTTGTTTTTCTGGTAAACACTGATGTTGTTGTCTGTTTATTGGGACTCATTGTACCCTTGTGGCAAACTCAACCCATCCATAGACCAGAAGCATTCTATTCAGCCGCTGCTGGAAACAATTAATTACTCATCAATTGCCAAACACAGTGGTTGGATCATGAGATGGTTCCAATTATGAGAATAAGTTCAAACACCTGCGTTTCCCAGATGTAGGCTACAAACAAGGCCCAAACTGGATTGTCAATTTATTTCCTACATTTCGAACAAGCAATGTTATAAAAATAAACAAAGAATCATTTGGAAAGGTTCGGTGGAAGTTAATCAACCTAATATACTATTAAAAGGTGTATAATCTAAGGTAAAAACTGGACAAAATCTGAATTATTTCACCCATTATACTGTAACTTTTTCTGTACATAGGATAAAAAGGACCATGTGGGACATTTCAGGTGTATGACTAGAAGTCATTGAGTCTCCACTCACCACGGGCCTGTACGGCCGAGTTGTGCGAGTATCCGAGAGCGACCAGCGCCGTCTCCACCAGCTGTGTGAAGAGCATGTCCTTACGAACCAACACAAACTCGGCGTGACGGTCGCTGCGGGCCTCGCAGTCTCTGCCGGCTGGACTCATGTCTGCATGTTCGACTACACAGTAGACCGGGATCATCAAACCTGGAACAACGGGAACGGAAGAGGAGGTGAGCAAATATTTATTCTCCATGTTTCAGCGGAGAACCAAAAGTGGTGAGGAGCCGTGAGCCCAAGCCAAGAGCAGCTCTTTCAGACACATTTGTTGAGTGTCAGCTGCTTGGTGGTCTCATTGTATGGCTCTGGTTAAACTGGGCATGTAAGTCAGTGTAAGATTGTGCAACTGTATTTGTGTTTGAACCACATATTAAAACCCACAAGGGATCCGACTTGTTTCCAGAACCGCTATTAGCACGCTGCATCCAGCACTCAGGAGCAGTGCCACGACTCCGGCGGTGAGGCCGGTTTCTCTACTCTGTGGCTGCTCTTCGGCAAGGCAGCTTCCATGAGGTCTGAAACCATTCACACCCATGAAGTCCACTGGTGGATTCCGCAGGAACAGTTAATCAACAAGCTATCAATCCTGCAAGCAACAACCCCACCGCCCGGTTGGAGGGTGAATGAGGGCGCCTGTGTGTGTGTGTGTTGCTTGTGTATATGCGTGTGTACTGTACAATGTTTGTGTGATGATGCATGATGATGTCTTCAACTGCATGAGAGAATAATGGGCATCTGTGCATGAGTGGTGTATTTCAGTGTGTGGACACCATCGCATCGACATGTCTCTAGTGGACGGTCACATGCTGCCCACTGTTAACGACATATTTGGTCTATTCGTGTATGAAAACTGTATGAAGAAGTGAGTGTGTGTTTGTCCTGTGATGGACTGGATATCTGTTCAGGGTGTGACCTGCTTTTGCACTTTCAGATATTTTAAGAAACGTTTATGTTTTGCATCCTGTTGTGCATGCAACTGAGGGATACTGCATTTGTACATCACTGCAAAATTATTGTTTATTGAATGTCTGGAGCCCGTGTTTACCTTCGACATATTATAATTTTGGAAGTTTTGTATATAGATGCAAAAACAGAGCATCTCTTGACAAAAGTTAGAGTCAAATTCGAATAGTTCCCGTGTAATCTCATATATTATGGCTTCGTTCATACTTAGTCATACATTAACAGAAAGAAACACAAATGGGACATTTTTATTAAATTAACTGGATTTGAGCGTTGTAGTTCAGAGTATGGCCATGATAAATCTGGATGTTTCTATATGCAGACATTTTTAACTTGTTTAAACCTTCTAGTTGTGCTTGTGTCCATTGTGACTTGAAATTCTTGAATGACTTATAATTGAACACTGCTCTACATGCTATGTGCATTAAAGCCCACCTCCCAGAGGTCTCAGCGGCGTGCCGTTCTGCTGGATTTGTGGGTTTCCCGGGCTGCCGTTGACCTCCAAACGGCTCAGCTTGCACTGTGGAGGCCCGCTGGAGGTCGGGCTTTCCTCTTTCTCCCCTCTTTCCTCTGGACTGACACTGTCCCGAAGGCCGGGGCTCTCTGCGCCTCCTCCTGCATCTCCACACTGCTCCATCGATCCGCCAGGAGCCCCCAGTACAATATGTGAATCTGGCAAAACACACAAGTTTGCTCCAGTTACAAAAAGAAATGCGGCAGTGACGAGACCTCACCAGAGTGAGCCATTTGAATTTTTCTCATGTAAAATAAAACAACAACAACAACAAGGTCAAAGAAAAAGCCGATTTAATTTCACACAAATAACAAAAGATAAACTGTGGGGGGTAACATTTGCTGGAATATTCAAAGATAGAACATGAGGTCGGAAACAGTATATTCTTGATTTCGAGCCACTTCTTTCAATAGAAACAAAGGTAATTTCATTAATTATTACCACATGCATGGTGCACTCAGTCATTTGAGTTACTACAATTTCAAACTAAATTATGGATTATATTTTTGAGTTATCAGACTACTTGAAAAAACAGTTTTGATGCATCAGTATTAAAACACTGAATGCCGTCTACAACCACTTCAATTAACAACAGTGGTCTCAGATAACACATGTAAGCTACATATAATATGATATTTCGAGATTATAATATTCAATATTACCAGAATGAAAGACAATGTGATCAATTTGACATCAGAGCAGGGTGCAACTTATAGGTAGATGGGGATTTATCCGCTGTAGATTTCCAGTATTTTCAAAAGAAAAGTTGCCATTGTGTATTCTGTTTTAGTCTGGAATAAAAACCCAAAATGTCTTTGTATATAAAAGTTTATGAGCTGACATCAGGGATGGGGAATTTTAATCATGGTGACAGCCAGAATAGTTAAATTTTTTCTATCAAAGATTTGAATTGTGTTTTATACCTCTTTAATGGATGAACAATTGAGTTACGATTTCAACAAAAAGCTGAAAATGAACTGTATTGATGCATTTCAACGATTCCCATCTTAAAATGAACTTAACACTACCTCAGGTAGAATTGCATTTGAGATTGACTTGAAATGGGCTTTATTCTGGAAACTATCTCACAGACTTCAAAGAAGAGGCTGGGCACCCGCCAGCCACCAGTTGCCAACGTGTGGTGTACATAATCAGTCTATGTTGACTCGCTGGAACCGCGATTCAGATAGTGACTTTGTCCGTACGCTCCCAGCTGGGCTCAGCCGACACAGGAGGCAGGCGGGGACGACCACAACAGACTAAACACCGGCCTGTTTATCGTGCTGTCGACTCACAGGAGTACACAACAGGTCATAATGAAAGACGTCAAGGTGTCCGTGACCATGCACTCTGTATACACTGGATGAAAATATAAATAAATAAAGCTGTAGTCTATGAAATAAAAATCGGTTAGCAACTTTCAAAAGCCTGTACTTTAAATTATTCAAGCTTTTTCTGGGAAACATTGTCATAAAGAACAACAAGAACCACAGCTGCACTGTGCACACCCATCATCATTATTTACATTAATTAAAGCTGCACTTAGCTGAATTTACGCAATATTGTTTTTTCCATGATAAGCAATTAACGTCAGCCATTGGTCTTTAAGACACTGCAGCAAAACAAAAGAACCAACAAAAAACCACCTCCAAAAAAACCATCTCAACCTCTTTCTCTTCATTATTATGCTGATATATGCGGCAAGTTGCTCCGATATATAATCAGATCACCTCATTTCCATGGTGAACCTGCGGCGTAAGTGTGATGTTCCTGTCACTCAGTGAGCACGACAATAAAATTATAGAAAATAACAATACTCAGAGGTGGGATGACTACTTTGACTGGTAAGTGGGATGTTTTTAAGTCCCAATGTTTTATTTATTTTGTCAAAGGTACTCTGACATTACATGACAAGAGAGGACAGAAACAAGAAAGGATAAATTGTCTCACGAAAAGTGCATGTGACAGCAGGCCATCATGATACATCAATACAGATCTACAATGTCAAAGAGTTGCTGTATCCAGCAGATAAAGGTGATTAAAGTCCCAGCAGTGCTACATCTTCATCATAACTAGACCATGTGCACATTTTCAAGAAAAGCGTCAAACTGAAATCTCTGAACTGCCACTTCAGATCCCTGGGAAGGTTCAGTGCTCACAGCATAAAAGTTTTTTCCCCCCTTCACACTGTGTGGTTTTCAGTGGTATGACCATAAAGTCAGCAGCGACACATGAATCTCGGCTCGAGAGCGACACATGATTATAATAAAACTCACATGCAAAATTAATAGCTGCTGTTAAAAAAGCCCATCCAACACAAACAAGGGGGAAAAAAAGGGCCTGTCACTTTTTTTCAAGCCTGACTGAGGCTTTTTTTTTTTTAAAGATTGAATAAATGTGATTCCCCCAGCTTTAGATAAGCATCTCAGTCAGATTTGAAATGCTAATTATCCTTCTAAAGGAGATTTCAACCTGTTTTACTCGTCCAGTCTGTTTAAATTTTCAAGGAAAACTATGCAACGCTGAAAAAACTCCATAAAAGACGTCGCTTTAGGCAACCTGACACTTAAAAACTTCACAAAAATTTCTCTTGAGCAGAAAATTACATACTTTTCGGGGTTGTTCGCCCACGTTCAGCACAAACTGTGACTGTGCAACAATGAAATATCATACACACTGTGCTTTTAAAAGTAACTACAAAAACAAAACAAAAACTGCACCTTTTGAGATCACCTTAGTCAGAAAGCCTTTTCTAATGTGAATTTAAAAGTGTTTTCATGCATTCAAAATGGAATATTGCATTCCAATTTTAAGTGTAAGACTATTTCTTTTAGAATTTGCACTATTACATTCATACCATAAAGATTTATCTGGAAAGTATCAACAAATTGACAAATAAAAAGTAACACAGCGAAAGGACCAATAGAGAGGCTCAAATGAGGGTAAAGGGGAGAAGTAATAGCAATAAAATGTGTATAGTATTTTTCTCCCATTTTCCACATGGGAGTTATTATTTTTAATTACATTAAACTTGATTCTAACATTTGATCATTATCTGGGAAAAAAAGAGTAATACAGAAACTTTGAGTCTGGCCATTTGAGATGAACTAACTTACAGCTCCAGGGCATCCAAAGATGAGCGTTTTGTTCAACTACAACCATATGTGGTGTCTTTTTTTTTTTTTTTTTTCAATTTCTCTTCAAGTATCCGGTTAAAAATGTAATTTCCAAACAATATGTGGTCACGGCGAGACCACCATGCAGCCAGTGGTGCCGGTACCCTCCCATTCCTCTTCCTCTGGGTGCAGCTGTCCATCCCACACTGCCTTTGCTAATTCACCCATCAATCCCTTATCATGAAAGCAGTTTAATGATCCTGCAGTCTACCAAAACCATCAAAAACTTCTGAAAGTTCCTGAAAGATCTGCTGAACGCGTCTGCAGCGAGTTTATCTCTGTTTGCTGAATTGAATGGAGAATCTCTATCCCCTACCAATTTAATCCTAAATTCGATAGTATTGTATATAAATGAAACAAAACAAGCTTCCACTTTCTGTTTCCTTTGTTTTTTGGGGGTATATCTGGGACCGTTTCTTCCTTTATAGCCTGCTTCTTTTGAAACCAGAGCAATATTTAAGTCATTAATGAGGAGACATAAAAATAAAGTAGACGCTTGTGGTGCCTGAAAGAGAAACAGACGACATGGCGAAGCACACTAAATTACTTTGATTAAAGGGTCCTTGTTATAAAGCATGTGGGGGAATTTAGATTAATACTGAGGGAACTCTGCAGGGTGGGAAGTCTCAATGCTTTTTAACTTTCTTCATACTGACTAAATGTTTTGGAAAAGAATTTAGGAATTCATGTGAAAAAACTTTCTGTCAAACCTGAAAACAGCTGATGATGGATAAAAACAAGGAAAGTCACAAAATGAAAACAAAAACCTTCCATTTCCCAATCACCAAACATCATCTAATGTGAACATGAATACCCAGATTTTGCCGTTATTGCATCATTTTAAGTCCAATGTGCTGTAAAACAAAGCATGTGCCCTGGTAAAAACCCTGGAACAACAACATTTCCGTTCACAAGTTTTAAAATCCATAATTTTTCAGATTAAACTTCTTTTTGGCATGCCCCCTGCAAGTTGGAATGAGAAGTCTGCCAATTTTTTAGACTTGGCATAATGTTTGCATGGCTGAGATGACTTCATTCAATCAAGACGTACAGAAAACAAAACATCCAATCCACTTTTTCTCTGTAATCAAACCAAATGACTGCATTTTGTACTTGAGTCTGGAGGACTTTACACTCAATGTAACAAAAATGAAGATTTAAGGCCATAATTTACCACTTTTCCGTAAAAAAAAAGTATTCACGTCTGTTCTCCTTAAGCGGCGTTCACTCGCTCACACATAAAACCACTTGAAGCGGCACGTTTTGAGGTGCACAGCCGGGAGACCACACACTCCCTGCACACACTTTACACATGGAGGCCAAATGCAGTCACAGTCAGTAGCAGCAAAGAACTTGAACTTCAACTCAGGCTGAACTAATAGATGAACTTTACTCACCGCTGAAGCTCTTTTTATTTCATTATTGGATTTTTAAAAAAATTCCATACATGTACTTTTTCTATTTTTCTTACACATTTTATCTTTCTTTTTTTGTATTTGACATTTAGTATGTACCATAAAGGCTGTAAATAGAGTAACACACTTAATGATAACATTGTATCTTTAAAAGAAAAAACAACAACAACAACACAATCTCTTAGTTTTTATATGATAGTTGTCCAAAGGAGTGTATGACTACAAAGTAGGATTTATAAAGATTAGCAATGTATATCACAAGAGTAAAAAGCAGAATCCAAAAATAATACTCAATTAATTAACTTAATTTACGACAAATGTGAAGATTAATAATGGTGTAAATTTTCGATTTGGATAGTTGTGGGCATGTCTTATTAATCTGTCAGGCACTTTTGGGTGATGGGATTAATCTCCTGATTGTACTGCGCAAATAATTGATGTTTGATTTTGGCCACACATTCTGCAGCTGTAAGAGTTAGGGAGCAAGCACTGGTTGATTATGGAGCGCTGAGGATTTGGGTGAGGGTTAGGGTTAGGATTAGGATTAGGCAGCATCATTGATGAATCTTTGCACAAATAATGGATCCAATATTTGCACAGGCCAATCAATAGACCATGCAAATCGCCCAAAAGCGCTTTACAGATCTGTTGTGTTCAAACTAATGACAAAATCCACTTCTTTTTCTAAAGCTGCACTTCAGTATGAAAATGTATGAAATCTTCAGCTTCTTTGCTCTACAGCTGAGCAAAAAAAAGCAAAGACTTCATCCCTTTCAAATAATTTCTTCCACTTTCTAACTCCCCGGCTGGCCTTTCTATTTCGTTTGAAGACAAAGTTTCATTCCTACCTACTGTACCAATAGGTAAAGTGAACTTTTCACTGAAGGCTCACTCACTTTTCAAGAAGTCACGGCGCATACCGGGAAATACACTCCATCCATTGGTGAAAAGGAGTGAATCCAGCCTGAAGAGAAGGTGAAAGTGCCAGTGTTTTCCTGCTCCGGGAGAAATGTAGACCGATGCAAAGGGGAGATGAAGACGAGGAGTGATGAGGACAGAGTACTGCTGCCGGCTGAGTAAGGAGCAGTGAAATGACACATGCAGAGAGAGAGAGCGAGAGAGAGAGAGAGAGAGAGAGAGAAGAGGGGAGGAGGTGAGAGAAGCCCAGAGACAGAATGACAGGCCTGCAAAATAAAACCAAATGCAGCAAGTACATTTATTTGTGCATACATAAATCAGTCTTTAACCTCATATGTGAAGAAGTAAATAGTTTTGGCAGAGCTGTGCAGAAAGACGGAGTCCCCTCCGTATTCTTTAAAGCCACACGCTAAATGAATAATGTGATCACAGAATTAGAAAGGTTAATTCATTTCCCAGATGCCGTGATATCAGGGAGCAGGAGGAGGAGGAAAAAGTGGAAACAGCATGAGGTTAGAAAAAGGTGATTAATGGAAGAAGTTCATCTTACCAGCAGAGTTGTGGAAGATGCATCTGATTAGAAAATATGTGAACACATGCATACATTTTTGTGTGCGAACAATCAGAAGAGAGAAAGTGACCGGCTGCCTGTTGATGATGATGATGCAGTAAAGCAGAAATATATCTTAAGCATATATTTGCCAATCGCGCAAGCATTGGTTGATCGCGCAGAGCTAAGAGTTAGGATTAGTCTTAGGGTTAGGGTTAGAGTAAGGCAGCATGGTCGCTGGATCTTCATGCAAATCACGGCTCCATTATTTGCAATTAGCCCCAAAGCGCTTTACATTTACTTAATTCATGATCGCCTTGATGTGTCACTTTTATGTCCTGTTGTGTATTTGTTCAAATGGTGTGAATGCAGGAAGATGCCGAAAGGAATGGGGGGCATTATTTTTGAATCTTTAATCAGTTCGGAATGGAGAGAATTGAAATTTCTTTTCATTTTCTATGTTGATACTACCTCAGTAACTGGAATCATTTTCACACATTTATTTTAAAATTGTTGTATTTCACATGCACATCGGCGCTACATTGCATCAGTGCCGTGAATTATTTAACTATTTTATTCCTAAATATTTTTCAGAATTTTACTACACTATATCATAATTACTTTATTTATTTATTTATTTCCATGAGTGTTGCATAAAATTGTGACAAGAATTATTTTCCTTGACTTTTTTTTTTCAAATAAATTTACAACAATTAAAACTCTATGTTTAATGTATGAATCCAATCATTTTAGAGTGATGCCAGTCATCAAGAAAGTTCTCTCTTCTGTAATCCACAGCTTCAAATAAGTCCGTCCACATAATGCCACTGTAGTTTGCTATGCTCTCCAGAGCAGATAATATGTCCTCACTCCATAAAAAAGCCACAAAAGAAGCTATCCTGAGAATGCATATAGACTGTATCCACTTATATACATGCACATATAATGTATACACTCCGTCCACCCATCACTTGTGTGTTTGTCCTGCTTTTCACGGACAGTGTGGTCACCATTCCTCAATTTACTCTCCACAGAAGTAGTCACCTATCATTACTTCTCAGGCTGTCTGTCCTCTCCCCTGTGGTTCTTGAGCACCAACACTCGTCCTCATCAGCCCACCACCTTCATCAAAATGAGCTGGAATGGTAGTATAAAGATTAAAACAAATATACACACATATAGGGTTTATTCAAATTAAACTATAGTTGGTACAGAGGGGAAAAGAGCTTCTTGTTGTTGCCCTCACTGAGGAAATGCTGCCTCATTGTGGTGCTGCCAAGGTATTGACGCGCTATGAAGGCATCATCATCATCATCATCATCATCACAGGGGTTTCAACTCATTTTAGTTCACAAGTTTAAGTGTTCACATCAACACTTAAACTTAAAATGGCCTCATCAGAAATATGAGAGGGCAACAATGACAAATGAATTTTACTTTGTCTATTTATAAGTGGACTGGATAAACTCTACATTTAATAAATGATCTCATAAACAATGTTAAAATTGTTTCAAAACGAAAAGATAATTTGCTGCACACACGCAGTAGTTGTAGTTTGAACCCAGGGGTGTGGATGTCTGGTCCCGGAGGGCTGCAGCCCTGCAGGTTTTGAGGGTCGTTCTGCTCCAACACACCTGGAATTAATGACTGAATCATGAAGCTGAGCAGGAAAGCTGATAACGAGACAATCATTAGGATCAGGTGTGTTGAAGTGAGGAACACAGCCCTCAAGGACCAGGATTACTCACCCCTGTTTAACCACAAGTATAGGATTTTTAAAAAAGCACTACAGCCCAAAATACTGACAATAATAACAACATTTGTTTTTTTGATAATTCCATTGTATTTTGGGGGCATTTGTGCACTGGAGTATAACTTCAAATTATTTTTCTCCAACTCATATTATTGTTCATCTTTTTCTTAGTTTTTTTTAAAGGGGAAAATGAAAAAAAACAAATTTTTAAAAAATATTTATTTTTAAGTATAATTTATTTTGCAACCTTTGGGGTATTTTAGATCTCATAATACATTTTAAGCCGTTTTTATTCATTCTGCGTGTTTTAGATAACTACTTTGTGTTTCTTCCTGTTTGGAAAAAAAAAATTATACTCTATATCCGTCATAAACGTACAGAAACATATTGGCCTTGTCAGTGCTTCATTCATACAATTATAGAATCATTATTTTAGTGTCGGAGTCAGAAAAAAAAGTAATTTTTGCACCTGCGTAATAATCCTGCTGTCTAATCAGCATCATGATATGCCACACCTGTGAGGTGGAGGGATCTTCTCAGCAATGTGCCCTGCAACACAAATGTGTGAACGATATTGGAGAGAATTAGGCCTTTTGCATACTTCAAAAGTATTAGATCTTTGAGTTCAGCTTGTGAAAAATGGTAGCAAAAACAAAAGTTTATATTTTTGTTCATTGTAAAGAATAACAGTGACTGTGGAATTATCCTAGTGGAGTCGGCGGTGCAATATTTATTGTGGTTATTTGTCTCACGCATTATCCTAAAACGCTCAATCTACACTGTGTGCGCCCTTATTAGAAAAGGGGGATATTAGATATTTGAGCTATTTTATCATTTTCAATCTTATTTTTTAGGCTTCAAAGGGGTTTCATATATTCACGAAAATGTCTCTTTTAAATTGCCGTTGAAGGTACATTTAGTAATTGAATGGGACTTTACATAGAATAGTCTGTTGCATATGGTGTAATCCTAAATCCCCAAAGCACCCAATCTGCCCATCCAATCAGATGGAAATAAACACATCTGAGCATAAGTATTTTGAGTTTGTGAAACTAGCATCTTAATTATTTACTGCATTGTATTGAATAAAACAGTCAGTGATGTTTTGGCAAAGCAACATTATCAACATAGAGAAGTTATTTACATCTTTTGGGAAACTTTGAGAAAACTCCGAAGTATCTGGAGGCAGGGTTAGTATTAGCCAAGGCCACTGTGTGCATGCCTATTTTTTAAAATAAGAAGGAACACGCCTCACTGAACAGACCAGAACATGAAATACTATCTATATGTATAAATGGCATTGACTTTTTAACATATTACACAATTTTGCAAATCTGCAAATATTAGAAATATATAAACAAAATGACAAACCATTTCTCCTGGTTTCCTCTTTTTCAACTGCAGACTCTGTGCTTTCATATTGTTAAAAGTAACTATTCCATTTACTATGTCAAAATGTTGCTGCAGGTATATGGTTTTGCCAACTGTATATTTAAAAAAAAAAGATTGCTTTTTGTTTTTGCTGGCTGCACATCTGATTCCCGCCGCTCGGTGTCACCTGAAGCAAGGCCGTCCAATGAAGAAGAACAATAGCATGAAGTTAGTTTGGAGTTAATTACCAGCCAAGCTCCGATGTATCACCCCATTCAGTTGTGTTTAAAACTGGTATGTAGAAAACTGGATCCCACATAGTGCAAGGCATTATAAGCATTATTATTATTATTATTATTATTATTATTATTATTATTTTTATTATTATTATTAAGCCAACAGTCTCTTTTGATTTCTAGAAATTAGAGACTAGAGGTAATGAGGTAAATAAATACAGTACTATAGAGCTGGTGTCATGTTTGTTGCACAGTACTTTCCTTTACTTTTTTGTTGCGTGTTTTTAGCGATGCATTTTTGTTTTCTTCTAAGACATAAAATATGGGGATATAGTATTGAGTTTCAAGAGAGAGTACCCTGATTCCTGATATGGTCTTCTAATTATTCTTTCTTCAACCCAAACTAAATCCATCTCTGAGTACATATTTCTTTATGATTGTCGATCAGACACTCATATTACCTTCCTTGCGTCTCTCCCTGCTGTTTTGCCTGCAGAGAGCACTTATGAGGCTGGAGGGTCTTCAGAAACACTGGTGCCTGTTGAAGAGATGAAAGTGGCGCTGGCTTTTGGCTTCGATTGTGCATTTTAACAGGAGCCACGTTGCCCCTTTTTTCAAGCAACTTTGGGGAAAATCAATTGAAATAAGAAGGTATTGCAGGGTAGTTTCATCACTCTGTGTGTGGATCTGAAAAACGTGTGTAATGTTGAAAGGTGTGTGACTACCTCAAAATTAGAAACTTGATCTTCGAATACTCCTCTGAGCCTTTGTATTCTACCTTCAAGGGATACAAAGTATAGCGTAAGCTTGTGTTTAGACCATTCAGAGATTTAAAAAAAAATAAAATAATCCAATGAAACTGTAAAACAAACCTTTATTATCATATCTGCTGCATGGTGCTTATAATAATTTTAAATTGACATATTTACATCAAAACTTGCATGCCAAACTTGAGCAGATGTTTGTCATGCAGTTGGTCGTGTGGCATGCTGGTCCTTTCTCTCAGTCCTGTGCCATTGTCCACATCTTTACTTCCACTCACAGTGAGGGCCGTCCTTCATCGATGAAGCTGAGCTGGGTGGGGTGTTCCTCCCACTCGGACTCTCTGGGGTGTGGTGCAGAGATGGAGGGCTGGAGAAAGGGCTGGACGTGCGACGGGGAGAGGGAGAGGGAATAAGACCTGGATATGAATTGGGATGAGAGTGTGAGGCGAGGCTGGGTTTGCGATTCACTGCTGGGTTCTGATAGGTCGACCAGGAGGGGAGTGGCGGATGATGGGTGGCTTGATGAGGAAAGTGAAGGGATAGAGGATGAAGAGCTTGGGTGTGGAATGGTCGTGTGCTCATGAGGGGAGCTGTGGAGGGAAGGAGGAGCTGAGCAGTGGGCAACAGGAGGAGCGATGCTGTTTTGGCCAAGTGGACCAAACTCTCCTTGAAATGCCTTGCTCAGATGAGGAGACGGTGGTTTGGGTGTTAGGACTGATGGGGGGTACGCATCGTCTGCAGGTACATGTTGGGTAAGAAGAGGCGGGGCCGGGGAGCAGCTCAGTGACGACACGCTGGGCGGTGGAGTCACAGCGCTGGGTATCAGCAGCATGGACGGGTTGTGAAAGAGAGGCTTGAGAAGACGCGTCATTTCCTGAAGCTCCTGACTGACAGTGGTGACTTGACGGGAGAGGATGCACATCTGGATGATGAAATGAGAAGAAAAATGGCAAAATTGTAGAGAAAAGTTCTAATGTAAAGTGTTGTCTATTGATACATTTATACTTTACTGGCCTTACCTCATGTTTTAGTTTTTCAATAGTCTGCATAGTGTTCCTTTCCTCATGGGTCTCTGTGGATATTTAACCAAGTTTTAAACTTCTGCATTCAGCGCCATTATATTTACCAATGTTTCCTGTGAGTGTGTGCGAGTACCTGAGGTTGCTGAATTAGGGCTGGGTAAGAAACTTTGAGTTGCAGCAGGAGAAAAATCAAACCTCTGAGATGAGCCACGCTGGATTTCTGCCTCGATACCATCCACAAACCTGATACCGACACGAAAAAGGAGAAGGTGACTTAACACTGAAGGACTCAATTTACCCGTAAATGTCAAATCACTGCCAGACAGCGTACCGAGGACTTTGAGGAGCATCTCTTTTCACCTTGGTCTCCATCTCCGATTAGATAAAATATTTGATTTGCCTAATTTGGGTGAGTGTGAAGAAGCAAAGTTCCAACTTGCGTCAACAGAAAAACAAACAAACTGGAGGTCAGGTGGAGCCTTGTCCCAATTCTTCTTTGTGGACGTTGTATGGTTATATATTTAATAATTAAAACATTTTATTAACTAACTAACTAACTAACTAAAACTTGTCTTGTATAAATATGATGGACACAAATGAGAAGAATTACACAACAGGCTTTTGTGCTAAGTCACTCACGTGAAAACTATATCGAAAGAGTTATCACATATTCAATCTAAGTAAAAGCATCTGTTCTGCACTGGTCATGCGTCAATGCTTATATGTGGTGCAATGTTACAAACATTCCACAAGATGGCAGCACAATATAAGCAAACCCAGCCTGATAATGATTACAAATCCCAACATTGTGTTGTAAACTGTGACGACCTTTGAGCACATCCGGGGGGGTTACAAATGGCTTTTCCTTGTTTAAGAGTGCATACGAGACCCCAGGCATCCGTTGAGACTTTACATTATTCATCAGCACAAAGTAGACACAGTTTAATCACCACAGCAGCAGAGAGAGCAGTCACTGACTACATCCAAAAGCAAACGAAGCACATTATATGGAGGCACTGTGGGGGCAGCAGAGAAGATGTGATAGTGACTTAATAATCTTTGGGGTTTCCCTTCTGAAGTTTCCTCAGTCCTTTTTATATTTCTATAATGAAGATATATTTCAAGACTTTCTAACTACATTTTGTTGTTCACAAAGCACAAACGATCCAAGTTTTCCTTCTGTGTAAAGTCACAGCAAAAGTTTGTATTTACTGTTATCTTCATAAAACATTTGCTGATCCCAGACGTTCCTACATTTTACACAAATTGGGAAAAAAGTTTCCCCCTTCATGTTCATTCTTGTTGGAAATGGATTGCTACTAATATTTTCCAGCTGTGCAGGTCAAAGGTCACAGAAACTGCCACGCCTGCCTGCAGATCACCAGCCTGGCGTTTCCTTAATTCACTCATGCTCTGGTCTCCTCTGCTGCACCACTGAGGCTTCAGACACTAATGAATCAGGTGTGTTCCCACTGCAGCAGTACATAATGTGAACGCCATATCAGCAATATATTTTTTTAATATTATATTTTTCTTAGCTTGGAGTCCTGAAAAACAAAGATTATGTGAAAATAAATGTTTAAATGCTATTCTTATTGTATTGGGAGAGCAGATGATTTTTCCAAAGTACTAATCTCTTGGCTAAACCTAAAAGGGGTCAAATAGATTAAACAGTCAAACTGCTTAAAGACAAAACAGGCTAAAATAGCCAATATCACTCCAAACATTTAAATAGCTATGAAAATAGCCCAAAATATTTTTCAATTGGCTAAAACAACTGAAAAAGCTTAAACTCATAGATCAAAACAGATGAAACAAAATGGCTAAAAAAGGTAAAATGCATAAGAAAATAAGTTTCTAAATTGTAGTTTATGCAACCTAAGATACAGTAAAAGCAAACATACTGTGGTGTGCAATAGTATTCATACCCATGTGTTTAAAACTAAACCCTGTTTTAAACTTCTTTGGCTTGTCTGTTGTGTTTTGTTTTCTTTCTCTTCATGATTCTGTTTGTTCACAAATGTTCTCTGAATGGCTGAGACTTTCACAGAGCAGAACTAGATTTATACTGAGACAAGATTGCACCCAGGTGGACTCTGTTTACTAATTAGGTGAGTTCTGACTCCTGATGAAATTCGTTAAAATTGATGACGACCAGAAACAAACCTGTGGGAGGATCAACGTGGAGAACCTCATATGTGACACTTTCTATTTTGCTAAAGTGACATTTTCCTTTTTGGAAAACCGACACAGTGACACAGTTTCTACTTGCCCTCACACAGCTGCAAAATAAATTGATTCCTCAAGCCCAGCATCTGCTGCCACTTCTCCAGAGACTCCATCCCATGGGTGGGTTATGTTCATGAATAATGTCAAGGAATTGAATCACTGAATGGAGAGAACACTCCTGACAGTGCGGGGCTTCCCTACCGTGGACTGAGGTCCGGCTGCAGGCAGCTGAAGCTCACCGCCGGGATCTGCAGGCTGGAGGGCCGGACCAGATCGCTGCCGGGGCGGAAGGGTCTTGGGGGCAGCAGTGGGGAGCGCAGAGGAGAGCGCAGGGGGGAGCGCAGACCGCGGCCCAGCCTGCCAAGCGATGACATCTTGGGTAGAGGGGAGTGCTCGCCTTCAGACCCTGATCCCTCCTCGTCTTCCTTAATGGAAGGAAGCTTCTTCATGATTCCCCCGTTACTCTCACAGTCTGTCTGGAAGGCAGAAATCATGGCAGGGTGTGAAGAAGAAACATTTCCTGGGGGATTTTTTTTTTTAAGCTTCTTCAGTAACATTTGCCATTTCACTGTGAGAGCCTTTTCCTGAAAGTTGGCAAAACACTTTGATTGACTGCCGAACCTGCAAGTGATGTAGAAGCTGTTAAGTTGATGAGATCAGAAATGCTGCGGTTTTGCTGTGTGATCAGGTGGGGGAGCTACTGAGTTGTTCAACCCATCTCAGAGTGGAGCCATTCACAACAGCAGCAAGAATGCTCAGATCCATTCAGCACAAAGCTCATTCAAAACCAAGCGGTCATTGACACCAAGTCCTCACAGTTTTGTCTTATTTTCAACATGCACTGTTAATATATTTTTGCACAAGCTTTGCAACAGCAGATCTCAGATTCGAATTCCAGCAGTTTGCATGTTGGTGCAGGCTGATATGTCATTTGTGGATGGTTGCATTCCCCTGCTCTGTTTGTCATTTCAGCAGGCAGCAATTCAAAGCTGATTAAAACACTGGCAAGCATCCTCATTTCCTCACTTCCCTCTGTTTTTCTTTTTATCCTCCGCTCCCCTGTCACCCACCACCCTTCCCCTTCTTCTCTCCCCTCTATTTGTTGTCTTCGCCATGCAGTCTTTCAGCTCACGTGCCCGGCTGGTATTTTTAGATCGCAGAGGTTTAATTTTAGCAGAGGTTTGCCTGGAGGGAACTGAGCGGAGAAGTGACTGTTTGGAGTGTGTGTGTGTGTGTGTGTGTGTGTGTGTGTGTGTGTGTGTGTGTGTGTGTGTGTGTGTGTGTGTGTGTGTGTGTGTGTGTGTGTATGTGTGTGTGTGTGCCTGCATCACGTGCCATGCTGTTATGCAGCGTGCCACAAAGAGGGCACTGGCCGATTTGCGTGTGTCATATTTGTAGTTTGTAGGTGTAAAGAAAAGAGGAATGCATGTGTGTCCTATTTGAGAAATGATGCGTGTTCATGTACTGGGGTGTGTGTGTGTGTGTGTGTGTGCGTGTGTGTGTGTGTGTGTTACACATGAGGGCTGCAGCAGTCTGACAGTGCCGGCGTGCGTTTAGCGTGTGCATGTTTTGGCCTGAATACACTTCTTTCACTTTCAGCAAGGGCAAATCTGTTATATGTTGATTTGTGAGAGTGCGATGTTGCATGCTTCAATGTCTGCAGGACATTTATTGCTCATGTTGTGAGGACATAAATCTGTGAGGACTGGCCTCCCATTGTCTAAATCGGGAGGGTTTCTGGGTAAAGACTTGGTTCTAAATGAGGGCTAAGTCTCTATCAAATCACTGCAATGTCTTCCAAAGTGATTGAAACGGTACTCTGTGTGTGTGTGTGTGTGTGTGTGTGTGTGTGTGTGTGTGTGTGTGTGTGTGTGTGTGTGTGTGTGTGTGTGTGCGCGTGCGCGTGCGTGTATGTGCGCGTGTGTCGGCACGTGAATGCAAATATCGGCTCTCCATCTTTCTTCCCCTGCAGCTTCCTTTCATCCTGATGTTTTCCCGACTCGTCTCCATCTGGCTCATTGCTCTATATTTACCCAGCCAGGGATGACCCCCCTCTTCCTCCCTCACCAATCTGACAGCACTATTTTTAGTCCCCGGCCACGCTCTGCTGAGGATGCTGTCGCTGCGTACGCATATGTACCATCCGTTCACGTGAGCGTGTGTGTGACTGTACAGCCATGTGGATGTTTGAGTTTACACTCCACTTTCATGTTTACCATATTGCAGTGTTAGAAGAACAATGGCTTTATTGGATCCCATAAAATAGCAATTGCATAGTCTGGTTGTACGGTCTATGACCCTTGTATATGAATTACACACATATTGGATGGTATCTTTAACTAGTTTCAAACCAGATTTAAATTTGAGCTAGTTTATGAGCTAGTTTAAAAATGCATCCAAATCAAGTTAAATGATACTGGTCCAATTTTTTTTTACAAATTTCACCACTTTTAAAATGGTGTTGAAATAGTTGTCTGTTTTGACACTGATCGAGAACACTTTTTGACTTTTTGGCTCTAGTTTCTGACCAGATACACGTAAAACCAAATTTTCTTTAATATTACCACCATGGGTGTTTATCTAATCAAGTGGACAAATTGTAACTGCGGTCGTTGCTTGTTTTATTTGGGTTCAGTTGAGTTTTGTTACACCATGTTGGTGGAGTGTGTTATTTCCACCACAGTGATATTGCCTAAATGATTTTCAGCTCAGCTCATTTAGTGGAAATCATTGAATTAGGTAGAAAAACACAAGGGTTACTTTAGTCTTCATGCTATGTCTTTGAAAATATCTCTCATCTTTCATAACAAACTATGTAGTTTGTTGACGTTTACTCATGGACGTTTGCTTTAATTAACAAGCTTACTCACAGTGAAAATGTGACTTACTTATTTCCAGTATAATCTGGTTATTCATGTGTACACTACAGCTGAGATCCATCTGTAAATCTCTGGCGCCTGAGTGGGCCGTGTTTAGCTCGTGTCTTTATGCGTTGGCTGCGTCTCAAGCAGGAGCTGTGGATTCCTCCTCACTTGCCCGGTCCAGATGGCTAATCCTATCCAAGAGCAAAGCCACCACTGTGGCATGGGGAAAAGAAAAAAAATATATTGGGGTGGAGGAGGTCACTGCACAGCTGACTAATCTAAAACAAAGAGGAGTTTTCTTTTAATGGCTATCACCCTGATATTGTTTTGAAAATGCTTTAAATAGACTTGTGAGATTGACATATTGTCAATTTTCTTCAATCTGCTGCATGAGCAGCTCGGCATTTGAATGGTGCAAAGTATGCCGTAAGAAGTGAAAGCAGTACAATGAAGGGAAGCCTCATGACAACAATCGGAATTTTGCTTCTAGAGTCTGGAAGTTATCCTACAAATCACCCTAATAACTTTGTATTTTCTGCTCCTGATATCTGTAGAACAACTGTGAACACTTCAATCATTCTGAACAAGAGATGGAGATGAGAAGTCCAGAAATGTTGTAAGAGTACAAATAATAGACTGTGTGCATGTAAGAAAAATGTTGGCGTTTACCCCAGTGAGACTCGTTCTTAGAGATCGGATGGAACATGGATAAAGGCTTTCTTGCAGGAGCTAATTGAGGTTGTCTGGTCAGGCTGCCTCAGATATCGTTCAAGTGAAGGAGGGACCCCCGAATAGACCCTGAACATGGCGCAGGGATTACAAGTCCCATTTGGCTGTGGACGTGTTGGTTATTCCCCCAGAGGAGCTGGAGGACGTGGCTGCTCAAAAGCGACGTCCGGCCTATTTTCCTTCACCTCTGAATCACCAGCACTGCATCCCGATAAGCAGCAGTCAAGGTGCAACTATTTATCCTTACCTCATGAAAATTACTCAATCACTTTTTTATTGTATTCTAATCTATCTGAATATCTGTATACTTGCATTGTAAAAGAAAAAAAAAGGGCCAATGGTTTTGAATATAACATACACATTAACCACTATAATATATAATTAAACAGTATTACTTCTACAATAACAAATCTTCTCTGTTTTTGTATGATTACTTTTAAGAGTGCCAAAATGGAACATATTTTTACTAAGTGAGTCTATTTTAGTTGTATTAGAATAAATAATTTTATTTTAGACTACTCGACTTGTCTAAAAAGGGAATACACAATGTTAACACTTTGAGATTCACAAATGTAAAGTAGACTAAAAACAAAATCCATTATTATCATTGTCATTGTCAGTATTAGTATTAGTATTAATATCAGTAGCAGTAGTAGTAGTAGCATTAGTATTAGTATTACAAAGTGTTTTTAGGCTGAGTATAGCCTAATAACTTCCAGAAGCGTTTACTTTCTGCAAAGTTAAATGTATGTATATCTCTAGGTAAAGAATGTTGAATCAGCTGGAGTGTAGCTAGCAATTACTTTGCAGTCAAATTTAGCATCCTCAAAATATTGCCAAATATCTATTTTCTTCACTTTTGAAACTATACCACTAAGCTTGTGAAGGCCATTGGCTGGCCTCCCTGCTCCCTGGCGACAGCTGTACCTCGATGTTGTGACCTTCCCGGAGGTTGTACGTCAGATCGTGCTGGATCTCTGTGATGAACTTCTGGGCGTAGTCGGGATACAGGCAGAGCACTTCTCGCAGCCCTTTGAGGCTGATGTACTGAAGGTCGCAGTAGGTCAGAGCCTTCACACAGGCGTTAGTCTTAATCACCTCCTCCTGAGTCAGGCAGTCAGAGCCAATCAGGTCGCCCCGGCCTGGTAAAGACACAGGTAGTCAAAACATTGTGTTAACAATATACTAATGGCACACACGGAGGCATGCATCATAGCGTGTTTTGGAATTTAATTACTAGAATGCACTTCAAAGAGGAACCCATCTGAAATATCACACTGGAGAGCTGAGAGGATGTATGGTTACACTACCTTATATGAAGTATGCTAGAAACAGGGGCTTTGTATCTTATTTTCTCTGCCTTCGCTTTCTACCTCCAGAGCTGTAAATCCAAAGTGGCAATGCCAAAACAATTTGTGTGTGTGTGTACATGCAAGAGATGGTAAGACAGAGCAGGCAGGAAAGCTGAAAGAAGAAAAAGAAGACAAAAAAAGCATGTGTACTCTGTACTTCTCCATGCATGATAGAGAAATACCTATAGGCCTTCAGGAGAGTTGGGTTTCCATGTCGAGCTTTATTTCTGAGAGACCAACACACGTTTGATATTCACACTCGTGTGGAGGTCCGGCATGCTAATGAGTTGCCTCAACTTTCCTCTGAAGGCAGCAGCACTCATTTCATTATTTACAGCTCATTAATATGAAAAACAGTGTTGCTAATTTGCTCCCTCTGCTTTATGTGGACCTGAACTGATTCCAGTGGTTGTTTGTGAGTCTGTTTGTGTTTTCCTATTCTGTTTAATCCATGTTCGGAGGAGCGTCGGTGTTCGCGTTGTAGGACAAGACTCTGGAGAGGATCTTACTCTGTGAGAGTGACACTGACACAGGTTGTGGCTGTTTTATCAGCCTGAGTATTGAAAACATGCAGCATGTTGACAACTCTGCAAAGTGCGTGCAGTGGTGGGTTCAGGGGTCACACATTTGATGCAAGTCTGCCCACATAGCTGGCTTCCATCAATCTATTGTGGTTCCCTTCCATTGTCAACAGACAATTGTGCTCCTGTCAAGGTAAAAAAGAGACATTTACATTAAAGCATGTTTTATTTTCTTATTAAGTTTTTGAGTTTCCTTAAGGGATTGTGGGTACTCCTATCATAATCTCTGGGTCACACACCATCTTCCACCTGATGGGCTGAGAAATGTTTGCCTTGGGAACATCTTAAGACAGACATGATTGCTGCGTGATTGCTTTTTTTTATCAGCTCGAAGCTGCTCTTCTTGATTATATTCTTCACAGAAGCAGTCCGCTGACTATTAAATGTTGGATGTCTAATATTTCCTTCTGAGTTGAACAGTCCGTTCTTATTTTCAGCTCATTATTGGACTACAAAACCAAAGATGAGCTATCTCGCGATCTCCTCTGTTTCCTCTCAAAGTATAGTTTAAATCGCACTTTCGGGTCTTGTTAAAGCATAGCCTGTCTTTTGACTGGTTGATCGGTTTGTTTGTTGCTCGGGAGAGTTGTCTGGCAGGCATTTCTTTTTGAGTTTAATTCAAATTTACCTTTTTGTGTGCGACCACTCAACCAGTCATTTCATGGTTGGCTTGTTTTATCTTCTATTCATGTGAACTGCGCTTTGAAAGTAGTAGCAATATTTGTGGAGGGTAGTTAAAGTGGCTGAGCTTCAAAGGAAGCCATATTATGTTCATGACTGGGCAGCTAAAGGGAGTTTGAATGCCTCGGCTCCTGCAATACCATCCCAGAAGGAATATCTGGCACTCAAAACCAACAATGACGGAGCATGTGTTTTTTTTTTTCTGTCCCTCAATGCATGCTAATCTCCATTACTCATTTCAAGGCTTGTCATGGCCCAGGCTGCCCTTCCAGAGCTGAATCCTCTTTCACTTGGACACAAACACTGCTTTTTGAGTCACTTTGCTGCCAGAATCTAGGAGGGCTTCTATAGTTGGGAGTCCAAGACAAAGAAGACCTTCAAGATTCAGGTAGAAAAATGGCTCGCTCAGACTGCAAGATTCCACAGAAGGCTCGATCCAGCTCTTATTTCCCTTGAGAGTCTGACAATACTTAACAAGACATGTGGAGTGATTCCCCGGAAGTCAATAAAGATAATCCTACAGTCTGGTTCATGGGAGCAAATTATGCTGGAAGCTTTCTGACAGGACTCTAAATGGATATGCGATTATTGGGTGAATCAGGATTGGGTGCTGTCCATGGTGCTGAACCTCACTGAGTACAAGTCTGTGATGTGGAGCCACGTCTTGTTTGTTTTCATAGAACATCTGCTTATATTTTTTGTTTTGTTCTCATTTTAATTCTTTTGACTAATAATAATAATAATTATAGGATAATGCTTGGAAGCATATTGCTGCCACAGCATAAACTACAAGGCTATTAAAGCAGCAGTATTTCGATTGGAGCATGTATATTATTATTTGTATGTGATCCATTTTGTCAAGCCAGGTCCTCTCCAGTTTCTTTATTCTTAAGTTTGCTATCAATGAGCTGAACTACAGTGCTACTCAGTGTTTAAATATGTATATTAGGGGATGCAGTCCAGATAAAGGCCAAAGAAAACCGAAGTTGCAGACAAAACCCTGAAAAAACTGAGGTGAAGGGGACGAGACATGTAAGAGGCCTTGAAGACACACACACAAAACATACAACACATGTATAAAGTGCATGCATACAAACACACAAACAAATCTGTGTTAGCATACAAAAATCAAGTTACGCACTCATGCACAAATCTCATTACACAAGCATAAATGGAAAGGAGTTATGCACACACTCGTCTATACATACATACAGATCTGTATATGAACTAATTTAAGTACTTGAAATTGGGATATTTACACATATACTGAATGTAATTTGATAGTTTAAAGCTTAGTTATTAAATAACAGCTGCATATAAAGTGATCATGCTCAGTAATATTCAGCTTATACATTTGACTTTTTGAAATAGGTTTAACTACCACTGAAGAGATCAAAGTTTTTTTTCCATAAATTGACAAAAATCTAAATTTTTTGCTAACTCGAATGTGGAGTGTTAAGTGTTTATTTTTTTATTGTTTCTTTTACCCAGAATGGCTAGCACAGTGTTGTCCTTCAGCACCTCCATGGAGCCTGAGCATACAAAGTAGATTGCCTGGAGCGCGTCGCCTTGGCGGATGAGGAACTCCCCGGGGGCACAAAACGAAGTCTTGATGATAAGTGAGAGGGAGCGCAGACATCCCCTGCTGGCGGACTCAAAGAGTGGCAGCTGCAGCAGCTCATTGTTCAGGTGCATGGCGATATCGGCCCTCAGCTCATCAGGAAAGTCTTTCAGCAACTGAGGAATGAGAGACGTGAGAGTGAATTTGTGCGCCTGTGCGCCTTAGCTTCGGCCACTCCTTTCCTTCTGTGACCTCATCTGAGTGACTCAATACATCATCTTGTGGTGGAAACCAGTACTGCAAGATTAAACAGGTTGCAGCAAATTGTAAAACTGGCTCATCTAATTTAGACAAATACATTTGTTGTACATCAAAACGTTCGAAAGAACATTGTAAGTACTGCTCGGTGTTGTTCTTTGAATAACATGAAACAAAATATGACACTGTGTATCACTGTTAAAGCATTAGTTTCCGTGCACCACCATGTAAATTCATTAAAATGGATTATCTAGATTTGAAGCCTTGCTGAAACACAGTCAGAGGGAGTTTTGTGAGGCCATTAATCCATTAAATTAAGATAGCTGCTCCAGCGTGATAGAAACCCAAAACAAAACACAAATCCTCTCCATGACTTTGAGCCGTTTCTTTAGTCTGCGTGGAGGGCAAGTCACCAGATGAGCATTTTTCAATCCAATTCATCCCTTTTGTAGCTGAGGAGGTTTATTCAGAGCACCGAGGCCACATGTCTACTTCAGAAAACTGAGCAAACACTTTGACATTTCAGAAAGATACTGGACTTCCAGTGAATTTTCCCTACCTCGCTGACGTCGATACCATTGTTGACAGACCAGGTCGTCTGGAAACACTCCATCATGCGCTGCTCCAGAGCTTTGGGGAGCCGGTGCACACGGATGAAGTCCTTTAGGTCTTTTGTGCGGGTGTGGTAGAGTGAGCGGCGTGAGTACATCCTCTGGATGATGGCGGTCACGTTACCAAACACCACGGCGTGCATTAAAGCTGCAGGGCAACAAAGAAGTAAATCAGGAATTCTTCAAAGACTACAGAATAGTAAACTCATTGTTGTCATATTGTAAGATCACATATGACATCTATCTAATTTGCCTTTTGGTTAAACTTCTGTTATATTTCATCACTGCAGTCAAAATATAAACAAAGACTTTTTCCTACCTCCAATCAGCATGGTGCAGATAGAAAAGATTTTCTCTGAGTCTGTGTTGGCTGAAACGTTGCCGAAGCCCACACTGGTCAGACTGCTCAGAGCGAAGTACAGCGACGTAACATAGGAGCTCCGGACCGACGGCCCGCCGCTCAGTGTCATCCCTGACCCGTTGGGTGTCCTCGCTCTCGCCCTGGTCACATTCCACTGGCCTGAACCCAGCAGACCCGCCCCACTCAGAACCCCTGAGCTGTTTAACTGGCTGGAATTGGCCAGTGCTGCTGTCGTGGCACCTTGAGGCAAGTCTGAGACCCCCAGCAGGGAGGTCAGTGGTGCCAGAAAGTATGGCGTTCCCAAGCGTTTCGCCAACTCGTGAAGCCAGCCTGGACATGAAGAAAGGACAGTGCAGAAGAGTTTGTCAGTTTAATGAGAATGCAGCCGTGTTTGTAACATGACCTTTACAAGAAGGCTTCATTAGCCGTGATAACAGGGCCTGAAGGGCAGAATAATTATTTCATTGTTGGTGTCTGCGTGTTTGCAGGAAGTTCAACCCACACACTGCATGCTCGCATTACAGATAATCTCAAATAATTTGTGTCTTTAGTGCAAAAATGTTGTCTCACTTCCTAAATTGGAAGCCTTTTCGTGATAGCCTGCAGTTCGACTCTGTATATTGCCACTGACAAATGTAATGCACATTACAACAAATGTGTTTTTCTGAGTCCTTTAGCATCACCCATCAGCCTACATTTGATGGGTATTCTAATGTGAATGCAGTGGTTGCTAATTTCTATCTGACATGTAACTATAAGCAGGAAATGGGAACCACTTCTTAGAAAAACAAAGCAAGCTGAGCATGTGACACTTTAAAGAGGTATCCACACAATCATTAACCAAGCTGGTGTAGCACAGCTGCACAGCCTAGAAGCAATTTTGCTACAGCTCAATTACAAAGACTACGATTAATGGACTCCACCAGAGCCACTCTACCCTAATGTGCATGGTCATACTTGTGTACATCTATTTATCACTGGAGACCTTTTTACCACATTTATGACCATTTGTATTCACTTGGTTTTGAGGTTGTTCTTGTTTCTCTTTGCTGATTTTAATCCCCTGAGTTCAATAACTACCACTAGCACCTCGGTGTTGTGAGAGCAGGAGGAAGGGAAACAGATCACCATAATCACAACAGTTTTCTCAGTAAAAGGACACAGGCAGCACATAAGTGTGTGTACATGCTCTAGAGCATTGTAAATGATACACACTCTACACAATGCTGAGTTACCATAACGAAACAAACACTAATGGCTTACATGGTTTTGACCCAACAATGCATTAAAACCACTGAACATAAATCAGAGCTTGTGATTGTTGCAGTATGATATTATGCAGAAATTGCCTTTAAAAAATTATTTTCAATTAAGATATAATGTATAAAGTTTAGATTTTTGTTTCAGGTCCATGTACCACTGACCATTGACAGGTAGGATCACAGTGCAATAACCTCTGGACAGGGGTGTCATTTTTTTCATTCATTTTACTTTTGAAAGTAGACATCTTTCTTTTTTCCATGGCTATTGGACATCAGGACTACCATGAGCTGACACTAAATGTTGACTAAGTTACCTGTGTGACTTTATGAAAATCAAAGCCATTGCAACTGGACATCCAATAATAAATCTTTTAAATTCAGTAATTCGTACATGCAGGTACAAACCTATATCCCATGAGGTTGGGCTATTACTTTCAATCTCACTGCGGCCAATGAAGTACCAGACACAGGCCATCCAGTGAGCCAGCAGGGCGAACGTGGACATGAGCAGTGTGAGGACCACTGCACTGTACTGGGAGTAACGGTCCAACTTCTGCAAGAGGCGCAGGAGGCGGAGGAGGCGCACCGTCTTTAGCAAGTGAACGCCAAAGTTCTGGAAGAGAGAAAAATATTTGAATATTTCCAAATGCAAAATGTGGAGCTCAATAGGATGGGATTAGCTGCTCGTAGGCAGGTGGAGCAGAAAATTAAAAGTCGAGATTTATCTTTCCACATCTTGAATGAAGGGGCGCCTGCACCTATCCATATTTACCTCCACAGGGGAGATAACAACAGAATACCACTGATATCATCCTCACCTGTGGTCCTAGTTTGTTTTTTGTTAGACTCCTGCAGAGCTTCCTCGGGTAGTGTTCACCTTTACCTTTTACATGCGTCACACTATTGCAGCACAAGAGTTTGTTTTGATCGGAACAAACTTGACAAGTGTGAACACTTCTGAAAGTATGCTTGGAAATGTTCCCCAAGAATCGGGATTAGGAAACACTGCCTCCCAAATACAGTAATACAGCATGTGGATGTGAGCTGTGAGCACTTCAGAGAAGGATCTGAAGTATTCATGAAGACCCAAGTAGACAAATGCATTAATATTCTAGAAGAAAACAAAATGTAGCACACTGAAACCCAAAACAATAAGAATATTTTTTCTCCATTATTTCCTCAACCAACATCTATATCATCTATATATGCCTTCAAAGAAAAGAAATGTCCTTGAAACCATCACACTGCAGGATGTAAGACCACAGGTTTTAAACCAGGTTGATTGACAGTCTTTTGTCGATCGGGCCAAAATGACACAGCATATATCCAACTGTACAATTTCCTTTATGGTCTTATGAAATCAATGAGGAGGGAGAGTCGAACAGCAGGAGAGAGCCATTGATAAAAGAGTGACGTCCGTTACCACCGGCAAAGCCTCGACCTATACATCACACACATAAGTGCACATGAATCAAACCTAGAGACACATAAAGGAGTGCACACAGCCAGGCATGCATGATTCATTCATCCCCTCCATAGAGGCATTCATTCCTATTGTTGGCATTTATTTAGTTTATTTAACTCACCACACTGATATTAAAGGCGTAGAGTAGATCGAAGGGCAAGGCAGCGATCAGGTCCACAAACAACCAGGATGTGACATAGTGGATGCAAATGCAGCGAGCGTCGTACACAACCTGACCAGAGGTGCTCACGTACGTCGTTCGGAAGTTCAGCACGATGTCTAGCACACACAGACGGAAAGAGATATTAGACGGAAATGGCAGCTTCACCTGTCTCTTCGGTGACTGCTTTACACCAAAATATTTTACCATCTGCTGCTACTACATCTGGTACTGTTGTGTTTTCATCCATACGGACACTAACCAGCTGTTTAAGTTTTGACTTTGTTACTTGCAGCGCCATTAGATCTCCTACAATTTGAGAGATCGCAACCAGATTTTGAATACTAGACAATTATTGTCTCTTTGAGACATCGCAACCAGATTTTGAATACTTGACAATTATTGTCTCTTATTGTACCTTCAGCACTCTTAAAAGAAGTTTTGTACATGAAACCATGACTGTTCTTTCCTTTTGATTATTTCAGGTATTATCTGTTGGTAATTTATAGAAACTGTTTGTTTGGGAAAGATATAAAAAAGCAGATAAATCATATTGTAGCTACGGGATAAAATAGATAATCAAGATTGACCAGCATGTTCTCCTGGACTTTATTAAACCAGCTTCAGTTTTACTTTCAGGATGACCCAGATTACCTGCCTAGAGATACAGAGACCCAACGTTGGTGGACCTGATCTGCTTAACACAGCTGTAGCAGGAAACAAGGAATCAAGTGAACTATCTAACATCGGCTTCTGATTAACGGACCTTTGAGAGGAGAAAAGGATTAAAAAGGTAATTATTTTATGGATTTTTTCGGCTTGTACTTTGCTCTCTTTAATTCCTTTAATCAGTCTTGTGGAGTTCTCTTCCTGAGGTTAGACAGAAGATTACGATTGAGTGAAGTTGGAGATTGTTAAAGAGGTTCGGTAAGCATAGATCTCAAATATTTCAGACAATTAAGAGGACAAGGGTTCCAGGAAAATACTGTTGACTGAACGAACAAGACAGTTGAAGAAAGAAAATCTGCCTTAAAGTAGCCTCACCGATGATGAAAAGTATCTCCACCAAGATGTCGCTGACACTCGGAGGGTTTCGAGCCGCCGAGCCGCCGTCCTCCCGGATCTCCACGGTGGTGAAGCACACATTGTAGGGGACAGTGATGGCGACGTAGAAGGTGGCCAACAGGATGAGCCAGTCCCAGCCAGCCTTGAATGCACCGTAGTGAAGTAGAATGAAGCGGGACTTCTGGACGTCGGCGACCTTATACTCCGGGATCGGGTTTGCGTTGGCTCCAAGGACGCTCTTATGACAACAAGTAAGTTTTATGAATATGATACGGACATGGAGGACATCTTCAAAACTACTTCAATTCTCACATTGTTGATCTTCAGCTTGCTCTTGGTCTTGTCCTGTTTCTGAAGGTGTCCAGACAGCTGGTAGAGGACAGCACGACTGCGCCGGCGCTCCATGTTGAAGTCTGGAGGGCGACTGACCTGGTGGATCTCCAGACCGGTCTCCTCATCTGACAACAAGGACACAGGAGCAGCAAAGGAAAAATAGACTGATGGCAACTGTGAGAAGGTTTGAGGAGTCCCACTGTCATAACCGTACTAAAAATATATTCTCAGAAACCTTTTTAATTTCCTGTGGGTGTTTTTTTTTTTTTTTTTTTTCCATGCTTTCTTTCTCACCAATATCGGAATCATTGCCATGGTCCAAGTCCTTATTCTCTGTGATGTCTTTATGTGAGACCAGGAACAGAACCACCTCGCTCTTCTCGTTCTTGATGGGGACGATGTCCAGCAGACACCAGAACTTGGAGGCTGTGTGAGGGGGCATAAACATGTCACACTTGGCTCGAGCCTGTTTTGTGCATTATGCATTAATTGAATGAGACAGTGTCCTCCAGCCATCCAATCTTACCACCCTTCTTGTACAGGATGATCTCAGTCTTGAACTCTCGACGTTCATCCAGAGCCTTTTGCATCTGTGACGTGAGGCGGTCGCTGGTCTCGCTACCATACAAGAAGTGACACATGCAGCTCTTCTGCATCAGCTCGCCGCGGGCAAAGCCGGTCAGCTCGCAGAAACCATCGGAGCAATAGACGATGGGGTACAGAGACTGGACCTGAGCGTTCCCCAGGACGAAGTTGCTGTCTGGGTGGAGGAAAAGGGAAACATAGTCATGGAGGAAGGATTGGAGATTGGCGAGAGGGCAAACAGTCAGGGTCACAGAGCATCCATCACATTCAAGATACGCCCCCATTACAGATCACGCTCACAAAGTCATCAGTCAGTGAAACAAAGTCAGTAAAGACTTTTCTATTATTGCCACTCACATCCATGTAGTGTTTTATGCACCTGTGTGGTCATCAGCTACAGTTTCACTCAGATTTCATGTTAACTCAAAGGACTCTTTCACTCCATGGTTGGCTCTGGAGTGATTCTTCTCATTTTGAAGAGCTGTCCTCAGGGACAATTTAACCCGCCTGCCGCTCTTTTGTTCTTCTTCCCTTTTATCTTTTGTTCCCTCACTGTGTCATTCTTCCTCAACTCTCTATGTCCTTTTTAATATTTTTTTTAATCAGCTTGTTTTGGGCAACACAAATAAATGAAACTTCAATTTTGTTGAGCGTTTAGATGTGTCACGCTAAGATTGCAAAAGCAATTTGTCCATATGCTGAGCCTCGGGCCATCGTTACCATTGTTCACAAGATTTCCTTTTGTGCAAAGAAACAGATGAAACAGATGAAATAATGTGCATCAGTGTGGAAATAGATTTACTATATAGCATTACAACTGTAAGAGCTATGTGGTATTATCATCTTTAACATTATTGTGCAGGCATTAACGTACATAGACACTTCTTATGGCAGTAGTGCTTAATTTTTTGTTGTACTTGTACAATCACCTCTATTATTATTACATAATACTACTCTAGATGTATATCCATTGTATTATATGTTTTTTGGGGTATAATGTTCTATTTAGCATTAAGAAATCTGCTGTTTTACGGGATTTCTTCCCCAAAAGCATATTTAAAAATTCTTAGTGCATCAGTGCTTAGCTGTATTAATGTTATTTCTTTCACTCAAGGCCAGAATCTCACTATTTAATAATTAATATGTCATTTTCTTTCCTTTTTCTGCACAGTCAATATTTAGATCAAATAACTAGCGATCATATCTGTTTCTCTTTAAGTGGGACTTAAAGTAACAGGTGCAAATTGTAATTATTCATTTGTGTTTGTGGCATTTCCCTTATCTGCATGGTTCTACATGTCTTCCCTGCTCCAGCATGGCTGGATTAAATACATTGATCATAAGGCTTTTGAAAGCTTTTCTTTTCCTCTCTGGTAATCCACTTGTAATGTGTTGTAATCATTGTTTCCCTAGTGAACATAAACAATATAAAGAGCTTTTCTTTTTTCTCCTAACATAACTGAATGACGCCAGGAACACAGCGGGAATGGCTTGTTTAATAAACACTATCAAACAAAGTGAGTAGTTCATTTAAAAAGAAATTAACTACAAAGTGGGAGGAATCCTACACATGGCAATGAAACTGAGCATGTATGAACAGAATGAACTATTCCAATCCAGTAATGAATCCGATCGATCAAACGCGACAGAAAACACGCCTGTAAGTTGATTATCAGAGCTTTGACGAATGAGTCGAGGTTGTACAGACAATGTTGAATAATTCACATTGAAACTGGTTCAGGTGAGGAACACAGCAGAGACATTGGAGTCCACACATAAATGAATCTGGAGGATTGGTGCATTGACGTTGAAGCATGGGAGCAATACAGGATGAGAGAGAGAGAGGGATGAATGAGAAGGATGGACAACGTGCTTGAGAGGGAGAGATAAATTAGAAGAGAGACAGAGAGTGAAATTGCATGAATACGAACTGGGGGCAATGAATTTGAATAATTCATACATTAATAAAGTGCGATCAGTGCAAATGCTCTTGTCAGACCTCATCGACAAAAACAAACATCTGCTCAATATAATCCGACTCGGTGATCTGAACATTCACATTCAGGATTTCACTATTCATAAACTAATATACTATAACCACATTCTGCTCTACAAGGACACTTTTTTCACAGTCAATACACACTATTCTGGCAACACTCGGACGTATGAAGCGTAGAATATATTTGGTTCCATTCTCCCACAATCCAAAAAACTATTTATAAGAGGTTATTTGGTGACTATGAAATTTGCCTGTTCAGCACTGAACCTCTTACAGCTTCTGTATCCCAACCACAATCAAGCCCTGTATGCTTTTTGCTGCTCTATTTATTCAAATGTGCACAACTATATATCAAGAAAAACGGCTGCAACAAGTTGCGCCACTCGTATGCAGACAGATGGATGCGCAGTGACAACAACAACAGTGGAGTCGCCTTTATGTTCTCAGCCCTGCCAGGTGTGTTAAATAGATGTTGAAGCGGCTGTAATAGCATCTGATCATTCCAGTTGCTCTGCGAGGCGGCGGGGCGGACGGAGCCCGGCCACAATTTCCAACCTCGCAATGATGCAGCCTCAGAGTTTTGAAACGGTGTGATGAAATATAAGACGAGCTGATGAGTCACAGAGCCTTGTACTCATGAGATGATCGACTAGGAGAAAGGAGGAATATAATAATCTCTAAGAGCACTAAGCCCATTTTGGTGAAGAACAATGCGGGGGAAAATAGGAGCTGTTAATGGGACTCTGACTCTCTTACAGAAATAACCAGTATTTGTCATCAGTTATTCCAACATAACTTCTTTAAGGACCTGGACCTGGTGAAGGCAGGGTTCACACTGGACTGCTCACCACTGCATTATTGCTCAAACTTTCAGAATTAACTGCAAACACATGCTTTTGGACTGTATGAAGCAACAGCACTGAGAAAAAAAATAACTGGAACAACGTGAAAACTCAACAGGAGTCCATTAATAGTGTGGATCATTCATTTCAAGCACAGGCGTCTTAAGACTGAACCAAAACAGGGGCACTTATAACACCACTCCCCTCCCTGCTTATTTTTCGCTTGCTTCTTTTTGTGTCCATATCAACATTTTCTGGCTCTGGGAGATGACATGCCCTCCTCCTCTTAAGCTCACAGTTAAAGCAGCGATTAGTCTGTTGTTGTCCCTCCAAGCTCAGATTTAATGGCAACAAATGAGAATAAATGTGCATGAGGAGTATTTGTGATAATGTTGCAGTTAATACAAGATATAAATATAAAAGTGTAATCACCTCTTTGCCTCGGCTTCTGCAGCGTGCAAGGTTTTTATGTTCATATAGTGCTCGACCTCACTGCTATACATACATTTCCTTCCCCAAGACGTGATCTGGATACTGAGAAAATGGCCTCTGAGCGCCATCATTTTCCTTTGTTTTACTCAGTTTCTGCACATTCCCCAGGCACACGGCAGGCCTGTCACATCCACACCACTACGCAGGTATAATAAGTTGTGAGCTGAACTACAAAAGTACTCAGACTCGGCCCCTGAGCAGCTTAGGGAACCCCAACCCCCCCACCGCCCACTGCTGATAACACTGACAGTGATAGTCCGTCACAGTGGATTCTCAGCTGTGTGCAATGTAAGCCAAAAACATAGCAAAGCATTTTTTAAGAAAATAGAATGTGGTATTATTTATCTTTATTTCTCACATCCTCAACTGGATGGTAGCTCATTCATCCATCTTTTGCCCAGAGTTTATCCAACTGGAGGCTTTCCCAGCTGACTCTGGACAGGTCGCCAGTCACACATAAAGAAACATAAATTTTGGAACAGTTTACCCAGCGAGAACTTTCACAGGGTTTTGCTGTTGCATTATGAGGATTGACTGACAAAACTCTCGCTTCTCTGTCTTTTTTGTCTCTGGTAGCACAAAATGTACAAGCATGTAAACATATTTTAACAATGAATGCTGTGCTGCTTATTTACAACATTGAGACTTTAGGACTCCAGTGATGAGCATCTACAAAGGTGAATCCGTGAAAGCAATGAAATTATCTAATGAAACACTGCCTTCAGTCTTATATCGTAAAGGGAGATAATTAATTTCCCTTTACAAGATACTTCCATTGTGTCTGTGCTAATTAGTAGAACATTATTATTATTTTCTACTAATTAGTTCTCCCAAGCCAATGCAACAAGTAATTTCTTTAATATTACTGAACACAGATATAAAAACAATTTGCATAGTACTTTTAAAATGCTTGTGAGAAAACAAGTTAATTACCTTAGACGTGACACATTTGAATTTAATTACAATAAGATTTAATTAGGCTGATAATGCAATCTAAGACTGAAAGCTGTACCTATAAATACACACGTTGTGGACTGAGATATTTCTGGGCTGAAGGGAGGTTCCTGTGTAAGCTTTCCACTGCAGAGTAAGGAGAAGAAAAGCAGGGAAATTCCCTGGAGCCTCGCTGGTTATCATGCTGCATTAATGTTGTATGGCAAAGATGGAAGATCCCAGCTCGTGACCTGAAAATATTGTCCTGCTCAGCTGGCAGTAGTACTTAAGATCTCACGATCGGTAACAAAGAGCAGGTCCCGTATGGCGTCAGAAAACGTGGGCACCCACTGAGAAAACCGCCGTTGTGTTTGTAGCTCAGAAATATGAAGTGGACTCAAAGATGCTCCAGATTTATGTCTGAAGCTTCAATCCTCTCTCACTGATTCTGATCACAATCGTTAAAGTTATTCCTCCAAACTCAAACCTATAAAGACTTTGTTTATTTTACCGAAAGGAGTTTTTGTAAGTTGCTTCAGTGTCGCTGTTCTGAGAAGCAAACACAAGTGCGAACCACAAGCAGAGGTAAAGGTCATGGATAAAGCTCATGCACGCTTCACTAACTGCAAACGATCAGATCTCTGGTGGGCTGAGATCACGACTGCTGTCCAGCACACAGAAGTGGCACTATTCAAATCTCTCGTACTTTAAGCCTCTGAGGTGGTTGATGAGAGTGGTTCAATCAGAAAGTCTTCTGTCATTTAATTCCTCCAAAGTGCTGCAAGCCACCCGTTTCTAAACGTGTCCAGTGTCCAGCACAAGAGGGAACTGTGATTAACTCCACTATGCAAATGGCCTGTGACTCAGTCAACGCCAGCCAGGAACAGGGCAGCTGTGTTGTTTCCATTTACCGCACAAACAGAAGCATTTTTAGCACAGCGCCGCACACAGCTGCTGTTGCTTGCAGCACTGATACATCGTGGTAATACTGGTCCGTGACAAAAAGGGCAGAAAGAAAAGGAGGCGGGAGACGAAGAAGACAAACGTTTGATTAGTTTGAAAGAGGTGCTTCACGCCAGATTGGATGAGAGGGTTGGTGTTGACTAGGAATTGAAGTAAGGGACGACTTCAAAGAGCTTTTCAACCCAACATTGTGGGTGCAGGACCCAGGAGAAGTCTTTCCCCATGTCTCCGGTGGAACTAAGATGTGGAAGAAACTAAGTGGAAGAAATCCTCACTGCCCAGAATGTGAACCTTGGGGTTACATGTGACAGAAGGTGATGTTTTCAACGGAACTCAGCCAGATGATCTCCAGCAGTTTTTCTCTTCTCCAGGATATTGGGAGGAGGGCTCCAAACGATACAAGCTGGAGGCGGCCTGGAAGTGTCCCTGACGGGGCGCTATAGGTGGGTGCTGCTATCGTTGGGCTTCAGATCCTCATCTTTTCACAACTCGAGAGGTTCCTACTCAAACAGTCTTATGGATCTCCTTCTGCGTGCCTGTGAACGAAGAAGTGATCAGATGCAAAGCTGCAGGGTCGTCCTCTCGAGATTGGAGTAGAACTGACTGCAGCCGGCACATAATTTATAGGAAAAACTAATTGAATCAATGCTCAATTGAGAAACTTTGACCCCAGGAGACACACTGAAGGCATCGCATACATCCTTACAAATGCTCCTGAAAAGATGTATGGCTTATTACTGCACAGCATCTCGAGTGTCTTCACATCAGCGCTGCACCTGATTGACATTTAGTTTGTATGTTTACTGGAATCTGGGCGTCTGTTTCATGAAATAGACTATAATTCTGTGGTGAGGCCTTTGAAAGCACACCCATGACTAATACATTGTGCCCTCAGTACTGCGTTATATAACACTGTAAGCCATAAGGGCAATTTACATTTTGATTGACAGCAGTTTCCCTGTAGGTTTATGTGGGATTAATGCACAGACTGGTGGAAGATTATAGTATGAAAATGTGAATGTGAGGTGCGTGGAGAATTATTTTTTGCAGTCTCGTTAAACAGTGTAAACAGGATCATGTTCTGTTTTTGAGGCACAGACTTCACCTTACAAACACATCACAAGAAAAAGAATGTTTTACTAATCAAGCCAGCCAGATTTTGAACAGTACAGCAGATTGTTTTACCATGGACCTGCCTCATATGGGTTGTGCATACGATCCAGTACGTTGTACCACTGTCTGAAGGTTAGAGTGGAGGATCTCTTCACTAAATTAGATTTTAGGCCCGACCGCCAACTCTACCATATTTCACCACCATGTATTACTAACTCAGTACAGACTTGATCAACAGCTCGGAAAAGTTTTCTTCACAGAGCAGATGATTTAAATTACAAAGCCTCGTCCCTCCAGAATACAGTGATCTGTATGCCGGGCTTAGAAGCAGCCTTCACCTCAGAGCACCAGTTTGAATCTGCTTTACTGTGCATTTGTGCCAATTTAAGGGTAGATTTGTTCTGACTTATGCAATTACCGGACAAGTTGAAGGCCTTAAGGTGCTAACCAGATCTTCAAGCACCAGGGTCCAAATGCAATTTCAGGAAATCACAATGGAAATCAAAGTCGTGTTCCACTTTAGAAAAACTAAAAAACGCAATGAGAGGGAGGAAATGCAGGTTTAATGAAGACCTTTTTGCTCAAGCTCAATCCAGGTTTGACTTGAAATACATGATTATATATTATATATATATCCACATAAGGCTGACCTGCAATATTTTGAATTCATGGACTGTAATATTTGTAAGCTGGTAACTTTTAATAAACAATGCATAATTAGTAGAAAAACTTCATATTTCCATAAAAACTACAAAGAAAAGCTTAACTGGATCTGAAATGTGGTAATCCCATTTGTTTCTTTATGGGTGATAATACATGTTTATAAATCTTTACAGAAAGTGTTCGTTTCAATTGCAAGGATGCATGTGCATGCACGTGTTTTTGCATCCCCGCACAGATTATTGTGCAATGTGCTTCAAATGCAATAACTAAATAACTAAATATTTTGTGCATATGGATGTCTTGCATCAGGCTCTGTGGGGACCAGCGGACTCTCCATCTTGATTTTTGAACGTTAGACAGTAGTCTGTGCTTTCATTCATCTCAATTCATTCACCAGCCGGAGTATGAGCGAGCCCATGTTCTCATTAAGGACTTTACGGATCGCTGGAGAGGGGGTCCGTAATTTCTGAGCCGCTCAATCTTTGCCAAATAAAGGGATTTGGGAGTGAGCAACTCAAGAGTCAACAAAGTGCTTGAACCCTCCATTGCGCAGCGTCAGATTAAGTTATTGAATTATGCACTCACGGGTCCCATCGAAGCGCGTGGCGATGGTGTCCAGGAAGGTGTTCTGTGGCGCGATCAGACCCCTCATCACCGGCATCCGGGAGCGGGTCGAGCCGCGTCTCTCCCGGCGCTCCGAGCCATGGCTCTCCCCGGCGGGGGCGGTAACGAAGCCCGGCAGGAACCTAGAGGAAGCCCCCGGCGCTCCTCCTAGCCCCTGTAGGAGGGCGCCGAGTCGAGACACCCGGGGCTCCACGGTCCCGAACCGACCACCGAACAGGTGATCGTGGCTCACGGCGGGAGAGAGGAGCCGCTGGAGGCGGAGAAGGGTGAGGACGCAGGGATGGAGAGACCACGCTGAGGATGGTCACATTTACGCACGGATGTACCGCAATGCAATCCCTCTCTCCTCCTCCTCTTCCTCACTCACACAAACACTTTCTTTCCTCTCCAAACAGTCACACACTTCAGCAGCATAGGCTAAACAAGCTTTTTCATTCACTCCCTCCTTTCTTTCTCCCACTCTTCCTGCGCTCCCCTCTCCTTTCTGTCCAAATCCATATCAGATCAGTTTCTCCTCACCTCTCCTGCTTGATGTTCTGATTCAGGCGCGTGAGTTAAATCAAACTGTCACATTGTCCTTATTATTTTGGGTACGGCTTATACATTAATGAAACGTTTTGAGCGCTGGCTGCCGTGTTTCACACTTGAAGCTGCAAATTTTGTCACTGCGAGGACAGAATGAATCATTTAGTCAAGATGAGCAAACAAATTCACGACCACATCTCATTTACTGCACATATTGTGATGCATCTATATGCAAAAGCCTGAAATACAGCAGTCAGCATGTTAAGTGAGATTTATATGGAGTTTACATGTGAGTCGTGTGCAGTTGTGTTTCATACAGTGGATTTATATGAATTTGAAAGTTAAGAAATGACTATAAATCAGAGGTTTTCATGGTTCTTCTGATGACATCACTGCAGTATTTGCTCAATGTGATTTAAATGAAACGATAAATTATTTGGAAGGGAAGGGAATTGTGTGGAATTTCCACCCAAATGAATCTCTATGCCCAGGATGCCAGGTTGTGGAAGACTGGTGGACTGCAACACAAGGAATATCTTTAGGACCAAAAGGGATCAGAAGTGTGTAGCCGAGCCTTTACGGTAAGCCATTGAGAAATCTTTCCAATTTAGAGGATTTTTCAGTCACAGTGCTGTGCTGCTATTCTCTCAAGGCAAACTGGGAGTGACCTCTTAAAATAGGGTTCAGGTTGTTGAGTTTTGCAGTGTGCATTAGTCAAGAGTTTTAACACACCATTCACAAATAAATGTTAAAGCTGAAACTCGTGCATATTCTTCATAGTGGAGGTCCTGTCCTGGGGGTGTGGTCTCCGCAGTCTCTCCCCTGCAGCTACATGGACATCTGGGTTCACTGTGAAGTAAAGATTTCACAAAACACTGATTTCACATGGAAAGACGTCAGTCTCTCTGAGCCCTCCGAGTCCCAAAGACATTAAAGCACTCACTTTTTCACAGTTGTTGCACTGTGATTGCCTCGGGATTCCCAAAGGCCTCCGTGTTCCCAGCAGTGGAAAGCAAGTACACCTCTGTTTTAATAGCTCCAAAAATACAGAAATTCACATGGCAGCTGATGACAGTGGCCATTTCACAGAGGAAAAAAGAGGACACACTAAGATTAAATTCCAAACAATGAGCATGAATTCAGCCACAGCAGATGAACTCGGCATTAAAATAGGCATGAATTAATATAAAAACCTGATTGAAAAGAAAGGTGCATATTCTCATTTGTCCAGGTAGGAGGCATCTCAGAGCTATTAAATTAGGTCAAGTGAATAGGACTTGGAAGACGTTTCGCTTATTATTCAAGTGGCTTCATCAGTTCAAACTGCAACTGAACGCCGATGAAGCCACTTGGATAAAAGAGGAAACATCGTCTATGTCGAGTCCTAATTGAACCCAGAATCAATGATTTCTGTTGAATTTGGATTCTAAGTTTGCAGTTTGTTTGCGTGAGTCAGAAAGAAAGTGCATCCAACCAGTTTGGCTCGATATAGAACAGGCCAAAAGCCCAGAGCGAAAGAGCAGACGAACCTCAGCCAAATTAAAGCATCCACACCTGCCACCGCCTGGACCGGCAACACAGACTGAAGAAAGACATTTGAGTTAATGGTACACAGGATGAAGGTGTGTGGGGGGGGGCGAGGTGAGCTCCCCAGGGAATTGCTGCAGTAGAACTCTGTCAATCAGACTGAGGTGGCTGTAAAATGGCGAGAGGAGCAAGGATTGTGGTGCGAATGGAGAAAAGAGATATTTTTTCTCCACCGTGGTTAAAATGTTAAAGTAATACATCTTGACAAGTCTTTGCAGCAGTGCTCTTCAAACCTGCTCCAGGAGAAGCACGTGTGCAGAAGCTTTGACGAATCATTCCCCCTCGAACACAATGCATCCAGAACCACCCAGAACCTCATGACAATGAGGTGTGCAGACGTCTCAAACAGCAGGCAGCAGCTCCTCAAGTCCACAGCCGGAGAACATTACTAATGTCGTCTGTGGTACAAGTAATGAAACGCTGTCATCTGGAGGAAATGAGGAAAACTATAAAACTGTAAAAGTGAAGTCAATCCTCCGTTGGAGGAAGAGTGAGTTTTATCTCAGTTCGGCTTTGAGGTTTTTATTTGATTAATTGCTTATTGCGACATTCAGACACTTTCATATGAATCCATTTTGTGAATGCTGATTTATTCATTGATTTTTTCCTGTTTTGAATTCTTTTGTGTTTATTTTTGTGTCTCTGTTTCAGCATCCTGAGTTAACACACTGCCAGCCCACCAGAGGGTAGAGGTCATATTCTTCATCAAGGGGAAGCTCCCTGTACCTGGTATCTACCTGGTAAATACCCCGCCCTGGGGTCACCCGCCAGAACCAGGTAACTGCCCCACCCTCCTCACCCTGCAGCCTGTAACCACTGAACAGCTAGAACTGATCATTTAACCAGAGACCTGACCAGACTAACAAGTTGTTGGTGCTCAGAAAAGCAGGAGAAATGATCATCGTAGGACTTTTTCAAGTGAACAGAGACAATATATTATAAGATTTATCCCATAGAACTATTGCAAAATATGGGAGTAAAAATGTTCCAAATGTACCGGTGTTAAACAGTTAGATTGAAGAAAACAAGAAGTTTGAAATAAAAGTGAAATTAAATTGAATAGTGAAGTTGAAGTGGTTTGTTTAAGCAGCTGAAATCTATCGGAAATGTTTATTCGACTTTATTATTGGATAATTTCCCACAAATGCCCCGAGTAGATTCACCCTCAGTGACTTGACTTTTCTTACACGTATTGATCGAATTGGAGTGAAGAATTGTTTGAAGAATAGTATTTCCAGAGGAGAAACCAAATATAAGCGAGGATTTAAAAAAAGAAAAATAGCCCAGTTTCAATAACATGGAGGAAAAAGGAAAATGAGAACTGATTTGGTTCAATATTGTGAATAATGGAATTTATTTGTGTCGTTTTGGGTGTTGCTATAACCGTGTTTAACCACGGGAGGGCGTCACCTCTCATTTTACCTTTCCTGAGGTGGATCTCGACGTTGACAAGCGTCTCGTGAAGGTGCAAGAATGAGGCTGCTCACAGGGAGGAGACGCCATCTTGTGGTCAACTAAGGTCGTTGCAATACCAAATGACACAAAAAGACAAATACATCCCATAACTCACATTATGGAACCAAATCCGTTCTCATTTTTCTTTTACCTCCATGTTTTTGACAATTGAATAGAATTTTTTATAATTATCCTTTTTATTTGATTTCTTCCTCAGGAAACAACATTCTTCTCACAATTCTTCCTCCCTTGTTGGGTCTTTGGTTATTAGTTCCATTCCCTTTGTCTCTGAAAATAGTGGCTCAGCTGTAAATATTTAAGTGCTGGCATGAATATCATTCAGCACTTTAATAAGAGCGGTTTCAGTGCTGTGGTTCGCCATAAATCCAGACTGAAAATCATAGAAGTATCAAAAGCATTAAGTTGTATAAAACTGCCTCTCCAGTAATCTTACCAAAAGCCAGGTTTGCAGTGACATTTCTATTTGGAAATACTTGGTGGTGCAAGATTTTATTTCAGGTCTCATCTTGACAACAGCAACAACATTATGGCAATCGTATCCATATGTAGTGATCCAAAAAAATTATAAAGTCTACTTCAGCAAGGAAGGGGACCCATGACTCCCAGGTGAGCGGCAAGAATTCTACCTTTGGACCAACAGAGGATGTTTATGAGTTCAGGATTATTATGAATTAAGAATTCTGTGACCACATCACTCAGTTTATGTCAGTGACACACAAAAAAAAAAAAAAAGACCCAAAAAATCCTGATGATGTTCTGCATTAGTTGTATTTTCAGTGGAATGAATCGGTTTAGTTCTGGTGTAAAGTCTATTATGACGAAACAACAAGCTTTTTCCAGTTGTCTCTTTCCAAATAGAAATGTAGACATGCTTTACTGTTTAGAACAAGTAATTATTCCCATTATGTCCCCGGCTAGCTCAGGTGGTGGAGTATGAGATTCACAATCTCAAGGTAGTGGGTTCATGTCCCACGCTGGGCGCCACCTTCCCGTGGGCTCACCACCTGCAGGAAAGGTTCTTAATCATTGCAATGTGATCTGGGTGACGGAGCTCAGACTGCCACCCAGAAATCTATAAGTGGGAGAAGATGGATGGATTATTTCTATTAGTTAATCTTCATTTTTATTTCCTTTTTCTGTTAGATGAATGAACTTTGGCTCAAGACTGTAAGTAAATTTGAAGAGTGGTGCAACCCGAACTTCTCCACTTCTGAACATTGTATTTTGTCAAAAAGTTAATTTACAAAAAGCTGGTTATTGGCTTCAGCTTATTATATTGTGAAGTCATATACCTCACTCTGGCCTCAAAACCAATTTGAAGAACATTAACAACAATCACAGATTGAACCTTTTTGTACTCCTACTTAATGTACCATGTCTGTATTGCTTTAAACGCGCCAAACACAGATTTATTCCTATGAATCTCGCAAGTTTCCACAATTACCGCATTTGAAACGATTGCCTATTAGAAGTTTTACTTTGAATGAGCTAACAGGAACTGTTGTGCCGTTGCTAATTTCTTAACTTTACTCTTGGTTGTCGTTTCCCCTTGTGGCCACCAGAGGGCGACTCGTCAATATTACAAGGCCGTGACAGAGAAGGTGAGAGCAGCGTGTTAAATGGTGGAGATTTGAGTTAATGAGCTTCGATAAACGATTGAAAGTTTATTACAAATGTTTGATGGACCATGTACATGAACCAGACTGTACACTAGTTCACCCAGTGTCTCCATAAATGATCAAGAATGGTTCCTGATTGTTGCCTCGGTATGAAGACGGCTCCTCATCAAGGCTCGTTTTTCGCCCTCTGGTGGACACATGTAGGAATTACAGCAGTCCAATCGACAGGACTTCTTCCTGCTGGGAACAGGTGAGTCTGTGAACGAAAACAGCTTGAACTATTTTATAAAAGCCCCCAGCTCAGTTGATAGAGCATAAGCCTAACAATCTCAAGGTTGTGGGTTCATGTCCCATGCCAGGCACCACCTTCCTGGGGGCTCACCACCCAGGAAGGGTTCTTAATTGGTGCAATGTGATCTGAGTGACAGTGCTCAGACTGCCACCCCCGCGACCCAGAAACAGATAAGCGGGAGAAAATGGATGATATTTCTCAAATGCAATTTTAATTTGATTTTGATTTCCTCAATTTAAAAAAAGAGAATAATTAGGATTTTGCAGTAATTATGAATGAGGCGAGATTATTGGACCATAAAAATATTATCATAAAATAATGAATGCCATATCTATTTTTTTGTCAAATATTACCAAAAAAATTCAGTTAAATTGTATTTCTGAAACGTCAAATACAACACAGTTATTTCAAGGCACTTTTACAGAAATAAACAACAACATTTGTACATGAGCAAGTAGTAGAGAGGGTGGATAAGAAATACTCCCTTTTAACAGGAGGAAACATTTGCATTGTGTTAAAATACAAACGAGAAGTGATTTGGTTCAATAATGTGACTCATGTTTTTTGGGTCATTTGGTATTGCTATGACCTTGTTTGACCACATGAGGGCGTCTCCGCCCAGTGAGCAGCGACACGAAACTCAGGAAGGGAGCAAGAATGAAGCTGCTCACTGGGCGGAGACGCCCTCCTGTGGTCAAACGAGGTCATAGCATAGTTATACTAAGTGTCAAAGACAAAGAAAGTTAGATAAATTCCATACGTCACAATAATGACCCAAATCACTTCTCATTTTTATTTTACCTCCATGTTATTGACACTTGAGTTAAAATAGACATTTTTGAAATCATCCCTTTATTAGTGTGATTAAATATAAATCTTTTCTTTTCCCCATAATTTATTACAGTCACACAGATATTCTCACTTCATTCTGTTTCAGGGATTTTTATAAAAAAAAAATTCCTGTTCTCTTCTAATTACATTTCAGTCTTTAAATTAAATTGTACGTTAATTTGAGCGAGTTTTATTCGGATCATTAATTCTTTTTTGATTTCACTTCATGTTCTCCTCTTCCTGCTCCTCCTTGACCGCTCTGTGTCTCCATGTCGTCTCACAATCAATTTCAGTTCTCTTATTAATCATCTGGTGACGTTGCGCTGTTGAACAACACTGTCTCTTATTGTGAAGGTCCTCAGAGAGTGGTGGAGGGACCCCCGGAGCTGGGCCGGGCCGGGCGGAGCGTCCAAAAAACCCCCAGAGGGGGGCGGAGCTCGGCGGCGGTCTCAGCGCAGCGTTTTGTGCCACAGGTCGAAGCAGGGCACGGCGTGCAGCCGCACGAACTTGTTGCCGCTGCCCGAACATTCCAGGCAGCCGTACACCGTCTCCCGCCGCTGGTTGCCCATCCCACACAGTGCGCACGGACCCTTACGCACGTTGTGCTTGAGCAGGTTGACGCGCGTGTGCGCGCTCTCCCTCAGGTACGCCGTGGACACGTCTGTCATGCTCGCCGCCTTCTCCAGGTAGTCTGTCACCACGTCGTCCATGTAGCTCTCGGAGTGCGTCAGCTCCTCAAGTGTCGGCTCTGGTCACACAAAACAACGGTCAGAGACTCTGGCTCCGCCTCCTACAGGCCTCCGCCCTCCGGAGGAGCTCCTCCCACCGACCTGATCTGAAGGGGTTCCCGTAGATGATGCCAGACAGGAAGCGGCGCAGGCGCCCCATGGAGAACTGCCCCAGGAATCCGCCCAACTGCTCGCCGATCTGCTCGCGCTCGAAGCCGCCCTGAGAGCCCGGCGCCACGCAGATTTCTGAGGAAGATGAGAGGAAGACGACATCACAATCAGAGGTTTTTGATTCAATATTTCCCGTGTGTGTGTGTGTGTGTATGTGTCTTACCCAGCGTTCCGTCCAGCCGTACAAACAGTGGACACACCGTGAAGGCGATGGTCGTGTGAGCCGGGATGACGACGGCTTTGTCTCGTCCTCCAACGCTTCTGCTGTCGTCCATCTGGAACTGAAGCAGGAAGGCGTGTGTGTTCTGAAGGTGTGTGTGTGTGTGTGTGTGTGTGTGTGTGTGTGTGTGTGTGTGTGTGTGTGTGTGTGTGTGTGTGTGTGTGTGTGTTAAAGCAGGAGGTTGGTGCAGGAGGGTGGTGCATGTTACCCTCATGGTGGTCCCTCTCATGCCGGCGTGCACCGTCAGCGAGCACTGGCGCGTGGTCCGGATGCTCTCCACCACCACACACAGGACGCTGCGGCCGCTCTCCTTCGACTGGCGCACCAGACAATGGTCCAACTCCACCTTCCTACACACACACGCACGCACGCACACACACACACACACACACATGGCGTAACTTCCTAAAAAGAAACACTGTTCTGCTGCCGCTTGGCATGCTGGGATACCTGGTGCCGAGCTCACGCAGCAGCGCGGGAACCTCCAGCTCATGTTTGGTGACGATGCCGAACGAAGCTTTAACGGCGACCTGGTGGGAGCCGCTGACGTTGAAGCCCACGTCGCTGATGAGCTGGTTGCCCGAGCGGCCGCCCAGCGCCACGTCCGACTGGTCCTCGTAGTTCAGCAGCTGATAGGACGACACGCCTGCAGGGGGCGGGGCATCCGTCAGTACCGACCCTCTCACAGGTGATCAATGACGCTACGAAAAGCAACGTTTATGGCGTTTTGCTACCAGCATCATCCTCACCTCCACCAGGGGGTGGAGCTGAATCAACCGTTCCTATGGCAACAGAGGAGCAACCACAGGTAGTCTTACTTATTTGGGATCCACTGTACCTGCTGCGATCTCCTTGTCTCCCACCAGGATGTCTTTGAGGGAGAAGGCGGTGGAGGCGTAGCGGCTCTTCCTCCAGAAGCGCCTCCTCCTCTTCCTGAAGCTCACCAGGCTGAGCGGCTGGTAGCGGTCCGCCTCGCTCAGGCTGGGGACGGGGATCAGACGGCCCGTATCGCCCACCTGCTTCACAAAGTTTTTCGTGGCGGCGGCGAACATGTCGGAGCGCCTCTGCACGGGGAACTGTCCCGGCCCGGCGGCGGCAGCTCGTCAATAATGCAGCCGCTGCGTAACTCGATGCCAGAACACCTCCGTGCTCACCTGATCCTCCTCCTCCGACGCCATCATGTGACCAACACAACAGGTCAGCGCCGCACGCTGAAGAGAGTGAGAAACCAAGTACTGACACATGATGAAATTATACAACATGCATGAACTTCTTCCACTGATCATTTCAAGAACATTAACCCAGACGACTCAAGTGTCCTGTGACCTCGCAGCTCACGCTGGAAGCTCTCGGCCTGTCGTTCAGCTCTCCACTGATCAAATCGTTCTGTAGACTCTTTATTTACAAGCTGCCAATGAATGTGAAGCATGAAAGTCTCTGATTAAGCACAAGTGTGTGTGTGGTTGTAAAGCTCACACAGTGAGAATGAAAGTGGATGTTTCAAATCTTAGATGAGGAGACCTTTGATAGTAAACATCGGACATAAAGACTTAAATACACCAGGATAAACAGGTTGAGGGTCAAAGGTACTTGTTGGTGTACAGCTTTAGTCTGCTACCCTCACTTTGGAAGATACAGACAGATGAGGGTTCAATTCCTCCTGTTCACATATTATATTATTTAATCATACTCATTTTCCAATATCCAATATTGAAGAAGGTGTAGAATTAAATAATTTAACTTACACTGCATCTGAGGGTCGCACTTCTACCTCGTTTACATCGTCATTTGAGAAGTTTTTCTCTGAAGGACCAAACAGGAAGTGTTACGCTGATGCTAAACTTTCTGATTTAACTTGTTGTGGTTTCCACTTGTGACCACCAGAGGGCGAAAGTCCACTCATCAGAGCTGTTTCGAACTGGAATAATTATATTATTTTTCAGCCTGCTTTTTATTTCTTCTCCATTTTCACTTCATTTTTACGCAATTATCTGACCTGTCTACTCCGTACAATAAAAAAAACACTGGTTATTCATTTAGACTTGTTTTGTTGTTTTTCATTGTCCAGAAAAGCAACGCTCTCATAAATCGCACCGTGATTGGATGAGAAATATAAACATATACCATTCTGATATCTTATTGGTTGGTACGATCCGTCACCCCTGACCATGAATGACGTCGAGCCAGCCAATCCCGTGCATTATCCAAATGAGCCACATGTGCGCCGAAGGACGCGAAGTGGAGAAGTGGAGTCAAAGTGGCCACCAAGCTAAGAGTGAATCCCCGGCACACGTTGTGTTTACATCCAGGAAGGTGTCACTCTGAGAGGAGGGTGCTGGAGCAGCGGGCAGTGGACCCGAACGCGACCGCAGCTGAGGATCCAGTGAAGAGCAGCACGTGCTGAGATGACGTTAGCCGCTGGATAGATAGATAGATAGATCGATCGATCGATCGATCGATGGATGAATGGTGCTTTTTTTCAATCTGAGATATTTCCTGTTTGCATGGTCAGGCAAAAGTTCTCTGTGTCTTCAATGATTTATCTGTTTTATGTATTTGCTGTTGATGGATGGTTAATTTTTCATTTGCACCGATTACTTGTCGATAGGCTCTACCTGACATTTATTCAGTCGATTGGTGCATTAGATTGGTGCCAGTTATTGTGTCTGCGTTGTGTTCTAGAATATCGTGCATCAGTTGCGCATTGAGTTGTTGGAGTTTTACCAAACGGTGGGTGTGAATGGAACAGGGAGCAGTGGGTGTATCACTTCATGTCCAGGATCAAATGAAGTTAGAATCAGTGACAGATGAGGTGTGACTGTGATTTGTACTCCACAAGACAGGGGAGACCCAAAATATCAAATGTTTTGCCGGGTCTGATGTGTGTGCTAAGTTTAGTAACTTTTCTAGTTCGGCCCTGGCATGTGTTGAATATAGAAAAACAAACTTTAAATACTTTCATATATTGATAAATACATGTATAGAATAAATTAAAAACTAATGTGTAGGTGCATCAGTGAATACAAAATATCCTTAATACCAAAATGTTGTAATTCTTTCCTTTATTTTAGAAGTACTGGAAGTACATTTTAGCCATTATTTATCTTGGTAATCTTTAAAACACACATAACCGCAATTTGAACTCTATGATCGGTTCTTTGCATTTTAACTTTTTCTTGTGGTTTCATCCATTTTTTTCAATTTTTAACCTTTTAAGTAATTGTAGTTCTTTTCCTTCATAGCTGCTGTGACAGAGGAGGAAACTGGTTTCTGTATTCAATTTAAAAACGTAAGAACCAAATATAATGTAAATACTGTTTATTGTTATTGAAGATACTTCTGAAAATAGATTGAGATTTTCTTTTTCATGCAGCTTCTTGTGGTGTTATGTTTGTAATGAGCCACCAGGGGGCGCCACATACTATCAGGATCTGTGATGAAGGACTGTAGAAATGATCCTGCTTGGAGAAACACGAAGGTAAAAACAAAACCTTTCATTGAGTCAGAGGGAGTGATGTTTATCTGTGAGGAGTCCAGTTTGTTCTGGAAGTCTCTGAATGTGTTGTTGATTTTCTTCAGGGTCATGAGTAGGCCTGGGCGATAAACCCAAAATTTACTAATACCAAAATTTACGAAAATTACCGACGTCATTTTGCCCATTTCGGTATATTCGGAGTTCAAAAACCCTTGTGGCATCGCATACGCTGTGCAGCGTACGTTTGACATGCCTCGTTTACGATGACGTAGCGGGACGGTGCTTGCACGCTGAGACTTCAATTTCACCAGATCTGGTCAGAGCACATTCTAAGCTTCATACTGGGTCTTTAAATGGTGTTGATAGGCCAATTAAAACCAGATTTATGATGAAAACTAAACGTGATGTGTGTCAGCCGCACTCGGTGAGTGGTTGGAGCCGTTAAAAAACATTATTTTATTTATTTGTGAATGATTTATGATCAATCACAGTTTCTACGCATTCTAGATATGTAGATCTATATCTTCAATGTAGCTCTATGTAACGCAACGAAAGTGTTCCATGTTCACATGTTGCGGCGCAAACGTGATTTGTTTTTCGCTGCGTACTTTTCCTCCGCGGTGTAAAAGTCACTAACGTTCCATTTGAAGGCGATCGGAGGAGGCTAGTCTGGATTAACTGATGATAATCCCTGACATTTTGTATGTCGGGGAACCCAACCTTCTTCTTCCCCCACAGAGTTTTACAAGAAGCCCCTCACACCGGTGGCCAACCGGCCGCAGCCCAACGGCGACGCCCACGACATCGTAGTTTAGCGCCGCTTGAGGTTGACTCTCCATCAATCAAATTCTTTGCTTTGTGGCCCAAGTGGGCGGCCTGTGACCGGAGGACAGAGGTGGACCGGGGGGGGGGGGGGGGACAGAGCGGGACGTGAAGCGGACTCAAACCGTCTCCCGACCGTAAAGTGAGAGCGATGCTCTCTCTGTTACAAAGTGATGTAAATATAACCTGTACACGTCGCCATTAATGCCCATATTTCATATACAGTTTATTTTGTTTTGTTTATTGTGTACTATAGCCTATAACCCTATACCATCATTTCTGAACTATTTCCATCATCCTCCCAATTTTTAATATTTTCATCATTTTTGGTCTTACTATGGTTATAGTAAACACCACTGTCATTTGAGTGACCCATCAAGGGATTGATTCCTGGTCATTGTGCATCAGCTTTAATATTATGTTATACGTGAGTATAATACTGAACCAGTTCTGACATCAATGAGACAGAGCGATGCCTCAGATGGAAGCACGGCTCACAGAAGTTGCTGTCAAGGGTCCAAGTCCAGGTTGCATACCTGGAACAAGTCACTGCATTTAAAAGTTGGTGCAGAAATATTGTGCTTTGCTGTTCTCCACTCAAAGCATGAAAAGCTGTAATGAAGAGCAGCAGTTTGTGAGGATGTGTAGCTCACACAGTCAGGATGGAGCTTTGTGTTTGAGAGGTCACGGTTCAAGTCTTTGATGTGTCAAATTTTGATGGTGAAAACTAAAACCGAAGACTTAAATACTCCAGGAGAAGTGTTCTGTGTATCCAGGTGCTTGTGGCGCAGTGGTTTGGTCTGGGTTCCTCACTGCAGAGGACTCAGACAGGTTCGATTCCTCCAGTACCAAGACACTTCCCCAATGCAGGAAATGGAATGGTCGGTCACAGTGGATGGTTGGTCAGGGTCATCACCATCATCCCAATTTGTACAAATTTCACCATTTTTGACCTTGACATGTTGGACCAGAGAAGCCTTACCATCATTTCTGAGATGCTCCATCATCATCCCAGTTTTTCATATTTTAAAATTTTTTGGTAAGTCTATAGCCTTACCATTATTTCTGACCCAATTCCATCATCATCCCAATTTTACTTATTTTGACCATTTTTGGTAAGGCTGTAGCCCTACCATTATTTCTGAGCCAATTCTATCATCATCTCAACTTTTAATATTTTGACCATTTTTGGTAAGGCTATAGCCCTACTATAGCCCTACCATCATTTCTGACCCAATTCCATCATCATCCCAACTTTTCTTGTTTTGACCATTTTTGGTAAGGCTATAGCCCTACTATAGCCCTACCATCATTTCTGAGCCAATTCTATCATCATCTCAACTTTTCTTATTTTGACCATTTTTGGTAAGGCTATAGCCCTACCATAATTTCTGAGCCAATTCTATCATCATCTCAACTTTTCATATTTTGACCATTTTTGGTAAGGCTATAGCCCTACTATAGCCCTACCATCATTTCTGAGCCAATTCTATCATCATCTCAACTTTTCATATTTTGACCATTTTTGGTAAGGCTATAGCCCTACTATAGCCCTACCATTATTTCTGACCCAATTCTATCATCATCCCAATTTTTCATATTTTCACCATTTTTGGTAAGGATTACCATCACTCTGTCATTCTGCATTTAAAAGTTGGTGCAGAAATACTGTGCTTTGCTGTTCTCCACTCAAAGCATGAAAAGCTGTAATGAAGAGCAGCAGTGTGTGAGGATGTGTAGCTCGCACAGTCTGGATGGGGCTTTGTGTTTGAGAGGTCACGGTTCAAGTCTTTGATGTGCCAAATTTTGATGGTCAAAACTAAAATCAAAGACTTAAATACGCCAGGAGAAGTGTTCTGTGTATCCAGGTGCTTGTGGCGCAGTGGTTTGGTCTGGGTTCCTCACTGTGGAGGACTCAGACAGACAGAGGTTCGAATCCTCCAGTACCAGGACACTTCCCCAAGTGGGGGGTGTTAGATAGCAAGGTGTTCAAGTCTTTGATGGGCCAAATTTTGATGGTCAAAACTAAAATCGAAGACTTAAATACGCCAGGAGAAGTGTTCTGTGTATCCAGGTGCTCGTGGCGTAGCGGTTTGGTCTGGGTTCCTCGCTTCGGAGGGCTCAGACAGGCGGAGGTTCAAATCCTCCAGTACCAGGACACTTCCCCAAGTGGAGGGTGTTGGATAGCAGGAATTGGAATGGTTGGGCAGGCTCGGATGGTCGGTCAGATTGGTCAGAGTGGATGGGTTGGGAGAGAGAGGGAGAGAGAGAGAGAGGGAGAGAGAGAGGGAGGATAAAAATGGCTGGCAAATGTTTTTATAAACACTTATTGTGTTTATAAAAAAAAAAAAAAACCTTTGTCATTTTTTCCCCCCTCCTACTTCCCACCCTTTTCCCTCCTCCTGTTTTGCCCACACACTCCCATTGGCTACTCAGACGATGCTCCCATTGGCTACTCAGACGATGCTCCCATTGGCTACTCAGACGACGCTCCCATTGGCTACTCAGACGACACTCCCATTGGCTACTCAGACGACGCTCCCATTGGCTACTCAGACAACGCTCCCATTGGCTTCCCGCATCTCTGAGTCTTCTGGTGATCAGGAACCACCGTGAGGAGGACTCGAACCGCCACCTGTCCACCAGCACCGAAGTGTGGATGACTGTCTTAAACCACTTGACCACCGTGTCTTCTTCTTTGCTCACTTCTCCTGGCGATTTTGTCTTTTATTTTCTACAGGTTGCACTTTGAAAATGATAAAGTTCGAACCATCAACCCTTCGCTTGATAGTCACACTCTTATCTCAAACAATAAAGAGACATAAGTTCTTCAAGTGGAATTGAACCCACGTCCTGCTGCATCAAAGAGCAGCGTCCTTCCTCACTGAGCTAAACAGGATGGTGTCGTCGGTCTCACCGATCTATGGATATAGAAACACATCAAATAGAACTTTTGGAATCAGGGTGCTCCCTGACCAGAACTTGAACCGCTGACACTTTATTACAATGAGAGCGTTGCTTCTCACTGAGCTAAACATCAGACAGGTGTCCCTCTGGACACTTCAGCCTTTGTCCTTAGTGGTTGAAGAAAAATGACCAGAGACCAACGACCTTGGTGTGGGAGACTGAGGTTCACCTCCTGTAATCCCGGGTCCTTAAAGCTAGGGTTAGGGTTAGGTTCAGTTACTGGTCTGAAGGAACTGGGTTGGCCCTGGTCTGGAAGACCAGGAACTAAATGTAGGAACTGAACAGGCCAGGAACTGAATCTAACCCGAACCCTACCTATAGGCTATGGCCTTACCATCATTTCTGACCCATTTCCATCTTCATCCCAATTTTTTACATTTTGGCCAATTATGGAGTTAGGAGATCGTGGTGGGTGGGTCCAGGTGAGGTAGGGTAGGGGAGTACAGGGAAAGAGAGGGAGGGAAAGAGAGGGAGGGGGGGAGGGAGGGGAAAAAGGGCTGGAAAATATGATTATTAACAACCCTTTTTTTGTGTTTTTAAAAAAATTACCATTGTCTTTTTTTTTTTGCCTCCCCTCTCCTCTAGTCCTACTCACCTACCCTTTCCTGTCCTGTCCTTTTACCCCACCCCATTGGCTTCCCACACGCACCCTTCGGCTTCCCACACACACCCTTCGGCTTCCCACATCTAGCCCTCTGAGTCTTCTGGTGATCAGGAACCACCGTGAGGAGGATTCAAACCACCGCCCGTCCACCAGCACCGAAGCGTGGATGACATTCTTAACCCACTTGACCACCGTGTCTTCTTCTTCTCTCACTTCTCCTGGCACTTTTGTCTTTTATTTTCTACAGGTTGCACTTTGAAAATGGTAAAGTTCGAACCATCAACCCTTCGCTTGATGTGTAAGTTTAGTGACATCAGTGCTGTCCACTTTGCTATCAGTCTGTCTCAGGGATATATGGACGAGTTCAGCTCTATAGTTACACTCTTATCTCAAATAATAAAGAGACATAAGTTCTTCAAGTGGAACAGAACCCACGTCTGCTGCACCAGGAGCAGCGTCATTCCTCACTGAGCTAAACAGGATGGTATCATAAAACAATTCCAGAAAGAGACATATAATGTCCACGATCTGAACTCCGTTAGAAACTTAAACACCTTTCTATGGATATAGAAACACATCAAATAGAACTTTTGGAATTTGTGTTTATAAAAAAATTACCATTGTCTTTTTTTTGCCACCCCTCTCCCTCCAACTTACCCTCTCCTACCTCACCCAATTAACCTCAATCTGTATTCTCAGGCCCTCTAGTGATCAGGAACCACCATGAGGAAGACTTGAACCTCTGCCTGTCCTCCAGCACCAAAGCGTGCATGACAGTCTTAAACCACTTCACCACCATGTCTTCTTCTTCTCTCACTTCTCCTGGCGCTTTTGTCTTTTATATTTTTTGCACTATGAAAATCATAAAGTCTCAAGGCCCAAAGTCCAGTCCCTCCTTGACATGTTGGACCAGAGACAGCAGAGCTTCCCACTGAGCTAAGTGTCTTATTGATGGAAAAGCAGCTCCACAGGACAGCAGGGGGGGGGGGCAGCGAGGGCCTGGAACAGCCAACTGTTGATCCCCGTCCAAGTCCAAGGTGTGTGAATATATATATTCCCTGGTGTGAAGAATATCAGTGATTTGTCTGGAAGCCTGTCAGGTTGACTCTGTGCAAAGAAAAGCTTTGATGAGCCCGTCCACTACGAGATCGCTACGTCCATTACGAGGACACCAGGAGTCGCTCTCCAAGAAACTGTTGTCAACACAAAAATGGCGTAAACAAGAATAAAAACGGCAGTCGCCACAGATTTATATTTAAAAAACCAAATATCTTGACGTTACATCACTGTTATGCAGCACGTGCAAGAAATGACTGCGAAGCTGAAGACACAGGAAACATTCACAACTAAATGAAGTCGTTTCTGTCCTCGTTCAGGAGTTACAGCTGATTTCTGATCTCCTCTGAAGTCTGATCTCCTTTAATCCAACGTCTTCATGTGGCACAAACGGAACGAAGGTCTGCAGGTCACATTTTTTGGTAAGTCTATAGCCTTACCATCATTTCTGACCCATTTCCATCATCATCCCAATTTTTCATATTTTAACATTTTTTGGTAAGTCTATAGCCTTACCATCATTTCTGACCCATTTCCATCATCATCCCATTTTTTCATATTTTCTGTCTCCATCCAACTTACCTACGTACATGACAGTCTTAAACCACTTCACCACCGCGTCTTCTGCTTCTCTCACTTCTCCTGGCGCTTTTGTCTTTTATATTTTTTGCACTTTGAAAATCATAAAGTCTCAAGGCCCAAAGTTCAGTCCCTCCTTGACATGTTGGACCAGAGACAGCAGAGCTTCCGACTGAGCCAAGTGTCTTACTGATGGAGGAGCAGCTCCACACATCTATGTAACACAAACACACAATACGGAGGATGTAGAAGAAGAGAGGTCACTGACCGGGACTTGAACCCTCGACGGGTTGCACTCAGGTACGAGGGCTCACCCACTGAGCTACAGCTCTGACACTCACACTATCTACATTTTATTTTCCTGTGGTGTGTGTCATCAGGACAGCGGGGGGGGGGGGGGGGGGGGGGGGGGGGGGGGCAGCGAGGGCCTGGAACAGCCGACTGTTGATCCCCGTCCAAGTCCAAGGTGTGTGAATGTATTTATTCCCTGGTGTGAAGAATATCAGTGATCTGTCTGGAAGCCTGTCAGGGCGACTCTCTGCAAAGAAAAGCTTTGACCACGACGACATCGCCGGTCCACATAAATGCACCGTTTCGGCTGATCATCCACACGAGGCGGCGTTTTAGAATCCCCCGAAATATTTTCTTTTTTGTAACACGGGTCACAGAGTTGTTGGGGGGGGGCAGCGCACGCCATCCCTCACTTTCATTCCTCCACTTTCTTCAGCAGTGGTGGGACATGAACCCACGACCTTGACAGTGCCAGTCTGTTGCCAGACCTGAGCCAGCCGGGGATACGATACGAGACCATCCCCAGCACTCCGCCAAAGACTGTGAGGAAATCACCTCAGACTGAAATCACCTGCGTCACTCCGCCTCCAGATCTGTGAAGACAAACGCAGAGCAGGCTGTTGAAATGAGCTCTCTTGGATTTGGAACTTTAAAAGTGCCTGTAGATCAAAACAAGAAAAGCCATTTTCACTGCAGTTTTTTAAAGATGTGAGACTATTTAATAGTTTTTTTTAGGAGGCATTGCTGGCTCTCAGGCTCTCGCCCCTCTCAGATCTGCTCTCAATAAAAAAACATGTCCACTGCCAGTTCTGTATTCTGGTGTTTATTTCTAATAAAACTGCTGGAGTTGTAAAACACCTCAGTTCCCGGGCAGCGGAGCATCTTTCCAGGGAACGACCTGCAGCAGCCGGCACCCAGCGTTTAAAACAGTAAACATAAAGGCTTTCACGAGCGGGGAATAGGTTGGAGCACCGTACTGTTAAATCACTCACTTGGCAGCAAACTGACATGAAATCTGTTTGGGCGGTTGTCAGGAGGGCCGCCATTCATCTGAAACGTAGGGTTTGGTCAACCTTTCAGCTGAAAACACCTCAAGTTCAAACTTTGGTTTCACAAAAATGATGTACATTTACACAGAAATGGCAGAAACCCTGAAAAGCATGTCATTAGTACCTGCCTCCCTAAAGACCCCAGCTCCTGTAAAATCTGCTTCAACATTCACATTGTGGACTTCAGCAGCGACAAAAGTCAAGTTTCTATGAGAATTACATTTCTATGTCATCCTGAGCCATTTTCTACTGCGTGTGTTTAAGATTTGACCAAAAGTTAGGTTGACATTCAAGACTTGGTCTCGTGAGTTCTCCCTAAACAATAACGCGCTTGTCCACAACATTCATGTATTTGTGTCCGTTGACTTTTAGCCTGATGATCAGTAGGTGAACCGTTCAAAAAGACTCTTCAGTCTTCTTATGAAGACGACTTTTAATCAGGGTTTCCTTTCAACCGTCAATATCGTGTTGATGTCCGTAACGCCACAGATGCTGTCAAACTCGCCTCCGTCTGTATGGGAGGTGTTCAAAGAGCCACACTCCACCGCACTGAGGAACCGCGGTCTGAATCCCGTCTCTCAGGGAAGACGAGAGACACATTAGCAGAGCCGACAACTTCAACCACAATGAGCACTTCGTACAAATATGTCAACCCGTCCTCCACCACAACCGGATCCGACACTTCAAATGGAAGCTCAGTGATTGATCAGGCGGGCTGAACGGCAGCGACGCTGACCTGCAATGACGAGAAGGTCAATAGAAACCCAGACCTGCCTGCCCCCCCCCCCCCCCCGTGGTCTCCTAACTAAATGTTTCACACAAGTCAGACAGGATTTCCAGTACCGTCGGTACTATGAGCTGGAAGTCCTCAGTCACTGACGTCTGCAGGGGGACACTTGTCTTCTTACTCTCACAACAAACAGTAAAACAGGAAGACATGATGCTGAACAGGAAGCATGAGGCTTCACTCACTCAATGAGGTCACTGGCTGCAGGTGTGTCTGCTGACGGACAGGTAGTGGGCGGGGCTTGTAAAAACCTGACTTTAGACACAGGGGGCGAAAAGGTTCATCTCATACATGCTTTTCCGCTTCTGGTGATGGTTGTCACATAAAACAGCAGAAGGATGTCGTCCTTCAGTTTTAACTTCAATCTTCTTTGCAGAACAAACTGGTGACAATCAGGACCGCTGTTGTAATTCCTACATCTGTCCACCAGAGGGCCTGAAACCAGGAGGAGCATTGAGAAATTTGCTCTCTGGTGGTGAAAAGTAGTAACTACTATCATTATGTAAACCAAGAAACAAACTAAAAAAGAACTTCCTGGATTAAATTTAAAGTCTGCTTTATTTAGATGGTCCATCAAATATTTGTAATAAACTTTCAATGGGTGATCAAAGCTCATTAGCTGCAATTTAGCTACAATTTCAATTTACTGTCCTGACTGCTCTTTAAACAAATGTGTATTTTTCACATGGATTCAACCTTATTAAATATGGTTTGGGCCATACAGGATTATTAATCCAAGCTGAAACTGTATTTTGGAGCAGATGAGGTGAATTTCAGCCACCAGGGGGCGCCAGAAGATCACAACAAGGTGTGAGACAACCAAATCCAAATATAACACAATAGGTTCAAGGAATGTGTCCATGTTGTGAGGAGGGCCTGAATACACCATTTGACTGAGTCAACACCTGATTAACATTTTCTAGAGATCTAGAGATTCACTGGCAGCTGAAGCCGATCCCAGTAGGAACATTACAGAGCAAAATCTCACCTGGCCAACAGGTGTTTGGAAGAACATGCAAACTGTACATAAAAAGCCATTAAAGTATATTTTACCACAAACAACATGTATATAAAAGTCTAGGTTCTTATTTTTCTATTGCAAGTAGAATTAAATATGAGCTTTTTTCTTTATTCAAGTATATATAGTTTTTCTATACAATTGTTTTTCTAGTACACATGTTTTAACTTTTGTTTTTTCACAAGTATATTACAACATTTTTTCAAGGAATGCATGTCTAAGTGAGTTTTTGTTGAAAGCTTGTAAAAGACGGTGTGTGAAAGTAGAACGCAAGAGAGTAGTCAACCTGCTCTTACCGACTTATCTACATACATTGCACATGGTGGACCGGCAGGTGGCGCTGTTACACTTCTTTACATCTCATGTTGTAAATCTAAACTCCTTAAAAGTCCAAAACACTCAACATAGATTAAAGACAGAAAATAACAAAGTCAGTGATTGAAAAAGTTATTTGTTTAATGTGAAGAAAATAAATCTCTCAAAGTGACGTAAAAAGAATAAATAAATCAGAAAATAGAAAAAACTTAAATCTCACGTGGAAACATCCAAAGAAGGAAATACAGCAGTAGGAGGTGGAGGTTTCTCTCAGCAGGATAAAACATTCAAACTATTTAAACAATTTGTTGTTGAATCTTGAAGACCAAAGAGTTAAATGAGCTCAACTTGTCCCAGAAAGAAAGTTTGTAGTTTTTCAGCTCAGTAACAACCAAACAACAGCAAACAGTTTTCTTTTCATTCTATTCTTCAAAATTTGCTTTCTCTTTACATTCTCACATTAGAAACCCTGAATCATATGCAACATTTAAAAGGATAAAACATTTAAAATAAAATCTTTATCATAAATTAACCTGTTGCAGCTGCAGCCATTCCGCTCCTTTTAAAACTGCTTGTTAGCCTTTAGCTAGTAGCATTTGCACATGTAAAATATTTTCTGGAGTGTGACTTTTTCTCTCTCCAAATTTTGGTCTTTCATCTGGTTTTAATCCTGTCGCGCTCACAAGCATCAGCACAGGCCTGGAGGATTAGCATTAGCCTTTAGCAGTGTCTAATTAGAAGACATTCACACGTCTGTTCACGTGCTGAAGAGCTGCAGTGAAAGAGAGTTCAGAAAAAGTAGTTCAAAAGAAGTAAAGCACATGTAGACGGACCATGAGGAGACGAACATTCATCGGCACATCGGCCTCAGTCAACCAGATAAGCTCCTCCCACTGTGTCATGATATCATCCTGGCTCAGACTCCTCCCCCGCTACGGTCCACTGTCACCGGACCCCGCTGGTCCAGAGTCTCCTCCGCCGTCTTCATCAGGATGGCGAGTCGGCTGTCGGACACCTGGCCCTTCTTCACCGCGCTCATCAGCTGCACAGGAAGCAGAGCGAGTCAGAACGAGTCTCGCAGAGAGTCGAAGAGTCAGTGGGGAAGTCACGAGTCAGTCAATGCAAGACGGAGCGACTCATAACGAATCAAAGAAATGAGTCCGACTGAGTTAACATGAGTCAGAGTGCTGCAGAGACAGATGGAACACTGTAGGAGAGAGACCCCTCTTCCAACCCCAAACCCCCCCCGCCCAGGTTTAAAACCAGACCAGCACCAGGTGTTGAGTCCTGCGGGTGTTTAAGCTGAACCGATAAAGCTAAAAGTGAAGTGATCAAAACAAAGTGACTGTTTATGACTCATTCACCACACTAACATCTGACCATGTATGTGGCCCGTTCATATAAAACTACATTTCAATCTTCTTGTGTAAATTGCTCTTGTGTCTTCAGATGACTCCGTTGTTTTTGGTGCTTTATAAATAAAACAATCATTTATGGTGTCTTTGTCCTGCCTGTTTAAAACGCTGCCAGGGTTTGACTGAAGAGCCTTCAGGAATGCTTCATCACTTCCAACCATTTAAAATATGCTGAGAGGGCTTAAAAATGCAGAAAACTTGTACATATCAACCTTTACTTTGAAAATTACGTGTGCCTGTTTGTTTGTTTGTTTGAGACTCAGTGCAGCTTGAACACCACTGTTTTAGTCTTGTCCTCCCACCACAGTTCTTGAACACCAGTACTCCACCTGTTTGAGCTCTCTGAGACGTCCACCCCAGGCGTGCGCACACACGCAAACAGACACACACACACACGCATTGTGTCATTATCAGGCTGCAGCAGTAATCCAGGGTGCCTTGAGGCAGAGCTTCTCTGTATTGTGAGTTCTGACCTCAGACTTCCTCTCACAGTGACGCTCTGCTCTCCTGTGCAGCTTCACACACACACACACACACACACACGCGCGCGCGCGCACACACACAAGCTCACAGCTTCTGTTCATTCATCCAGGAGAATATCACCATCAATCTGCATGTTTTAGCTGAGTGTGTGTACCTGCAGGAATTCGTCGATCTCCACCTGTCCGTTTTTGTTTAAGTCGACCTCGTTGAGGATTTCATGCAGAGCGTTTTCATCAATGTGAACGTTGATGCTCTGCAGAGTCACAAGTCACCATCAGGGGGCAGTAAGAGGACAGGAACTGACAAAAGGAGGCAGGAAGAGAGAAGGAGAGGAGAGATGAGGTGCAGACTCACCTCTAACACCTGCTGCACATCCACTGTGGTGATGAATCCTTTACTCTCTTTGTCAAACTTGTGGAAACGCTTCTTGTACCTGACGAGAAACACATTCACCTCACATTAAACACAGTCTCTTTATATTCACCTCTGGTTAAACAGTTTGTTAATATTTACCTCAGATCAAACACGGTATGTTTATATTTACCTCGCCACTTCCTGATTGTCCAGGTTGATCTCAGAGGTCTTTGTGAGCTGCTCAGATCGAGATCTGTAACCCATCTCATAGTACAGAAACTTCCTCGCCGACTCCAGCTCCGCCTGAGAATAACAACCACACAGATTAACCAGAGAGAAAAAAAGATTTTGCAATTAGAAATAACTGGTAACTGTAATGGATTACTCATTTATCACTTGTGATTGTGAGCAGAGGAATCGAACCGTGACACCGTACCGTCCTCCGCTCCTGGCTCCAGCCCAGTTCTTGGCCCATGATGGAGACGATGCGTGGCAGCGCCTCGTCAGCCGCCTGCACGTTCAGGAAGCCCAGACGAGTCCGCCGAGCGAGCACGTCGATGGCAGTGCAGGCGTACTCTCTGATGGAGTAGATCACCTGTACGAGAACAGACACGTTACACTACACTCAGTAATAGATTACCTGTAGGAGCACACATGCACATTACACTGCATTCAGTAATAGATTACCTCACTCTCAATGTAGGGGAACTCTGACACCAGCCTCTTTCCTACGATTGGCCAGCGCTGACCCGTCACCTGAGCCATCTTAGCAACATCAAACGCTCTCGCACCGTATGTCGAGGCCAGATGCTGAGCCACCTGAGGAGGAGGAAGAGGAGGAAGAGGATGAGGTATGTAATCTGATATATTTAACATGCGTCAAATCAAATCCCAATTTTCTGATTAGCAGATCACAATGTCTTGCATCACAATTTCACTTTATATTTAATGAATCACCAAGCGTGCCGATACATTTCTGACAGAAAAGGTACTTTGGAGGTATATTTCATACATCTATATATTTAGAGGGAGTTTGTGAGAATCACATCTGACCTCCTTCTCCAAGCCGTAGTCCTGCACCAGTCGGATGTAGAGGGTGGGGGTCCATCCTTTTGCCCCTTCCAGCATCAAACCCACCGTCTTGCAGGGCTCGGCCCGGAGGCCGTGCGCTTTGACCGCTGCGTCCAGCGTCTCCTCCGCCATGGAGCGGTAGGTGGTCCACTTCCCCCCTGAAACAGGAAGCAGACGTTAGCGCAGCAAAGAGTGGGCGGGCTCAGAGAATGAGAGACAGACTGACCGGCGATGGTGACCAGTCCGCTGTCGCTGATGCTGACCACGTGGTTTCTGCAGATGGACTGAGTGTCTTTAGAGCTCGGATCGGTCACCAGGGGACGGATGCCGCTCCACGCTGCCAGTACGTCACCTCTGCGCACTACACACACACACACACGGTCAAACTGTCAGTTATCACCAGTCTCATACGGACGCCTCTGATCATGGACACCGACTGGGAGCCCACCTTCCACGTCAGGGCTCAGGTAGTTGCGGACCTCCGTCAGGATGAAGTTGATGTCGTCCTCTCCGGGGATGGGATGGGCCGTCACCTGCGTGGGAGTGTCTGTGGTCCCAGCAATGGTCATGTTCTCCCACGGCAGGAAGAAGATGACCCGGCCGTCGCTGGTAGCTGGATCCAGCAGACCCATGTTGTCAGGACTGACAAGAGGAACCAGAAGCCAAAGGTCAACCATCATGTTTACATCTGATTGAAGGTGAAGGGCATCACCAACAAATGGGGAAAAATAGGTTAGGTACTCATGGTGTGCACAGACCAGCTCACAGAGGTTTTCATAATTATTTTGTGTTTTCAGGAAACTGGGATCTGTGATGGTTGTTTCTGAAAATCCTATTCGAGAGTGTTCTCATAGAGATTAGTCATTTCTTGGCTGCCCCTGAACATACCACGTGTTGGTTGCTAGGTTACCTGTAGTATCCGGGGATAACGATGTGGACGCCGGCACTGGGCTGGCAGATGTTCTCCGTCTTCTGGTTGTCCATTTTCCGCAGAGAGTCAGTGAAGGGGCCGGTCGCGTTGATCACACATTTAGCCTTCACGTCAAACTCCTCCCCTGTGACATCCCAGAGAAACACCAATCAGCTCACATAACATCTCAGTCCAATCGTGTAAGGTCCCTCCGTCCAGTCACTCAATGTCTCCATCCACTCAGGCCAGATGTGTCTGTCCGTTCACTTCCTGTTCTTTCCCAGTAAAAGCACGGGAGAGGAGGCGAGGCTCACCCGTGACGACGTCCCGGCAGCGAGCGCCGCACACCTTGTCCTGGCCGCTGAGCGGGTCTTTGGTCTTCAGCAGGTGGACCACCTCGGTGTAGTTGGCTGTGGTGGCTCCAAAGCGTGCGGCAGTGAGGGCGATGGCCAGGTTCATGCGGGCGTCATTGTGCTGGCCTGAAGGACACGTTAACGAGTGTTTGGTGCATTCACAGAGAGCCACATGCTGAATGCATCCGACTCTGTCACTCTCTGCTGACATGCACAGTTGGCTTGCTGCTGGACTCACCGTCGTAGTAAACGATGGCGCCCACCAGCTTGTCCTTCTTGAGCATGGGGAAGAGCTCCAGAGCTTTGGACTTGCTGAGGACGTAGCTGCTCTTCAGGCACTGGATCCCAGCCACCAGGTCATACATCTTGATCCCAGCCCAGAAATAAGGCAGCTGCCACCACCTGAGAACCACACACAGTCACCAACGTCTCACACGCACACAAAAACATGCTCACTCTCTGTTAGGAGTCTTACTTATAAACAGGAAGCATGATGGGTAACGGGGCCGATAGGTGGGGGGCGATCTCCAGCAGGTTAGCTCGCTCATGAAGGGCTTCTTTCACCATCATGTACTGTGAGAATAAAGATTGAAAACGTTTATTGTGTGGAAGCAGCTATAATTGCTAAAAGGCATGACTGCGCTTCCTGTAATGCTAATGAGCAGGAACCTGTTCGTAGTCCAGCTGCATGATGGCCTTCTGCAGGTAGCGCACGCCGCCATGGATCAACTTGGTGCTGCGGCTGCTGGTTCCCGAGGAGAAGTCGTTCCTCTCCACCATAGCCGTCTTCAGGTCTGAGGAGGAGGAGTCACACGCAAAGCGCACGTTCAAGCGCCTGCTTCAGCTGGTTTGTAAGTGTCAGCATACTCAACTTACTGCGAGTGACGGCGTCTAAGGCACATCCTGCCCCTGTAGCCCCGCCTCCGACCACCAGCACGTCAAACTCCGGCGTGTTTCTAAGTGACTCTAGCTGGGCGCGCCGTGACGGGAGCTCATCGGCGAAGGGAACGTTGAGCTCGGCCTCCGCGGCAACGCGAGCAAGCCGAGCCTTAAGAGGACACACAGATAGAGACGCAGTGAGACTCGGCGCCTGAACGCACCACGGAGCTCTACGTCACTGCAACACTCCGCCTGGGAGGCATTCAGGGACCTCATCAACACTCTGAGGCGTTCAGGGACCTTGCCTATGCAACAGCACACTTGCTACTGGTACTGGTGGAGTTCCAGTTCCTGTTACAAGTACAGATTACAGATTACTTAATCTTACAGGTCTAATTAGACCAGATTTCATTCTCTATTCAATGCAGAAGGAAGGAATAGAAAAGAGAACAAACAGTTATGGTCTTATCCAACTGAAAATGCCGTTTTCTGGTGGCTCTGTAGATTTAAACACTTTAAACGCTTCACAGGTAAGTGTTGCTCACAAGAAGTAGCTTCTTTAAAACGAAGCAGCAATAGACAGCATGCGGACAGGAAGTTGTGTCTAACAGGAAGCAGTGGGTGGTGGAGGACAGCATGCGGACAGGCTGGAGCGTCTCTAACGGGAAGCAGAGGTGGACAGCATGCGGACAGGAAGAGAATTCAGAGCGTGATCAGTTCAGGAGAAGTCATTGCTAACGAGAGCTTGGTTGGTTATTGATTGCATCAAACTGATTTCGAGCTAATGCAGCATTTGAATTGCAGATGGAGGCCGGCGTTGATCTGCGACCGTGATCGCATCATTGTCTCTGCTTTTATTCGTGATGACGCCCGTGAGCCCCCGCAATCAGGAAGTCAGAGAGCGGCGCCACACGGCTGATAGCCAGTCGGCCCCGTGCGCGTTAACGTGCGTTTGTAAATGCGGGGACAGGACGGATCATCAACAGTGATTACAGGCGTGTGTGATTAGCAGCCATTGTACAAACAATCAGCCTGATGAGGGCGGCGGCGAGCTTACCGAGCCGGGCTGCGGCGAGGACGGAGAGCGGCGACATCAGCACACCCACCGGGACACAAAACAAAGAGGTCACGTTAGACCACACCTCACCTGACCCCAACACACTGCACTGGGCCAGAGGTCAGAGGTCAGAGGGACCAAAGATGCTCCTCGCCATCAGGCTCGCCCACTTCCTGACGTGGAGCTTTTCAAAATAGTTCAATGCAAGTAGGGATGAAGGAAGAGAAGTCACATGTTGTGCTGAGCCTAAAATAAAGCAGGTCAGAGATCACAGCTGTCTGGGGCGGTGTCCTTTTTCCACAATAAAAGCATTTTGTACCACGGTTACAAGTATTCAAGAGTGGATGGGAGTAATCTGTTCCAGTCATGTCTTTTCAAAGTTACATTTTCGGTAACATTGTGAACATTCCCCAGAATCCTCGGCTGCTCGTATCACACAACTTCCTGCTTCTTCTGTGTGGCTGCTGAAACATCTCAAGCACGTCAGTGGAAACACATTCTTAGAACCAGCCAGGACACGTTTATACACACACACACACACACACACACACACACACACACACACACACACACACACACACACACACACACACACACACACACACACACACACACACACACACACACACACACACACACACACACACACACACACACACACACACACACACACACACACACACACACACACACACACACACACACACACACACACACACACACACACTACCTGTGTCTTCTTGTACTCCAGCAGCTGCCACAGGCTGAACGTGGCGCCTGCCACCCCACCGCAGACCACCGCCACACGCTTTAACACCTTCCTGAACGCCATGAGACCTGCAATCGGAGGATGGGGAGGGGGGCTTATATTCAGCTGACGAGTGAAGGACGGGTGGGGTCTGATGGGGAGGAAGGCGGAACTTCAGAAGAAAACTTGACAAACCTAACCTTTGGGGAAATTTGTTTACTACCAACTAAAAATACACACACATATATACTGTATATATAAATCAGCTGTATTTCTTGCAATAGTGAGTATTTTCACAAACAGGTGGGGAACACCTTCACAAACACTGTGTCAATTTTCATGTCAGCAGTGTTAAAACCTCATGTAGAACATGAAGTAAGTTTCACGTAGGAGCTGCTCCTTAACGTGCAGACACACACACCCGCCCAGCCTGCAGCAGCTTCTAATACATTTTCATTGTGCAGGACACAGATGGTGAAATGTCAGCACGCAGTCTGCTCTGGTTAATGACCTCCGGCAGGCAGCACCACGCCACCAAAACAGACAGCACTACTTTCACCACACAGAAAAACCCTCCATCTGTGTGCGAGAGAGAGAGGGTGAGAGAGGGACGGACGGCTGGGTCTCAGGTCCACATTAGCCTGTGTCGCAACATGTTGGGGGTCTCCTCAGGGGGACACCAGAGAGTCGACAGACAGCATCATGGTGCAATCATGGAGTCGGGAACTTGGAACTTTTACCAGTTCGGAAAAGTTACACTTCTCAGTTTACATTGAAATTACAAACCACTGTGGGGGGGAAATGACAGAAAGTAAATATGACACAATGCGTTCATGGGTCACCTGATCATTTCTACAATTATGACATGTGCTTAGCGTGTGGCATCATTCCACATTTTCTACATTCGATAACAGAGCTGGCAAACTGCCCTGTGTGTTTAAGGCCTTTACTTTTTGTACATAATGATAATGGGCGTGTTCCAGTGTTTGTCTTCTCTGTCACGTTCAGGGTCAGAGGACCAGAGATTGGGAACCAGTGAATCATCCTCGGATTGTGCCCATCAGTCTGCCTTGAGGTCAGCTGATGCCCCTCTGTGTGGTATTCCAGGCAATAAACCTCGGGCTACTTCAACAGGGCCACCTGTTCTCCTCACTGACAGACAGAACGGTATGTGTTTATAAATGTTGTCCAGCTGCTTGAACCTGAACGCCTCACACACATCAATAAAGCACCTGATCAACAGGTCTATCGGGGAAACAGAAGGTACAGTTCATCCTGCAGGGCTGTAAGTTATTAAGTCAAGTACACTCCTCGCAGGGATTGTTCCTACTGACAGCTGCTGTCACTCTCCGGCATCTCCGGGTGTGAGGAGGCCCAAACAGGAGGAACCAGGTTCGAACCCGGAGGAGAAGCTGCCTTCTTTCGGCTAACACAAACCGATGCGCGACTTTAGCCTCTCTGGCAGAAAACACACATTTTAAAGCGACTTTGAAACGTGACACGCACTCGAACTCACAGCTTTTCTTCCGGTAGGGTCGCTCCGGGGACGCAGGAAAGCCGCTGACGGTCCGAGGATCTCCGGCTTCTTGGACCTGCGTCCGACAGCTTCAACCAGGAAGCGCGGCGACGGCGCGCATAGCCAATGGGAATCAACGTGGCATGGAAGGATCCTCCAATCGGAGCGCAGAGTGGGCGGGACTTTGGCGATTACGTCAGGGTTGCGATATGGCTCAACAATGGTCTAAAAAGATGGAAATGACAAAACGAAGCAAGAAAAAAAGAGAAGGAATGAAAACATGGAGCGTAAATAAACATGTAAAAATGGAAAAGATGTAATAAAGATGGGGAAAATAGAATAAGATAAATCATAGATAAAAAATTGAAGACAAGATCAAGCAAAAAACAAAGAGGCAAAAGAGGAAAAAGAAAAAAAATGAGAAGAAAAAATAAAAAGGATTAAGAGGAGATGGGCAAAAATAAGAAAAAAAACGTAATAACTTACTAAAAATGTAATAATTTAAAAAGAAAGCAAAATATTGAAAGGGGATGAGAGCAACAGCCATTTGAAACTTAATAATTTCAAGTAAGAAAAATACATAAATCAATCTTCCCATTTTATTTTCTACCCCATTCCAAAATCGTTTTTACTTCTAATTTCGTTGTTATTTCTCAAAAAAAAAGAAGCTGGGACACTCCTACGTCCCAACTATTAGTATTTGTAATTAGTTTTTACACCCTGATTCAAACTGTAAAGGGGGAAAAAGGAAAAGAATAGAAACTCACACACACACATCACGCAGCCCACCACCCCTCTGCGCGTGCCCGGCTCTTCAGCCACGGGAGCGTGTAAAACAAAAGCTCATTGTGGGATGGTGCGGGAGTCAGTCTGCGGGCTAAGCTCAGGGCGCGTTCAGCGTGTTTCTCCCGCACACTTTGCGGTTGCAGACATGAGAATACTCATTACTGGATACTTCCACCTCCTCTCCGCTCGTTCATGAAGAAACCCGCACATTTCCTTCAGCGGGACTGTGCGTGTTTGTGTCAACAGCGCGTGGAAGATACAACCTGCAGGTAAAAACTTCTCCGTAACATTTCTCCCTCAGAGTAATAGATTACATTTCTAGGCAGAAATAAACAGAATACAGAAATATACATTATCAGAAATAACATAAAAATCTTTTTTTAAATGTAATAGTTTTTTCCACAATAACATTACATATGTATATCAAAAACACCAAAGTCACACTTAAAATACATACATTAATTACAATTTAAAGGAACAGGCAAATATATCTTTTAAAGAAAACGACACACATACACACCATCAATAAAAGTCTTAATTCGTAAAATAGGCTATCACAAAGAATCAACTGTTGATTCTTCTTTTTGTCTGTTTTTTATGACTTCAGCTCACAATAAACAAAACAAACTGCTTTTGGGACTTTTTCAGGTTTTGTGGTCGCTGTAGGTTCTCCTAAACACTCTTGTTTATATCCTGGTTCCTCTTTGCATTCTGGACATCAAACCCTCTTCCTCACAGAACCCGCCGCTCCCCGGCCGGTGTGTGGGGGTCGGTCCGGGTGTTAGGGCGGCCACCATGCCTTGCGTGCAGAGCGCGTGTGGTTCCGCTCCGCAGTGCGCTGCGGCGGAGCGCCGCTCCGATTTCCTGACGCCGGAATTCGTCAAGTTCAGCATGGATCTGACCAACAGCGAACTCTCTGCGGCCACCTCGGGGCCCGTGTTCGACCCCCCGGATGAACTGTACGGCTGCGGGTACGACGTGAAGCCGCCGTGCGTTTTCCAGGTGCCGGCAACAGCGGAGCCGCCGTGCGTAAAGATGGAGGAGCGTCACCGGCACGAAGAGCTGCTGCCTCCCCCTGGTTCAGTTTACTTCTATCGGCAGCCCTCGCTTCACCCCCTCGGCATGCACGGCCCCGGGGGGCCGCTGTGGGAGAACTCGGGTTCCGTATATGCCCTCCGCCACGACTTCCTTTCGGCCGCAGCGCGCCGGAGAGGCGCGCTGTCCCGGTTATCGCTGCTCTCCCCGAAGCACGCGCAGCTGTCCATGATACTCCCACAGAGTCCCGCGGGGCTCCCTCTGCCCCCGGAGCATTGCGGGAGCGCGGAGGGGCTGTGCGCGGTGTGTGGGGATAGCGCCGCCTGTCAGCACTACGGAGTGCGCACCTGCGAGGGCTGCAAGGGCTTCTTCAAGGTGCGTGCAAAGCCTCGTTACCGAGCCCACTTTACGCGCCTTTTACGCACAGCCTCATTTATGTCTCCCCACGCGGGAAAACAAATCCAAGACATTTTTATGAACTGTTTATATGCTTCTTGTTAAAATTTGAATTTGGAGTTTAAACTCCAAAGTTTATTTGTTTTAAAGAAAAACTCTGTGTTGCGTTTATTTGAAACCGGTCAGAACAGATGCATTTTAAGAAACGTTCAGATGGTTTTAATATTTGAAATGTTTGAGGTCATCTACATTTACCCCTTCCTTCTCGTATTTTATCTCATTCTTCACAATTTAATCACTTTTTGAGAAAATATCTACACGGATTATTAAATTATTTGAAGAACTCGCTGCCCCCTCAAAAAAGTTAAAAGAAAACAGAATATAAAATAATGTTATTAATGTGTTAAAATCTTGTTGGTTTGCTTGTATTAACATTAAAATGCATTTTGTTAAAGTCATTTGGAAGTTTGGGATTTCACTGAAATGGTGAAGCTTTAATGTGAAACACTCAAACGTTTAAAATACAGACACAGGCACACAGATCCATCTCTCATGGGCACGTTGTGAAATTATGAATGACCACGAGCCTGTATTTACCCAGACTGGCCCGGGCTGCTCAATGCATGCCTCATGGTTCTCAGAGGACCCTCAACAGGCTGCTCATCACAGCGAGGACAACCCAGGAATGACTTCAGAGAAATTAATATCTGCACAAATCAGAAACTACAGCCTCTTATTCGAAAGAAAAAAAGTGACATGTTCAGGCTGATTGAAGATTTGAAAAACCATTTTGTCTCGAAATGAAAATTTGAATCTACAAAAGATTTCTTAAATGTTTTGTTTTGTGATGAATAATAAGTAACAAATCTGTCATTTCAGACACTGAGACAAATATGTGTATGTGTGTGTGTGTGTGTGTGTGTGTGTGTAGCGTACAGTGCAGAAGAATGCTCAGTACGTGTGTGTGTCCGCTCAGAGCTGTCCAGTGGATAAACGTCGGAGGAACCGCTGTCAGTACTGTCGCTTCCAGAAGTGTCTGAGTGTGGGCATGGTGAGAGAAGGTAACCCAGCTTAACCCAGGTCCCTGAACGCATCACCAACAGAGGTCACTTTCACCCCATCACCCTGTCTCCCCCGTCTCCTCTTGTCTCGCCCTATATCTCCTCTATCGCCCCCTCTGTCTCTGTCTCCCTCCGTCTCCCCCGGTCTGCAGTGGTGAGGACAGATGGTCTGAAGGGTCGTCGGGGTCGTCTTCCCTCAAGACCTCGAGGTGGGGGGGACACTCTGCCAGACGGGGGGTCTCTGCTAAGCGCTCTGGTTCGAGCCCACGTGGAGTCGAACCCAGTGCCTTCACGTCTCGACTACTCCCAGGTGCTGCTCTCTGCTGTCTGACAGCTCGTGACTGTGGAGCTCCAGCTCACCGTGTCCCCCTACTCACCCCCCACAGTTCACGGAGCGTCCCTGCAGCCCGGCGGGAGACAACGGGCAGCACGTGCGGCGCTTCTACGACCTGCTGAGCCGCTGCATGGAGGTGACCCGGCGGTGGGCCCACAAGGTGCCCGGATTCAGCACGCTGCACACACACGACCAGGACCTCCTCTTCTACTCCTCCTTCCTGGAGCTGTTCGTTCTGCGCCTCTGCTACAGGTGCGTGCGCGCACACACACACACACACACACACACACACACACACTCATCCCATGCTGTGCTCCAGGTGCCGGCCTGCGGAGGGCGAGCTGGTCTTCTGTGACGGCTCCGTGCTGCACCGGCTGCAGGTGCTGCGGGGCTTCGGTGAGTGGATGGACGGAATCGAACAATTCTCCGCCGAGCTTCAGAGGATGAACCTGGACGTGACGTCCTTCTCCTGCATCTGCAGCCTGGCTCTGCTTACAGGTCAAGACTCTCATTATTATGTTCAAACATTACATTACTATCACATCATTTTGTTAAAGTTGTATTTCTTAATTTTGTGTTTCTTTTTGACGTTTGTGACAGAACTGCTCCAGTTGTTGAATTTTTGCTGATGTTTTTGAGAGCTCATATTAATTGAATTTGTTTTTGTATCTAATATCAGAAATACATAAAAAATTTTCATGAAAGCCTTCATGCATTGCAGGATGTACTTTATCCACAGCTTGTATTTACTATGTTGTACTTTATCGACGTCAGAATCAGGTAGCTGTTTTACGCTAGAGTCCACTAGAGGGCAGAAAACAATTAATTGGATAATACATTTATGAATATATTTAAATATTGATACAGAATTCTTTCCAGATGTTGATCAGCTGATATGTTATTATTATCATTGTTGTATATGTTGTTACGTATTATAACAGTTATTATTTTTCATTGTACTTATTGTCTATTTTTTTATTGTTATTTTTTTATTGTTTATGTTGTTATTATTATCACAGTTATTGTTTGTTTTTATTGTTATTATCTAGTAATTGAACATTGTTGTGTGCTCTGTTTGTGTATTTTTACCATAACAAGATTGTTGTAATTGTCATAGTTAGTAATTATTTCTTCAATTATTATTTTCATTGTTGTTGTTTTTATTATCGCCAGGATTTTATCATCATTATCATTATTATTATGATTCTCATTCTCATTATTATTGTTATTGTTATTTTTATTATTGCTGCTATTGGAATTATTGTTGTTTTTTGTGTATATTTGGTCTCATAAATTAAAAAACAACAACAAAAATTGTTTGTGTGCCTGTGGCTCTGTGAAATTGTGCATGTTTGTGTGACCCTGTAGAACGTCATGGTCTGAAGGAGCAGAAGAAGGTGGAGGAGCTGCGGAGACGCGTGCTGCGCTGCACGAAGGACGCCGGGGACTCCGGATCTGAGTCCGGCTCCAAGTCCGGGTTCAGCTCCGGGTCCTGGTCCTGGTCCTGGCCGGATCAGCTGTCCCGGCTGCTGCAGAGGCTGCACACGCTGTGCATCCAGGGCCTGCAGAGGATCTTCTACCTGAAGCTGGAGGACCTGGTTCCACCACCACCCATCATAGATCAGCTCTTCCTGGATACACTGCCTTTCTAGACACGTGCGCACACACACACACACTCAGAGGTACGAGATAGGAGGCGTTGAAGGTCAGAAGAATAAACTACTTGTCTGTGTTATGATCTCAACAATAAAGTACCATGTTGTGAACTTACTGAGTGAGTCGTCTCTTTATTATTATGATTACAGATTTCAATCAAATCTTTTATTGTCATAATGTATTAAAGCTTAAATCTTTAATTTAGCAGATGAAACCAGTTTTGCATGTATTTACCTATTTGAAGAAAATGTTAAATGTTATCCATAATTAAGGTTTATTCATTTTACTGATGAAATAAAATACAATTTTTAATAATGAATAACTGAATAAAACCCACATTTTTATCTAACTGAGTGTGTGCGTGATGCTGTCTGTCCTTTGTTCAGCGCTTTGGTGTGATGCGACATTAAAGACTCCGACGTCCTGCATGTCAGAGGAAGGATAGATTCCATGAATGCATCATTTGCATCACAAATGGACAAACAGGAAGAAGAGGAGGAGGAGGATGAGTTCCGACACATTTCAAATGTCTGATTCACCTTGTGGGGTACTGACAGGGCACTTCCTGCCGCTGGTCAGAGTTCCTACAGACTGCGAAGGTCTCGTCACTGTTCTTCTTTCTATGAAAACTTTGTGGGTTTGCTTTGATTCAGAATCGATGATACTCCTCTGAGAGAAGCAGTTTTCATGACACTCACACTCCTTTTCAGGTAATCTCTCCATCACTCAGTAATTGGAGGGATTACACTTTCTTATTTTTGAGGGTGAGGCTATTGGGGACCTCCTCTCAGCTACAGCTCCAATTAGCATTCTGCACTAACAGGACAAACACTTGAATCAGTGCATTGGATTAGAGGACACATAGGACCCCCCAAAAGGCCCTCTTCAGCTTTTTAAGCCTGAGCCCAGAGGCATTCAAAGACCTCGGGACATTTCTCCTGGGGGTTTGTCTGCATGTGTTTAAAGACTTCAGTGTTTGGTGATAAAAAGTTGAGGACTTTGTTTAAAACACGCAAATGATTCTAGATCTGAGTGTTCACAGCTGTTCTACAGACAGCAGGAGCAGAACAGAACCAACACTCTAACACTCACCAAATACAACAAATTCAGATAAAAAACACCTTAACTGAATGAATGTGAACCTGGTTCAGAGTGTTGGGCTCCTGGCGGCGGGTCTCACAGACCGAGGACATCAAGCAGACGAGCGGCTTCTTCTTATCAGCAAACATCTCCAGCATGTGAGAAACAGCAGCCTGTGAACGCAGCACGGAGGAGGAGGCCATTTACAGGGGCTTTGAGGATTATCAGCATGTTGACACACACACACACACACACACACACACACACACACACACACACACACACACACACACACACACACACACACACACACACACACACACACACACACACACACACACACACACACACACACACACAGGTGGCAGATGATTGACGGCTCCAGGACACATCTGATAATCTGGCCCTGCACGAAACTTTTATAGTTTCAGATTTGAGTTTTAACTGTTTTACAGCTCAGTTCAGACGCCATCTGAACCGCTTTCAACTGGAATCTGACCCTTTTCAAAAGCTCATGTTGACTCTATTTAACCACATTTAATTCAAATGTTTACCAGCTTTGTAACATCATTTTTTAAAGTTCTTCTCAAACCATGACACCCCGTTTTCACTCAACTTCACACTTCATTTAAACCCAAATCTGAATATTTTATATCTAATTTTAGCTTAATCTGTCATCTTTTAACAGATTTTCATAAAGCATCTTTATTCTCCACATCCATCCTAATTTCGGTTTTATATTTGATGTTATCCTAATTTTAAACTTTATTTTTTCACACTATTATTAAACCTTTAATATCAATCGGGCCCAGCACATGGCCTTGTGGCGCTGCAGTGCTCAGCAGAGGAGTGTTGGAGAGCTGACCTGGGGCATCCTGATGTTAAACAAAAACATCTTAACCAACATGTTTAACATGTTCAGATTGCTGAAAAAACACAACAGGAGGCATCACTTACACTACAACTGCAGCTGTTGGTGGCTCCTCCTCCTGCTCCTCCTCTTCTTCAAACTTTCCTTCTTCCTCCTCCTTTTGCTCCTCCTCCTCTTGCCCCTCCTCCTCTTGCTCCTCCTCCTCCTATAAAACAGTGAGCGTGGCACTTCTTTAGGACTCAACTCACAGCGATCTCTTTGAAGGTGAACTGTGAGAATCTGCAGCTTTCTTCTTCTTCTACTCTACTAACAGGACAATCACAGCACCACCATGGTGAGTAATCCCATTACTAGTTACTACTACTCAGCATTAGTATAAGTTAGCACCAGTTAATACCCGTGGAGGGACCGAGTCAGTCGACACCCAGAGAAGATCCAAAAGTAGCTTGTAATGTGCTGCTGTGACCACTTCCTGTATGAATCATACTGTATATGGCTCTTCATAGGCCACCAGCACTAGTTTGTATGTCATGAGCATGAGTTGTATGTCAATAACATTAGTTAATATTCAATACCAGTTTATATGTCATTAGACCAAAATTTCTTTTTTGTTGCATTTATTTTTTGTAAAAGATTAGCATTTAAATCAACAACATTAGTTTATTTTTTTGGTCTCCAGCATTAGTTTTTCCAACAGTGTCGATCTGACCCCTGAGAACTCGGGTTTCAAACAGCAGCTCCAGGAAAGGCCAAGTGTTTCCATGTGTGCTAACGCGGATGTGGCGTCCTTCAGCTTTAAACCTCTGCTGGTCTGCACTTTGTTTGCTCCTGCACATATTTGTGATAACATCGGAGGAATGAACCTGCTTGGCCTGTTGACCTTCCCCTCTGTCTGTCTGCTCTCTGTGACATTAGCAGCACAGCTATTAAACACAAAACTGGTTTGACTTTACAGCTCATTACAGCACAGGAACATGTTTCCTCATCATCTTCATTTGCCTCAAACGGGAAGTGAAGGTGTGAGTCTGGAGTTGGCCAACCACTTATTTCCTGCTGTTTAACGCCCATGTCCCGCAAACAACCAGCAGGGGGAACTTGCTGCTAACAGGCCACTGCTCTTGGTGCTGCAAATTCCCATTGTCCATGAACATCCCACAGTGTCTCCTGTTCCAGCAGCTGCAGCCAGCTGAAGTTTGTCCCTCTCAGAATAGCTGCGGACACCATGGCCCCGATCACGAGCCGTTCGGGGGAGGGTTCGAGGGGGGTTGTCATGGGATCATAATTTAAAACAAAGCTGCCCTCTTTAAATCCCCTTTAAGCTTTTAAGTTGAAATCCTTGGAATATTTATACAACCCTTACCTCGTCACATTGAAATACATTTCATGATGGATCTTGTGTCTTTAGATCACAGATGTTCCACAGATATTCTGCTCCTGTCATCTGTAGAACAGATGTGCACTCTCTGACATTTGAAGCTGAAGATTTACAACCATAGTAAACCAGGTCAAAGGTCAACCACGTGCTTCGAAAAGACGAATTCTTTGCACATTGAAAAGAAAAGGCTTTGATGTAGCTGGACTCTTATTGTGGTGGGTGTGGGTAGTAGCTTCCTGCTGTCAGATGCTGAAACTTCAGTAACTGTAACTGAGTTAGATAAAAGTAATGAGTTCCTACCTCATCAGTGAAGTTCCAGTGTTTCCAGCCGCTGATTCCTTCCAGATGTTGCTGCCACCTGCTGGTCAGTGGTGGTTCTCAGTGTGGAGTTATGGCCTGTAAAGAGACACAGTGCAACCCCCACTGGCCCCCAGGCAAGGAGCTGCTTCATGCTCCGGTGTTTATTTCCCCGCAGCGCGAATGCATCTCCATGCACGTGGGCCAGGCTGGCGTTCAGATGGGAAACACGTGCTGGGAGCTGTACTGCCTGGAGCACGGCATCCAGCCCGACGGACACATGCCCACCACCAAGCCGGCGGGGGGCTACGATGACTCCTTCACCACCTTCTTCAGTGAGACGGGCACCGGGAAGTACGTCCCACGGGCCATCTTTGTGGACCTGGAGCCCACCGTGATCGGTGAGGTTTGAACTGCGAATCCTCAGCCGAGGAGTTCAATCGTCTAAAATGAGAACTGAAAATATCAATTCAAACGTGTGTGTGATAGTGTGTGTAACAGTTTTTTCAGCACTGACCTCCTGTTTGACTTCCTCTATTCCTCAGATGAGGTTCGTACTGGAACATACCGGCAGCTGTTCCACCCGGAGCAGCTCATCTCAGGGAAGGAGGATGCTGCCAACAACTACGCCCGTGGTCACTACACGGTGGGAAAAGAGCACATCGACTCGGTGCTGGACCGCGTCCGAAAACTGGTGAGCAGGCCGGACAGTCCGGAGTAGAGTAGCTCAAAGGCACTGGCTCTTCTTTTCCACCTAAATTGTGAAATGAAAATGAGAACTCGAAACACTTCCACCCCCCAGTTCTCAATTCTACGGAGTCTCACTGATTGAGGAACGTTCCAGATATTCTGTCTTGCACCACCAGCTTTGACTGTCTGTGGTTTCCTGTTGTTTTGGTTCTGGCAAAGTGTGGAATGATAAATGACACCTTCCCTCTTCAGGCGGACCAGTGCACAGGGCTGCAGGGGTTCCTGGTGTTCCACTCCTTCGGAGGAGGTACTGGCTCGGGCTTCACCTCTCTGCTCATGGAGCGGCTCTCGGTGGACTTTGGTAAAAAGTCCAAGCTGGAGTTCGCCATCTACCCGGCTCCTCAGGTGTCCACAGCCGTGGTGGAACCATACAACTCCATCCTGACGACGCACACCACCCTGGAGCACTCCGACTGTGCATTTATGGTGGACAACGAGGCCATCTATGATATCTGCCGCAGGAACCTGGACATCGAGCGCCCATCCTACACCAACCTCAACCGCCTCATCAGCCAGATCGTGTCGTCCATCACTGCCTCGCTGCGCTTCGACGGCGCCCTCAATGTGGACCTGACGGAGTTCCAGACCAACCTGGTGCCGTACCCACGCATCCACTTCCCGCTGGCCACCTATGCCCCCGTAATCTCCGCGGAGAAGGCCCACCACGAGCAGCTGACTGTGGCCGAGATTACCAACTCCTGCTTCGAGCCGGCCAACCAGATGGTGAAGTGCGACCCCCGTCATGGGAAGTACATGGCCTGCTGCCTGCTGTACCGTGGCGATGTGGTGCCCAAGGACGTCAACACGGCGATCGGCAACATCAAAACCAAACGCAGCATCCAGTTCGTGGACTGGTGTCCTACTGGCTTCAAGGTGGGCATCAACTACCAGCCTCCCACCGCGGTTCCGGGAGGAGACCTGGCCAAGGTGCAGAGGGCCGTGTGCATGCTGAGCAACACCACCGCCATCGCCGAGGCCTGGGCCCGCCTCGACCACAAGTTCGACCTGATGTACGCCAAGAGGGCCTTTGTGCATTGGTACGTGGGCGAGGGCATGGAGGAGGGCGAGTTCTCTGAGGCCAGGGAGGACATGGCTGCTCTGGAGAAGGACTATGAGGAAGTGGGCGTGGACTCGTTCGAGGAAGACGAGGAGGACGGTGAGGAGTACTGACCCATGCAGACACGGTTGGAGTCTGCAACCTCGAGCCAGAGTGCAGACTAATGATGAACCTCCAGTCCTAATAAAAGCTCTGTGCTCCAGTTCACCTATCTACTGTCTTTATGAGATGATCCTGCACACACGCTTTCATGTACACAGATAGAAAAATATGTGTACACCAGTCTACACGAGCTCAGTCCGAGGAACAGCTAAGATACTCCGCAGAACCCTGAAACTCCCACGACTCTGGTAGAGGACCTGAGATTGAGGCTGACACAGATACTGCGGTACAAGTGTGAGAGAGTAAAAACATGCTTCATGACAGTTTTTATTATCTAGGATACTAACTATAGAAACAAGACCAAGAGAATGAGATCAGAGTAAGCATAAAACACATTCAAATATGAATTATTGGCACAGAATTGGAAATCAGCATGTCATAAAAAAAAAATGTGGATGGCGTACATGAAAATTTCTTCAAGCTATTTAAGGATTTATATAATAAGAGGACATTATCCAGAAAGCTCATGAGGTTGTTGCTAAAGAGACAAAAACATACAGTATATGGAGGTATTTAAAAACAAGCTGACTCGCGTGAAAGATTATCTGATTGGAGATTTCTAAACCTTTAACTTACATCTGTAATCTATCACTAAAAACGGGTCCATTTCCAAATAAAATGAAAATACCCAAAGTCATTCCACTGCACAAACCCGGGAGCAAGTGTCACGTGAAAACTACAGACCTGCTTCTGCTCTCTAAAATACTGACGAGACATTTAGAAAAAAGCAGAAACTATTGTCTGACAGCCAATATGGTTTTAGAACAAACAGGTCAACAAATATGTCAATTACTAATGTCATCAAACAAAACAAATACACTATTGGAATATTGATTATTTACGAGTACTCTGAGTATAGTTTTAAGGAGGTAAATATATAAGCTAAGGGCACAGGGTGAAGGAGTGGGATTTAATAAGTTTCAACTTGTTTTTGAACATGAATAAGTGCTTTTATGTTCTTGATTTTCTGTTGCTTGTTCATTATTATTACTATTAATATGGGTCCTCTATTCAGGTTTCTAATAAACATTTAAAAAGTGACGATGATTACGAAGGGTCAGGGGTCAAGACTGAGGAAATCTCGAGGACAGGATGAGAATAACAGGTGAAGTAGTTGATTTAATTGTTTCTGTCTAACACGAGGACATGACAACAATATGAACACGTCAGCTCCTTCTTCATCGTAGAGCTCCACTCAGTGTCTGGATGTAAGAAATGTTTTAGTCTGCTAAGGGTGATATTGTGATGTGGTTTTGGGACTAGCTACAGATTAGATATGGATGTATGTAGGGAGTAAGTCTGAATATATGTTGTAGGGAATGTTGTCATTAAACTCCTCCTTTATGTACAGAGACACAAACCAGCTGCAACACAGATTCCCAAAGAAAACAACCACAGCTGGATGTCCAATAGTGCTACTGTGCTAACTACCTCAACAAACACAAACACGTCTATGGGCTGCAGTGTTGTCCTCTTTCAGTCGTCGTCACGCTGAATGTGGAGTGATGACGCTGTGTTCAGCAGACAGCCTCTGAAGTACGCCATCAGGGAGTGAGTCAGCTGGATCTGGCTCTGTGTGGACAGGAAGTGACCCTCATCTGGGTACATCTGTCACAGGAAACACAAACATGCACAAACGTTATGAATTTTTTTTTAAATTGAAAGTAGAATAAAGACAACAGTGTATTATTTACCTGCATTGTGTAGTTGGCTCCAATCTGTATGAAGTGTTTGATGAGCTCTGCAGAATGCTGGAAGTGAATGTTCGCTGCGCAGGAACAATATGTTGATCAGTGTGTTAGAAAGCGCTGCTAATGCTGAGCAGGTGACAGGTACTTACCGTCAGCGGTGCCGTGGGCCAGAAACACGGCTCCTCCCTGAACACCTCTCATGTTGGGAAGCACTCTGGCCGTCTGCGCACACACACACACACAAACGCGCACGCACAGACACACACGCGCAGACGCACACGCACACACACGCGCAGACGCACACAAACACATAATGTAATTTCAGAAAGTCCCTTGATGCACCATGAGTGACACCTTTCTGTCAGGGTATCAACAAAATCACCCTGCAACCCAATTTCCACTTGTGCACCTCCCTGAGGACCTCATGACTGATTACACACACAAACATGCACACACACGAACATGCACACACACGAACATGCACACTCTCTCCACACACACACACTCTCACAAGTGAAGGTTGTTGTTGTGCGAAGTGGGTTAACTCTAACTGGGCCAGAGTGCTCTATTTCTGTGTGCGTGGGTGCGTGCGTGTGGAGTTGCGACCTTCTTCAGAGAGCTGAGTGACGTTTGTATGACCCAAAATATCAGGAAAAACATCTGGTGGGGAGGAAGCTTGTGGATAATTACCATTAAATTAAGAGTTTCATAGAAGCAAATTAGCATTAATCCAGAAAAGGATGACCCTACAAAGACTGTAAAGTGTATTCCACCCTGTTAGTGGCTACAGCATTCAGCAGCATTAGCATTAATGGTGAGTATCACCATTAGCAGCAGCTGACCTGGTATCTGCTGTCCTCAGTGAGGCGTGAGCCCAGGTATCTCTCTGAAAAGGCGGAGGCTGAAAAACAGAAGAGCAGCTCCTTCAGTGCTAATGCTCAGGTGCATCACCTTCAGTGTCTGTGTTTCCTCTCACCATACAGAGACCAGTCTGTCACCGGAGCCCGAGCCGCTGCACACCGGATCAGCTTCTCTGTGGACTTCAGCATCATGAGCGTCAAGTAGCCTCCGTAACCCTGCAGGAAAAGGCTTTTACTGAGTTCAGCGACTAATGCTAAGGCCTTGCACTGCACACTGAGCACAAGAGCACTAACCTCCCCATAGACGCCGACACGAGTGCGGTCGATGAATGGCAGCTTCACCAGATACCTGAAACACGCAGAGTGTTGGCCTTTAGCTTTGACATAATCCTCACAATACATTTTCAGAGTAACAGGGGGACGCACTGCAGAGCTGCGATCTGGTCCTCAGTGTCCACGATGCCAAGCTGCTGGTGGATCTGCTGAGAAACCCTGAAGGACAGAGTGCACGTTGAGGAAACATCTGACCTCAGTGTTAATAGACTGAAAGATTTTTCCAAAATTAGATGTTTGATTACCTCTGTCCTCTGAACCCTGACCCCCGGCCGTCCAGCCGTGCCACCACCACCTCCTCCGAGCCCACCAGCACCCGGTCCCAGTGCAGCCTGAACTCCTCGGTCACCTGCTGCTGGCCCGGAGAGCTGCCGCTAACAGAAGCAACATTACTCTTAGTACTTAGAACCATTTTTGTGGTAGATTAAAGCTAAGAGGTGTGTAAAACTAAATCATTGCTTTCTGAGAATAAAGTCCTGTGAATTCTGAGAGGAGGGGCTCACACGATGAGCAGAAGGCCGTAGATGGAGGACTGTGAGAAGTCTGCAGGGTACGTGAGCTTCAGCGGCAACTCTGACAGGACACACACACACACACACACACACACACACACACACACACACACACACACACACACACACACACACACACACACACACACACACACACACACACACACACACACACACACACACACAGTTGTTAGAGGAAGCCAAGCATCATCACATTGACACGCAAGGACACATCGTGCGATACCAAAATCCTGGTGGAAGATTGTTTGGATCTCTGTTTGAACTGTCCTTTTGGCGTCCAGCGCCGCTCGCAGAGGGAGGTTCTCCTCCAGGATGAAATACGCTGAGACAGAGACAGAGAGAGGCAGAAACAGACAGACAGATATAGACTACTGAGTACCTTTGGTCCAAAAGATTTGAGCACATGAGAAGTACTCACAGTCCACATCGTCCAAACTCAGCAGCAGCACGGCTGGAACCCCAGGACCTGGAGGACAAAGCAACACTTTAATAAACACTGTGTGTGCTGTCCAAGTTTGACCTGAAGGAGGTGCCGTCACAGCTCACAGTGAGCGAATGACGAACTTACAGTGGAAACTTGAGTCAAATATGTGAGTAACGTGTGTGTGTAATATGGGTGTAACATTAAGAGGACCGTGGCACTTCAGGATGGCATGTTGAGCGTCCAGACTGACGTCGACCTCATAGAAGCTGCACCCCTCCTTCAGTGAGCAGGTCAGACATTGCCGTGGAACAAACCCAGGGTGGACACACTGCCACCGAAACACACACACACACACACACACACACACACAGGAGGGAAGATCCTTTAAATGCATTACTGCGTATGAATGTGTGTGTGTTGTCTATTTTTAAGTAGTTACTGTCTGTAGAAGTGTGTGTGTGTGTGTGTGTTACCTGTACAGGTGTCTGTGCTGAGCTCCGTCCTCTGTGCTCAGAAAGTAACTGTGAAGGAGACAATAGGTCACAGATATCTATTACTGACAGACAGACAGAAAGACAGACAGACAGACAGACAGACAGACAGACATACACACACACACACTCACACCATGTGCTTGATTTCGTCATATGACACGATGTGAGTAACCACCCAGGCTCCTGACGTCAGGTGACGAACTTCATCCTGACCTTGTACCTGAAGACAAGGAGGCATTCAGGGCGACTGCAAAAAAATGTGAACTCCAAAAAATCCAACGTGACACACTGAATGTCTTTTTTAACGCCTCTTCTCTTCAGACTGCAGCTTCCATTAATGCTGGATCTAACATTGCTAACATTGAAGATAGAGGAGGAGGAGGAGGAGGAGAAGTCACCTTCTTGGTGATCATGGTGAGGTGGTGAAATTCTCCCTGATCGTCCTGTTTCACTGGCAGAGTGACGAAGAAGTGACTGGAGTCTTCAGAGAACAGCGGCTGCTCGCTCTGCACACAGTTACAACACGAGTTAGGGACTCGTCAATGCAGAGTTTAGCACAGCTTACCAGAACACAGCGAGTATAAAGTCATATAGTTTAGTTTGGTAAAGAATAACAGAGATAGATCGATACACTATAGCATAGCATAGCATAGCATAGCATAGCATAGCATACCATAGCTAGCATAGGCGGGTTTAGTGTGATCAAGATTCATAATAAAATCCATTCTAAAATGATTGAAGTATTAAATTAACTTTAATACTGTTTTGTTTAGCTTGTAACAGGTTTGTTTACTATGTTACAGTTTAGCTTACAGCCTTGTTTACTTTGCTATGGTCTTGTTTAGTTGATTACAGTCGTGTTTCCTTGTTTAGTCACGTTTCCTTGGTTACGGTCTTGTTGTCTTGTTTACCAGCTTGGTTACAGTTTTGTTTTATTGTTTAGTCTTGTTTCCTTGTTCACAGTCCTGTGTAGTTTTGTTTCTTTGGTTCCACGCTTGTTTACAAACTTGTTTCCTCTGTTTAAAGTGATGTTTTATTGTTGACAGTCTTGTTTGCTTGTTTATAGTCTTGTTTTTCATTGTTTACAGTCTTGCTCCAGTCTCGTTTAGTCTTATTTGTTTACAGTCTTGTGTCCTTGTTAATTGTCTTGTGTACAGTCTTGTTTCCTTGTCTGTAGTCCTGCTAGCAGACTTGTTTCCATGGTTACAGTCCTTTACAGTGTAGACTAGTACAAGGCGGCAGGGCGCCTGCTGTATGTTTACCGGTCTGCTGAGCCACGTCTCCGAGGACTCCTGGTGTCTCTGTGTCGAAAGAAGCACATCACATGTTAGTGTGCTAACACGCTGAGAACCCGCGGCGGTTCAGTGTGAGGAGCTGCTACCTGCAGGCAGCGTCCGGCGACAGCGTCACACACCGCCAACACAGAGAGGTTCTGAGGCCGGTTCAGCCAGCGCACGGCCAGCCGCGTGCTGCTGATCCATGTCACCATGGAGACGTACAGATCCCTGCCGATGGGGAGGAGCACAGCGGAGGGGTCAGAAGGGGGCCTGATGTGTCGGCCATGTTTTGTGTGTGTGCGTGCGTGCGTGCGTGCGTGCGTGCGTGCGTGCGTGCGTGCGTGCGTGCGTGCGTGCGTGCGTGCGTGCTTGCGTGCGTGCATGCGTGCGTGTGTGTGTGTGAACTCGTCACCCTAGAGCCAGCGAATCAGGAGGCTGCAGCTCTTGTGTGAGTGTCGCTCCAAACAGGCTGACCACTGACAGCCGGACCGCAGGGTTCACCTGACCCGCCTGCAGCAGTACGGACACACACACCCCCCAGAAGGTCAGTGATCTGTGACATGGCTCAGAACAAGGTGCATGTTCGCCAAAAAAGTTCAGACGGAGTGGAAAGTATCACTAAGGCTGAGTGGAGCTCATCTATCACAAAGACTAAAATAAGCTTCGGAAACTTTTTTTGATCAAACGCCTTCTTTGTGACGTTGATGTACTTCAGGCCATCAGGTGGTTACATCAGTTTCCATTCTCCACAAAGTCTGAACGTTTTTGACAATAGCTGAGTCAGAGCGGGCGGAGGGGAAACGCACCATGGGATATGGGTAGAGCCGGCCTCGGGGGTAGGAGCCGCCTGTGAGCTGGGGCAGCAGTGTGTTGGGCACCAGGCTGTCGTTGATGGTGAGGAATGCCAGGCGCTGTCCGTCAGGAGACCACCACAGAGCCAGGTGGGATCCCAGGATCTCCTCTGAGGAGACACAAACACTTCTTGTCTGAGATATTCTGCTGCAGACCAGCGAGGAAAGAGAGCTGCTGGGAGTGTTAGCTGGTCTACGTTAAGAGTTGGAAGCGGACCTTCGTATAGCCAGTCTGCCACCCCGTTGAAGACGACTCCGTCCCGGCCGGAGGAGGTGAGTCTCAGAGAGGAGCTCCTCACGTCAGCCTGATAGTAGATGTTGTTCTCAAACACATAAATCTGAGGGCAGACAGCGCGCTGACGGTCAGCTCACCTCCTGTGTGACGTGCCAACGCTAATGCAGCAGAATGGAGGAGAGAACAAGTCTCACCAGCTGTTGCCCCCGTTTGCCCCAGGCTGCATGTTGGAGGACAGCGTTTTGCACCTCTGGAGGATTCAACTCCAACACCTCCCTGACAATCACACACACACACACACACGAGGAGGTAGCATCTTTAGTGCGAGAGTCATCACAGACACACACATACTCACCTTGTGTAGATGTTGTAAATGATGTACGAAGCTGTGTAAGAATGTCTGTAAACCTGCAAACAGACAAACTGATTCAGAACTGACACCGAACAGCAGCTTCTGCTGATGCGAACAGGAATATAGCAACTTTAGTGCAGCGTGAGTGTGAATTCGACACTCACCGGTGTGACATTGTATGACAACAGCGCAAACCTCAGATCTGCGGAGAGTGAGAACTTCACCGCGTTAAAGGCCACCTGACAGGAAATAAACACCACAGGAGAAGAATGACTTCAACGTTAAATGTTCACAGATGTTCTACAGGTAGCAGGAAGAGTGTTTGTGTGATGGCTCACAAAGGTGGAGTTCCTCAGGAGAACCCGGGTCTCGTTCAGGATGAAGTTGAAAGTGACGATGTGATTGTCTGTGTTCCTGTACAGCACCTCAGACTCTGTTGCACAGACACACAACACAGACAGGCTGCAGCACTGTGGAGACGAGGCAACACTCGGTGCACGTTCATGTACGCCACAACTCACCGACGTGGACTCACCGCTGATCCATGTGGCCTCAGGATCCTGAAGACTGAAGTCCACTTTGTAGAGGTCCCACACCGTCAGCTTCGACTTTCTGCTTCCTGGAAGTTCAGCTGAGAAACAGCAAAGAACAACGTGCAGGTTACATTCCGCAGAACACACAGCAGCTACCAGGACCTCCAGGACTAGAACCTCCAGGACCAGGGTCTTCAGGTGAATTGTGATGGAGCTACAGCATGACAGGGGCGGAGCTTACCTGGTGTGAGAACCACCACAGACATGCTGATGAGCGAGCAGACCACCACGATGACCAACAGAGAGATGGCGATGCCTTTCCAGTTCCTCTGAGGAGGGTTGACATCCGCAAACTCCTGCAACACACACAAAATATATGTATATAAACACACACACACGAAATCAGAAGGACACACACAATCAGAAACAAACTAACACACAAAGTAGAAAAAACAAACTTCCAGTGCACTGTGAATATTAAACTCGACATTCATAGTAATGCAGTGTTTCAATATTCGCCCCAAAAAATTTATTTAAAAAAATGTAATAACAAAAAAATGGGAGGGGAGGCAGTGAAAGTGAATGAAAATGCACGCGCCCCGCGGCTGTTCCCGGTACCTCCTGCTGCTGTGACTCCGTGGACGCCGTCATGTCTCCTCTGCCCGGAGCTCTCCCGGTAATAGCGTCCAAACCTGCACCCCACTCTATACGTACAGCGCGAGCATCAAGCTCGGTCACCATCACAACCTTCATCCGGTCTGGATTTCAGAGAAAAAATATGTGCCCTCTCTTTAAAACTCTTTACTTGTCTTTCATTCGTTCTTTTTTCGTTTAATCCATTTTTTTACTGTACGAAAAGAGTAGGACAAAAATACTGACCTCAGTACTCGAAGGTTTAAGCTTTATTTTCAAAACAACCTGTAAAGGATGCTCTTATTTTGTAGGACCAGAAGCGAACTTCCACTGAGTGTCGCTGTCCGTGGTGCTGAAATCAGTAACGGCATCAAAATACTACATAAAGTCTGTTAGAAGCACTAATAAATGCGACTTTTCCATGAGTTGTGTTTGACGAAACAATCGTTTTTTTCTTAAAAACCACAGAAAGGTCCGTTTATACTTAAATAAAATAAATAAATATATATTTTTAATATGTAACTGCCTTTTTTAATCTGATTATGATGTCACACGAGCACTTCAGGGACCTTAGAGTCTCTCTCTCTCTCTCTCACACACACACACACACACACACACACACACACACACACACACACACACACACACACACACACACACACACACACACACACACACACACACACACACACACACACACACACACACACACACACACACTAATGACGCTCACAGGAGGGAGAGGGGAAAAAATAGAAACCAGCCTGAGGATATATGTCTCCTTATGTATGTGTGTGTGTGTGAGGTCAACATTTCCTTCAGATTGTATTCATGAATTTTGGGCTTTTTAAATGTCATGTCATAGATTTTTCTTTATTAAAATGTACGCTCTGCCTTCGGTTCTACTTCAGATCTCAGCTTCTCATGTCCATGATGGTTTCTTATTTCTGAATGTCACCTCTTCACCCTGAGATGGGTGAAGCTGATCTGCAGAGGAGCTCCTCGCAGACAGGGTGAGATTTATTTCTGGGATGCAGTGTGCAGACACATGGCTGTGAAAACAAACAGTCCCCGTGAGCAGCTGCTCTTTATTAAAAACATGCCACATTATTAGAAATGTCGCCCAGTGCACAATTAAAGGTGCCGAGCAACATTTTCCATGTTCAAACTACAAAGCCACAGCGTGATGAAGATGCAGCACAAAGTGCACTCTGCTTTTTACACACAACCAAACCGGCTCCTGCAGGTTATCAGAGTGTGAGGGCCTCACTTGGGATTACAGGTTAGTGTAATTAACCTGCTGAGGGTCCGGGGGGTTGCAGCTGTTTGCTTCGCGAGTGCTTTAATGATAAGACAGTCGGCTAATGGTCCAGAAGGACCCTGATAAAGAAAAGTGTCTCAGCCCAGTCTTCACTGAAAGACAAGACTCAACTTTTTCTGAATAACTTTCCTTTTCTGCTCGATGAAAACGGTATGAATGTGCAGTTTTAATAGAGGGAGAAGGTGCAGCTTAATCCAATCACTCATGATAATGACTTGCAGACGGAAGCTTTGCAGAGTCTGAGCTGCCAAGTCATGAAGCCGATCTTCTTCATGACGCTTCACATTGGACATATTTGGACCCTAAGTAGTCACAAGCCAGCAGTAAGAGAAGCGCAGTCCCGTTTAACTGCATGTCCACAATAGCAACTCAACTTATTCCACATGGAAGCATGTGAGAGGCATTGCACGATGCATCCTGGACTCAACGCTCTGACTGATGAGATCCTGGCGACATTAATGACTGAGGTCACCGCCATGTCCAATGCAAGACCTTTGGTACCCATCTCTCTGATCCCGACACCCAAGACGTAAACATCAGTGGAAGAGAGTTCAAGTTCTTACTGACACCATCTCCACATGTAAGAGTCTCAACCAACGGGAGGAAAGAGGAAGTGACATAAAATGAACTTTCTTTTCTTGATGTGCCAATATGAGGATAGCGATGAATTTCACTCTCCATCCAGAGCCATCCGCTTATTTATAGTGGCAATATGAGTAAGTTTGCTTATATATGATTATTAGATGCTATAATTCCAAACATTGTAATAAGTTAGTACATTTGTTTAGCACTTTGATTTGAAATGGGCGAAAAAAAATTGTCAGAACCAGTCTTTTGTGTTATGACTGTTCAGTTAGAATACACACTTTAAAGACATTTTATATGTCATAACACCATAAAACCATTCTCTTATTACGCCCCCTTTTTTATTACAAATTTTTTTTCCCTTTATTAATACATTGTTTATTTTGATTTCTTTAAAATAATCTCATGGTGCACTTATAGACTCTTCTTCGTGTGATTTTGTGGGTGTTGCTCATAAATAGCAGACAACTTATCTGGATAGAGAGTAGCTAAGTAACTTCTTGGTGTAATTAAAATAAACATTTGTGGCAGGTATAATAAATTGTGCATGCAGAGTTATATGTCTCTGCCACCAGGTTGATGAATGCTGTGATAGCCAAGTTAAGCCAGTAGGTGGCAGTGTTGTACTGAAAAACGCCACAGAGACAGTAATTTATATATAGTATTATGAGCACACAGTAAGGAATTTAAGGCGAATTATAATCCAGAATTACTTGATATGGAGATGTTTTTTGATCATCTGTATTATACACGTTTTCTGTGTTTTCCAGTCATTTTTATCACCTATTGTGACACCAAGAAAATTCTTTTCATAATAATATAAATATTGGATGCCTTTTGTACTCTACATTTAAATTCTCACAAAACTCATTTAATGAATCATCTTTTATCCAAATGTAAATTGTACACTTTGATCTGAAACCCATTTAATGAATGCTGATGTTTGCTTAGAAACAACATTTGTGTCCAGTAGCCTTCAACTTCAGGTGCAACAATCACATCATATAAACACATCTATACAATAAATGACAGAAAAACTTGTTACACTGCAGTATGCAACGTTAGGAGGTGAACTCTGCATTGATCATGGCTCTGGGAAAGAAACTAAGTCCAAGTTTTAATTCAGTATTTTATGAGTGTGATAAATACCTTGGCAGATGACGCCAGAAGTTGAGGCGATGTTTTCACAGGCTGTACGTGGACATGCAGGAGTTTCCTCGAGGACAGCCGCTGTTTCTGCTGAGAAAATCCACGCACAGACAGGGAGAACATGCAAACTCCGAATTGAGGAATCCTGGGCCTGAACTCACAGTGGCACAGGTTAGAAACTGAAGACGAGTACATCAAATTAAAAGGCATTTTGAAGATGCAAAACGAACGTGATGCAAAAACCAAACATTGCACTCCAACCTTTGTTGAAAATGTGACATTTATTGAAAGCTGTCGCCTTTGACCAAAAAAATTCATTATCATTCGGTCAAGAGATACATTTCCATTGTACACAGCTTTTACTTTTTCTGTGCAGATATTCAATTTTCTGTTTCATTTCTTCCAGCCTCATCTCCCCGTTCACATGAGAGTGACTCCGGTGGTTCCTGCTGCGAACAGCACAGTCCAAAGGGTCGCGGCGGCGGTGGCGACGGCAGCGTTAAAGGTCTTGTCGTGTGCGTAGGTGATGATGTGGAGGGCTCCGCTGTAGGCCTCCTCACAGGTGGGCTGGATCTGATCCTCTGGGAGCTCGAAGCCAAATGTGCCGTTGTCCCTCAGCTCGAAGGTGTAGGTCAGCGGGATGCCCAGCATGTGAGCCCAGTCTCTGGAAGAACCAGAGTTGGGGTCTGGAGGGACAAAAAAAGAAGTATTATTTCTCTCTTCCACACTAAATCCTCCTACTGTTAGTAGTTGCTCGTAACTGGCAGGGATGAATACTCACATAATATATCTGGAGAACTTCCAACTTTGTACCTTATCCCATGGACCTTTTCAATGGCGTCTGCTGCAGCTGTTCCCACCTCCATCTGAAGAAGAGCGGTCAGAGGACTTTTACCTCTGAGATGAAGATTAAAGACTCTGAAAGTTCCCAAGACAACGTAAAGTGGCCACTGGACCTATAACACATCCAATCAAGATGTATTTTTCTGGTTTGGAGGTAATCTGGTCCAGCTCAGACTTCATGGAGCAGGTCAGCTTCTCACTGTGGATGTTCAACTAAAGCCTGGGAAACTAAATGGCTGTAATCTTGCTTTACATAATTCTGTCTGGATAAATGGTTGTGGCGGGTTTTAGCTCGGACCCTTCTTCTCCATTATCACTGTGTGACAGCCTCCTCCTGCTGGGCTCTGTCTCAGCAGATTACCACTCTCACGCACTCGGTGTGTCAAAGACAGCTGTCACACTGGTTGACACACACTGATGCGGCTCTACTGTTTACACTGCATCCATAACCTTGATGTGGGTTTGCTGACCTGCGTCAGTTTAAACCATAATCCGGCTATCAATGTGGAGTAGTGCAAGAAGCCCGTCTGAAACATGTAAAGCATCACGGTGTTCGTCAATGTGAATACCAGCTCAGCGTAATTGGAGGCGGTGAAGTTCGGGTGACCGTATGGAACGAGAAGCAGCTGGCCGTAGGAGTGGATGGTGAGGAAACACAGGAAGTCGTCCTTTCGGCTTTCCACGAAGTAGGTCAGGAACTGGGTCTCGGGCTCAGACATGGGAGCACTCCCACAGAAGATGTTACTGCAGCAGTCAGAAGAGACTCCGATCGCTGTAAATGCAGCAGAGACAATGTTATTGTGTTACAGGTAATCCTAATCGAATGATCACATCGAATACATCAAAAGAGTCACAAATGATCATACAAGATCAATTCAGTCATCACAGTAGTTTATATACTGTATATACTGTACAAAGACATAAAAATATCTGACTTTCAGTTTCAGGCTTCACACTACCTCAGCCTGAAATTTAGATACCTTAACATGCATTTCTTTTCATAAATCACATGCCAGATAACTTCATTTGGGAAATATATTGCAGCAACAGCAGAACAAATAGGATTTTTTAATAAGCAAAAGCTCTAGACACAATAATCATTTAATGAAATCCGATATTAGAACATTGTTCTGCAGTCGTGTGACTCTTCAGATAAGAGGGAGCCAGGTCAGCCTGCCATAGAGCTTGTTACAGTTGCGTCTACACCACTGCCTGTCTCAAAAGGGCAAGGCAGCAAAGGAGCAAAAGTGCCTAATAACAATACTTTTCCATCAGTGAATTAATGAGATTTCAACAACACTCACTGCCCCAGTTTGCATCGAAATTGCGGTTGAGATCGGTGCCGTAGCACAGGCAGGATGGAGGTCCTGGTGTTCGGTTCTTCCTCCACAAGCGGGTCTGAATTGGACAAAATACTGAGATTCATTTAAAATGTCCTCACATACCATTTCCCCAGATGTTGGATTGGTTGTGTGCCACTCGTGGAAAATGAGATCCTCTCACACTTGCAGCTTGGGCAATCGCCCTCTCATGTCCCAACCCTCGAAAAGTGATTTTGTTAAGATCAATCAAATACAAACACTGACCGTGCTGTTCTTCCACGAGTAGACATAACCGTCTATGTTCAACACTGGTGTGACGTAAAAATCCATGTTCTTCATCATCAGCTCTATCTTGGGGTCCGTTTTGTATTTTTGCAGAATCTGATTAGAAAGAGAAATCAGAGTCAGAAGGAGGAGAAGAAGACGAAAAAGCATTGGAAGAAATATCTTCAAACAGACTTAGACTCTATTAACTAGATCCAGACTCTCTAAAGTCAGACTTTTAGAGGGAATTTCCTGAAAGTTTTGAAGTGCTTGCGAGTTTCTTACCTGACTGACAAAGTACTGACAGAAAGCTGGTGCGATCCACTCCCGGGCGTGTATACCACAGTCCATCCAGACGGCTTTCTTCTTCAATCCAGTGTCAAAGCCGATCTGAGAAACACATTGAAACACACATGAACCGTGCAGCAGCATCCCTCGGCTGTGTGCTCCGTCATTACCTTCAGTAAACTAATGGTCCGGTTTTCATGAGTCTTTCCGTAGTCCACCATGGTCACGAGATCGGGGTAATCCTTCACTATCAGCGACATCCACTTCGTGATCTGTAAAGCGAAGTATTAGAAACATATCTCCTCATTAATAATGTGAATCAGATGTCCTCACCTCTGGCATGGGATGATATCTGAAGTAGTCGTGCTCCACCCTGTTGATCACAAAATACAAGAGACGCGTTAAAAAATGGGTTTCTGAAGGGTTTTACCTCACAAACTCACACGTACAGGAGCAAATTCGAGATTGAACAGATTCAAAGTCACTTCTTTGAATGACCTTTATGTTTATGAGACATAATGGATGATAAGTATTGCTAAGATAACTACAATAAAATGCTTAATTACTTTGATTGGTTTGGACATGTGCCATGAAAGTCAAACACAAAAAGGGAAAACTGCTTCAATGAATGAATGATGGTATCTATGTCAATTTTCATCAAAGACATTACATTAAAACTAGATTATTCATATTTTCACCTGGATGTATAAAGAGAGACAAACATCACTTTATATTGAGGAAACACAGGAGATATTTTTCTCTTACCTGAAGTAGACTAAATAAATAAAAGAAGACCTGACTGTACATATATATATATATAACTCAGAATAACAGTTTATGTAAATCAAAAATGAAGAATCTTTTTAAATCTGTTTCACACAGGGCTGTGATCTAAAAAAAAAAAACAACCTGCCTGCAACTGTGCAAATACTCAAATGTGTGCATTCCTAATGGTAATTTCCACTGATTCACCGAGAACATTTGGCCAATTTCCCTTGAGGGAAACCCACATTCACAGCTCTGCTGCTTATCTTACTAATGCTTGTTTGTAATTTAGAGAAATCCAGAGATACTAGATAAATAACAACACCAAGTAATGATCAATTCAATTAATCAATAATTCAACACACAAAACTCACCTCTTCATTGTTGCTGCTCCCACTGATGAGAGCAGCACCAAAAAACTCAGTCCCAGAAAGTTCAGCATTATTATTCTGTGAAGTTAATTCCTGTTTGTGACCGCCTGCTTCCCCACCAGACCTTTTAATGAGCATGCGTCGGGTAAGGAGACACCTTTGAACTTTCATCCTCATCCTCATCCTGATGTTATCACTCTGTGAGTTAATGTCTAATCTGGTTACAGCTTTGTGTACCTCGAAGAGGAAACACAATATAAATATCACAATTTCAGTTGATATCCAACATCTCATTTAAATGTACAGACAAGCAAAAAGTTTTTCAAACAAATCTCACAAGAGCAAGAAGATTAGATAAAGTGGGCAATGTTCAAGAAAGTAATCAGGTGTGACTAATGGAACAGAGCAAAGTACCTGGCCATAAACACCTGATGGAGTTATGGATTAAATTTTACATTGTCCAGTTTGTGCAAACAGAGGGACGGGACTCTATCAATCCAGGGACGCATATTGGATCAAACAGGCCTTAAAAGAGAAAATTTGCTTTTGTGTGTATTTTGGCCATTTCGGCTTCTTTTTTAGTATTTGTTATCACTGACCTTCTGTATGGTTTATTTTATAAACCTTTTCTATTGAGAGTCTTACTTGGCTGTTTTGCATGTCTTCATGCTGCTTCCGCACGCCAGGTTCAACTATTTTTCATATTTCAGAAACTACATCACTTTTTAGTGTCTTTTTCTCTCTTTGTGGCTGTTTGGATTTAATTTAGTTTACATTGTGTCTTATTTTGGTCATTTTGTATGTGTCTACAGTATTTGTTTGCTTTATGTCTTTTCTGAATGAAACACGTGGTATTTCTTTAATCCATAATAATGACCATAATATTGAGATGAAGGAGAAAACCTTTCTGAGTTCTGAATTGTCCAATAATGTCCCATCAACCATCTTTGTAATCAATGAGATAGAGGCATATCCATCATTGAGGACTGATGGGATATTCTAAATGTGTCCAGCAAATCAATAGAACGTTTTCATGTAAAAATTAATGGAAAGCATTTCATTCTATGAATCTTTAACATTTTATCTTTATGGTAATATATCACAGTGGTTTTTGAAGATCATTCAAATTTGTGCAGATGGAACTCAGCTGGCACATTTTAGCACATTTGTTATTTCCAAATGACAATTTAGCACAAGAGTTTGGCTCCTTGGTGAGAAATGACACCATTTTATTTGTAAATGCTGAAATAGTTTCACAAAGAAATTATAATCAACACAACTGAGAATTCTTTAAAAATAAAATAAAAAAGTGTAGCTACTGGAGCAGACCAGCAGAGGTCAGTGTCGTGCTTAGCATCAATGAAGCTGCACATGACAAAGAGAAAATGAGTCATTCAGCTGTTGAAGTTGAAAAGATGCCTGCCTCCTCCCCTGGGTGCACAATTACTTGTTATATGGTCATCAAGGAGCTGATATTACCTTTTCTCACAGTATCTGCGCTGGGCTTCTTTTTCGCCCACTGAGATTAATTAGTGTGTGTGGCGTCATCTTTTCTTTTGCTTTGACAGTGAAACTCTTGCATGTTAAGTACGCCTCAGCAAAGCCCCAAGTCTTTGTTCCCACTCTTCTTTGCTGACATGTGCATGGTGTCTATTTGAGAGCTGCTTGTAAGATAGAAGAGGCACGACCTGTCTGGGCTTCACTTAACTGCGTGTGTGTGTGTGCGTGCATGCGTGCGTGCGTGTGTGTGTGTGTGTGTGTGTGTGTGTGTGTGTGTGTGTGTGTGTGTGTGTGTGTGTGTGTGTGTGTGTGTGTGTCCCAGATAGCGGGTCTATGCTCACATCACAGCTCCTTTCTTCAAAATGATGGATGAAAGAACTAATGCTTTCAGATGAGTGAGGCAGGCCACTCGTTCTCATGGCTTACATGACTTTAGGGACTGTATCTCTATGTGCACGTGTGCAAACACAGAAACACAACTTAAATAAGATACGGCAGTGTTTAGGTGCTTGATGATGAACATTTTGGTTGCAGTTAACATGGAGAGGGAAAAGGCTGGAAAGACTTGCAGACTTTCAGCACACACTCTCCGGGGGCCACTTTGTTTTAAACCGTGTCCGTTTGAACTGATGTGTTGACGCTTGGCTTCATCTCTTAGGAATTGTAATTATTGAACTTGTAAAGTTGAGGCAATACACCAAAACTATAAAAGAGTTCAACCTGATCAAAGCAGAAAATGACAAATTTAAGATAAATTCAAGCAGCAACAGTGGACGCTCCCATCAGGATGCATTCGGTTACAGTGGTGAGCATAGGAGCCTCTTTCGAACTGTAATGGTTTAATACTGTGATAATCATCCTGAAACCCAAGAGAAGAGGACGAGTCCTGTCATTTATGATATCAGGGTCTTATGGGTTGTATTGGTAAATGTGTGGTGTTGAACTGTGACATATTCGGAGTGTATTTAAGCTTTTTACAGCCACTTTTCAAGTTTTGTACTGGTTGACTAACTTTAAATTTAAGTATTCTATTACAGTTCAGTGTAGGAATGCATATACAACAAAAAGGCTGTAAAAATACAAAACTACCCAACAAATGTGGGCAAATATTAGTCACTACATCAATGAACCTTGAACTCATCACACTCACGTATGTATTGGTTCCACTGATTTATCCTCCTGAATTTGACATTGTGTGCATGGAGTCATTCAAAGAAATGTGCAGGTATGCATGTGTACTGTGAGAACGGAACAACTTGTTATTGAGACTAAAGATGACAACAAATGTAGCCACACTCATTAAAGAGTTAAAAAACAAACACCTGTTGCCTAATAACCTGCTGTAGGCAATAAAGTAAAAGAAAGTCAAACATTTAAATGTGACATCTGAACACTCCTGAGGCTATGTACACCTGGAATAATGAACTTTTCACAAGGTTATATAACTAATAGTACCAATACGGTACCATGTTTCTCTTTTATTTACTGTTTTTACTGTATTGAACGCCTTCAAACTTTTAGGAGATTACTTCTGGGAAAGGAAACATTTCGATTGGCAGTTGACTCAACTGTTCTCATAACCAAAGGCATCAAAAGGTGAATTTCCTGCCTTATCAGACATGCTGGTCACGATCTATGTGAAGACCTTGATCCGAGTGAAAATCTCTTTGGAGCAGCTGCCAAACTCTCCACACTGAAGGTTTGAGAGGAAGAGGAAGGGAGAGACTTCTGGCACCGCGTTAACAAGCTGCTATCTACCAAAATGTGGGAGAAAAAAATAAATAACACCAGCGCTCACAGACACAGAGCTTCCACACATAGGAGCAATTTCAAAGCAATAAAAATACTTGTAACAGCATCAGCAGGACTGAAAGCACCCACCGAACAAATCATAAACACAAGAAGTGTAGCCTTCCTCCCCCACAGTGCAAAGCAAAACTCCCCCTCCTCTTCACTTCTCAAAGCGCTGCCATCGCCTCCCAACACAGGCTGAAGTCAGAATGTTCCCCACAAAGAAAGCCATCACACTGCACATCAACAGTCCCACAAATCTCCCACCCACTCCTACGGGCAATGGAAGAATTTGGGGAAAAAACAAAACAAAAACCTCACAGAAAATCATTAAAAATAGAGTGTAAACAGGACAGAGGCAAGCTCATGTGTGAAATTTGTAACGGTGGAACAATCGCCTACTTTGAAATTACTGCACAGATGAGGAAAATGAAATGAAGGCAGTGACTCACCTCCACACCTTCCTGCACTGTGGTCTGCTGATGAGCTTCATCTCACACCCTGAGGACAAGAGACAGGTCAGCTACAGCCTCTTACTGAGAAAAACAAAACAAAACAACAATTACTACTACTTACTTAACTAATAATAGACCAAGAACCTAACCTGGATTGTTTCTACAATGTGGCTGTGAGCGAAGAACAAATAATGGGGGGGTGGGGGGGAATATTTGGTGACCACTTGACTTTCTGGTCTCCACCTGAAAAGACAGTTTTTATCCAACTGTTATCTGAAATCTCCAGATTTACTGTCAAGTAATTCCCTTGATATTAATTATCAGAACATATCTCATAACTGTTATGATAGATAGATAGATAGATAGATAGATAGATAGATAGATAGATAGATAGATAGATAGATAGATAGATAGTTTTCCACACCTGATGATCCACATGGTATAGCGCCCCCTCTCGGTGGTTACATAAAGCAGCCGAAACACAGAAACCAGGAGGGGATGAAACATAAAAATAAAGACGCGAAAAAGACGCAATAACCCAGTACGCGGCACATCGTTCGTCGGGAGCGGTTTTTTTTCCTGTGCACACCTGACAGGTGTACTTTAGAAAACTGAGATAGAGAGAGAGAGAGATAGAGAGAGAGAGAGAGAGAGAGAGAGAGAGAGAGAGAGAGAGAGAGAGAGAGTTGCCTCAGTTGCGCAGCTTCATTCCGCCACAGTCGCGCTTCAGTCCGCTCCAGGAGCGCGCTTTACGCGGAGGCTTCCCTCCTTCTCGTTCCATACCCCCAGGCGCTACATCCTCTTTACAATCCAAACAACTCCACTTTGGATTTCTTCCAAGTTCCACGCCGCCCACTCTTCTCTTTGTCCCTCTTTCTCTCTTTCTGCGGCTGTTATGAGGAGATCCAGCCCCCGGTGGTGAACAGGTGAACCGGTGAGAGACGATGGCTCTGCGGGCTCTGAACGGGAGCGCGGAGGGAAACGTCAGCCTGGAAGTTACCGATTTTAACATCAGCAGCACCAACAGCACCCCCCTACCCCGACCGACCACCAGAGACAAAGGTAAAAGGACTCAGTTTATTCGACTGATCGAGGTTTTTTTTCCAGCCATGAATAATCCGTGGAGTTAAAAGCTCGTCAGTGGCACCATCAGGAATCATCTGGCTTCGGAATAAACAGAAACAAATGTGTTATATCTGATAGTTAATGCATTTCATTCAACTGATTCGAATCTAGTCCTGTTTCACCCAATAACCCAAGCAACAAATAGATTTTTTTTTTGTTTGGAAACAAAAATGTCTTTCCAGCTCCTAATTACTGCCTGCCTCTCGTGATTGATCCCTCGTCACAGAACACAAACCAGCACATCAAATGCAATTTTGACACTCATTAAATCCACCCCATTGTACCCCCCCCCCCCCCCCCCAAAGCTGGGTTGTGTCACAAAAATAATTTGCAATCATGTTTAAATCAACTTCTTCCCCACAGAGCACATTGCATGCAATCAATCACCAAGCAGCACAAATCTACTGCAGCCTCTTCCTGCATCAACATCCTAATCAGACCAGGCAAAAAAGTGGGTGTTGTAATTTTTGGAATATCTTGTTAATTCTCACACTGCTCAGGCAGATTACGCCCCCTCCAGAGGAAGCTGAACCCCCAAGGCTGTGTTCAAGACACCAGTTGAACATTCGGGCTGATTTGGTGATGAACTCTGAATGCCAGACTTTTCTCCACTCTTGGTTCTGCTGCAGTGAAGAGAATTTTCTTTTTTCAAATCTTCCCCACACTAAATAATTCACAGGCATCCCTCCTTCTGTGCAGCATTACTTTTATTGACCTTACAGGGGAGGTTGGCGTGAGACAGGAGTGCAGTATACCTGGCCAACACCAAGAGAGCAATCAAACACTCCATTTTCTTTACATTCAACCTGGTTGGATGTCTTGCTCTCTCAGTAGAGGCCAGAACACAGAGACAAAGGAGTCTGAATATGCATCGCGAACCGTTTCCTCCCAGATGTCCACATCTGGGTCAGAAAAGGATGTTTATACTGCAGAGTCCTATTCCGATAACATTTCGAAGCCATTCTGCGTCTCTTTCACGCATGAAATGTTCTTTTACTTACTATAGAGTGCAGACAGGTTTTCAAACTGTGCAGCGCTCCTCTCTGGGGAAGCGTGGGAGAGTTGAAGGAAGAGATAAAGATACCATACCAGGTTGAAAGGGACAAGAGCATGCAGACCCGTTTATCCACACATCTTAACTGAGCTGCACACAGAAGCCTGCAGGGAATATACTGTGTATAGAATTAAGCATAACTGCAGTGATAGTTTACATTTTACATAAATGAACATACTTCTTTGAGACTCCCAGTGCATTAAATTAATGTAAATCAATCTTAAAGCCTGACACAGAATGTCAGAGTACAATAAACTATTTGGTACACAGGGGTGTTTTTCTGTGTGTTTCTTTTATCTCGGCACATTGCTGTATATAACCCATTAGATTCAAATAAGACTGTCTGTACTAGGGTGGTTCTTGTGCTTTTCCATATTTTCTCACTGTTCTTTGGCAGATGCACAGCCATACAACAACAGCAATCAGATGAAAGTAGACACAGAACAGCCTGAATAACCTCTCGTACTCACAAGATGGCTTCAAAGAGATGAGGATTTTACCCAAATAAGACATAGTGCAGCAGAAAGTACCCATCAGAGGCACTAAACAACGAAAATGAGATTGGAAATAATCAAAGTTTCATGCAGGATGAACAGTCAACAGAACGAGACCCAACACGAGCACAAGAGATGTGAAACTGCTTGACTCAGTTCGGTGTTTGTCGTGTCTCTTTCGGTAATCACTGCTTTTCAGACGGGGTCACGACCAACATGTGTGACTTCACCTCAGCTCTTGTTCCCTTTGAGCTCAATCTCTGCCTTTTCCACGCCAGATAAGTTATCACGAAGTGGATCTCATGAGCATTAAATGAACACAGTTTCTCAAAAGGAGGGGGGGGGGGGGGGGGGGGTCGTCGCCTCCAGCAGCAGAAGGAGGGAGAGAGACTTGTTACTGCAGAGGAGCTGCAGTGATAGAGGCGACTCAAGAATTTTTAATATCCAATTTCAACGGCGAGGTACCCTGTAGAGAAAATTAGCATCTTGTTCCCTTTGGATATTTACAGCCTGTCATAACAGGATCACCCTAATCAGATCAAATAATTGTAAAATGTTTGAAGGTGGAACTAACGGGTACCACGAGCACAAACCAGCATCCTCCTCCATGATAATGTGCTGCTGCCTCTTGTGTACAAACCAATCCTTAGGAGCTTAAACATGCCCATGTGCTGCTTTAGGTCGAATAGAGGACAGATGATTACCTTCAATCTCATCAGTTCACCTCGGGAAGACGTTTATCACTGATATCTCAGGGTCATTGACTTTGAGTATCACTGGGCTAATAAAAAATCCTTCAACCATAGAATAGCTATATTGATCTGTAATCCTCCACTTGTGCATGAAAAGAGGCCGAGCTGTAGTTTCATGAGGTCGTCTTGTTTCAATGCGGTCATACCAGCGCAGTATTCGAATAATCTGCATATATTGTACAAAGAAAGATCGTAAAGTATATAAGGGGCGATTGATTTTTATTCTGTAAACTTCACACACACACAAAGTCCGCTTACTAATTAAGATCGCTTCCCTTTTCATGTGGCGCCTCGCTGCTGTTCTGGTTTACTCAGTGATTTATGGGATTCAAGAGGCAAACACCTCCCTGAATGTTTAATCCGATGCGGAAATCCCATAACAAGCAGCTTTTCTAATACCTACGAGGTTTCTGTTCATTCCAACTATGCTGCACCGGAGTGATGAGGAAGAAGAGACGGTCTCAACAAGTCGGAGGTTTCCACAGCTAAACTGACTTAACTTAATATGATTTCACTGGTGGTTTGAAATGTTGGATTTGTATCGAGTGACTAAGATCTTGCACAGAAGTGGATCCTACACTTTGCTACACCTTTTTATCCACAAGGAAACAGGAAGGGAATTGTGCCCAGCACACACTATAATTGTGAAATTGATTATCCAATGTGGATTATATGTCGACTATAAAAGAGTAGATTCATATATCTAATTGCTTTTCTGCTACTTGGAGAAGATGCCTCAATTTGAAATAGTGGCTTTTCTGTCACCGGAAAAGGGACATGGGTATGGAATTAAATCAGAATAAAAATGACCAAGGTATATTTAAACATATGTGGGACAAATTCAGAGGAGAGACACAACTTTGATTACTCACTTATTTTCCAGCTGCCATGACAGTCAAACAGTACCGTCTGAGTCTTTTTAATGCAACACCAGAGCTGCTAAAAGAGTTTTTAACACTTTCACGCTTCAACGAAGCAATTAATTTGTGCTCCACGTGTGCGGGGGTCTGATCTGCATGGATCACATATCCACCACGCTCCGCGAGTCCGTCGTTAATTAAGATCAGTGCCTGGATGTTTAATTAATCCAAAACGGGGATCCACTAAACAGAAAATGCGGGCAAAAGATTCAATTAGGGATTCAGTGGAGCAAAGCAGAGCGGCAGCTACTCCAGCCTGTTCAGATCTACAGGTCATGAAGACGTCAGTACGCCGACTCGGTGGGTGTAGCGTTGACATTTAGTGTCCAAGCTGCCAGTCAAACATTGTCAGTCAGCTTCTTCCCTTTCTTGTCGCGGGGAAAGATTGAATTCGTCACCTTTTAACCAGACATGTGCCTGTTGATCTCCCTCTTAATAAACTGCTGCTCGCACGGTAGTTTCAGAATGTCAAAATGTGGCAAAGAAGGGAAAATACAGAGGTTAATGACGTGTACATGCCAGAGGCTTCGTGGGTAATTGAGTGTGGAGTCAAACAAGTGGTTTCAAACTTCCCAAATTTTCTGTGTCAGATCAATATTAATCTCTCACAGGGAAGCATGGTGGGAAGACTAATTGAGTGGAGTTGTGCTGACTGTTGCTGTAACCCATCTCATTACAGTGATAAACTGGACTTCCACATATGGCACACTGTGCTAAATTGCTGTCAAAGGATTCACTTGCAAACACTGCTCTTCCTAAGACTCAGTGAGGTCATGTGTGGGGCTTGGGGAGAGAGCCTCCAGAAGGGATTTGCTTTGATATAAAATGAAACAGAAAGACACCTCAATGTGGTCCTCCTCCTCTCCGAACTTTGGCTGTTTGGAAACAGGCAGCCTCCGATTGGCTGTGACAGGCAGCCAGATGGGATAGACGGGGAGGAAATGGGAAAGAGATGGAAGTGCACTGTGGTGAGACTTCTATTGGCGGCATGGATGCAAATCAGGAGGCAACAATTGATTTCCAAACACTGTCTGGTCTAAATTCAAGTCAGCTTTGTCCTTCAGTCAATAAACACCATAAAGGTTAGACCAGAGTAGAGAATTAAGATGAGTGTGAGTGAAGACAATGTGGAAGACACATGCAGAATGGTAATTTCTCTACAACCACTTCAAATCAAGAGAACATTTCACAAGCAATAAAAATAGTCTTTATTCATACGTGAAGTCATCACTTTACACTGCCAAAGTACACACATACACACACACAAACACAAAAATGGTAAACTATGGTAGTAACGAGGGGGAACCTTGAGTCAACTTATCACCCAATCAGACAAATGTAATTCTCAATAAATTTGATATCAATAGTCTGATCAAACAAATAGTTGATTCACTCTTTATCCTGATCACTATTTTAACTTCAGTGTTTCATTTCTTTGTATTACATATAATTTGGTCACTTTAGGGGTAGGAAAAACAAGTGGTTTGAAATGTGTCAACAGTTTGCTTTTAATGGTAATTATTTCTTCTCTCGTTCGTTCTCTGAACTGGTGTCAGCTCTGTTTCAGGTTATTAAAAGATGGCTGTAAAATAGAGCCTCACAGTTGTATTATGATTAAAATGATAGCTCAAAACTGTAGCTCTTGTTTCCACCTCAAAGATTATTGCCACTCATTATTCATGACCTTTTTAATGAATTCTTTCCAAGCCAAGATGAGATCCAGCCCCATCAATCATAAACACATTCCTCTATAATACTCCCAATAACTGACAAAGCTCTCAACTGGCTTCCTGTGCAGATTAGGTCGAGCTAATTCTCTCTTGAAGATAAGACAACGTAAAGTGATGTTACGAAACTTTCATGAAGCCTGAAGGGAAAACATAATTACAGTTTGCGCTGTGGCAGCCGATAGGATGTGCGGCACAAATAGAGCAACAAAAAAAAAAAAAGAGGTTGATGGAGCCCCGAAAGGCAGCTGCAGCGGTGATGTTGCAGCCCGGGGTCAATCTCAAAATGCAGCACATCAACAACTCCTGCTTAGCATTTCGAAGGTGAACGGTGTCCTTTTATCCGTGCTGTATTTAGAGATGCCGGTGGATTTGGACACAGCTGTCACGCTTCAGGGAGCCAGAGCGAATGGTCCTGCAGTCATCAGCCTCCAAGGATTCAAGGCAGGGCTGGAGCTCAATGAATAGATGATTCCATTTTCACTCAGCTGGGTCGCAACACATCTAACACAATAGAGGCTTCTAGGCCACTGGGAGCTCCCTGCTCGGCACCAAAGCAGGAAACATCACAAGGCAGCAATGATTATGCATGTCAGGCATGTTTGAATTGTGTAAACCAAACACGTCACCCTTGTCAAGCTGCTGGACTAAAAGCAGGGGTTTGACTGCCATGTCAGTCTTGTGCTGATGAATGTGGTCCCATCAGATGAGCGTCCCATCAAAAGAAGTTTTCATGTTCTCACGCATCCCTCAGGTCCAAATCCAGACAGCAAAACTTCTTTATCTCCCCTGTCCGGTCACTCTGTAGGCTGTGGTGTGGTATTGACAAGGCTGTTAAAGTTTTCCATTTGTTCGCCAGCAAATAAGAAGCTGTAGCTTTAAATTCCCCCACCCTAATCATGTAATCCAATCTTGTATGATTGAAAGTTGTGTGCAGTTGCGTCAACTTCTGATTTGTTGAATGCCTCTTGTACCAAAACATTATTGGGAAATTTTCAAACAGAGCAGTTTTTTTCCTGCAGAAATTCTGCAATCACTCACTTTGAAAATATGCCTGTGTAGGAGGACAAGATCAACTCATGAAAATATAAATAGATGTCCTGCCATTGCATCATTAGCGAGCCATCTTTTGGTGCATTTGAAGTCCCATGCACACTCTTCATCCATCGCTTGCCCTCCTGCAGGCTCGGCTGCACGCCGCAGGCCGTTATGCTCGTCCAGTGTCTCAGGCTTTAATCAGAGGACCCAGTCCGTGCAGCACATGGCCGGCCCGACCTTGTCCTGTCACATGCTTTCTTTCTCAAACCGACTCACTGTGACAGGTCGGTGTGAGTGAAGGGAGCATCCCCAAAACCCTCTGGCTGGGCCATCCTGCTCCTGCTGCTGCTCAGCTGTTTGTTGCTGTTAACAGACTGAGGATATGTGGAAAACGGTGCCGTTTCCACAAATCTCGTGAAATCTCTCCTGTTGTGTAACTTTACATCTGTTGAAGTTTTTGTAGGGTTTTTTTTTGCATCTTTTCAATCTCTATGATAATTCAGATGTGTATGGAATAAAGGTATTATGTATTTCTTTAATATCTTTGCAGTTATATGTCTTTTTACATACTTAAACCATTTGTGAATTTCATTGCATCTCTAAGTATTTTGAACCTCGTTCAGACATATAACCTTTCATTTTGTTTTATTTATTTTATGCACTTCAGAAGGACTTCAACATGCGTTTGTTGTCATTTTAGGATTAGAACTGTATTTCTTCTACCTTTATTTGTGAAGCTAATCTGATAAAAACTCTATCCAGAGCTGTTCACGGCCAATCTAATGGGTTCAGTCTGCGTTCTATACTAAGAAGACATACCGTCGCGGGGGTGGGTGAGGGAGCATCGTTCTCTCAGATCTACCTCTGGACACCCCTCTGGGAGACAACTATTTCACTCATTTAATGGCTCATTGGAAAAAAAACAGACACTGGTGGAGAGATAGATGGCGATGAGGCAAAAAATGAGAAGGCTGCTTCATTTTCATCTGGTTTTGTTTGAGTTGTACTCCCACCTGACGCAGTTTGTCTTCATCCCTGTCTCGCTGATTATCACAATCATTGCTTTTGCTCACGGGGTTGGCCAGGAAAATATTGACACCAGCACAATTTAAGATGTTGATTATGCCAAGTTATTCCATCTCATATTAGAATTTGGTGCCGTTTATACACCCCGGGCCTTATTTCCCAGGTGTACAACCTCATTCAGTCTGTTCTCTCTGTGATTTGCTGCCATTTGTTTTTCATTTCTTTCCTCCTCCTCCTCCTTTTCTTTTTATTATTCCATGTGTCATTTAGTACATGGACTGCTTGACTGAGTCTAAAATGTAGTGCCTGCATTTCCATACAGATGAGAAGCATATCTTTGGATTAGATTTTGATATTTGATATGTTGAAAGGAGGTTTTTGTTTTTTTTCTTAAACCAGTCTTTTCAATTAATGCCTTAATTGCACTCCGGTTTCTTCTCTTTTCTTTATTACCGCTGCCGGAGATATTAAACATGTTCTTCTCCCTAATGACTGCTAGAAAAAGTAGCTGCACTTCTTCCACGCAGAAACAGCAATCATTCATTGTGCGCTCCGTAATTCACTTGTGCAGACGTTCTTCCGTCCCCTGACTGATTGTTGGTCACTAAAGCAGATTTGATATTAATGACGTGTCTTTGTGTCTGTCAGAGGTGGACTCGCTACGTATTCTGCTCTACTCGCTCATCTTCCTGCTCAGCGTCTTTGGGAACCTGCTGATCATCGTGGTGCTGATACTGAACAAACGGATGCGGACCGTCACCAACTCCTTCCTGCTGTCGCTGGCGGTCAGCGACCTGATGATGGCCATCTTCTGCATGCCCTTCACTCTCATCCCCAACATCCTGGAGGACTTCATCTTCGGGGAGGCCATGTGCAAAATTGTCGCCTACCTGATGGGTGAGTGCAAGTTGCACATGACAATTCATGTGTTCACACATCTTTTTAAAGAAGAGATGTGTTTCCAAAGTTGAGCTGTGAGTAATGGAAGGCATTCATCTCTCCAGCTGGCAGAGTAATCATTGAGGTCCTGCTGCTGATCAATGAGACCATTTTGTATGCATGTGAGGTGAAGATCATCAAGCCTCTTCTCTCATGCTTCGACTTAACAAATGTAAAATTTCCCTCAGTCACTGTGAGGTTGTTTGTTTTCTACAATCATTTGGACAATTCTCATACCTAATCGTTGAGTTGATTGATCAGTTTCAGGCTGTCGTTTGCATAAAGTCCAGACATAATAACATGTTCAACCTCCACCCAACCATGAGGGAACAACCTCCTCTAAAATGATGGTTTTCCATTTGCACTCCTTGTTTTTATTGACAGAAATGAAACTAAGATAGAAAATGATCATTTGGAGGCCTGTGGTTGACGTTTCCTTCTTTTGATAGCACTTAGCTGTACTTATAAGTCTTTTACAAAAAAGGATAATATCACACAACATCCATTACTTAAAAACAAAGTGATGCTCACTTTACATTATTATCTACTATATCTAAATCAATATCACAAACCACACACAGAGACACCATACAGTTAATCAGAGAATATAAGAGCAAAGTGATGTTGATACAGCTTGGTGCAGTTTTCTAACACTCCTCAAAACACTGTGTATGCTAAGCCGCTTGCACAGAGTACTGCACAATAAATTTAAATATAAGTGAAATCCATTTTAAAGTCCGCTTGAGCTGAGCTGACAGAAACAAGACGGAGATGAAATGAATCTCATCTCTTTTACAGACGCAGGTTATCCTTCGGTGGATATGCGTGTTAATAATTCAACGGATGAAGTCAGGCTTTTCTCTTGTGTTTGGCAGCCGATCAACCCCTTCAGATTTTAGATTCCAGCTTGAAAATTGTTCGGCATCAATTGCGAGCCTGTATCGCAGAGAGGCTCCTCTCGAGGCTTCATTTCTGCCCGTCAAAAGGAAGCCATCACTTCTGAAAGTGCTCCAACAGTCACACGTCTTCAGGAGTGTGACTTAGCGATGAGCTGGCTCGTATCAGGACGGAGTCGAGGAGCCACGTGAGGTCTGACTCAGACTGGAGCACAAAACACGGCCAAAGAAACCCAGATCCTCCTGCAACACTTGTCTCCTCGCTTGGTGGTGAAGCACTGAATGATGGAGGGAAGCTATTGAAGACTTTGGTCCACATTTTGATTCCTATACCTTGACGATAAGTCTTATTATCACTGTCAAGGTAAATGGATGGAAAATGGATTTCACTTTTATAGCACAAAGATATAGGCAGCAAAAGAGTTGAACTGTGAAGAATGATTGTCCATGATGAAATATGAGAGTGTTGGCCTTTCATGAAACTGAAAAAGCGCCTGGGTAAGCTCCACTGTGATTAACGCTCTTCCCCATTTCCTTTTCTTGAAAATACAGAAAAAAAATGGTTGCAATTTAAGTATAGAGACACACGGTTCCAAAACACCTGCAAGCATCTGCTAACATCTGTGTCTACATAGTAAAGTCGAACCTCCCACAGGCATCAGCTGAACACTGATCAATATGCAGGATCATTGTGACGATCCTTGCTTATCGACTTTGTGGCAAACCTCTGGGGCAAACTCATCCAACCTTTGCAGAGTCATCTGTTAGCACACACCCATTAGACACACAATACACCATCCATTGCCTGGACGGCCCGTACTTCTCTGCAGCTCGATTATCACATGAATCATGGCTGACGTACGGTTTCAGCGGCAGATCAGAGATCAATGTTGCAATAATGCATGTGTTTCTTTGCGTTCCGGGCGTTCCGGCTTGTGTGGGCCATCTTCAATCACATTTATGTGTCCATGTTTGTGTGTTTTTTTCTTCCTTTTGCTCATCATGTGATGCATGTACCAGCCAACTTGCCCGCTCAGTCTGTCCGCCGGCCCTCCCTGTCGGTACCGTTTGCATAATGCGATGGAGCTGAACTTCCAAGTAGTTTCCTGCGAGGCTATCTGCACCTGGAATGCATGATTTCCATTTGTAGAGGTTCGATGCCTCAGGGCTTCTTCTGCATCGAACTGGATGTAAAACTCAGAATTAATAGATACACTTTCAGCCAGGGGAATTGTAAATGCTATGCCGAGGATCCCTCCGAGGCTCCAAACTTTAAAGCTTCGCTCAAAAGGCAGTTATCCACCTGAGAGCTCGCCTCGGGTTTCGTGAACAAGAGAAAGGATTATGGAGGAGAAGGCACAACTCAGCAGGGGAAACCATGAGCTCCGTGTTCAGTTAATTTGACCGCTAATTACCTTTGTGGCAACCGGTCTAGAATCACCTCTCCTCCACGATCAGCCTCACGCCACGGTCACGTGTCAGCAGGTGAAGCTTCAATCAACACAGAAAAACATGAACTGAAACTCTCAACTAAGACTTGCCCTTAATGGAGAAGTGTCCATTCGCTTTAATGCAGTTGCAGTTTTATGAAGGAGAAGGCTTGACTGTAGACGTGTGTATGTGAAGTGAATTTGAGCTTTATGGCTTTCAGCAGATGGGAGCGTTTTAGCTGCGAGCGTTGAGTTCCCCTCCACTTAGAATATAAATTAAGAAGAGGAGGATTAACAGCCTCAGGGCTTCATGCTGACGTCCATCTCTGTCCACACCTATGTGACATATAGTATTTTGCATTTCAAAGATGTTTTTAAAACAAATCTCTTTTTTGAATTAGGAATAATTTAAAAAAAAAAAAACTTTAAGGGGACACATTTAAAATCAACAGAAAATCTTGCCCAATATATGTTTTTACTGACTCATCATATGTTTGGAAGCCGCTTCGTTCTAAATATGGAATTTGGTAGTGATTTTTTCAGTTTTCATTGGATGAAACCTGAAACATACTTTTAGTCACCAGATGCAATAAAAAGCAACTAAAAAGGAAACGTGAAAAATAATCATAACCAACAGAATTTACAACACATTTTCACATGCATGACAACTGACTTTAAACAAGGCACACGCTAAAGAGAGCCTTTGCCACAATGACAATGATTAAGCTGGGGTTGTATTACACTCTACATACCTCACTTAAGTGCAAATGTATGAGTTGCAATACTGCCTTCAACAGTTCTTTTGAGACAAACACAATACGGCACACTGTCTAGCAAGTTCTAAAAAATGGGGCAAATGACAGTTCACAGTGACCATTGATCACCAAAACCTCAACACAGGATCCTTTTATGCTCCTGATTGTCTATAACAGACATTGGAAAATGATCTGACAGAGTTCTAGAGATATCAGGTGAATGAGAACCATTGATAATCAAAATCCTATCAGTTCCTGTTCCAGACAGAGCAGCCATGTGTGCCAAATCTGAAAACAATTTGAGGCATCGGGGAGATGCTGAAATAATGGGAATGAGATAGAATGGCTATTTCCTAAACAAAACGAAGACAACACAGAAACTGAGCTTTCCTGCTTTTTGGGCTCAATCAAGTGAAAGTATGAGCCTAAAAAAATATATATAAACTCGAAACTTTTGATGACCAAACTCTGACCAGGTCAGTCTCAATTCCAGGTGAGAAATGTAAAAGAAAAACTCTTGATGTTCTTTTAGCGATAACGTGTTAAGAAGAAAATGTCTTTGAAAAACCGTTAGAAGCATTCGTGACATATTTCGTTTTGATACAGGGAATAATGGACGAATAAGAATAAATTATACCACAGCCAGCCCATCTAATCGATTGATAAAAATCAGAAAAACACCCTGAATTTAACCACTAAAATTCACTCAATTCATTCTTGTGTCAGACTGAACTGTCTTAATGTTCCTGTTGACTATTTTCTCTGTCAACCGCACAAAAATTTAAATTCCTGAAGCTTAAAAAACCGAACGCGGAAGAATATTTCTTCAGATTATGATGAGCTGGACTAGGAGCCCAGCGTTTCTGAGTAAACGACGTCAACAGCCGACAAGCTACCATGTTTCGGTCTTCTAGATGAAAGTATAGATAAACTACTCTGTTGTTGGGAGAGTAACTCTGTCTGACTTTAAGAAATCTCAATATATTCCTCAGATATTGGAGTACATAAGAATGAGCATAACAGTCCAAACGCATGATGTGTCTGAGACTAAGCATTAAAATGCAGCTGCATCTTCTCAATGCTAACACAGTGGAGAACAATCAATACATTATTGCTGCAAAACATTTCAAACTGCAGCGGTACTTCTCGTTTTCTATCATAGTTCTTCCTCAGAGGTTAAATGAATTGATTTGCTTTCAGATCACTGTGGTCTTACCACGTTTTTATCTAAATTGATGGTCAAGCAATCCAGACCTGAACCTATGATGCATTCGTTCCTGGAGCTCACAGACAAAAATCTAATCGCTCAGACAAGATGCAGGCCACCCTGCTCCCAATCTCCCCCTCTCCGGGCCGCCGGCGTACCTGCACCAGCATCATCCATCTAAATCAGCCCAGTGTCAGCGCCGTGCATCACCTGAGAGTGCACTTCCCCTCAGTATGGATCCTCGCCACCCCACAGCCATCACTCTTTATAAGTGTCGGAAAACACAGCTCACTAAACCTGTGGCTCCGGTTCACACAGGCTTCGTCGTCTAATGGGGCAACATCGACACAGCTCCTTAAATCCGTGTATCCAAGCGCCGAATGATTCCATTCAAATATGTGTTCAGTCAGATATAAGATACCTCAATGGTTGTGTCATTATAGAGGGAAATCTGAGCCCACCTTCTTCTGCTCTGGACTTGATTTAATTTCTTAAAAGTGCATCCAACAACAACTACAAGAGTCTCTGCCTTGTTTTAGGTCATTTTGCATCTCGTCATGGTTGTTTTCCTCTCACTTTCCACAGTTCTCACGTTGGTACTTTTATTTCACTCTGTGCTCAATAAATGTTACATTTAGCTCTGGTTGGGTCTTTTCATGGTTGTTTTGTGAATTCTAGCACTTCACATTCTTCTGTTTTTCTTGTGAATTGATCATCAGATTGATCACACAGATGTTTGCATTTAATTGTTTAGTTTTGCTTTTGTCGTGTCTCTTTGTGTTTATTTTGTTTTTATTGGTCATTCAAGATCAACTTTTTTTTTTTCAAAATGACACTGTCGTTGATTTTTCTGTTTATACTGTTACATTTTCCAACTTATCTTTGTTTTGAGACTCAACTTAGTCGTGTGGCTCTTTTTACATCATTTCTTCTAACCATTTCATGACCTCTGGTGATTTGGGCAACATTTTGGTGTCATTTTGTGATATTTGGGTCTCAATTGTGGTTATTTTGCATTTTTTTCAGCCTTTCCGTGCATTTGTTTGAGCATTGAACCACAATTTTAAAAGTTATTTCTATGCAAATGCGCTCTATCTACATTTGACCTCAAATTGTTACGTAGCTCCCTTTATAACATCCACCCTGTTTCATTCCTGCCATTTGTTTGCTCTCCAAAGCACTTTTCAAAAGTGCTACATAAATAATTCTTCTTTTCCTTTCGTCTGCTCATTATTTTTTATTGTTGCCCATCTTTCCTGCGCTGGAAAAAAGAGAAGAAGAAAAAATCCCTGCCTCTCTCTGCTCCTCATTTTCACAATCAGGGAGAGTCGGTGCTTCGGCCGGGCATGACCGCCTTCGAGCATCAACAAAAGAAACCAACCCCCCTCAGCCCCCCGTCCCTCCCCGTGTGTGTGATTCGGTCTTCCTCCCCGTCTCTGCTTAGCACATAAAAGAGACGTGGGGGCGTGGGAGAGTTATTGTGCGAGACTCTTCGGGCTGCGTGTGCACTGTTAAGATCTGCATGTGTGCACTGAGCCGCCCACCTCCCTCTGCTGAGCCGGGGGTCCTGCATCCGGACCGGGCAGGTCTCCATCCTGCACATGCTCTGCATCACTGGCATTTGTCATGCTCTCTTCATTTTGTGTCTCGGATGCTTGAAAGTGTCTTTACATATTTCTTTTGTGCCTCTTCTTGTGGCTTTATTTTGGCGATCTGGTGTCATCTTAAGTGTCTCTCTTGTTTACTTATACTTGTTTTGTTGGGATGATGCAGTGAATTTTAGCCACCAATCGTCATGTTTCCATCATCATCTTTATACATAGTATATATTACAAAGTGCTTTAACAGAGTAAACAAAGATACATGTAAAAATAAAAAGCTATAAATCTGAAGGAGTATGAAGTAAGGTACAGCTAAAGCTGTGCCTACTTCAGATTTTTTCTGCACTTCATTTGAATAAAATGAAAGAATTAATTACCATTTGTGTGTTAGTTTTGGTGCTTGTGATCGATTTGGATGACTTTTGAAATCTGAGTCATTTAAATCCGAATAAGAAAGATTTTATTGCCAGGTACTATAAAAAATGTACATTTCCACAGTACGAGGAATTTCTCTTGGTGTAAATCAATGCATTTTCCCATCTGGTAATTTGCTGCATATAATGCAGTGTACCTGAGGTATGCTGAGGAAGATTGGTTGGATGTTGCCATCTTGAGGCGAAGAAAAGTGACCTAATGACCTATTCTATTACTGACTCACACACGTTTGGTAATTTTTCATCACTTTTGGTGATTTTATCTGTCCTTGTGCATCTCCTAGTAGGCACGCTCAGGATCAGTAATCAACTATACTAAATGACAGTTTAAATTACAAATCACTTTTCGGATAAAAAGTAAATATGAAATTAACAATTCACAGCATAACCTTAATTATTTTAAATCTTAAACTCTTTTTGAAAACACACAGAAAATTACTGAATGATCTACTGGAAAACCACAGGAGGACTGTGTCAATAAATACTTCCCAAGAGTTATAGTAACTCGTGTGACAGAGATCTGTGGTGGTTTTAAGTCTAATGTAGCATCCTGTCAGGTTTCATGTCGGTGTCGGAGCAATAAAGAAAACTAACTACGTGGGTCTTTAATAATGCACAACTGAGCATCTGCGCATGCTCGTAGAGCAGAGGAGGCCTTCAGATTCCACACCAAATATCCTTCCTCTCCTCTTCCTGCTCTTGGTTTCTATTCTTGTATTTATATTTTCAATTGTGCAGCAAGTACAGAAACTAAATTCTTCATCCTTCAGCGCCTGATAACAAAGCTTATAGCACCATAAAGTTTTTCACGGTCGGGTTGCAGGAGGAACGTACACAAAAGACTAAATCATCTTTAACAAAGGAAGAGCCGCTCACTGCTGAGAGGCTTCGTATGTTTCCTGTAAACTGAACAGCGTCACGTCGGGAGGAGAATTTAAAGCGACTCGCTCTCCTGAAACATAACTCTGAGCTTTCCCGACATGAGAGAACGGTGAACGAGGATTTATGTGCCAGACAGTTGAATTAAGGTTGTTGCTCTCGACGCGCAGGAATGCCTTTATTAATGCACACTCCACAACATAAGATGTGCACTGACTGAGCAACACCCCCCACCTCCCCCGAACACCTCCCAGCAGATCATGCATGTTCACACATGCAAATACAGCTCAGCCTCGGTCAGTCTCTACAGCAGTTGAACCTGTTTTTAACCCCGCAGAGAGAGCATCCTTCTTAATAGTTCTCTCTAATTGCTGGAAGAACAGATGGATTATGTGCATTTCTAATGCAAGTCTTTTCTTTCTAACTGCAGCTAATGTTAAACTCTTTCATGGGCGAATCATCAAACGATCACATGAACACAGAGGAATTAGTCTGGTGCACAAAAAAGACCATTCTTTGCGAGAAACAAAGCCATATGATACTATACTAAATATATATGGACATATACTCGATATGTGAACCATATATAAAATATCAACTACAAATAATATGTAAAACTACATTGTACAGGATTTATCTTCTCAAAAGAATTCTGAAATCTCATCGGTGGACGAGTTGTCCACTGAGGGTGCTGTCCGATGACGAGTTGTCTGGAGTCGCAGTTTTGTGGACGAGTTGTTCGTGGACGAGTTGTCCTACAATCGTGGAATTGACCTCTGGCGATAGTTTCCAAATCTGTTGAGTTTGTTTTGTGGTGTCCTGTCTGTCCTCGTCCTATAAAGGGCAGTAAACAAGTAAATGCACTTCTCCACTGCCACAATTACCATGCTATGTTTTCCTGTCTTGTCTGGTATTTATAAGAATTGTAATGTTTTATCCTGTATGTCCTTGTCCAGGTCATATTTTTCCACATATTTGCAATAAAAAAAAAACATCAAATGAAGACCGATTGTTGCCATGATATGTTATTTAAGAGATGTAAATTACTTCTTGGAAGTAAATCTTATAAGATTGAAAAACCTATTAATTTCCCTTTTAAATGACTGATGGAAATGACAAATGAAATGACAATGGACAAATTTTTATTCTAATAATGGTTCAAACCTTATTTGATTTGAGAATTTGAAAAGTAAGTGTAAAGCTTTGGATAAAGATAACAGAGCTTCTCATGCAGACTCGGCTCGTCTCAAAACTCAAAGGTAAGGTCTTGCAGTTTGTGGATAATTAATGTATGGTAAATGATTTTAATGAAGACTCAAAGAATAAAAGGGATCCTATATGACACTTCAAAAGACACTATAACAAGAGCTAATCATAACTCGAGACTTTGTAGAGATAATAAAATGCAAATATGCAGGGTTTTTCCCCCCAGATTTGATTTCAATATACTGTGACAAATGAGTGTGCTATAGTCGATACTGAGGTGAGCACATGTTTTAAAGGCTCTGCACGTACTCCATCGGCCTTGTACAGATCTTATAATTCTTTTCTTGGTTTTCTGAATGCTCCGTGGCCTTGTTCCAGACTGCTTAACAAAAATGCTTGTAATCTCTGAACCTCCATCCTTTCTTAGATCCTTTGATTGCTTGCTGAGTGCTTCCTAAAAGCAGAGGCGATGGTTGATAGGCCTTTATGAGACATTTTTCATCTTATTTCCCGTCTTTTCTGTCTCCTTCAGGCGTATCCGTCAGCATCTCCACCTTCAGCCTGGTGGCCATCGCCATCGAGCGCTACAGCGCCATCTGCAATCCACTCAAGTCCCGGGCGTGGCAGACGCGCTCCCACGCCTACCGCGTCATCGCCGCCACCTGGGTGGTGTCGTTGCTCATCATGGTGCCCTACCCCGTGTTCAGCGTCATCAAGTCTTTCTCAAAGAACGGTATGAAGGGTCGCATGTGTCGTCTGGACTGTCCCAGTCAGCAGGCGGAGCAGACCTGGTGAGTCCGGGAGACACTCTTATCTTACTGGCTGCATGACAATATTTTGGTTGGAAATTAGTCGGGAGAGTCCTGCTTGGCTTTGCTCCTGAATGTGTGCAGAAACTCTGATTTCCATTCAGTGTAATTTACATAAATGTTGACAGCCTTTTTTTCTTTTTTTTTGCAGTGCAATCACAGCCCTTTGTACTGATTGCTCACAGTTGGAGAAAAAGCTGCATGCTGATTGGGTCATTGTGGTGATATTGCTCAAATTCCCAGCACAAAGCTTTGAGTCAACTCATAATAAAGAGATTGATGCTTAATTCAAGCTGTGTTTCCACAACCCAGGAAAAGGATCCTGATGGTAGAGCTGCAGCAATCAATGGACGATGAAACTAAATGTATTTTGCTTCTTTTGAAGTGAGATTCACCATCTTTAGATGGGAGAGTGCATTCGTCTTTTAAAAGTCAGGCAGTGTGTGGGCAGCCCTAACCTAAAAGGGCCTCATAGAAAGTATCCCATTTGATAGGAGCTGCTTCCTCTTTTACCTGTTATTTGTGATTTACTGCCATCTCTTATCTCATAAATGTCTACAAATCCCTCTTCTATGAACCGGCTTGCGATTTCACACGTTGTCCAAGTCAAACTTGTGAGATTTACGTGAATTCGCTTTGTTCCTCCTGAAAACTTGCGGTCTGCGCTGGTGTGATCGGGCCTCTGGTGTATTTTCCCTCTAGCCATGAAGAAAAATGAAAAAGATGAAAAGTCTAGGTAATGATGAAGAGACGGCTCTTTAATCTTTGTCGTTTTAAGAATGAGCCTGCAGGCAGAAGTTAGAAAAGTGGATACATACCGAGTGTCTGAAAAATGAATGAAATCGTTAGGTAAGAGTTTCAGAGGATGAAAAAGTGAACAGGTCTGTCCTGCTGAGGTTCAATTAGAGAGGCTATGAAATGGATTTGTTTTCTGGCTCAGGAGCAGTTGTACCAAAACTCTGAGTGAAGATGGGATTGAAAGCTGAGAAGACATCATTAGACGCAGCAACTGAAGATCATTCCACGGCCTTCAGTGTTAACACTCTGACGTCAATTGACATGAAATTTTAAACTTCTGCACTTTTCACCAAGATGGGCGAGCGAAACTTGTGCAAAGAGCGAGGAAGGAAGTGATAATTGCAAGAAAAGTAACCATCCACACGCTCTCTTAGGACCAATAAAAGTCGCTTTGCCGCTTGAGAAGCTGGATGCTGGTCTGGGATATTCACAGCTCAGTCCACAAACAACTCAGGGCTCTGCAGGATGGAACAATTAAGCTGCAGAAGAAACCCATCACGGCGAAGGCCTTGTTCATCTCCCTCCTTGACAGACTTTTGTGGTCCAACACTCTGAAGATTTCCACCGTCTGTCTGTCAGGCTTCACTGGGAGAGAAGAGGCGGTTGGAGACCACTTAATTAGTCTGCTCTCTAAAGAGACGGAGAAAAGTTGAGGCTTGGATGTAGAAAGTTTCAGATCCACAGAGTGCGAAGCGCCTTTCAAGTTTTAATTTGGCGTCACCCTTTGCCACCGATATTTAAATCCGGTCTGGTTCGCAGGGGTTAAAACTGGACTGGCGAGGAGATAATACCTCCACCATGACCTCTCAACAGAAAAAAAGAAAGAAAAAAGAAAAAGAAAAAGTACCTAATGAAGCGGCACAGGAAGTCATTCAAGCGTCCATTTTCAGAGAAATATCGCAGTCAGTGATGAAGAGTAAATGGCAGTAAAACACAAAAGAGCCACAAAATGGATAATGGACCAATTACGTCTGCTGGAAATTAATGATTTTGGAAGGATATTCTTGTGCCTCGGACATTATGGAGTTTTACATAAAAACAAAGGTTTTCTGGAGGGATGATAAATCTTATTCACAGAGGCAAATAAAACTGCAATGAAAGGAGAAAAGTGGCTTTCACAAATATTATCTGGTGTCTGATTCATTTGGGTCGACTTGAATGAAAGGCAAAGGCTGTTATAATACCAGAATTTCAAACCTCTAAACACTGAAAATGATACTTAAATGCGTCTTCTGGAGACCAAAACAACACTCAACACGGGACATCTCTGTTTGGTTTGAGGCAAAGAAAAACATTTGTGGAAAATTCCCCTTTTCTCTATAATTTGAGAAATTTGCCTTTGCTTTGAGCTGTGCTTGGTTTTTGTGTACATGCAATTACATGCCTCTATACCATCGAAGTCACAAATTTGCCCATTGCAACAATCGTCAAGCCAATTACAGAGATCAGAAATTAGACCAAATTAGGCACATCTATAATATGTGACAGTGGAGTAATTCGAGTTACAGTCACAGTACTTTTTACACTATTATAAATATACAATGGTCAAACATTATGTGGTTTTCACATAGATTTATCTGTGCTTTTGAAATCCTCACTCCCGACCAATGGAACTTCATTTATGGCAATAACAGATCCATCGTTAAGATTACAACATCATTTACCATTGCAAGAGGTTCAATTAGTGAAAATTACTCACTTACAATCAAGAAGACATAATCAGTATTACAGCTTTCCTTTAGTGATTTTTTTTTTTTAAAAGCTTAAACTGAGAGTCTCTTCAGGCTCACATTGAATAAAAGACTGGAGCTTTTACAGCTTAACTTCTCCAGCTCGAGGCTATTTCATGGGAAACTTCTGGCCGAAAATAAGAGAGTTGGTTCCAGCTCCACAAGCATCAGAGCAAAAATGAGCAGCCTGACAGCTCCGTGGATGAGACGCACACCAGAGAGTTTACAGATTTATGCCGGAGGGGAAGTGAGAGTATCGGCTCTGACCGCGTGCGTCACCATGACTGCGGGAGAAATTATTTCAGGAGATCTGTGTGGAAAACATATGCAGTCAAATGACAAGTTGAAGGAGATTTCCGGCCGTCACAAAGGAAGATCATTTGCATGTTTACACATAACTGAGGTAGCTACAACTCACAGAGATGTTACTAGGAGAGGAGCCATTTTTATACTGTTAGAAGATCTTGCAATGCATCAAATCACTGCCTTCTATTGATAATATCAATCTTTAATTCTGGGAGTGAACAAAATGTTGATTTTTCAATGTTGATTTTAAATGGTTTCTAACACTCTAATGTTCTTAATCGTTGCTTTCCTAAACTAGTTGGTGATTTTGTGCTGTTTAGGAATTAAACTGAATTTAAACCACATTTGAAAGCACTGTGTTCAGAAGATCCCCTGAGTGAACAAGAGGCGGATGTCAAAGAAAAAGCGCGATCCATGTGTGCATCGTTTTCTTTGATGATTAATATAAGACAGATCGTGATGGGTAATCCTATGGTTTTCAGGTGATGTGGGAGTAAGTAGGTATTAATATTCAACATGTTGCTTTCGCGCCATCCATCTGGGTTTTCCCCCTGCGGGGCCACAACAAACACGGCTCCCATTTGTTTCTTTTTTCGTACCGCTTTCTCGCTCTTTCCCGCTTGTTCATTTCAGCTCAGCTTTTGTTTCCAGCGGAGTTCCAAGCGGTATCACACAGGCAAAGCGAGGGGCTCGGCAGTTCAGAGAAATGGACAGGAAGACATTAGAATATCAGAGAATAAATGAAAGGCCGCCTCTTTCTCGTTTCTGCTTTTATGTGCACACCAGCGTGCGCCATTGGTTAAAGACGAGCTGATTACACCCAAAGAAGATTTATCAATGATCAAAGTTTCTTTGACATTAATTGCACCCTCCCTTTTTCTCCTTTACCTCAGAAAAACACACTTGTATTGTCCCAGGTGGAATTCATGTTCAAACAAAGGCATCAAGCATTAAAGGTCTCGCGCAGCACATCCGCAGAGGGCGAGGAGAGATTCAGCGTCTGATACAGGCTGAGAGGCAGCTTTTCACTTTCATGCACTGCTCAGAAATTACTCTGTGAAAACGTTTTGTTCGTCTTTTTTCACTCAGTTCAAGACTTCTCCTTTGATGTGTCATCACTTCAGACACTTGGGGGAGCTGCCATTGTTGGTCTTTATTCAGACGGACAAAAAGAAGGGGAACCATTGTGATCAGGCTCTTTAGCAGTCGGGAGATGACAAGTAATGAAGTATTTGTACTGTACATCAGTGCATTTCTTTTTACATACTTGTAACTTAGGCACATATGATCTCCAAAACCAAAAAGGTCACGGACGTCTTGTATTGTATCTTGTTGTTGATGTAAATGTCAATATGCACATGTAAAGTGCCTATCGATATGTCAACAGCACAGGGTAAACCTTGAAAACCTTCACGTACAGGTCCAACTGGTCCATGGAAGTTGTGAGCATAAGTCTATATATGAAAGTAAATAAGTAGTTTAAACATAACTGGCTTATTATGAGCCCTGTGATGGACTGAAAACCTTTTCAGTGTGTGTCCTACCCCTCACCAATTCACTGCCTTCAGAAACTCTACTTTGGATAAAAGTGGGTGCAAATTAATAAAAAAAATCGCCATCTAAACAGTCATTTTATTTTGTTTATTTTTTACAAGGACTGGCAAAATTTGCGAGTTTGAATACCAAAAAGATGCAAGGTAAACATAAGCTGACAAACCTATAAGGTACATTCATATTAAAGTCAGTTTTGTGGACAAAAAAAAAGATTTCATACACCAGTCCGCTTGTGCAACGATGTCCTGGTCCATCACAGTGTTTAAGTTGGAAAACATGCATCAATAAATAATATTGCGAGAAGAAGACTTCTATCAGACATGTACTTCTAATCCATTTTAAGGCACAAAATCATCAAATTTATTGTGAAATAAAAACTTTTATTGTGGCCACCCTAAGGCACCCCTGTGCAATAATCATGCTATCTAATCAGAATCTTGATATGCCACACCTGTGAGGTGGGATGGATTATCTCGGCAAAGGGAAAGCGCTCACTAACACAGATTTAGACAGATTTGTGAACACTATTTGAAAGAAACAAGTCTTTTGTGTTTATAGAAAATGTTTTAGATCTTTGAGTTCAGCTCATGAAAAATGGGAGCAAAAACAAAAGTGTTGTGTTTATATTTTTGTTCAGTGTAAATTGACCGTCAGTAGTTGTAGTTGCAGTAAGAGACGTTTTGTCAAAACTAAGGGCCAAAACAATGGTAAAAAAAGAAGATGGATAAAAATCTGCATTTTTAGTTTGGAAGCCATGGGGAATAATATGGACATCACCAGATATAATCAACTTGCTTGATAAAGAGTCAAAGGCATTTATCAAGCGGAAATATCGGACTGAATTTTGTGCCAAAAACACTTTATTTTGGAGATATTAAGTTTCCCTGTGTAATCACGTAGCGAATAAATCTCAAAATCTGCTTTGCACGGATTGGAATTAACTTTATCTGGCACAACCAGGACCTCATGTTTGTAGACATTCCATTTGCTGAGGATGTGAAAGGCAGTGAGGAAACCTGAGAAATGAACTAGAGCTGGGTACAAAATGAAAACGTGGCCGGATCCTAACGAGAACTGCACGCCATGATTCTGTTTCATAAATGTGTCCTCTGAAAGCCGCAGAACCACATGAAAAATGTAAGACATGTGCAAATATTGCATCAGTGTGAGCAGTTGGAGTGCTGAATAAACTGCCCACAAACAGAGTGCAGAGCCCGACTGATCCTGAGGGCCCGCAGGGCAAAGCAAGAGGATCTACGTGGCGGCTGCACCTTTAGAAACATAAATATCCTGAATTAGTTAGTTTCCAATCTTTTAACTAACGCCTCTCACTCTCTTCACTCTGCTTGCTATTTCCAGGTACGTGCTGCTGCTGTTCACCCTCTTCTTCGTCCCCGGAGTGGTGATGATTATTGCCTACGGTCTAATCTCCAGGGAACTGTACCGAGGCATGCAGTTCGAGCTGAGCCAGAGCAGAGAGACTCCCGGTGAGCCTCCGTTGTACTGAATGAAGACACACATTTCACTTTCTCAAGCCCTGAAAGAGACTGCAGTGGAAAAGGAAGGCAACACCTTTCGCCACAAAGAGAGTTGTTTGTTTTGCCTCAAGCGGAGAGTGACATGTTTTGTCGCTACCTACAGATTCTGCACCTGTTACATCCAAAAATATACTCCTGGGTTATCTATTTCTTCTTGTGGCCTCAGAGCTGCTTCGTCACATTAAAAAAAGGAAAATCCAATGAGGTACAGCTGACATAATACCTACACTTGAGGTTTTAACTGTGTCTGAGGAGCAGCGGTTTCCATGGAGTCCAGGCTGTGTGTGATTCATCGAGCTGAAACAGCCTTCGGAGGCGACTGTTAATCTACTGCAAAAAAAAAAAACGATGCGTGGAAATGATGAACATAATTTCTGAGAAACTCCTGAATGCTGAAAGTGGTTGTTTATCAAGTAACTGAACTCATCACATAGCAACAAATATTCTGTGTGGATATTCACGGTGCACGGCTTGAAAACGGATCCATATGTCTCATTGAAATCTTATTCAAGAGTTGTTTTGTTTTTAATTTTGCATGATGATGAGATATTCTGAGAAGAATCTACTCCTGCGGATGCAATAGAAATAAAACATCATAGGAAAATCACTTCATGGGAGCTGATTTGTGTGCAGTTCTCTAATCAAACACTCAATCTCATTGTAAGATCATTTTAGATATGATTTTGTGCAACTATTATTGACATCGGTTTATTTATTGATTGTATAAATATGTGATCAATACACTTTACAGGATAGGGGTTGTTTTCCATGAACACGCTTCATTTTCACTCACGTGGCTACTTCCTATAGTTGGAGATGAAAAGGTATTTGTGCTGTTGTAAAACGTGATGCAGTGCTCTCTTAGGTGTTCCACCAGGCTGATTCATGGACCCCTTAACGAAACTTGCTATCGCACTTCCAGCTTCAACTTTTGCACTTTTAAAACAAAATTTTCGCTTTGACCCCCACAGGCCAGAAAAATGGTGTAAGCAGAGCCATGACAGGGCCAAACGATGACGACGACGGCTGCTACATCCAGGTGTCCAAAAAGCCCACCTCGGCTGTGGAGCTGCCCACCCTGTCCTCGTCGGCGAGTGCCGCCCAAACCAAGACCGAGCGCGCCCGCAGCAACACCTCCGAAGCCAAGCTGCAGGCCAAGAGGCGGGTCATCCGCATGCTGATGGTGATCGTGGCGCTCTTCTTCATCTGCTGGATGCCGCTGTACACCGTGAACACCTGGAAGGCCTTCGATGTGAGGTCGGCCACCAAGGCCCTCTCCGGCGCGCCCATCTCCTTCATCCACCTGCTGTCCTACACCTCGGCCTGCGTCAACCCCATCATCTACTGCTTCATGAACACTCGCTTCCGCAAGGCTCTGCTGTCCACCTTCGCCTGCTGCTGCCGCAACCGCCTCTGCCGCCGGTGCCTGCAGCGCAGAAAGAGGGAGGCCGGAGAGGACGGCATCACCGCCACCTCCATGGCCACGTCCATGGCGACCTCCATGTCCAAGTTCAGCTACACCACCGTCAGCACCGCCGGCACCTGATGAGCCTCGAGGAGGGAGCTGCTATGGTGCGACTGGTCACACCATCTGTATTTTCTTTTTATCTTGTCATTCTCCATCTTAGCACACGCCGAGTAATATCGCTGCCCTCGTTTGGAGGCCTTCTCAAAAGGGCCCGTTCGTATTCCGTGTTCATGGTCGCAGAACGGGAAGAAACGGATACGTCATTTCCATCTTTATGTTCTGTATCATTGGCAGCGTCCGCTTTGTTGCATCCTGAAGAGAAATTCAAGTGCCTGTGCTCTCTCTGTGGCTCCGTCTGTCATGTCTGGACATCTTTGTGGAAAAGTGGGAAATCTTGAATCTGTGTCCATGTAAATACTGTCTTTATGTCCTGAGCGTGCCAAAGGTGAATGATCTGATGGGAATGTACCGCTAGAATGGGAAGACTCTGCGTTTCATCCTTCTTTTCAGTTTAATTTGACTTCATTTGGATCATCATTCTTTCCAGTATAGTAGAACCAAACACCAAAAAGGTCATTGAGGGTTCGCCTGATTGTAAAAACGATTAGCGTCTTAGTCTGCTCCTTACATAACAAGAGTACTGTAATGTGATTGAAAGCTTCCCTCAGGCTGTGAATTTGACAAATAATGTCTGTCCTGACTTGTATAATTAAGTGTTGGCTTTTCGGAGATCAAGCATTGAGTCAGAGTGAAAAGTGGTGTCAGATTTCAAACAATTCCCAGAGCAAATCTATGTGGTCACACCAACTTTGACCTTTGATCAAAGTCTGACTCAATCATTTTTGAGTGCAAGGGCAAAAAGTAGAAATTTCTATTAAAATATGGGACATGTGTGAAGTTGCAGGAAAACAAAATCAAACCCATTAATCTTGAAGTGTCCACCAAATCTAGAAAAAGCAATGTTTTCTATTTCATGCCTTCAGATCTCCTGCTATGTGACCAGTTTACAAACAGAGGAAACCTTTGTTTCTTAAATTAAATATCCTGTAAAATATAACATTTTCGGTGGAAGGAAACCCCAAGTCCCTGAATGAAAAGAATGCATTTGTCCTGAAAATAGACTAGCAGCTACATTGTGCCCTTGAGGTCAAACCAATCTCACCATTTCTGGAGTTAATCCGAACTGAAGCCTTAGTGTGGAGGAAGCAGCATGAGGAGCAGACGGATGACCAGGATTGGGGAAGTCATGATAATAGAGTGCAGTGCGCTTCTTGGTCCAGTGATTTGAGAGGATGACCTTTCTGCTGAAGATCGAAGGAAAATCTTACGAATTCCTTTGACTATGATGCGGGACGGGGCGGGTTACTAATAGGACGTTTGCAAAATGTGTAGCTGTATCAGAAAATGCTCTCTGAGATTTGTTCAGTGTTGTTGTACTGTTTCTGTTCTCACAACTGAAAACTCCCCCCAAAATTAAAATGTTTACAACCTCACAGAGTACAGCACATTTTATTTACCCTTCAACTCTTATTTCCTCTGAAATGAAACTGAAAAGTGATATCCTGACCTTAGGATTCAGTAAGTACCAACAGCACTTAAAATGTCATCCCGACTGTCATGACTCAGCATTATGAATGTGAAGGGAATGACCTTGCAAAGAATGAAAAGATCAGCCTGCAGAATACCTCTCCTCGACATAATTTCACTTTAGCTGTTGGGCTTATTTCTAAATGTTCACACCTCCCACTCAACTCGGTGTGGAGCATACAGAACCAAGCTTTAAATACACCAAGGACACTACACAACACATAGTGTACACTGACACTTGCCAGATATCACAGTTTCCACGAGAAACCTCTGACAGAATGCTGCTGACGACTTTACAAGTTCAGATCACTGTCTGCGTACCTCAAGTATGACACCCATATCTCATTTTAAATAGTTACCCTATAGCCCACAAACCAGTTCAACCCGATATTTCAGTAAACGCTTGAGACAAATTAAAAAATTTGACTCAAATTCAATGTTTTCGCTTTCTCTCTCTTATTTTTCGTGTCCAGAAGTGTGAACACAGTCTAAATATACTTTGATCAGAGCTAAAAACCACACAGGCGTGGGTGCTGGTGGCTGAAAACACATTGTGGCCTGAAGAAGCTCCTTAGCACACGCCTGCATTGTTGGTTTGTACTCACACGTCCAGGGGAAGTTATCTGGTCATGCAGAAGTGAGTTTCAGGCTGCACCCGTCGCAGACAGCCGAGCAACCTGCAGCAGCATGGAGGATTTTTCCAAACTCAGTCCAAGAGGAAGTTTCGCTCTCCTCAGTCTGTGAAGAAACACACGGATGTCAGCAATCTAAACTACAGAAACACACAAATAGTACAACATCATGCCATCATCAAAACTCATCAATCTGGGAGGCTTTTAACCCTTTTTCAGATCCACCAGGCAGGCACATCTCTACATAAACCTCTGAAGACTGGAATTTGATGGCGTACACACTTTTTGTGCTTGTGCTGATCGATTTCTGCAGTACGGCACTCAAGCAGGCTCTATGTGCAGTCAGCGCTGGTGCAAATGCGTGATGAATACAGATGCAGGGCGCAAATTAACAGAAAAGGTGCAGCTCATTCCTTTGTGAGAGACTGAGTGCACCTGCTCGCCGCGAGAAAAGTGCTTTAAAACCTCACCTTTTCTGCTCAATTATCTCTGTGGGGCCTTTCTGATCTCTGTCTCTCTCGCTCTCTGACTTCTACTGCAGTGCTGCCAATTACCATGAGCTTTACCTAAGTACAAAGCCCCCTGTTTTCATACTCAGACTAACGAGGTGCTTCTGAGGGACCCTCACAGTCCAGATCTCATGCTTTTGCTTGGATAAAATTGACGCTAAATGGCCAACACAGGCAAACCTGCTCAGGCTTTGATAATCACAACAACAACAGAAAGAGCATTTACATTAAAGTATGAAGCTAAAGCGCTCAAATAGTTGGCCTGAGCAGCACAGCAGCACGCTGGATTCCTGTTAGCACACATTTTGTCTCAGATCTGCTGAGCGGTGACAGCTTAGCGCTGTCACATCCTGTCACTTTCAAGTTTGGGTGCTTTTTCTTGTCCTCCCATTGCCGAAAGTCCCTTCAGCTCCACCCCCCACGACCACCACCACCACCACCACCACCACCAAGCCACCCATCTTTTCATCCTTTCCGGCACAGTGGCGTATGAATACATGAATGACAATAGTGCGTGGGTGACAGCTGAGATTTGCAATGTCCGAGAGCAGTTCACAGGCCGCTGCAGCCGTGGCGGTGGGTTCGACTTGCAAACAGACAATTGGCACACAGAAAAATCCCCAACAGAGCTTCAGTTGCTCTAGAAGCCCTCGATGCGTGTGTGCTTTTGTAATTAAAGCAGGAGACAGTGAGTGATTTCCATATCTTCGCCAGCACTTGGGTGATTTATTTCACTCTGTGTGCAAAGTCCTTTAACTTTCAGTAAATTTGTCTGGGCCTTTAATAAGAATAGAGCTTGAGTGTTTTCTGATAAATGAACCCTGTTAAGTAACCTTGAATTATAATAAAAAGCCTCCTAATCCCATAATGACTTGAGATCTAGCTCAGATAATGTGAATATTGTATGTTGTGCTCTTCATCTCAACAGGCCAGCAAGTTCAGATAAACAATAAAAAAAATTAAAAATAAAAGTACAGAAAAGGTTGAGACACCCCCGGGCCATTTATACAAGCAGAAAATCCAGACAAGCCAAAAAAAACAACATACAAGCTCCATGAAAGCCTGAAATCACGTTCATCAAGCCATGAAGTTCAAGCGCAAACCACTTTCCACAATGCTGCCTATGACTGATACTGAAGACCAAAAACTCTGTACTGACTTTATAGAAAGGTAAAAACAACTCCTTCACTGGTGAGGAATTCAATTCTGACCCCATCCCCAGAACAATGCCCGATGCAAATTGAAGCTGAAACGAGAGCGAGGCACACAGTTGCTTCCTCTCTTATCTCCACCTCCTCACACCAAAATCCCATTAAGGGCCCCGGGCGGCGCATCAGCAGAAAAAAAAAAAAAGAAAGAAAAAACAAAGCTGCAACCCTCATCTTCCTCTTTATTCCATCTGCTCACAACATATGGAACTAATTTTGATAATCGCTAGACTTTCCTACCAGTCTCCTCATCGCCTCCAAATCATGAATCAATAATGCAGTCTTTAAAAAATGCCATTTGTTCCACTTTTCAAGCCATTTTATAGCTTCACTTCAAGTTGCTCCTTGTGATTGTCCCCTCAGTTAAACTCTAATTTGAAGGATTTCCATATTTTAACTTAAATTGAGGGATTACTTGGAGTGAGGAAACTCCAAGTCGTTCTTCAAATATGCTACAAACAAAACTGCACAATTCACCGCTTTCTAAAAAGTTAGCGGGATTCTTAGCCTGCAGCAAAGACTGACAAAACAGCCCCAAGTAAATTAGAAGAAGTTGTCTCTCAATTATTTATAATGGCTTCCTTGAGGACGGCTGCGAGTAAAATGTGCCTCTACTGGATTTTGATTTTTGTCTCCATTTTTTTTCTTTCTGCAGAATAATTCATAATTGCAAAAGAGCAGTTTTGGGTAATTTTCCACCTCCAGTGCAAGGTGATATCTCTTGTTTTGGCCCACAGGTTCTGCACCTGAGTGCTCAAAGAGGCAGCTCGTCTGCTCCTTTTCATGTTTCCAATGCCTTTCTTCCAACGCTCTCCTCTCAGCGGGAGTTACAGCAGAGAGTTGTTTTCTTTCTCCCAAACACCGTGTGTTGAGTGTTAACTTGCACATGTCAGGGTAAAGTTGTAGCTTGGGGGAAGAGGGGGAAAAACAAAAAGCTGCAGTAAACAGTGAAGAGCGGGCACAGAGAGAAGGTGATGAAATCGTGAATTTAACTCTTATTAGCAATGGAAATCCTGCATTGATGGCCAGGCTGGCTGCGTCTACATGCAATAAATGTTTACCAAAGCAGCCCTCGGGTCTGCTGATGCATTTTAAAATCTTGCTTGTGCCTTTTTATGCTACATCGGAATACTTATGAATAAATATAAAAGCATGTGATTGTGTTGTTTTCCCGAATTAAAATCAACAAAATAAATGCCTCACGGAGCTTGAAACGCTTTGTCATCGAGAAAGCAGGACTGTGAATAAGTATTCAGCACTCAAAAGGATGAAGAAAACAGAGGCGGTGAATAATAAAACCACAATAAACTATGTCGAGTTAGCTTTCGAAGCAAATGTGCTCGGGCATGAATCAGTCCACAGGGAAACAGACGCCAGGAAGTTCAAACTTCAAGTTCAGGAGCCACGGCCGCAGCCTCAGCGTATCGTCTCACAGCAGAAGTCTGATGCATCGAATATTTTCATTTAGCTATTCAACAGAGACGTAGATTTTTTGAGGGGGCCTGAATACAAACAAAACCTTGTCCCTTTGTTTTCTCCTGCAGAAGTTCATGCAAACTTTAAAATATTTCACACAGTCAGAGGATGATGTAAAGCGTCTTTCCCCGGGAACTCCCTCCACGCATCCAGTTTTCTATCACTGCTTATCCAACTGAGGGTCACAAAGTGCTGCATCGATCCAGGCTCACTGTAGGGGACTGTAAAGCAAGAGTGCTAACCACCACACTCTGTTCTAATCAGAGATAAAGAGGCAGACATTTCCTCAGGAATATGTGGAGAGGAAATACAAATGTAGAAATACAGGACTCCAGGTGAACACTCAGCTCTCGAAGTTATCCTGTTTGCACGGAAGCATTCATTTTTGAAACTACATGGTGATTTGCATGTAACAAAAATGAGAAAACTGCCCCAGGTGCATCATCATCATCATCATCATCATCATCATCATCATCATCATCCAACAGAGCCCGTTCGTACAGTCGGGGACGCTGATAGTGCGGTGTTGTTTTTCTGTGTCTGAAACAACTTCCTGACTACAGAGCGAGAACTGCAAACTGATGCTGCTCAGACGTTACTCCGATATGCAACACCTGCGAGATTGTCGAGCTCCACGCTGCTCTTAACTCATCTGTAGCTCGGTTTGTTCCCCCAGAGCAGCAAGCTGTGTTTCTGTGTGCGCCATTAGCCTGCCCACTGCTGCACTATTTGTCATGACGGCCTGCAGCCACGGGCTTCAGTAATAGAAGTCAACAGTGGAGGATCGAGTAAATGTTCAGGGCTTTACTGCTGCAGCCATTCCTACCCAACACTCCCAACAATAGACAGCTCATTTATCTTCCCAGAGTTTGCTAGCAGGTATTCCTAATGACCTTTACCCACCTCTGGCACTTCTCCCCTCTTACTCCCACCCTCCTCTTCTCTCTTCCCATGTTTACTTGCAACACAAGCGACAGACTGAAATGACTGCCTTGCGGATGTATGACTCAGCCAGCACAGTTACAGCTGACAAGGCGTAATAAATGTAGTGGGAACTGTTAGGGAATGTAAAAGTTACTGTAAAAGCCTCCTTGAACCAAACCTTACAGCCTGCACTGAGGAACAAAAAGGAGAAATAATGGCTTTTAGCAGGCATAAGCAGAATGTCCTTCTTTAGCTTGAAAGATCATATAGTCTGGCAGAAAAGCAGAATCACAGTATGTCGAGTCAAAGATCCATATACTTCTGCTTCAGTGCAGTGTGTTAGCGGGATATGGGTAGTAGAAGCAGTGCTTTTGTTTAAAATAAAAAAAAAGCTGTAAAAGCCTTAAAGCCATAAATTATGTGGCAGGGCACTCTGATGAAAGCTGCTATGAAGATCCCGCGAGGCTAATTCAAGTATAATAAGAGGGTTTCAATTTAGTTGCAATGTGATGTCAAGATCGTGAAAGGTGACCTTTTAGAGAGATTTTTAATATATATGCAAGCAGGAACCTGGAGAATGACCTGCAAAGACTCTTGAAAATCAACCGGAAAAACTCTTTTAAGACATCTTTCCTTCCCTGTCTGCTCGTCGGCTCCGAATCTGTCCTGATGTGACCTGCAGAGCTGATGAACGGCACCTAAAGATGCCAAAAAGGAAGTTCTGAAAATCTGGATGCCAACGCTCGTCCTGTTACTGTGAAGTCCTTCTGTTTTTCATAGTTTCCCCTTCACAACTGAGGTCTCAAGTTTTTTTTTTCCCTTTTCTTATATGATAAGTCATCTAGTTGCCAAGTAACTGAAGTGAAAGGAAAAGTCTCCATGGTTAAAGGAAAAAAAATAAATAAATATGCGACATGTTCATTAAAAAGAACACATGGCTTTGTTTGAGGAGCAGAGTGGGGGTGGGAAATTTATTATTTGGAGCATATGGACTGGATGGGAATGAAATCCTGCCTCTTGGGGAACGTACACGCAGTTTATTTAAGTTGTGTGCCTTATGGGGATTAAACATTTCCTTACATTCATGTAGACCATGAACTCGAACCTGCGTTCTCCCCGAGCCTCTTTCAAGACTAATGCACCCTCCTTTTACCTGATACTCGTTTTGTTAACTTATATCCCTCAAGAACACACACACACACACACACACACACACACACACACACACACACACACACACACACACACACACACACACACACACACACACACACACACACACACACACACACACACACACACACACACACACACACACACACACACACACACACACACACACACACACACACACACACACACATTTTTCAGATATGACAGCCAGGGGGGGTAAACAGTCTCCAAATACAACAAGTTGTGGGAATGTCCTCTCCCAGCAATTTTCTGCTTATTGACATGAGAGGCATTTGCTCACCTCTTCCTGCCGAAGGTAATCACATGGCCTGGGCGAGGAGAGCTAAACCGGATTAGACTTCATCTTTTTCATTTGCCGTTTGTGCTATCTAACCCAAGCCATCTCCAGACCGGGACCAACAGCTTGCCGTGCTTGGCAAGTGCTGTGCATTAATTTCCCCCCACCAGAGGGAAAGTGTGAAGAAGTGTCAGCATGGCAGGTTTGTGCTTACGTCCGTTGGCGCGGCGCCAGTTTCTGCCTGTTCAAGATGCTCCACGTCGGATGGAGTCAATCCAAGCCGACCAGCAAAAGACCTTCCGAGGTTTCCACCATGAGACAACAATAAGCAGAGGGTGGGAGGCGAGGGGGTGTCCTCTGGAGGGAATCTATTTCTGTGGTTCAGCGTGACATGGGAACATTTATGTAGGAAGATTTCTGCGTTTCCTACAAGAAGGAGCCACATATGTAGCGTGAGCATCCATGAGGACTTTGAAAAGGACTCGAGAGCCACACTGAGTGAGAAAAGACAAAGATAAAACTCCTTTTCAATGTAATGAGCTCTCAAGATTTCTAACTCCCTGATACATGAATGTCACTTGACTGATTTTAGCATGTTCACGATTAACATGAGCAATTAAGCAAAAGCATCCTTTGTTCCCGTAATTTGGAAACAATAAAAAGAAAGATGAATCTGTTAGGTTGATTATTACCGCCTCAAATTGTGCTGATTTTATGAAGCACATTTAAGGAGCTGCGTTTCAGAGATGCCTGTAGAATATTAACAAAGTACATTTGCATTATTGGAAACGAGACCTGCATGAGATGGGGCTTAGTATCACCTCAGTTTGAAGGCACTAGCTCAATACTAAATAATTGACTATTAAGAACGGGATCAGCAATAAAACCGGAAATGAAAGAACTTTATCTTGACCATTGTTGTCACTTTTCTTTGGCCCTTTAATCTCTTTAATTCCACCTGTATTCTGGATGGTATCCACGCCTCTGTCTGGTGTAGATAATAAAAACTGTAAGTACCACAGAGACAAATCTCAAACCCAGCGGTTGGTGGGTCAGATGCAATTAATTTCTAATTAAATTGAAGCTCAGTGGGAACAAAGTAAAGCTCAGATGGAGTAACAGTGAGAAAACATTAAAAAAATAAAAATAAAAACCCTGAAGGGGAAACACGAGTGGTGCCAAACAAATCAATATCAGTGGTGGATTGCTGGAAGTATCTAAAAGTGACTGCACAGCATTAAGCGACTATTTTCTCAATCACTGGTAATGAGCGTCATCACCAGGACCGTCATTAAGTTGATCATTACAGCAGCAGTAATTATTAAGAGTGACAACGGGGAGCACTTGAGGGGCCTGGTTCATGTAACGAGCTCCTGTTTCATTTGTTCACGTGAAGGCTTCACGTGTAAAGTGTCATGTTCTTCAGGTGGCTTACTACCCGCAATGTGGGCTTTTCCACGCTCTGCGTGACACTAAATTTAATTTCACTCCCATCCTGACATCAAGGTGATCTTCTAATTAGGAATATATGACTGGATAAAAATCATTACGGCATGCATCTGCGCACCCATTAGGAGTCTGCACAGTTCACACCGGGAACACCTCAGGCTCCTGTACGTGCCGATAATTGGTTTGTAATTTCATCTGAGCTTGTTTAGCATAATGAAAGTAAAGTCATATCTTGCATCGGGAGCACAGCTGGATTCAAACTCTCCATTTGTGTGCCGGAGTAAACAAGCGGTCGTAGTCATACTGGTTTTAATGATGTGACGCGTTGACCCACGTGCAGAGGTGGTGTAACCACATTTGATCATTCGCAGGGTTCCTGTGTAAACAACGCTCTACTGCCCATTAAGAACAGCTTTTTGCTGAGGATTAGCGCACAATTTAAGAGCCGAATCTATTTGTTCAGATAGATGATGAGTCAGTCCATCACCTTGACCAGTGGTCCACGATCTTAATCCGATTAGGAGTTTGGTAATCCTCTAAATATTTTTCCGATACCACTTTGGTGCTGATTGATTTCCTTTTTAGGTAAGTATCTTAGATACACACCAAGTCAGCGAAATCAAACACATTTTACTTTCCAAGGCACAGAAAACTTTTAGTGGAATGTGCGGGAGTTTAACAATGACCTTTAAATAAAGTCAACTCTGAAGGTTTGTCTAAGTTTTAGTCCACAGACTTTTGAAAATGTTGACAGGGTATTTTTTTTTTTTTTTACAAAACCTAATTTTTCAAAGAGTAATCTGATATCCTGTCTGCTTTAGTGTTTCTCTCCTCAGAATGAAGGAGTCCTGTAGTCGCTAGCATGCAGGTTTTTACACACTCACCATCACAGTTTGTGTTGAAGGCGAAGGTGGACAAATCTGGGACAGCAGTTAATTTAATAGACAAAAAATGTAGTTATTGGGTTGTGAAATTTATAGGGTGTAATGTCGTGAAACTAATTGATCCCAAGGTCCAAGCTAAAGCTGAAGACTATTTTTGCAGGACATTTACGACTGCGTTTAATCTAAAGATCCTGGAGCAAAGAAAGGCTCTAAAGCACCGACAACACTCAATCTGCAGTTAATATTTGGCAACGTGGTAATAAATGCAGTTTCCTCTGGCCTGAAGCCATAATAACAATCTCAGGGTGTTGATGACTGGTAATGAGTCCGTGGGAATGGAGTTATGAGGCCGGCAGAAATCATCAACTCAGACTGATCCTGGCAGTGATATCTGGGACTGTGGCGCGTCTCAGCGCTGACATCACAGCCGATGTCTGCCTCAATGGGAGAGAAGGAAAACCATGCAGTCATGCTGTCTACATCCACTGCTCTCTGAGTCCCTCCTGCGCTCCGGTTGGCCAAGCCTCTGCACCACAGAGTCCCACGTGAAGGAGGCGAGCAGAGACATCATCCGTCATCCTTGTTGACACCTCGTTATGAAAATGGGAATCTCCGGGGCCACGCCACATGGCACGGTGGCATGAAGCCGCAAGCTGCTGGCTCTGCTCACTCACAAAACTCTGTGAGCCAGCAGGAGCAGTCAGAGGATACAGAGGGTACTCGGTAATGTGATGAAAAGTGAGCATGGTGACGGAATGAAAAACAAGAGAAGGTAATCAGACGTTTAAGACTATAACTCATGCTGAAACAACAAGGAGTTTGACTGCTACATGCAATATGTACACAACAACACTTCCCAGCATAAAGTTTTACAGTTACACAGCTCGTCGATTTTACTATAGTGGCAAGAGGGAAATTTGCTATTTACGCCCAAGAGTATAAATAAAAAAATTATATAAGCTTCTGTTCCGCTTTGTCTAATTTATGATCATGAGGAAGGCAAGAAACACCATAGGCAGGTCCTTAATCCATCACAAGGCAAACAAAAGGCAGATTACTGGAAAATCCAACAGAATCATTCATAGCTTGTTGTTGCAGATAAAGGCCAAGTCCTTGTCTGCAGCCTTGAGGTCAGATACAAGTTGAACTAATTTAATCTGCACTGGATGTCCATTACATCCATCAGTGCTTACATGAAAGAGGAAAGTGCTACTATAAACGAGCGATGTGAACACTTTATGTGAGCTGTAATCGTTTTTTAGCAGTAAATGTTACTTTAAAATGCTTCGTAGCTGTTTGCATTTCTCTACACTGATTCCTCCATAATGGGTTTGGACAGGTGAGATGAAGCAGCATGCATTTTCCAGTCCCTCAGTATCCTCACCCACCTTCGCTGCTTGAATAAAATGTCATAAACCTGGCACCGTATCTAAACCGATGAGAGGATTTGGCACTTTTCATCCAGTGGCACATGAAATATGGACCGTAATTCAAATCCTGTGGGAAAAAGGCCTCTTTGTGACTGATCCCAGCAGAGAGGTTGACGGGATTCTGTCACTCATCTTGACAGGCGGAGGCCCCGAGGGATTGAAAGTGAGGAGTCAACACGGGAGCAGAAATCTCAAATAGTCAATGTAGTTAATATAAACACAAACTTTAGTCATCAATTTCAAACTGGATGTTGAACTTGCTCCAGAGGACAATTTAGATGAATATCCAGCAGTAGTGGAAGTAAAGTATTATGAACGACTAACATACGTTTTTACGGTATTATTTACCTCTGATATCCAGTGTAAAAGCACGTTATTCCTTCAAACTTTCCTGACTGAGTATTTACCTGCACAAATGTTTAATAAATGGAGCAATAATGGAATAAATTACCAGCTGCAACCACAATAAATACAAATGAGATGGAAGTTTTCCCAACTACCCCAAAATGAAACCATTTGAAACCAGTCAATCATCATTCATACGGGGATGTGAAACCTCTCATGCTCTCGGCTGTTTTTCCTGCAGCTGTTTGCGTTCAACATCCGTGCAGTCACATGCCATGGGAGCTTACTTTACTGAGCAAATGTTACGACGCCTCTTTTCCTTCGGAGAGTTTCATGGCAAAGGTGACAGAGCGATCACACAGACACTTAGCTCACTTAACTTTTCAAAGAGCCGTACATTCTCTGTTTTGAGTCAACAAGTGCGGTTTGCTTAAAAGCTTTTGCTCCTCCTGTTGTCCTGTACATTCTTTTCCCGGACGAGGACGACGGGTTACCCCCAGTACATCGTGTCTCTTCTGACTGACGGCTGCTAACTCACCAGCTGTTTACACGCAGACTTCAAAACTATTAGTTTGAACAAGCAACAAATTTAGCGGTGCTGTCCTTTTTGTCTACATTTTCGGTTTCTGATATACGCCATTTGCACAATACGTTGAACAAACAAGTGAACGTGCATCCAGCGAATTTTACAAACTCATGAATCAAAAGAAGGCAGCAGGTAGTTTACGTCAAAGAAAAAAAGGAGAGGTTTTTACGTGAAACTCCCTCATAGATGTGATTTATAACAATATATTTCACCTTGTCGGGACTTTAAGTGGACAGGACAGTGACTTTTGTCCAGTTTCCAGAGGTCCGACTGACTCCATGCAAATATTGACCTTGAACTGGGCTTCTGAGTCCAAATAAGCTGTGTTACATAATGAGCAATAATTTCCAGTTGGATTTCTCAAAATGTTCCAACGGCTCTGATGAAGTTCATTATCTCCTTTTCAGCAAATTTGGTTGAATTGCTGGCTGACTACTTCACAGATGGAGGCTGTAATCCGTAGGAGAAGGATCAATCAGGTAATAATTAGGATGATACATCCTGTTCTTCACCTGTGCCTGTAACTCCTGCAGAAACTGCTGGGTGCACATAGCCGGACGAATAAGACCCCTCCAGGGAAATAGGCCGCTCACAAAGAGATTACAGCAAAATGAGTATATCTTGAAGAATCGAGCAAATGAGGGCATTAAAATTGCATGCTGGACAATTACAGCTGGCTGTGCCAAGCAGGAGCGCTGTGAAAAAACGTAAAATCCAAGAATAATATGTCATATTCACTGGAAATAGAGAGAAACACACATTGCAGTGCACATTTCTCAGAAAGGAATGGCAGCCATCCACAGGCCATCTGCTTGAAAATCCTTTGCAGTGCAAAGAATGAGCCCTCTCCATGGGGCCATGTGCTTTAGGACCACATCATCATACTGCATGTGCATCAGTGGCTCCTGAAGAGATCAAACCTCAAGATGGAAGCAGCGTACATACACAGGAGCCTCTGAAAGTGTGACGTGCGTTCAGTAAGAGCAAAGAAAAGGCATTTCAAAAGTGAGACAGCCCTTTGAAAGTTCAAAGAAATATGATAATTTCCTGAAATTTCAAAAAGGAGATAATGGCTTGAAATGTTTACAGAGTTAGACAGGCATAAACAGCCTGCACGGGCCTTTTCACGGCCTCAGAAGCGTGGCATTCCTCAAACAGTTTAAATGCTCTTGGATTAAAAAGCCTCGGTGCTATTCGAACATGCAGCTTTCAGCCTCTTTTTACCCCAGCTAACATTTCATCGTCAGTCTTGCTCATTTCCTGTGGAACTTTGTTGAAATACAAAGTACAGTCATTTCCCTGTGAGACCAAAGAAAAGACACCAGACAAGTGAAAAGCTTTTGTTTTACTCTATGATTAGTATTCCAAACCACCCTCTGAAGAAATTCCATGTATAATCCTCTGTTCACGTCCTGATTCCAAAATTTAAAATTTTCTTTCTTCCTACATGTTTTCAGAAACCTGTCAGTGTGTGTTCTGTTCACCTGTGTATTTCTGCCTGGAGCAGAGGTGGGCTACGGTGGTCCTGGGGGACGACAGTCAGCCATGTTTTTAAAATCCTCCTGCTCCGAAACACCACGATTTGATCAAGCTGGTAATGAGCCAATCAGAACCCCCCCCACCCCCCCGCCCGGACTCCACCCTCACCCACACCCTCACCACCAGTGTGTCAGAGCCACCCCACTACCGTCACACAAAGTGAATCTTCCAGCGAGCACTATCAAAAACGTGAACAAATATGGAAACCAAACTGAACCTATTGTGGCGTCGTATTTCCTCTCATACAATGGAGGACTTATCAAGGCATTAAAAAAACAAAACACCAACATCGTGACTCTATCATTTCCTGCATGAAATTACCTAGCATTGATGAATGATAGCCACTGTAGCTTTTCTCATGAATCAACATGTTGACCTTTTCCACCGTCACAGCTGAACATTGTAATATCGCCATTCTTTCCGGCATCCTAGGTAAACATAATCACATTGTGTGTGAATGTGTGTTTCTCCGTACAGTGAACAAACTGCAGATTCTCCTCCTTTATGTTTATTACATCCTGACACCTACTTCGAAACACATCCAACCATCTGGCCTTGAAACAGAGGAATTTCTTCACAAAGACGTGAGGTGTAATTACAGTAAGTGCAGTCGCCATCTGCTCTGTGTGTGATTGCAGACAACTTCATTTATAATAGCCCCATATGTTTTAAGTGTAATAGTCATCTATTGTATGTATTCATCTACTACTGTCTCTATTCGTGCTTCAGCTTAATGTGCAGTAACTTGTTTGTGGGGTCTGCTGAGGCTGAAACACAGAGACGAGGGCATTTTAGGCCACAACTGTTTATTTTCTTGTAACCTTTTTGGAGATTACCACCGCAGGCACACTTGACGCAGCCGCGCTCCTCTCAATGTATTCATAGCCTGGTTTTCTCCCCTCCATCACTCCAACAAACCGTAAAAGAGTTTGAAAAATGAGCGTGAATGAATTATTCTCCGCTCGAAGAAAATACCGTCTTAAGCCTCGTGACTGTTCCTCTTACTGCACGTTTATGTGTGGGCCGGCTGAGTACATATCTGAGCACAGAATTACTTTTTAGAAGATACAGACGTCTCCCTCACACAGTTTGTTGTCCAATGATCATCAAGCTCATGCAAGCAGTCTAATTAGAAGTTACTTATCCCGTAAATTGACTTTCTACATTCTTGTTAATCGGTTTCCACTGCCAGTGCCTTCCTCTAATATTCTCTCTATCCCAGGAAATAAAGGAACCTCACACTTTCATTCATTCATTTATGCACTGAAGATAGCAGAAAAACACCAACTCCTCAATATGAAATTGTTGACCGATGATTTAATCTCATTCCTTTTGTTGTCTTTAGAAGCTGATTTATTTATGAAGGTTCCTTTAGAGAGGATCAGACTTCAGATGACACAGTAGACTTGCAGTTTCCACTGCCTGCAGCAGCGCCAGAAGCTTCCCTGGATCACTGCGCTGGAAGAGGAGTCCCCCGTAGCGTACTAGTGTGCATTAGGATATTTTAATACAAGCAGATTCTTCTCGGTGCTAAATGAAATCCTAAAAAAAAAGTCCTGTATGAGCCACATCTACTGCACTTCAGTCACTTTGTTCAGACATCAGTTGATTCTGATGGGACTTGAACACAGAGCTTAAACCAGCCATCTACTTTGAGAGTCATCCAAACTGAAAAGGTCATTGCCTTGTTTTGTCTCCTCTGATTAGTATGACTTGAATGTGAACATCGGAGGTGGGCCCTACTGCCCTCATATTATGGGACAGATCGACCCTCTAATCATTGTTATTGATAGGATTCGAAATACAGCTTCAGGTAGTTGACTTGTGTTGCCAAACATGACTGAATCGCTGCAGTGATGAGAGTGACATACTCTAATGCAGTTTCTATTAAGTCACTGACTGCTATTGAAATGAAAATCTGAGCCACTTGACAGCACCGCTAAAGGGTGCGCTGGTTATTTTGACCAGATGGAAGAAGTTCATCATGACTGATTTGGAGCCAAATTAGTTACGGCGCTGCCAGGAAACCCAAATTATTTCAAATTGAATGGATAATTCACCACCCAGCAGATCTCCACAGAGGAGTAACACGCACGCACGCACGCACGCACGCACGCACGCACGCACGCACGCACGCACGCACGCACGCACGCACGCACACACACACCTTGATATAACAAAAAGAACAGTGGTTCACAAGAGCTACTTGACTCACCACCACACAGAGAGGCTTTCGAGGGCCTTGTTCGCCTCTTTCCACAACAAATACATCCCTCTGCTCTCCACACTCCCCTGATTCTAATCAATGTGTGTGGGCGCAGCGGCTTTCAGAGCTCTCGCACCCCCTCGTTTCTTCATGCCTTGCAGGTAATCAGGTGGCAGCCGACAGCCTGGGCTCGCTGCGGGCTCTTTCCAGCCGTCCCGTGAGCCGTGGGAGGAGGAGCATTGACGCCGAATCGTGTGAGACTGCGTGGGTGCCGCTGTTGTTCACATGTAATCAATGAAACGTACAAATCTTACAATTCAGGCACAGCTGGTGACTTTTCAAGGCTTTTCTCTGCCTGCGTGAGCGTAACGACTGTGAACTTCATGAGAGTAAAAGCTGACGGGTTAGTTTCGATTGGTGTGAGTCTGAAATTCAAAAGACTTCATCTTCCATTTTTTGCTCAGGCTTCAAATCAAGAAATATTTCAAATATAAGGCACAAATTTGAATGTATAAATACAATATCGGGCCAACAAATCACAAAAGGATGACCATGTCTTGTGTGAAAACTTTATCTTCTTTCTACAATGCGGTTGAGTTAAAAGCAGTTTTTATGTGGCCACCCGTGAGCCGAGGAGACAGCCAAACCTCCCGACACTTAAATAAATATCTAAAAATGAAAAAAAGCTTCATAAAGGCTTCCTGAACAAAGCAAATCTTTACACGTCGGCCGTGGTAAGCAAATGTCACGGTGAAGAAATCGTCATGGAAACAAATAAAATGCAGCCTGTCATTTCAGACACTTTCTGTCTGACCTTTACAATGGATTCCCCGCTGAGCGTCTTGATTGTGATTACACTGTTCTGCTTCCTAATGCTGAGGTTTGCGCTCCCCGAGTAGGATGACGGTAATATTTTTCAGAAAATGGCAGAGGCCTTCACAATTTGTCCTCACTGGTATTTTTGCAGTTATGCTTCACGGAGAATGATCGTTTTCTTGATTCTGACTCAACCTATATTGACCTCTGGGACGTTCTCTGAAGCACAGAGTCGACAGAATTGATCAGAGAAGATCAACAATGCAGCAGATATGAATGATTAATGAGGTGAACAGGCGCAAAAACACAGCGATGAGTGAGAATGAGATATCAGATAAATATATGCTGCAGACGGCAGCGTCTCAGAAACCATCTGGTAATTGCGACTTTTTACAGATTCTTGGACACAAGAGGAAAAGAGAGTGACAGATTTGATTAATGTCCCTCCCTCTTTACTCACCTCACGTAGAGTCACTTGGAAATTCAACCGACTCCACTCAGCCGCCTATATGAAAGAAGGAAATTTAAAGGTTGCCAGATTTGATCAAAGTGAACATTCATTTATTCATGTCCCTCTCTCCATCTCCATCTCTCTCTGCAACACAATGAAAAAAACAACAAAAAAAACATGGAGAAACAAACATGTCCTCTAAAATGGTTTCACTGCTGAGCAGTGAACACATTTTGCTTCTGTGCATGTCAAGTGAACATCACCTTCAATGTTTCTCAACAGCCCAGCCTTTGTCAAGGATATCGATAAGTGCGATACAACCGGTGGCCGTTGCATCGTCTGCAGCTCAAGGACGTAAACACATATGAGCGCTTCGTTTTAGGCTCTGATCAGTGTCAGACTACAAAATCAGCCGGTCTACAGATAAAATAGTTCAATCTGCTCATGTATTATTTATTTAAGATCAAGTTCGTCAGTCTTTGCTCAGGAGTCGTTTTTCACCACAAAGGTCTGAACAAATTCTGCATCATCACAATATTTAAGGAAAACTGGGATGAATTTAAGTGGGTTAATCCAATTTCTCATATTCAAGTGACGACTGTTGCTTTGGAATGATGAACACCTCCAGTACCCAAAACAGAAAAGCTTTCCCACAGCATGATGATACCGCCACCATGCTTTACTGGGCTTTTTCTTTGTGGCCTTCATTTGCTGGTTTTTGATCAACCTGCTGTACTGCATCCCCAAACAGCTTTACTGTGGTTTCATCTGTTTATTAACATTCCTCTAAGCAAGGCTGTGATTTATCTCAGTATTTCTTGGCCTTGGTCCCTGGAGTCCTGCTTGGTTGAAGTTTCAGGTTGAAGCTCTTCATATCTCCACGGCGCCACGTCTGGGTCGCATTTAACCACTTTGATGACTGAAACTTGTTACGGACATGACAAACTGTTAAAACATGAAAGATGGAGGTTTTGTTGTTTACCTTGTACTCTTTTTTTCTTTGAAACCAAGGGTGTCTGATTCAGACTGCGCTCTGCTCTTCACCTTTGAGAGAAAGAAACTAAAAATCACATTAAGAACCTGACAAGCCAACAAAGCGCTTGTCTCATTCTCATCATTAAAATGCAAAGGAAACATTTTCTCGACTTAACTTTCTTCTTCTTCTTGTTCTTCACTGACGATGTAGATTTTACAAACTTATACTGATTGTGTAAAAATTATTTCATTTGTATTTTTGTCATGATGGTATTCTGAATTATGTTCTTAAAAGCCAGAGACCCACAATTCTGCATGTATCTAAAATCCCTGAAGCACAATGCTCAAACGCCCTATAATCAAAAACCACCTCCAGATATATCTAGTTGCAATTACAAAAAAAGTGCCTTTGATTAATAATTTATGCTAAGCATAGTAATTACTGCAAATTGCATCTTCTCTGCTACATCTACAACACGGAACTCATGATTATGCAGCTTTAACAAACTGAGAAGCTCAATAAAACTTTACTTTCATTGGGCTTCAGCATCTGAATGTTTTATTTGGAATAAATTAATCTTTTGCACCGAACCGTAACCAGTATTTAGAGGACAGAAGTTTGTTTCACCGCATGTATTTTATCCATTTTGGGAAATTATTGAAGCATTATGTTTCTATACATGAAAGACTGGGTAGTGTTTGTACCTAAAGAATGTCATAAGGTGTCATCTAATATATAATCATTTATTATTGCACTGAATCTATAAGGCACTATCTTGAAATCAAGTCGAACACAAGGACTCCCGAGGACCAAAATTTGCCTGTTATGATATGATTAAGAAGATTGTCCTTCGTGGGTGTCTCCCAACTAAATTATCAGTGAAATAGCCCTTCTTTAAATTCCGTGCCTCACATGAGGAAACGTGTTAAAGTTTAATGTATTTCTACAAGATGTAAGAGCTGTTTTTTTATTTATTTATTTATTTTAGAGAGAGATTGTGAACGCAGTGGCTCCAGGAGCTTGTTCTACAAGACAGATGGGAAGAGACGTGCGTGTCCAGAGGGCACTGTCTGTGTGTGTGTGTGTGTGTGTGTGTGTGTGTGTGTGTGTGTGTGTGTGTGTGTGTGTGTGTGTGTGTGTGTGTGTGTGTGTGTGTGTGTGTGTGTGTGTGTGTGTGTGTGTGTGTGTGTGTGCGTGTGTGTGTGTGTGCAGCGTTGTGTGTGTGAAACACCTCGTCCTAGAAGGATCATGTAAACACATTATTCTGTTTCGCTCTCATGCCTTAGTGAGCCCCCATGAACGCGGCGCCGCATCCTGCCAGGAGTTTTTGCCGTCTTTGATGCGGCTCAGGCCGGGCACCGCGCTGGTCGCTGAGGTGACGAAGCGACTGAGGCGTTTCCACACGAGTCTGGATGCCAGCTCGTCCAATAGACAAAGTGCGAGATGAGAGTGGGCAGCGAGAGGATGGGCAGTGGGAGGGAGGCTGGCATCCCCTATCAGTCTCTCCAGCGTGTGACAGCCAGAACAACACACTGAGTGAGCTTTTCGCTGTCTGGTGGGCTGCCTTAGAAAACAAGAGCGATACACGTGTACGTGTTTTATTATTTACACGTGTAACTGAGAAAAAAGAACTCACATCAACACACCTGATAGCAATGATTGGCTTGTTATCTGCAGAGCTAAAAATCATGATTTCTTAATTAAATTCAGGTGTATTGGAGTAGGAGAACATTGCAAACATGCAAGACTGCATGTCCTTCCAGGACCAGGACAGCCCATCCCGGCTTTAGATTAATGCTGATTGATTACTTCACATATATCAATCTAGCTTTTTTAGGTCTTTTTTGAGTCCAATATACCTGTACATAGCAGTATGTTCAGTCATGAGTCTGTGAGGCCTCAAGCCACCAGTGAACACTGAACCAGGATGAGTCAAGGTTTCTCTGCCTGTCAGCCTGGAGTGTTCTCATTTTCGGTCTCAGCTGGATTGTCCATCATTTTCTTGATTTGAGTTTGGTCTCTTTAAAAAATTATTAATCTAATTTAAAGATCGTCAATATTTTTAGGAAAAAATGTGTGATCATTCATGTCTAAGCTGATAAACACGTTTGGAATAAAATAAACATTTTCATGAATATTAGACTTATCTGATGTTCACTGTTTCGGGTCAAAGTTGAAGTATAATTATAGTTGTTATGTGTGTGGATTAGTAAACATGGAGGTCCAACGAATTACCAACCTATAATCTCTTTATTTTTACCCGTGAACTTATATTTTTCTATTTACTAGCGACAGCTGACGCTGAAGGAAGTTGGTCACATGTTGACAGCGGCACCAGCTAATCCATAACACCGGTACACTGATTGGATTCATGTTATCTCTGAACAAAACATGCATAAACCGACCAGTAGTTTCAGTGAAATCGATTGATGACAGAGTTTTAAATTGCTTCATGGAACAATAAAAGGTCACAAAGACGTTTCTATAGTTGGGGGAAATAAAAATTTGCCAATGCTAACGGATATGATAATTAGTGAGCTAACGTCAGTTAGGCATATTAAACTTCTCCAAATATATACAGTCATGGAATATTTATTATCATGCAATGTGTGTGAGTGCTCTGATATTATATCTTACCTGTAATTATTGGTTGTTAATGTTTTCCTGCAGCTTCCGGAACTCCATTGGTCACAGGTGGCGCTGCAGGTAAAGTGTCCGGCAGCGATGCTGTGACAGTGTAGAAGGTTCCTACCAGTGGCAACATGTCAAAAGCATCTATATTTAGCAATTCTAAATGGGTTTATTATACAGATTTTGCTGTCTTTTGTACAAGTTACAGGTATCTTATCCTTTTTGAGCAGAAGTTATTTTCTCTTTGTTCATTTTTTGTCTGAAAATCTGAGTCTTTGTAAAAATCTGTCTTAAAATGTTTATTTACATGACATTTGATGAAACCTTAAAGGAGTCACTACAGAGGGCTTGATGAGCCACATGTGGCCCCAGAGCCTTTACTGTCTTTATGAGTCTGGATTTTGATGTTGAAAAAGGGGATGATACATATTCCAACGAGTCTGTACTGCATTCGTTGAACCGGACTGACCCATTAGGACTTTAGGAAGTGGTTGCTGGGTTTTCACCTGAAAAGGGAAAAACAACAGCTGTTGTAATAATCACTATAAAAGTGACCAATAAAAAGTGTAATGATGTGACATTTACCTGTTTTTTTAAGAACTAATGGTTGATTTAAAGGGGGGATACAAAGACCCCCCCCCCCCCCTTGTTTCTAAATGACTAAAATACAGCCTTCTTCTTAAATTAAAAGATGTATTTTTTAAAGTGGAGAAACTCACCTCATCAAACTGGGTTTGAGGAAATTAGTTAAAAGACATTTTTTCTCATTTAAGGCTCAGAGTGAGAGTGATTAGTAAAATCAAGAAAAAAGAAGAGCTTAAATGGCTGAAATGTCTGACTCCAAATGGCAGCTATTATATCTATCATCAGCATCAGATGAATAACTGAACTGGAATGGCCACATAATGAGGGCATTGATGGAGGGGGTGTTCGGGTTCATCACTGAGGGCACTCCAGAGTCATTCAGAAGCGCCGGGCTTCTCGTTAGCATCACTACAGAAAAAAAATACAGAGTGAATCTCATCATGACCTTCTCATTAACCACGGGCACTTTAGAAGGGCAGAAAATCAAACAGCCCCCATGGGCACTGAGGCTGTTATTCATACTCCTGTTAGATCAAGAGGCTGTTAAGGCCTCTGTAAAATTTGAACAAAAGTACTCATACCACTTGAACTTTTCCACATTCTGTCACATTAAACCCACAAATTTAAATGTATTTTATTGGGATTTTATGTGATAGACCAATAAATGCTTTGTAGAGCCACCTTTAGCTGCAGGACTGACATTTTGCCCATTATTCTTTGCCACTGTGTATGGTCAGAACAAACTTTCAGCTTCTTCAGTTCTTGTGACAAAAAGGTGAATTGTAGTTCTTCTTTTTTTAAATACAAATGATGAGCTGTTCCTCAAAGATGCAATTGAACTACGGTTTTACTCATGATATGAAGTATTCTGCCTCATTTAAGTCTCTGGTAGACACTATCTCTCCTCTCAGTGGAAATTATGACAAAATTCAAAAGGTGAATTCAGTCCAGGACGCATATTAAAACTTTAAAGGAGTTCACACTGCGCTATGTGCAGAATTTCAACATTATCTCAGTTACAGCTGGACAAAACTGACAATACCATTAGTTTTCTTACCCTGCCATCTCCTGGTGAGAAGCAATACTGTGAGAAGAGGATCAGTGGCACAGGCTCATTAAAACAATTACAACTTTATGTGACCCTGTGAATAACTCAGTTTGTATAAGAAACAACAAATGTAGTTAACGTAGCAATTTATCATATGTTTATTTTAAATTCAGGCAAGACAAAAAAAATAAATGTAGAAGTGGGTTATATGTGCATGTTCAGAGATACAGGGATGACAGGATCTACAAAATTACATTTCTTAATGTCACAATAAATGAAGAATATCTACAACTGGAAAAAACAAAACGTGTAAAAAAAGTTCATAGTATCAACAATTCATTCAACAGAAAAGAGCAATAAGAGTCATTCCTAAAGTTGGATACATGGATCAGACTACTAGTAAAAGTTTAAATATGATAAAGTCATATATATTGTGGAATTGCCCATCAAACCCTTTCACTGTCTACTTTAAAAACTAATCTTAAAACCCATTTGTATTCCTTGGCTTTTAAGCCACCTTGGTTTTAATGTGGCTATTTTATTGATTTTATTGTATTTTTATTGGTTTATTGTTCACATTTCATCTTATGTTTTTTTTTATGTCTATTCAAGTACAGCCCTTTGTTTCAGCTGTGGTTGTTTTTAAAATGCCAACTGATTAAAGTTAGGTGAAGTAATTACAAACAGCACAGATAATCTTTTAGGACAAGAACAAATCATCACCAACAACTATTCAAGGCAAGGCAACTTTATTTGTACAACGGATTTCAGCAAAAATTTTAAAGTGCTCCACGTTAACAAACATGGACAGTTAGCAACAAAAAAACGTGGATGAAAAGAAGAAAAGACAAAAACACGATGAAATCTAAAATATCAAAGCAGTTGAAAGAAGAAGAGCAAGCACACGGGTTAAAGATACAGTGCAATATAAAATAAATTGTCTTCACTGAAAGGCAGCAGCAAACACAAAGGCCAAGTTTGTTCTAAATATTTGATGCATAAAAACTATAAAGCAGCTTCTGCTTGTTTGGTTCTGACTCTGAAGAGAAAGCAGGTTTGATCCAGGTGATCCGAGAGGTCTGATGGATCAGAACAGAACAGAAGGTACCTGGCTGTGGGGGTTTGAAGGACGTGGATCCTCTCAGGTCTTCAGGTTAGTGTGGTGGGACTTTTTAGCCTCTTCCTCTCGTGTGTTTTTCCTCCTAATATGGTGGCTGGCCTGGAGGGTAAGGTGGGATGGTTGTCCATCCGCTGTCTCCTTTCTCTTCTCCTCGACAGCGGGAACAGATATCTGACACAAGTAGAAGATTTCGGCAGAACCATTTCGCCCCTGACGCGTTCAAAGTGTTTTACAATCCTGTCAACTGTTCCAACCATCAATTGAAGACGTTTCCCTCTTGGTAGTGGGGTGTGAATGTTCATTTATGGCCTGGTACTTTGCTCTTTTCAACCAGTCTCACTTCCTTCCTCTTTGGTTTCATGTCTTTTATGTTCTCTGTTCTTCTTTTCCACATTAGTTTTACAGACAGACTTGATAAAGTTATCGTGTGCAAAAATGGAGGGAAGATTAACAGTTTATCGTCAATTAACCTATTCAGGGCTCCACTTTTATGATCGCTTTTCTGAACAACTCATTGTTATATGGAGGGCCTTATCTGACGCCCGTCTCCTATAAGGCTTCCACGCGGAGGCAGACAGACACAAACGGGGTTAATGTGACCAAGAGCAACAATGCTTCACTGTGTGGGATTCATTTGTGCCACCCTGCTTTTAACTGTGGGAGCAGCAACAATAGAGAGGTGAGACGTGTTAATACTAACATCCGATTTTTTTTTAAAGTTACTTGTGTAAAATAACTTATAAAAAAAAATAGATGCAAAACTCTGGATGGAAGATCTTCATTAAAGGAAAACAATCCTTCGACTAAAAAGATGCTTTGAAGTACAATATGTGACTATTATCGAGGAAACAGATTCATCCATTTCCCACTTCCAGACGGGGCATTACAGCAGATTCTCAATTTCATAAGAAATACCGGTTGAACGTACAGAGGAAACCTTTGGATTTTGAAGTTCAGAGTGAAGAGGCAAAAGCTGAAATGTTCTAATGCGTCAAGTTGATAACATTTTAAGACTGATATCTAACAGTTTACATCTTCTTTAATTCTGTAGTTTGTAAGAATTCACCAAGAATTTTGGCTTGAATCATACAAGAATTTAAAGAAAATCCAACATCCAAAGTGAAGATTAGAAAGCCGGAGTGCAGGAAACTTATAGTGCTGTTTGAACAGCTGAGGTCATCAAATATTGAAAAAGCAAATCAATTCTACGTTCAAAGTACAAACTGAAGAGTGAAAAGTTCTAAAAAGTAGAGACAGCGTCGACGTCTCACACCTGAACAATAGAGACTTTAACCAAGAGGGAAGAGGAACATGTAGAATACCTTTAAAACTCAGCTTAGCATGAAAAGTGTGAAGGATGACCTGATTGTGACGTGTTAAATTCCAACAATGACGAGATCTTGGCATTTTGAAACCTAAAACTTAACATTTAAGTTTTTACTTCTTCCGACCGTTTTTCAGGCATGTTAATTAAATATATGAGGTGTGTGTGTGTATTAGTATAATACAATACAATGTAAATATAATTTATTTATATTATAATGAAAGGGAGTATATACATGAGTATGTATTTGTGTATATATGGACTAGATGGTTATTGGTTTATGAATGTGATTTCACACATTTGTCTGAAATGAATTAAATTGAGAAAAAACAAAAGCAACCCTTTAAAGGGGCAGTATGTGGTGCATAGGTAATGCAGCTTTTGTAGCCCAGGTGGCAGTATTGGTCAGAATTATTTACAGATTATATGCATGTAAGTCAGTTTATTACTAGAAAGTGGTATTACAATACAGATCAAGAAGAAGGCAGTGATTTTGGTTATTTTTGACCCCCCTATCATTATTCAATATCAAAAGACTGAGTATTGTTTTTGAATTTGGCATCATAAAACCTTAAAGTTCTTTTTAATGTGTCTCTTGTATTATGTGATCAACAGGGTGGAGCACGACTACTTCAGATATCATCCCATGCCAGAGGTGAGGACATCTGATTCACATTATTAATGAGGAGATATGTTTCTAATACTTCGCTTTGCAGATCACAAAGTGGATGTCGCTGATAGTGAAGGATTACCCCGATCTCGTGACCATGGTGGACTACGGAAAGACTCATGAAAACCGGACCATTAGTTTACTGAAGGTAATGACGGAGCACACAGCCGAGGGATGCTGCTGCACGGTTCATGTGTGTTTCAATGTGTTTCTCAGATCGGCTTTGACACTGGATTGAAGAAGAAAGCCGTCTGGATGGACTGTGGTATACACGCCCGGGAGTGGATCGCACCAGCTTTCTGTCAGTACTTTGTCAGTCAGGTAAGAAACTCGCAAGCACTTCCTACCCGACACACGCTCCAATAAATCTGACCCAGATTTATTGGACTAGATTCTTCAAATGTATAAAACGGACCCCAAGATGGAGCTGATGATGAAGAACATGGATTTTTACGTCACGCCAGTTTTGAACATAGACGGTTATGTCTACTCGTGGAAGAACAGCACGGTCAGTGCTTGTATTTGATGGATATTTATCATTTCTATTAATACACAGTATATTTTAAACGTCTGCTATCTATGCAGACTCGCCTGTGGAGGAAGAACAAATCGGCACCACCTCCAGGTTGTTACTGTCACGGCACCGATCTCAACCGCAACTTTGATGCACACTGGGGAAGTGAGTGTTGTATAAAAATCAATAACATTAATGATCAAGCCACAGATACTCATCATCCAGATTGAAAACTCCCCTTAGTTCATTGCACATGTTCAGGATCTTTTTGCGGCTCGAGGCTGACAGCCACATTTTGGTTGCTATCTGTTTTACTGCGGGTGTGGATACTTGTTCCCATGCAGTATTTGAGTCCAGGGCAATAAAGTTTATTGCATTTTGTTGTTTGATTGCTGGTTCCTCTTGGTATGGGTCCTCCAAACATCAACAGAAGACGTTCACTGCCTTTCTTATGAGAGCTCAGCATCTAGATTTATTGTCTGTGTTGTCTATTACAGTGGTTGGAGTCTCTTCTGACTGCTGCAGTAACTTCTACTGTGGGAGTGGTCCCATGTCTGAGCCCGAGACCCAGTTCCTGACCTACTTCGTGGAAAGCCGAAAGGACGACTTCCTGTGTTTCCTCACCATCCACTCCTACGGCCAGCAGCTCCTCGTTCCATACGGTCACCCGAACTTCACCGCCCCCAACTACGCTGAGCTGGTATTCACATCCACAGACTTTACCACACGAACTACTAACACCACGTCTCTGGATGAGAATCACACTCACAACCATGGGTCAAAATATTCCTGCGCCATCGAAAACAAGCCTCTCGTTCTCTGATAAAAACTTCTGGTCCTCAGATGGAGGTGGGACAAGCTGCTGCTGAAGCTATTCGGAAAGTCAATGGGATGATCTACACTGTTGGAACCCCTGCAGATATATTATGTAGGTATAATCAAGGAAAACGCACTAGAGTGCAAATAGAAGCACTTCTCATGAGATGGCGCCACCTGGAGGAAAAAGGTGTATTGGTTTCACTACCAATGTTTAACAACCAGCTTTTCTGCCAGATAACTTCACAGGTTCGTCACAAGACTGGGCTCACATGCTGGGCATCCCGCTGACCTACACCTTCGAGCTGAGGGACAACGGCACATTTGGCTTCGAGCTCCCAGAGGATCAGATCCAGCCCACCTGTGAGGAGGCCTACAGCGGAGCCCTCCACATCATCACCTACGCCCACGACAAGACCTTTAATGCTGCCGCCGCCACCGCCGCCGTGACCCTTTGGACTGTGCTGTTAGCAGCAGGAACCACCGGAGTCACTCTCATGTGATAACGTGAAACTAAACTGTTAAGATTGAATATCTGCATCTCAGACAAAACGTGTGTCTTCATTTATGACGTTGAAATGTAAATGTATTCAATTGTTTAATAATAAAAAAATTAAGTCCACGTGATGTTTGAGGGAGTTTCAGTGTTGCGCTTGTGTGTCACTGAAAGGTCGATAGCCTTGTTGTCTCAGTCCGGCCAGGGGCAGAAAGAGCTTCTCCTCAGGAGGAAACTCGTCCCAGTGGGTCCAAGTCCAGCCTGTTAAAAAGAAGAAGAACCAGACACTCTGTCACCACCGGCTCAGGAAGGAGGCGATCTCCAACTCTTCGTCCCACCTTCATTCTTCTCTGGTTCTAGATTCTCCGGTTCCCCAGACTGCGTTCTGTCCAGCTCCCCTCGCATGATGATGGTGACGTAGTGGTACTGCTCCTCCAGTCGGACGGAGTTCACCACCGACGCAAAGGAGATCTTCACCAGACGAACCCCGGCTTCCTCCATCACCTCTCTGTGGGCACACTCCTCCCACGTCTCCCTTCAATGACAGCACATCATCGCCGTCACCCACACTGGAAAGCGTCAGATCCAGGAAATGTTGTTTGTGTGCTTTTGTGTCTCCACTTTGTGCTTTATTGTATGTCTGCGATCATCCTTGTGATATCTGCAATTATTTTTGGGTTAATCACTTTGTGGATGTGTTTTGAATCTCTTTAAAGTCCCTTTGTGCACATTTGACTACCACCAAGATCACTTCCGGTGTATTTGTAGTCACTGGCAGTGATCATTTCAAGGACATGTTGTTTATTTATGAAATAACTTTGTGGATTGGTCCTCATCACCCATCATCAATAATCACAACTCCATGACATTTCAAGTACATCCTTCATTATGTACCGAGTTATTCAGGAGCACATTGTTGTTGTAGATTACGAATGAACCGCGCACACATGAGTTGTAAAAGTGAGATTTATGAATGGAACCCGATCACTCCGCTCCTACCCGAACTCCAGATGCCCTCCGGGGAGCTGGTACTTCCCCCGGCCCACGGCGCTCCTCCGCCTCCCCAGCAGAACGCAGCCCGGGTGGGTTGAGTCTGTCACCAGCACCCCGACCCCAACCCCCGGGCGTTTAGGGGCGGTTTCTGACATATAAACTGACTGTAAAGCAACTTTAAAACGAAGATACGCCAGCGCCACCACCCAATACCAACACACGCTGGAGAGTAGTCTCGTCCTGGTACTTCCGGGTTCGTTTGACAAACCCGGAAACGCGTCAAGAGGAATGACCTCTCGGTACTTTTAGGTTCGTTTGACGAACCTTTTGGGAATTGGGAGTCTTTATTATTTAATTTTCATTACTTGCCTGACATTTTAGGAAGCCAAAGCTCGTTGCATAATAATAAGTGTAAATCAGGAGTCTCTATTTTCATCATCATTTATTTTCATGGTCATCGCTGAGTCGGTGTGTTTAGTTGACAGTATTAACAGTGATCTAGACAGACAAATACTCTGGGAAATACTGTATACATTAGCTCTTAAATAGCTAAAATTCCTTTAGATCTTTTTTATTAAATTTGTATTCCTTTTGTTGTTTGTAAGTTGTACAAATTCTATGTTATTGATTCATAGATTCAGAATAAACCATTGGCTTCAGCCTATTCATGGTCATTTAAGTGAACAGCATTTGTTGGTGTTTATATTTACTATGTGTTCAATTATGACCAAAGTGAAGAATTACATGTAAGATTAAAAGTCCATGAACTCCAACCTTTCAGGCCACCACTGCCTTGTTATAGTATTGGTTATGTTAAGTCAGCTATTCAGGTCACACAGCTTTTTAAACAGTTTATTTATTTATAGAAGTTCAGGTCAAAACTGCTATAGTTCAGAATGAGGCTCCGGATTTTTCTTTGGGTTGTAATTTGTCGTCTCCTCTGTAGTCAAATGTTCTTCCACATCAACCTCCTCCTCCTCCTCCTCCTCCACCTCCACCTCCTCTTCCTCCTCTTCTTCTTGCTCCTCCTCTTCCTCTTCATCCTCTTCAGACGTTAGCTCCTGACTGGAGCCCGCTTGTTGTGCATCCATGATTTTGAGAAAGTCGTAGAAGTGACCGGTGGGAGGCCAGTCATCATCCCCCAGCATCCCTACGCAGACCAACAGGAAACACTCAGACTGTAGTTACACCATGTACCAGATTTAAATCCACGCTGTAACCGAGTGCTCTGTGATTGATTGATTTCAGTGTGTAAAATCAAAATCAAAAGTCAGTGGATGAGTGAAGGTTTTTTCCACTGCCAACTTGATGAACACTAACTTCTACTCGACAATAATGAAATCTTAAAGCTGATGTGATTTTCAGATCTCTGTAATCTAAACTCATCTATACAGCTGCATGGTTCAGAGTCTTAAAGGCTTCACTTCAAAGCTCAGTCATAAAACAGTCCTCTCACAGCACAATAAAGACAAATTAGTGTTCCTTCAACCTCTCTTTATCTGGGAGAATATTGATTATCTCTGCACCTCAATAATGACCTTGAAGATTAAAGCCCATACAGCACAGAGGAATTCACAATGAGGTTATTTATTTTATCTATGATGGCCACACATTTCCATTTAGATAAAATTTCACCACTGCAGACGTTCTGCAGAGAACATGCTGACCTAGTCGTCTACATTTAAAGGTAATCTTGACAGTGTGTTGGAAAGCCATTAGCTCAGTCATCAGTGCATATGGCTGCAAACAGAGTGCCACTGCAGACAGATGACACATCAGACGGCTGAATTCCAGAAGTAAACGACAGCTGGTTTGCTACAGGAGTGTGATCAGCACACTGAGACGCGCATTTTCCACTTTGTTCCCTCTATTATAGTGTCTTGGTTTTTATGAAACGTGTCCCTCTTTACCTGCAGGGGGCTCAGCCCCGTCCTCAATCCTCTGCACCCACTGCAGGACAGAGGAGGCCTCTATCAGCTTCTTGGGTGGGTACTGGTAGATCTCATCTCCCGAGGGCAAATGTGTGAGGAGAAGAGCGGGAAGAGGGGGCATCAATCCCAGGTACGACCCCAGGATGGACATGCCAGCTGGAGTGCGACCACTGCAATAGAAATCCACAAAAACATAAGAACTTATTCACGTGTTTCTGATTGACTGAATAACAGCAGATGGATAAATTTACAGGTGGATCCAGCAGGGCAGGTATCGCTCCATCCTCTCTCCTCCCAGCCCAACCACTCCTCTCAGCTCCTCCACCAGCACCTGGTTCTGCCTCCACCCGATCTCGTCCTCATCCTCTCCCACAAAGAGGAGCAAGAGGGCTTTACCCAGCGAGAGGAAGGCCGGCAGGTTCTCCACTGTCAGCTCAGGCTGCTCGGCAGAAACAAAGAAGCAAAGCAATGCAGATTAATTCAACAACAGCAAGTCACAGGTGCAGACTGAATCCTCTAGAAAGACAGAAACCATCGGATTGAGCAGGGCAGAGTTGATGTGTGTGAGCAGCTCGTCAGCAGAAGACGGAGGAGTCAGCCGAAAGGGATGAGAGTGTGTCCTCCACGATGGAAACACCAGCACTGCAGGAAGCTCCACACTGTGCTCTGCAGCCCTGCAGCACAAAGCAAAACAAAGGAAGAACTTCTGATATTCATGCAGAGGCTTTACTTCAATACAAGCTCGTTCCTCTTGTACCATTTAATAAATAAAGCCTTCAAAAGCCCCTAAAAACACTCAAGCATAGCTCTGTGATTTATAAGTGTAAAGAAAACTTAAAAGAACATCCTGTTGTGATGAGGCGCTCCATAATTCATAAGTTTTGTCTACATGTGAGCCTGGTCGACTGTATTAAAACGGCTACCTTCAACTATTCAGGATGACTTGCAACTGCAAAGAAGAGCTGGTACCATTTCTGTGCCAGGGCCTCCGTCATCAGTCCACTCAGCACTTCTCCTCTCAGTGACTCTGCAGCTTCAGTGAACACAGACAAACCTGAGGAGACAGAGAAGCGTCGTCGTCACATCCTCACGTGGAAAATCAGCAGACATTAACCTCCTACCTGTTTGCGTGTGTGTCTCAAACAGCCCGACGACTTTGTCCACATCGTATCCTGCGAGCCCAGGATGTGGCACCTCGTGAAGGAACGACGTCAGATCCTCTTCAGAAGAAAACATTGAAGGAGAAGGTTCACGGCTCCTGGTTCCACCAAACAACAAAAACGAGAACACGCCTAGAATTTAGAGCCAAACATTTCAGTAGAATCTAAACAGAGGGATTATTTTTAAAGACATCTTCTCACATCATGATGAAGCGCTGCAGCGCGTCACTACCCAGCATGCCTCTGTAGCGCCGCGCTGCCTGATGGGGGCGGAAGAACAAGATTGTGGGAAAGACTGTGATTGGCTGGAAGGGGACGGCGGCGCCAGGCTGAGCGGCACAGAGGTCGGTCCACTCTCCACAGTCCACACAGCTCATCTGGACATCATCAACCTCCAAATCTGAAGCAGGTCATCAGAAAGCGGCATAAGATGGGTTTAATCTTTAAAAAGATTTTCTTTTTAAAAAAACACGGATGTAGGAAATGATATCCAAACAATAACTGTTCTATCAAAGAAAATGTGTCTTTTGCTCATGTTTACCTGCAAGTCTCTCTGCGATGTAAATAAAAGAGCTGAGAAAGTACAACGAAACAGCGTCCCCTGGTGGGAGAAAGAAACACTGTTCAGTGAAAATGGAATTCAGGATTTTCTTCTTAAACAAAACAATAGAATAGAAGGCTGTTTGTCTTACATTTGAGGTAGAAGAGCGCCACTGTGAGTTTGCTTTGTGCGACTGCAGTGTGGAAGCTGTGCGAGGTGAGGTGGGTGATTGAATTTGAGTCCGGCGTCTCGCCTCGACGTTCAAACACAGACGCTGCGATTTCATCATCCAGCTTCTCTGTGGACACACGCAGAGACGTAAACACACATTCTCATGTCTGATCCCTTCTTTCCTCTTCATAATCTCTTTACCAAAGTCCTCCTCATCTTCATATTCATACTCCTCCTCTTCATCTTCATCTTTCTCTTGACTTGTGAAGAAATCCAGCACCTCATCGAGGCTGTGTAGGGTGAAATATTTCACCTCCGAGCTCTGAAAATGCACACAAAACCTCAGGTAGGTAAGATGACCTGTCACTTTTAGTCTGTAGGCATAAACATGTGGTCATCGTACCTTTTCAGGCAGCCTGTAAGCAGCGTTATACTCCACCGGGGTTTTCACTGCAGGGCTCTGCCTGGTGAAAACACGGGGATGCAGGAGGTCATCGTATTGTGAGTCGGAGTGGGATTAAAAGAATATTTACCTGTGCACCAAAAGTAGCAGGGCGAGGCCACGCAGCCTCTGAGCCAAAGCGGTGGCCGTGTCCCGGTCCAAGTGCTCAGTTTCAGGTTGAGCGAAGATGAAGACCTGCGGGGTCAGTTGGTAAGGAAACTGGGGGGGCGGGACCGAGGAGGGGTCATCATACACTTCAGACTGGCAGGAGAGAGACGGAAACCATTTATTTTCTAAGATCTTCACGTCACTGATGCAGATGTCTGCGTGTCTCATCCTGTTTGTACCACGAGCGGCGCCTCCATGAGCTGCAGGAAGGAGTGAAGGCTCAGGGTGGACAGAGGCTTCCTCATCAGGGTCAGAGGGCAGCGGTCCGAGGTCACCAAGCTACTGTGACCTCTGCAGTGGAGGAACCACACCTGAGACGAGAGAGACGACTCGTTCACACTGAAACACAGACCCAGAGACAGCACACATTAGTCAAACTTCATCCAACTGTTCATTGCAGAACTTTCTGGCAACTCAGACTTGTCATCACTTCTTCCACTTGAGTCATTGATTCACCGTCTTCCAGACAGTTTGAGCTTCTTTGCCCTCATATAAGTGACTGTTTGAGTGGAATTTAAGAGTCTCTGTCGTTCAGTCACCTCATCTGACAGTCTGAAATGACTTGTTCCTCCAAAGTGGTTCCTCTTTACTGCGGCGTTGTGAACGCAAGTTAATCTGCAGCATGTTTGTGGTCTAAATAATCACCTTTTCAGCTCATAAGCGGCACAAAAACCCACCTGTGATAATGTTGCTTAGTTCTTCTCGTGATGAAAAAAATACAAGTGAAAAATAAAACAAACAAGGGGAAAAAAAAAACTTACTCGAAATACTTTAAGACAGGGCCTCCAGTGATGAGGATAAACTGGTATTTGGATCCGTATACGTACGCTGTCTCCATCATCGATCGGTGCTCTTCAGCAACACAAACAAGCACAAATAAATTAAATCACATCAGTCCACAGAGAGCGATCACACTCTTTGCCCTACCTTGTGTCCCCAGACTGCGAACGTAACCCAGCACAATGTCTTTTTTCCCTTGGGTGGTCTTCTCCATGGCCAGCAGGTCGGCGTCAGTGTGCACGTACCTCACCTCCTCACGCAGGATAGCACTGGAGGACAAGATGATGGGCAGAAGCTACAAATGGTAAAATTCTGAAACTCCTGCATTTGGTAAATTACACCAACAAGTCTAATTTTAAGCAATAAAGGCTTTTTGATCACTCTAATCTCAAACAAGACATGATTACAACTTACAACAGGACTTCGGAGACGATGGAGTTGACGTCGAACACAGTGTCCAAATCAAAACCCAAGAACTCCTTCCCACCTCTGGGAGAAAGACAGAGACATTAACTCTCATCACATTACACAACATTAAAGTCTGCACTGTGAGATCTGCACCACCTGAAGAGAAACACTGTGTGCTGCAGTCGTTCATCAGTGCAGTACGTCTGCACGTCCTCTCTGTTGCAGTTCACCTGAAACAACAAAGACATCTTCATTCTAACATGCAGGAGCTTTAGTGTTGGAGTCCAAGCACCATGAGGACTCTTTCTACCTTTCCCACCAGCACACCGTAGTCCTGCAGAGCCTCGACAGACTTCTCCAACTCCACCAGAAACAGAGCAATGGTTGGTGAGACTGGAAACAGCAGCACGGGAGATTAATGTAATACAGTTGTGGTCCAAATAATTATTTAGTGGTTTAGTTATATTTCAGAGACTACCTTGATGCTCAAAATACAAAAACATCATCTTTCCCGAGTGTAATTTCTCATGAAAGTCTGCAGCCGTGAATTGGATCAGATTAGAGGTGTTTGCCTGGACTGTACATCCTCCTAAAGTCATCCAAAGCATGAAGACAGCAACACAGGTCCACATGATGGTGATGAAGACCTTGATTACTTTCCTAGAATACACAGAAACACATCGTGATAATGATAAATGGAAATGAGGAAAGGATTGCTATCAACTCTATGATGTGAGTCATACTATATAATTAGCTATTTTAACTTTAATAACTCTATATATGTCCTGAAAAGCATCTTTGCCACATTCACGTTGTTTCATAAGCAGTGAGAAGTGATCATGCAGTTACCTGGGACGGTGAGTTCAGACTTTCACATTTCTCCTGCGATCACACCACAAACATCGTAGTGGAATTAAAAAAAAAAATACATGTTATGACAGTTGATTAGCTAATAGTGTAAAAAAAACATCTGGCTGATTCGGGTTGATGCTAGCTACTTAGCCTCTTTGTTTACATCTTCAAACAGCTCACGCTAACACAATAACTACAAAGTGCGTGTCAGTTTATGTCCGGATGACATGTGGCCTCAGATACATCGACTTTCACAGGTTTTATTTTCCCAGAAAATCGTAAAATGTGACTTTAATGACTGATGCTCCATGTCTGATAAACACTGTGAAGCTAACAACTACCACGTGTTTACGTTAACCAATCATATGAGGAACACGTTTTGCTTCGAACCAACAACTAATCGCGGAAGGTAAGAGGGCGGGACTATTTTCAGCTGACATCATCTTCAACCAATGGTATGATAGAATTGCGGAGGCTGGGTGAGAGTGTGAGCCAATGAGCTGTTGTTTTCCTTCGCCCAGTAAAATCCAGTGTAGGAAACTGGCGATACTCCGTGGCTCAAGACACAGCTGTTTCTCTCGAAAACAAGGCTGGTCCAGAGCCAAGATGGCGGCCGATGAGTAGCCAGTTTCCGTTTTGACTGTCAAAAGAGGGGCGGGTCTAGAACTGCATCACAGCTGATCTGGAGGTTTTCCCCCCTCAAGTTGTTTTTTTACAGACAGCAGCTTTGCAGAGAATCACAGGGGGGACTTCTCTTGTTTTTTTTCTCTCCTTTTTAAAACTAAATCCAAATACATTTTCAAGCCCCTCGTCGTGGTTGAAAATGACACTTCTTTTTAGAATAAACAGTTTTTATGGAGTCTTTTTGTTTCGCGCGTTGCATTTAGTGCAGGTCTGACCCAGTTTCTGTGTGTTTGTCTTCTACCGCATCCCATGCGTTTATTGTGAGCCGTCAGTGGAGATGTTTCCTGCAGGAGAGGAGATCCAGTCCCGTTTGTTTACCTCCCTGAAGGAGTCCTCCGGAGCTGCGATCTCCCCAACGCTGGAGCTCAGTCTGACCACCATCTACACCGTCCTCTACTCCTTCCTGTTTGTTTTCGTCTATCTGCAGCTCTGGCTCATTTTGCATTATGGACACAAGCGCTTCAGCTACCAGAGCGTCTTTCTGTTCCTATGCCTGCTGTGGGCAGCGCTGCGGACCACCCTCTTCTCCTTCTACTTTAAAAATGTGGTGCAGGCCAACCAGCTGCAGCCTCTGGCCTACTGGCTGCTGTACTGCTGCCCTGTCTGCCTGCAGTTCTTCACCCTCTGCCTCCTCAACCTCTACTTCACCCAGGTAAAAGCCTCCCTGTGTGTGATTCTGCAGCATGCATTGGTCTGTCTTCAACTTTTAACTCAAAGATCCTCACAATGTCACTCATGCATGTTGTGCAACATACTTTTTTGAAAGCTGGTGTCATGCCACCACTGCCTGACACCCACATCCATCATGTGTGGAAATAGTGGCTTTCTGATGAGTCACACTCAATTTTGTTTCCTTCTGTCTTTGTGCATTTGCTAAGATGTACATCACAAGTGTCACATATCTCCAGGGAAGGGGTTTCTGATACGTTTCTGTGCAGGTAAAGTCCAGAATCCAGCTGAGCTCTGCTGCCTAGTTGCTTCATTCCCAGGTTACAGATTCCCTCCTCCTGGCCTACTTTCTCACACAAAAGGCTGACTGAGCATGTATGGAGGCGGATGGGTTTAAAGCAAATTTGTTTAAAGCTGAGTGACCTTTGTGTTCAGTGCATCTGCAAATCAGAAGTGGAGGGGCTGTCAGTGGAGTGATTTATTATTTTTTTTTAATGGAGTCAAAGTTTTTAATTTTGAGTCAAATATCCTTGACCCCTCTAGCTGAATAAAGTACGTTTTAGTAAACACGTCTCGTAAAGGACGGTGAACTCAGGCAGCGTCCAGGTTTCTGTGAACTTCAACTGGACTTGTGATGTTTTCTGAGGTCAGTGCTGATAACGTCCAGGCATCATGATTTCACATAGCTGTTTTCTAACTCCAATATTGTCCTACATACAACTTTGTGCTTGTTTACTTTGGAGAAGCGCAGGAATCTCCCCGGGCCTTGTTAGGTTCACACTCTGCTTCTAAATGAAAGTCACCTGCCCGTTCTTTCATTCACAATGTGTGGATTAGTCCAAACTGACATTTCTTTCATGGCTTTTCTCTCATCTGACTTCAGGTGATGTTTAAGGCTAAAGCCAAATATTCCCCGGAGCTCACCAAATACAAGTAAGTGCTGCTTAATCTGTGATTCCTGCCTTTTCTCTTTCTTATTCTTCACACAAACAGACAGTTTGCAGCTTCAACACCATGAATTTTAATGAGTTGTTGTTTATGAGTAAAGCCGCAGTTTTTGTCCGTCTCTGTGTTGATTGCCTCTTGTTCTCCGTCTCCAGGGTTCCTCTGCGTTTGTTCTTCCTCTGCCTCAGCGTTTTCTTCCTGGTGGTGAATTTAACTTGTGCGTTGTTGGTGCAGGGAGCTCTGGAGCGCTCCGAATCACCCAGGTAAACACAAACAAAGACAGAATTGTGTCAGAGAGAAGAAGAGCAGCCCTTCTACCAATGTTTTTAATCTTTAGTGATGGCGGTGTCAGGCATGCAGTCCTGGCCCGGGTCCTCATCAACGACAGCCTGTTCGTCCTGTGTGCCATATCTCTGGCTGTGTGCATCTTCAAAATCGCCAAGATGTCATCTGCCAATGTTTACCTCGAGTCCAAGGTACCAACAAAAACCCGGCTGATAGATTTCTGGCTGCGTTGTCACAGAAAACAGCTGATTTTGGGGACAATGGCTCTTTCCCCAGGGTACGTCAGTGTGCCAAGCCACGGCCATCGGGGCCATGGTGATTCTCTTGTACACCTCCAGAGCCTGTTACAACCTGGTGGTGGTGGCGCTGTCGCCGCAGGACCGACCCACTCTCTTCAACTACGGCTGGTACAGCGTTTCTGATGAGGTACCCCGACCACACTGTTCACCCACAAACCCCCTCTCTGGGCTCTGTGTGCACACAATACATCCGAGGAGATTTAGGGAAGCAATGCTTAGTGGGGTAAAGGGCTTTGTTCGGCTATAAATAACCGTGTGTGTGTGTGTGTGTGTGTGTGCGTGTGCGCGTGCGTGCGTGTGCGCGCCCCCTGACCTACATCAGGGCTCAGGCCCTGAGACTGACAACCCATTTTACACAGTTCTCTGTCTTTGTGTCACACATAATAGATACCAACTGACATCCGATCCGGGGCCCTAATCTGATATTACAAATTATTCCCTTAATCTGTGTGTGGACCAGCTGGCAGAGCAACATCTGAGCATCATTCGTCCTCTTCCTGCTTAAGCTTGAGTCTCTAAACCCCCAACATGTCGCCTTCCTTACATGTCAAATTGTGCTTTGGTCTCTCAGAACGGAGGTGACGGTCGTGACCTGATGGAAGCACTGTTAGTTTCCTCAGTGCGTCAGTGTGTCCTGTTCTTTAACCACTGCAGGCCGACGTGCAGGAGATCACCGGCGTGGCCTACATCGTGTTCGGGATCATCCTCTTCTTCTGGGAGCTGCTTCCAACCAGCCTGGTGGTGGTTTTCTTCCGGGTGCAGCGACCCAACCAGAACCTGGTACACTGACATGTTTCTAACGCCGCGGTCCTTTAATGTGAAGTGATCAGGGACTGATGGCCTCCCGTCTCCCTCAGGCTCCCGGCGGGATGATCAACAGCCACAGCTTCAGCTCCAGGGCCTACTTCTTTGACAATCCACGACGGTACGACAGCGATGACGATCTATCCAGAAGCATCAACAGCCGGGCTGACCGGGCCAGGTGGGGGAACACACACGTACACACACGTACACACACTTTGTGTAGGACGATCACCTCCTGCAACCTCTCTTCTTCTCGCCCGTCAGTCTCCTCTCCACCACACCCCAGCTGGGTGTGTCCAGTTGGTACGGCTCCATCCAGCGCAACGGGAGTCTGGCCGCGGGGGTGGCGGCGTCCGACGAGCAGCCGCCATCTTCCACCGCCCCCCTCCTCTTCGCCTACGGGAACGTGCAGAGCCACAATCACCACCACCACCACAACTACTACTCCACCCCGCAGAGCAACTACCACCACCACCACCACCACCACCACACTAACTACTACTCCACGCCTCAGAACTACTACTGCGGCTCGCAGACGTACTTCTGCACGCCGCAGAACTGAGCGGGCCGGAGTCGCTGGTGAATCTGTGGCGTCGTTTCGCTTCACCAGCTACGTCAGAGCAGGTACTTCGGGTTGGCGGTCCGTGGAGGCCGCGAGGAAGACGTCGCCTTCTGCACGCGCAGGCAGAAAAAATGTCAAATGTTCCACTGCCGGCTTCGTGTTTGAGACTTTTAATAATCATCCTTTTCCCTGGGATCTACACACACACACATGAAGATACACCACGAGCTCAAACTGAAGCTGGTTTCGACTGATCAGGACTTAATGTGGGCTCAGACGTCATCAAACTGTTGTTTGGGGTATTTTTAAGTAGAAACATAAGAAGTAGAGTCGTTCTAATCAGGGTTATTAAGTTTGAACTGACCAATAGAAAAGCTGGGGAAATTTCACTCAACTTCAAAATTGTTATCTTTTACAGATGCACTGGGGTTGATGGAGGTGTGGACCGTCTGATGGTCTTTGATGCAGGGCAGCTAGTGTGATTCTTAAATATTCCTTTCACTATGGAAATTAAACAATCTGCGTCTCCACGGGGCATTTCTTGGTGTTTCGAGTCAAATGAAGCCGAGAATCATTTAGTGTGATGGGAGCAGAGTTACTGCATTAGTTAAACTGTGACTGTTACTCTCACAGAATCGACGCGTCAAACGATCCCGTTCCACTCGCGCGGCTGCTCGTCTCGTCCGACATGTAAAATAAGCTCACAGCCGCGACGCCTGTGCAGTTATTCAAGTGTTGATATCATCCGCTTACAGGTAAAGTTTAATATGTAGCTGCCACGAAGGGCGTGAATCTCCAGAGGAACTGACTGAAAAACTAAATTCAGGGTTTTCTGTACATCCCAGTGATGAGACATGGAGCACTCAGACATGGTTCACTCTCGCGGCATTTAAATACCAAGACTGGAGGTACAAATCGAGTCCTCGGGAAAGTTTCAGAATACATTGTGACCAAAAACTCTTCACGTAATCGCATCTTATTGTGAGCTGTGAGGCAACGATTTGCACTTAGAAGTTCACCTTCACAGAGGAAAGGCTGAATGTATGTTCCTTTTTGTCTTTGTTTGCTCTTTTTGTTGCGTAACCTTTGAGAGGAAAAATCAACGTGCCATCACATTCTGTCATATCTAATCATTCCTTAAGGAAGATATTTTTGCACAAGAACTGTCTAAATGATTTTAAACTGTGTGTCTCGTAGCGAATCGTGACACTTTGAGTCGGTGAGTGTTTCAAAGTTTTGGTGTGTTTCTTTTCCTCACTTCATTTCTTTCACCACTTTTTTTTTTTCTCCAAATATCATGAGAGCCTGCAGCCTGTAAGCAATACTTCTCTTCAGCTGGTTGCTTCAGAACCACTTGGTGTGATTTTTTTTCTTTTCTCCCCCCCACCCAACAGACTGTCATGAAACTCAACCTGTAAATGATCGTGTAAACTTCCGGACTTCTTAAGACACGATGAACATGGTTGTCGTTGTGGGGTCCAGCTCTTCAGAGCAGAATGCATGTTTCTGCATCACAGTGCAACAATTCAGTGTCACATTCTCCTTCCGTGGTGATTTTAATTCTGTACAAATCTTCTTTTAGCTCCATCTGCTGCAGAAAGACAGCGATGACTCTTTTATGTTGATTGTTTTTAATCTGTGGCCATATTGAATGTAACCTATTGTGCAACAGATCACTAATTATGTATGCAAGAAAAGCACTACCATGTTTAAATAAAGGCCTACTGCACTGTTTTTCAGACAACAAACCAACAAGAGCATTCACTTCTTCGGTTACTCTTCGTCCACAAAGTCCTCATTGTGCCTGCTGCTCTGGTTCGGACTTTTGCCGTCAATACATGCAGCCGGTCATGTGTCTGAATTCAGCAGTTTAACAAGGTTACAGGGAAGGTCTGAGCTGCACTGACAAACTCTGGTCACTAGGCTAAATTCAGCATCCACTTTTTGCCTATATTCTGTAGACAAACACTAGTTGTTGTTTAACTTATCTGATTATAATTTTTCCTTTCAGTACAGGTTTGGAATGTTTTGGCCATCAGAGGACTCATCGCAGCCTGTTCGGTCATGGATGGTAACAATGAGCTCAAAGCTTTGGAAACGGGTGAACAATTATTTCTTATTAAATATCCATTGGCCATAGAGTGAAACTTATTGAACTATACAGGCTCAATACAAAAAACATATGCAATGGCTCATAAATATCATGTAAAAACAAATCAGAAAACATGGACCCGTTAAAGGAGTTGTGGTTTTCTTCCTGCAGTGATATTTACTGGCCAGCAGATGGAGCCAAAGACAAACTAACTGAACAAACAGACTGTAGCGATGGATGGACAGAAACTAAATTATACATCGAAATTAAAACAATGGAAAAATAGTCAAACCAACAATTTATGTTTGATATTAGTGAAAACACTTCAACTGACCAAGAAGATCAATATCTACAAGAAAAGTCACAGAGGATGAATATATTTGCAGCGTTCAGTGAAAAGCTGATCAAATAATCTCCACATAGATTGCTGCTTAAACAATCATCTTCAACTTAACTTGTAATTATCTTTCTAAGGTACTTGAGGTAAAAATATGCTGTCACTAGTTCAATGTGTTTTGTCGCGTTCTAACAGTTAAAAATAATTTGTTGGTTTGCTTAAATCACAAATACTTTACTTTTCTTCATAACACTGTAGGTCCAGTTGATATTCGATGATTCAAGATAATCAAATTCATCATCTCCAATCTTTGTTGCCAGATGATTGAAATATTTACTGACTGTTTTGTGTGTCCAGTTTTGTTATTTATAATCTACATGGAGAAGGTGGATCAGGTGATTAGAGGAGGAACATCGTGAACTCTGAACGTTTTGGGAAGATCACTCCTCTCATTTCTCACCTGAGAAAACTCCTGTTTAGTTTTTAAGTTTCAAGATTTCAGTTTTAATCAAAGTCATTTCACAAAATGTGCAGAGAAGTAAAAGTTCTCCACTTATTAAGAATAGTATCGAGCAAGATGGGATTTTTTTTTTTAACCCATTTAAAGGAAAAACCTCCTAGTAGAATAAGATCAGAAGTGAATCCAGACGATGACTCAGAAGCAGTTGATGGAGAAAATATACAGGCAGCATGAAAAGTAACACAAAAGTGTCTCCACAAAGGAACGCATGGGAGTGCTGAAAGTGGCGCCGTGCTGTTAAAATGCATAACACTTACAAAAACACCCATTTCAGCAGATGTGATACTGAGTGGTAACCGAGTATTCATCCATACATATATTTCAACTCTTTATTTGTCTCAGAGTTTGTTAGTGCTCGTTTATGAGATTAATGACCCTAAAAATTTGAATATTTGCTCCTTGTAGCTCAAAATTACATCAAATTCCAAAACAATACAAGATCATTGATACTTCTCAGTTATGTCACAGTCAAAACTGCAAAACCAAGCAGAACTGTTATAAAGAACAGTTTGGAAACAGAAAACAATTAGGTTAATCTTTTGGGTGTTTTTGTTCTAAAAGGTGAGAACAAATGAACACAATATGGGGAAAGTTGTCTTAAAGCAGCTTGTCTGTTGTACATTTTGAAAACAGGTTCTAGAAATATGTTGCTGCTGTGAGGAGAACCTGAATACGTCGTCTTTTTTTACATTTTCATCCACCTGAAGGTTCAGTGGGAGCTGAAGCTGATCCCAACATTACTGAGAGAGAGAGAGAGAGAGAGAGAGAGAGAGAGAGCTCACCTACAGACCAACAGAAGCTTGTTTGGAAGAACATGCAAACTGTACACACACATGCTCTCCTCTCATTGGCTGCTGCTGGTAGTGGGCGGGGCTTCTCGTGAAGCTGGACTGCCTCGTGTCACACTGAGGAAAACATCATCAAATAGGACTCGAATAAGCATTATTTTGTTAACTTTTGAACTCACCTTCAGTTCAAACACTAAAGAGTGAATCTCTGCTTTCCATCCCAGTCAGCAGGCTGTGGCGCCCCCTGGTGGCGATGCACGGACACACACACATCTCCTCCACATGACTAAAAATATGTGTGGAGGGACTAAATGCCCAGCTTTGAAAAAACTGTCAACAATGTTAAGAGTGACAGTACTTTGGGATTATTTTAGGCTGTCAGTTAATGACAGAGTTTACACAGTTGTGCTTTCAGGTTAAGCTGCTGGAGGTTTATGCTGCTCGTAGATATCGTTATTGCTTGGTGCCTTTTCTCTTTGTAGAACGATTTGTGTGTTTGCAAGTATTATTGTGTCGTCACGACAGAAAGAACACACACTCACGCAAGGACGAGGCGCTTTAAACACGTAAAAGGAAATATATTTTTTTTTAAAAATGAAATAACAAAAAGAAAAAGAACAACATTTCATACAGAAGAGCTGCTTTTGTCATTTGCAGAGGTAATTTACACAGGACTGGAAATGATGCGGCTTCACTTGGAGTGGCACAACAGCGCCCGCGCCGCTCTCCAAACGTTCACTCTTTCAGGTCGGGTTGTAGTTTAGTGTATTTTTTTATTTTTATTTTTTTCATTTTCTCCTACGATCTCCTTTCACAGGCGGGAGGGGGGGTGTTGCGCCACTTCTGGTCAAGCATGAAGAGGTTAGGTCACATACTGAGCTTCTTTTTTTCTTTTTAGGGTTAATATACACTGGCTCTTGGTAGTTCACTCGTATGACGTACGCACCATTGAAACATTTACACACAAAAATTGTTATTTTCTCTCCCCCCCAAAAAAACAAGAATACTTCTTATATATATTTTTTTTTTAAAGACGACAGTTAACAGTTCCAAAAATCGGTGGCTCGAGGATGCGATTCATCCCACCTACTCCCTCTTTTCCCCCTCGGACGTGTCGCTTATCACCTGGAGAAGATGGTGCATAGGTGTTGGCCATCCGGTGGTCTCCGAAGGCGGAGGGGGGAGGGGGGGGGCCGTAGACGCGATGAAGACCGAGGGTGCACTAATGTTTTTTTTCATTGTCCATTTTTGTGCAAACTGAGATGTAAACAAAGACCATCGAGAAGGGAGGCGGAGGGAGGGAGGGGGGATACAGCAACGGGGGGCAGTGTGCTCCTTCAACAAACTGAAAGGCACGAAAAGGGGGGGGGGGGGGGGGGGGGGGGGGGTTGGGGGGGTGAAACTGCCAAGTTTCCTGTGCTTAATATTTTTTTTCCCCGTTTTCTAGCTCGGACTTGCACGCGGAGCCGTCACTTGTTGCCACTATAGCAGCTTCTGATGTGCTTCAGCCTGTTTGTATCAGGGTGGGAGTGAAGGGGGGGGGGGGGGGTATGATGGGCAGGAGGACGCAAAGTACCACGAGAAGTACCGACACACACACACACACACACACACACACACACACACACACACACACACACACACACACACACACACACACACACACACACACACACACACACACACACACACACACACACACACACACACACACACACACACACACACACACACACACACACACACACACAGACTTGCTTTATGATCATGCTCGCTATTGCCTTTCCAAAGCTCCTCCGTCCGTCGATTACAAAAGAAAGTACAAAATATCTACTACGCTGCCCCGCCACTCCCCACCCGTCAACTATATGAGGACAGAACCATATTCACTTGATGTTTTTTTTATCATTTATATATATATATGTATATATGTACACAACGATGTGCCTTTGAGGCTGCTGAGAAAAGAAAAGAAAAAAAGAGGCGGGGGGGTTCGATGAGGCGTCAAGTCAATTCTTCATTTCCCTCTTTTTCTGCAACAGTTTATCTACAGGAAACGTGATTCCGATGAGAGAGACGCGACTGGTGGGGAGACGGACCGGGGGTCAGTAGACCCAGGAGACGGGCACCCACTGAGCGGTGGTGGACACCAGGTCCACGGCCTCCTCCAGCAGGCGGATGGTGTCGTCGATCTCGTTGTTGATGATGGTCTGGTCGAAGTAGTGGGCGTAGGTCCGCTGCAGCATCTCCGATTCCTTCTGGAGCCGCTGGAGAGAGTCGTCCTGAGGGAGAGGGAGAGCAGCTCGTCAGTAAACATTCAAACTGCTTTAAATCCGTCTTTCCCATCATGTAAGTGTAATGAACGTTGGCCAACGCACCCCAATCCAACCCGCAACAACTGATGAAATTCTTGTAGAACAGAGCCAAAACTGTGTTTATGCTTTTAACACCTTTCTATTTAAGTTAGAAGTAATCTTAAGTTGTGTCTTAATGTGTAGTACTGTGAAATGAATGTTTACCAGATTGAAAACTCTGTTTTTGTCTGCATCTATTAAAACGTGAATATTTCAAGCCGATAATTAAGCTTAGAGCAGGTTTATTTCTGTTAATATCACTGGAAACTTAAAGGAGAAATCAGATTTATTTTGTATGAAACTGTGTGACGGAGGGAGAGGGAAGACGGTGGAGGCAGCTTTATCCCACAATGAAGAAGAAGAACCACTGAGAAAGCACCCAAACACAGGGATTATGGGATGGATTAGAGGAGGAAATCAAAAGGAACAGGAGTGAACAAAGCTAGACATCTGCTACGTCCACAAACACAAGAGGCTAAACGAGCCTTTCTACGGGCTCAACTCACACCGTCTAATCAGTACTTACAGGCAGTTTCCTGCACCACTTTGGGACCTTTGGTGCAAATGAAAACGGACATGCCAAAGAAAATACAAACATGCTTAAGAAACAAACAGGCCGTGAGAGAAACAGTGACTGAAACAAGAAGGAACTTTAACCAAGCGGGTGTCCAACACTGGGCTCGTGGGTGTGGATGGATTAGTCGGTGAGTTTGTGCAGAAACTTGACAAAAGGAGGATTTAGTCGTTTCTGTGAGAGTGTACCTCGGTCATTCCGGGGGTGATGGTGGGCGCTGCGATGAAGACAACGTAAGGAGCAAACTCAGCCGTCCTGAGGATCTTTAGAGCCTGAAAGAAGGAGGGGGACACACACTTAATTACCTCGAGTTCCTGTGAAAGATTAACTGCCTAATCACATGTGGGATTTAAGGGGAAGGCCACCTGTGGCTCCACGTCCAGGATGGAGATCATGCCCTGCCCGTGGATCTGCCGGATGGTCTCCAGCCGGGTCCCGTACATGGCGTCCTCGTGGCTGCCGTACTCCAGGTAGTCGTTGTTGCTGATGTCCTGCATCATCTGGTCGTGGGACACAAAGTAGTAGTTCTTCCCGTTCTCCTCGTCCTTCTTCGGGGGCCGAGTCGTGTCTGGGACAGAGAAACCAAAATGTGATCTGAGCGCCACACCGTCGGCTCCGATTTGTTGCGGCGCTGCAATCGCCGGGCGGTCTTACGGGGGATGGGGTAGGCGAAGCGGTCGGGGTGTTTGGTAATGAGCGTGTTCTTGATGTGCCTTCTTCCGACTCCATGCGCACCTGGACCAGGAGACACAGAGAAGACGATCGGCCAATCAGAAACAAGGTGGGGAAACTCACTTACAGATTGAAACGTCTCGTGTTAGAAATCCTAGGAAGGTGAGGCTTTACGCCACGCCCACATTATTGTAAAATGAGCCACTTACCGAGCAAAACCAGCGTTTTCCTCTTGAACGACGGCAGCTTGACCACTTCCTCGTACGTCACCAGGTCTAGTTGGTCGAACACTGCCACAGGAGAGACACGGCGTTAGCACGGGACGAGTTTCATCGCGGTCACATGGTGGTGCATGGAAAAGCTCAAGGAAATGTGACTAATCTATGATGCGAAAAACAGCAGTCTGTATAGAAACCCGTCTTTCAGAACATGCCTTCATGAAGATGGATATGGGTTTTCAAAGTGCGGAATAAACAACCTCCCCACACTGTGAAGACCCACTTCAGGAGGATTACTGCAGGGCTGCATTAGATCGTCCATGTATTTCAGAGGGACACAACAGCAGGCTAATTAAAGAGCTTTATTAAACTCTGATTTATTCAATCAAGCAGAATCCATTAAGGTCAGAAGCCTGGAGAAAGCATTAAACCCTGCTCATTAACCTCGCACACACAGGTAAACAGAATGGAGCTGAACCAGCGTCTCCTCGGTCTGAATTACAAACGGAGAGGAGGAGCTGAGGAGGCGGGAGGAAGAGGAGGAGGTGTGAATGCAGAGAGAAAGAGAGAGAGGAAGAAATAAAACCAACAGAAGCTGGATTCCAGCTGTCTGGAGTTACTTACATGCAGCCATGTCATTGGGTAAGAGACAGCATGGAAGATGGACAAAGGGCAGGAGTGGAAGGGTTAATCAACAGACAACAGAAAAGAAGACAAATTGAACCAAAAAGTAAACACAAAGCTGTTAGTCACTGGAAAACCAGGCAAAACTTGAGGCTGCGGTAGAAGAGGACTGTTGGAGGGGAAAACGTGTGCAACGGTTACACGTACAAGGCTGCTCACATCCACCACAAAGGGTTTATTCACTGCACATAACCTTCAGTGCAGCGCAATCAAATACAACAAAGTGAGTCAAAACAGGAGGAAACTATCAGTTGAGAGGGACGTTGATCTGTAAAATCCTTGCTGCCTGCGAGCTCACCTGCATTGTGCTTGGCCAGGTATTTATCCTTGTACTGCTTCTTCTTCTTGCCAAACCAGGTACAACTGGCCTGCTGCTCCTGTTTGGTCTTCTCCATGGCTATGCATGCCACACGCCTGCGAGGAAACACACACACACACACACACACACACACTGCTGAAACGCTCTCACCTGTGATCCCGGATCAGTGGATCTGTTGTCATAGACCGGCTTTAATCTATCTGCTTGTTTTCGCTGGGATGGCAGTGAAGCCAGAAGTGAAAATGGAAGCTAATGGAGATCAGTCTTCTTATGTAGATATTCTAAATGCTGCAAACCCGCTCCCAGATCTCTAATTTGCTCCTTTATTACAGTGAAACCAAAACAAGAGCAAGAAGCCTCAAATAAAAGCGCCTGCTCTGCTCTCGCCTGGGCTTCATTAACATAAAACTTTAGTCTGAAACACCTTCAGGAGCCTGAATTTCATATATCAAAGTGGAGTCCGGCACACTGACGTGGAATGAGCCGGTTTGTTTATGTTGCCATGGCAACAGTGGAAGCTAAAGCGATGTGAGATTTTGTGGCCGTCCTCACCACTCCTGCAGCTCCGGCGAGGGGATGAGGCCCGCCGTCCCGTTCTTGGTGTTCTCCAGCTTCCCCTGCCACCAGTTGTGGTCGTCCTTGGAGATGATCTGGATGATGTCGCCCACCCGGAAGCGGATTCCCGCCTCCTTGCAGGGAATGAGGTCGTCCTTCGACGGGTCGTACTCAAACTGAGCACGGACGTAAATCTGCGAGGGCGAGAGAGGTGAAAGACACACAGAGAGAGAGAAAAGAAAACAACCTGTTAAGTTGCTCCCTTACAGCGGGAGAAGATGGGAGCTGTGTGACGCCACGGGGGAGGGGGGGTGGGGGGGGGGGGTCATGATTAGCCAAGCTGCACAGATTTTTGAGAAACACACTGCTTCTCTTCAGACGGAGCAAAATCAAGAGAATTTAAGCCGAAGCAGAAAAAAGGCGCAGACATTTAGATCGGTGAACAGATGAAGGAAGCTCTGTGCTGCTTCTCCGCCGGCTCGTGCGCACACACCCTGAGGAACCGCTGGCATGGGAGCTAAACACCACTATGAGCAGGGACCATACTTTGCAATGGGAAAAGGGGAGGGGGGGTGTACAAAGAGTGGGGGGGGGGGGGGTGGGTGGGTGGGAGGGAGGGGGTCTACTTCTACCGAGGGTCCCAAGAGATACCGCTTACCTTGATGGACAATTTGTCCTTGATAGCAGGTCTGGAGATCTATGGGGTTGAGAGCATCACACACACACACACACACATATATCATGCAAGTAGAAAATGTTGAAGTGGGGGCATAAACAAAAGGACATGTGATGAAGGTGAAGGAGGGAGGGGGAGGGCTGTAGTCTTATTTAAAGGTTGTGCTGCAGCTTTATACATGTGTGTGATGTTGTAGCATGAGACGACATGCTACACACGGAAAGAGAGCCCGTGTCCAAGTCAGTTTAGGTGATGGAAACAGAAACCGATGACATGGGACGGTGAGGTTCGTCTCTCCCACGCTACACATTCACATGTGAGTGCGGGAGCAGGTCTCACCTGACGGCCTTTGGGCTGGATCGTCGACGGCAGATCCTGAAAGGAGATGATATCTCAGAACATTCTGGGCCAATTCCATCGGCTTTATTCTGCTCGCTTGTTTTCAAACAGATATGTGAGCGTTCACAGCTTTTCGGGGGAAACATCTGGAGCAGAAAGGAGGAGGTTGAGACCTACCAGGATGGAGCTGGTGACACTAGCGTGACCGTTTGCAGGCGACTGTTGAGATAAATCCGGAGACTCTTTCTGCAGCAGGAAAGAACAAACACTTTACTCCTGCCGCAGGTTATAGAAACGTGTCCAGGCGAGACTTTGGATGGTTTAATACCTCGCAGGACATCGACTGGGACCGGTAACTGGGGACGATCTTGAAGGTGATGCTGCCCCTCATCTCTTTCTGCAAAGACAAGGGAATCTTTAGTTTTAAAAGTATTAATTAATCCTGGAAAGTTTTCATAACATGATGACGAAATTAGTTTTTCGGTGAAAATAATTATGATACTGAAAGGAAACAGCTGGTTTCCTCCACTTTGGTCTTCTTTTAGCCACTTTTAGCTTTGGAAGGTTAAGTTCTGATACAGAAACTGAAAACCTATTTCCAATGTGCTACTACCACAATCTCTAAGTGGAATAAAGTCACATGAGACTCACCAGCATCTTCTGGAGCTGTTCTACCGTCTGATTGGCCACGCTGATGCCATTTATCTCTCGGATTTCATCTCCTACGTGCAGAGTCCCTAAGCGGAGAACAGATGAATTGGCAGAAGGTCAAATTGAGGCTAAAATCCGGTTTCCTCATCTCACATAACGAAGAGAATTTGGCTTACCTTGCCGATGAATCATTCCACCATGCATGATGCGGGCCACGATACAGTGGTTGAGGTCGTTCATTTTCAGAGTAATGCCCTACAAGAGACAGGATCAGAGACAGTGTGTGTGTTCAACACTTTGGGGCCGTTTACGATTGTGTGACGTGAAGTGAAGGTTTCCCTCTGCCTCCGCACCATGGGCTCGTCCGTGTTCTTCTGGAACTGGACCAGGCGAACCCGGGTGACGTTTTCCAGGTCCATGTCTCCGTTGGTGCTGTCGGGGGAGTCTCCGTTCAGGTATGGCGAGGTGGGCGGGGGGGTGACCCTCAGCGCCTCATCACTGTACACCTCGTGGGCCACCACATCGTGGGTCTGCAGCAGGGCCTGCATGTGCACCAACACACACACACACACACACACACCTGGTAAACCAGTAAACAGGAGTATCGTGAAACAGTAACTCATAAGCAAACAGTTGGATTGGAAGCAGGACGGAGACCAACCATCTCAATTCAACCTCAGTAGAAGAAAAGAGTACTCAGTTACTGGAGTGTTATTGCTCACAGTCGTCGCCTGGCTGTAATGTCGTGTACATTTACAAGGTTTGTTTCCAGATCAAGCTGCACAATGTATTGCAAATTTATCGTTATCACGATTTTGAATGCAAAAGATCGAATGAAGAGAGATAAAGTCATTATGCAGAAGAAGACCGAGCACTACTTGGTGATATATTCTCTGGAGTCACATTATTAGTCAAAGAAGAATGGAGAGGTTCAAACGAGGCGCGTTTTCCCCTCACTCTGCTGTGCTCAACTCCTTTGACCCGTTTCCGTTAGCGGTGCTGCGAAGTGACAGCGGCAGGCTGGAACACAGCCGGCGGGGTCACAGATCAGGACGGGGCTAATTGGATTGAAGCAGACCTCGGGCGTGACGCCTCCCGGTGAGTGTCACGGACCGAATCAGCCCAGAGAAACACCTCCGCTTTCTTGCTACTACTCCGTCTTCCTCAGAACTACTTCATACCTCCGATCGAAGCGCCGGTTTCCTCTCGGTGCCGCTACAGTCTTTTCCGTCTCCGTTTCAGCTACGAGACTCATGTAAAACACACCCTAAACAGTATCCATGCCTCGCCTCCGGCGTGTGTTTCCTCTGCACGTCCAAACGCCCTAATGCTTCTGTCTAACCCGCACAGAGTGCTCGCCAAGCTCAGGTGCTAAGCAGCTTTGTCACCGAGGGAGTTAGAGGAGCCCGACTTCTGACACGCCGAGGTGTGATTATACATGCAACCAAACCAGTGTGCGTTCTGATAAATATCCCACCATGAAGTGAGGCTGTGTGAGGATCCTCCGTAGCTCCTTGGCTTCCATGTTTTCCGGGTAACAGGAGATTGTTTCCAGTACCTGGTTGGACAAATCGGAGAGGAGTGACTTTTAAAGTTTGAAGAAGAGGCCTCATATCAGCAGTGTGTCAAAGACCCTCACCTCTTTGGCTCGCTGCACGCCGTCACTCGGGGGATTTCGAATCTGAGGAGACGACCTGGTGTTGATTTTGTCATAAAGCTGGAAAAAAAGCAATACAAGAAGTGCAGAATTGTTTTAGGACGAACTCATGAGGTTGGTGATTATTGGGCTCTCCTGACATCTAGTGAGCGTGTTTGGCGTTGCAGCACTCACATCTAAGAGTGTGTGGAGGTGCTGATCCTGGAAGACGCTGTGCAGGAAATCCATGTCCTTCTCACTGCAGTCCGTCAGTGCATGGATCTCCTCCAGGCTGTCCAAAACCTGCGATACTGCCCCTGCACACACACACATCCATGTTACACACACACCCAGGCTGACACACAAACACCCAGAAACATCCAACGTGTACAACGAGCAAACATTCCAGAAAGAAAAAATAAATAGAACAGGACCGACACTCCACTCACATTCACAAACAGGCATAAAGAAAAGACATGAAACCACAGTGACACGAAGACAGACGACACACAAACACCCAGAACTAGTGAAACCCCAAGTACCTGCTGCATCGCCCACACATGCAGCAAAACCAGAGAAACAGCGGTACATTGCATCAATACAACATCAGGGGAAAGTCACTTCAGTAAGTCAAAGGTGAGGATGAGGGCAAAAATGGGGAAAATGTGCAGCGGAGAAAGGATTAACTCGCACCTTCGACAGGCTAAAACCTCAAACTGGTATACTTTGAATTTGGAGCTATTGAAGAAATAGATGGAGCTTAGATACAAACATATGTTAATAAAGCAGAAATGCAACTTAAATGAACCATGAAGCAGAGAGATGGGAACATGTTGGGTTAAGCTGGTAATAACTCTGTTGACATGCATCATTATACCCAAATACTAGTTTGAACGCTTTTCTTAAGCCGACTGTGTACCGTGTGCACACCAATAACCGTTACAAAGCCGCGAGCAAACACTTCAAAGGAGGAAACTAACATGATGACGGTGGATTCAGGCACTTTGAGGAGAAGTCCTCTCTTAGGAGCTCCGGAATCATCAATGATTTTTCCTTAGAATGACTTTGAATTACATTTCCAATGTCTTTCACATGATAATAAAAAAGCTGATTCCTTCTCATGCAAGTTAGACACTTTGAAACTGCTGGAACTTTATGTGATCGTTAGAAGAAAAAAAACGGACACAAAGAGGAGGGAAAGATTTCTGTCATTGAGGTGGGAAATAAAAAGCCAACTGAAAAGCGAGTGATGTCATGATGATGTTTCCATCATGAATCTGGTGGTGGGAATGGGGATACGTACTTTCGGCAGCTAGCAGTCCTAGAGACGGCAGAGCGGAAGGAAAAAACACCAGCAAAGAAAAGAGAGGCAGAGATTAGAGGAGCAAATACGAATATAGTTTAATACCTCAGAGTGAAAAAAGGAGGCGAGAACAAAGGGAGAGGGAGGAAGGAGGAGGAGAAAGAAAGTCAGCAGAAGTTGCCAGAGCTGTTCAGCGGCTGCAAATAAAGCAGGAAGCAGGCCGGTCGACAGACTGCCGGGCTCAGCAGAAAGGACATGCAGGAGTCGGAGAGGGAGGAAAGCGAACCCGAGCTGCCAACTGCTGCCTATCGATCCATCAAAGGAAGTGAAAGTGAGGTCCTGAGACAGGGAAGTGAGGCTGTTGGGCAACGCAATGTCTTCATTTAAAGAGGGGAAGTTCTCCACAGACAGCTGGCTGAGCGCCAAGAATAGAAAGCACAATGGAGGAGGGAAGGGAGGAGGGGGGGAAGCTAGAAAGTGACGCTCAGTTTCATCTCTGACCTCACATGACAAGGTCGATAGTCACACACATGCAGTTTTTCCTGAGGTTTATATTTCAGGCTGGACCACTTCCTTAGTTGAGCTGCTTTAGGTTGAGCTTCTTTCTGTAATATATTATGTTATATTATACATTATATAGTCGGGCACTCAGTTTCAAGGTTTTTCTAAGCTGGGAAATGTATGATAAAAGGATTTTATTCTGTGTAAAACACTGATACCACTTTCTTTTATTAACTGTGCTATTTCAGTGTAAGAGAGTTCAATCTCAAGTCGAGCCAGATTATTATCAGTTTCATGTCATTATTGATGCTATGATAAATAAATCTGAATGTTTAAATATTAATGGAGATAATTGGGCTCAATCTGTGAAGCTTAATTTCTGAGATTTCTATTATGTGATGGCTCCTGTGATATCCCTGCTTAATTTCTACAGCTAGATTGTGCCTAAAAAGGTTCAGATTTAACTCCTGATGGGTTAAAGTGCTGTAAATACCCTCAGATTAAACAGAAATCTGAAAAAAAAGTGATCCTTTGTTTGATTCTATTGTTTCATGCTTCCACTTTAGTTTTCATGTTAACCTGTAAATATCATAATAAAATGAACAAATGCTGGTGTTTTGACTCGTGGCGAGATAATATGACACACACACTTGTGAGCTGCAGGTCGGAGGTGAGCCGGTGTACCTGAGGAGGTGGGGTCATCTGAGAAGTCATGGAGCTCCTCGGGGGGGTCGCCGTAGTAGGAGTTGAACTTGTGGCTGGACACAGCAGCCAGCACTGCACCCTGGGAAGTGGAGAAAGAGTGCAATTGTTAGAGTGTGAAGCTGCACGATGAAGAGGAGGTCACACTTCCTCTTATCTCGGCCTCTCATCGTGCTGAATCTACGCTTCCAGCGCGCTGACCTTCAGCTTCCTCCTGGCGTTGAATTTCCTCAGCTGTTCCACCGTCTCAGGCAGGTGGATCTTGTAGGCGTACCTGTCCCTCTCCTGCACACACACACACACACACACACACACACACACACACACACACACACACACACACACACACACACACACACACACACACACACACACACACACACACACACACACACACACACACACACACACACACACACACACACACACACACACACACACACACACACACACACACACACACACACACACACGAGAGTGAACACAAAGTTGACAAACTATAGACATCGAACGGATGTGAAAGTAGAGCTGTGGCTGCCGGAGGAAGCGTGTTTATGCCAGCATCAAGACGAACTCTGGTTTAAAGGTGACTTTGATCTGCTGAAGTGGTGTGCGGTGCATGTGTTGTTCTTGCCTTCAGCCAGGGGTGGTTGAGGGCCTCGTACACAGTGATTCTCTCAGCGGGGTCCAGCATCAGCATGCGTCTGACCAGGTCCTTGGCACTCTCCGAGATGTGGGCCCACTGGCGCGGGTTCATCTAGACACACACACAGACAAAAAGCGAACAAGTTAAAATGAATGTAAACGTGTGGGGCGAGTTAATAACCATTGGGGGATGCCGTTTCCAACTCTGTTTTCCTCTTAACTTTCAAGAAAAGACTAGATGAATATCAAAAAGGATCAGATGGTTTTATTGCCGATGGAAACCATGATGTGAAAAATACCAGAAATTCTGCCTTTTAACCAGAATATCCATTCTTGCAAACCCATACATGTCCCTGCTATCGCTGCAGTGTTGTGAAATAGCGGGATATCTCATATGTTGGGATTTTCCTCCACATCATGTGTGAATCCTGTGGCAGCTGTGTAGCAGCAGCTTGATGGAAGACACGGCGGTGTCGTCCATCACGGCTGCCTGCTGCGGCTGCATCTGCCACAGATTAATGCACCGAGCGGGAAATTCATACAAGCGTTCCCCCGCCTGATGATTAGCAGTTTATTCGAGGCTTTAAGCCACTTAAACCCGTGACATGAAAACCCAATGTTGTCACCTTGTATTTCCCCTTAATGATGGCTTCGAACAAGCGCTCCTTGGTGCCGTAGAAAGGCAGGCAGCCAGACAGGAGGATGAAGAGGATGACCCCGCAGCCCCACACATCCACAGGTTTGCCGTACGGCTCCCTCTTGACCACCTCGGGGGCCATGAAGTGGGGAGTGCCGACTCGACCTGGCAGAGACGGGGATCAGTATTTTGTTTAGTCATCTTCCTCTTGTAAAACATGAAATCAGCTGCTTTCCAGGGTCTGAAGCATCTCCAGCTCCACAGTTTATACGTAGTTGTAGCAGACACTTTACACCACTTGATTCGTACCTCCAGCTACTAAACCAGACTCTCCCAGCTGTATCGCCACTCCGAACCCTCCCAGCTTCACCGGAGCAGAGTTCTCCTTGGAGGCCAGCAGCACACAATGAGGCTGCAGAGGAAAAAACAGACACAGTTCAAGTCACATTCACTCATTGGAAGAAACCGTCGAGTGAAGTGCAAGATTTTTCAGTGCTGATTAGTCTCACAGAGAAGAGAGCAAACGAAACCACAATCTGTGCATGCATCGACACAAAAAAAGTAGCAGAGCACATCATCTCTCTACACGCTGTAAGCAAGCAGACAATTTATCTTTTGAAGAGCTGAACTTTCTTTTAAAACTATATGTGCAATTAATACAGTAATACCTGCACGGAAAAAATAAAATCCCATCTAGCAACAACTCGGTGGCAGTGAGGTAACGTAATTATAATATGTAATAATTTTTCCGGAGAAGAAATGTTTTTGTGAATAAATTCTTTGTCATTTTCTAAAGCGGGATGTTTGCTTTAATCGTGTGAAACTACTTTAAACTAGCAGGCAACTTTGATAAACTGACAAAGTACAATCTCAAAGGATGGCTAAAAGTAATCCTAATCCATTATCCGTCTTTTAATCGTTTGTATGATGAGAGCAAGTATAACTGCTGGTTTCTCCTCGGTTTGCATAGAAACCACGCTGCAGGGCCGAGGCAGGCGATAAACTTAAGTGCTTGGCAATAAAAGAGCCGCTGCCAAGTGGCAATGAGTCGCCAGCTGATGTAAATACATTCTCCACTTTCTATTTGGATTATGCACATACTACTTCTACTGAGCGCAATCTACGCTAAAGAGCATTAGAAGCGATGTAATGTCCTTGTGACCACCAGGGGGCAGAGTTGAATACATTTTTGGCCATCCACCAAGTGGAGACTTGTGCTTCATCGAGCATCAGTGGACGGAGAACTCACCCGACCGCTATATCATCTTGGATAGTTTTAATATCTCACATTAAAAGTTGGGCACGTTAGATTTATGTAATACCAGCATTGAACACAGGGGGCAGTTTTGGGTTCTCACAATGTTGGGAGATTACTGTTACTTTATTGATGCCAGGAGCATCGTTCCTGCTTCTTTTTTAACAGACTTCACACTACACTCAAACGCTTCCATCAGTAAGCTTTCATCTTCTATACTGGAGCTGTGCAGTGCGAGAACATACAAACTCCATACAACAGGTCCCAACCACACTTTAACTGGGCTTTTCTGGCCGTGCGGCACGACTGAGAACTAATAATACACAACCACAATGTCAACATCCTTGCTTCTTCACAATCTATTGAATCATTCAGGAAGGTTTGGAAGGTAAAATGTGATGCATCAAAACATAAACGTCACCAAGGAGTCATTTAGAGAAAACGCATGTCTGAACGTCATATTCTTGAAAGGTTAGCGCTGCAAAGTATGCATGAGCGCAGAGGAGGAACATGATGACTGGAAAAGTGTCGGTGGTGGGCTCATTTCCTTTTACATTTTGGTACTTCTCGTACAAACACAGGATCCGAGGGGCGTGGAGGATGTGGCCAGAGAGAGAGAGAGAGAGAGAGAAGACAAGAGGCGGAGATAAAATACAAAAACGCTGAGAACACAGAGCGGAGAGGACGGCTGACAGGAGAGGACGTGGTGGAGAAAAAAAAAAAAAGAAAGGAGACAAGTCGGCAGGATTTATGATTGGTTCACAGACTGGAGGAAAGGTAAAAAAACAGCAGTGTGTTCAGGGAGTCGGACCAAACTATCAACTAAAAAAACGGCTTTATTCAACACATTTCAAAGGATTGTTCAGGTTTGATGGAGGAGAACACAAAGTGGACCCCTGTTCTCTCACACTCGTCTCATCCAGTCCAGCTGTGCTGAACCTCCTATGGAAGCAAGATTGGTGAGTTTTGTGTCTTAATCCAAACATCTGTGTGTGTGACTGATTGAAAACCCTCAGGCTCTGACTTCAGACTGCGACATTGGAATCTATGAGAAAAACAGGCATGAAACTCTCCATCAGCCACGACTCCAGCTGGAGTTGAAGTTGAGCTCAGTAATATGATTTTCAGAAGATTGAACAGTTGGTCTTATTTTGCAGGCAGAAGTTTAAAAAGATAATGTCTTTCACTTTGAGCTCAACTTGTCACAAAGTTCAAAGTTTTGACATTTCAAGGTTCCACCTGACATATTACTCACCTGTGTTTGAATTACTCAGAAACTACAGAGCCATGGTTTCAGTGTTGCCACATTTAAATCCGCTAGTTTCAGATCTGCAAACTCTTTGACTGGTTTGTCAGCGCAGAGCTGACCGGCTGGGTTTTCTCCTCTTCCTCAGATCCAGGCTACACCGTCAAACCTCTGACATCATGACCACGTTCACATCCACCGCTTCCAACGACCCCCGGTCTTTGTTCTCGTCGGTGTCTTCGGTGGTTTCTGCAAACCAGAACTGCACAATAGACGAGGAGACGCTCCGCCTGCCGCTCGCGGTGCTCTACTCCCTCTTCTTCATTTTCGGGCTCGTGGGTAACCTCTTCGCCCTGTGGGTCTTCCTCTTCCTGCACTCGAGTCGCAACTCAGTGCGGGTGCTTCTCATCAACTGCGCGGTGGCGGACCTGGTGCTCCTGGCGTGCCTGCCCTTCAGGGTCTTCTACCACGTCAACGGAAACAAGTGGGAGCTGGGAGCCGTGGCCTGCAAGCTGGTGGGGAATTTATTCTACATGAACATGTACGTCAGCATCCTCCTGCTGGGCCTCATCAGCCTGGATCGATACCTGAGGCTGCAGGGGAGGGGTCGGGCGCGGCGGTGCATGCAGATGAGGCTGTGGGGGCGGCGCCGGCCTTGGAGCTGGGGGGTGTGCGGGGCTCTGTGGAGCCTCTCGCTGCTGGCCCTGGTGCCCATGATCGCCACCGCCGAGGACTCCCAAGACAGCAGGAAGTGCTTCCAGTTCAAGAAGAGGCTCTCCGTCACTGGCAAGGCGTACTTCAACGCGGCGCTGGTGATCTTCTTCTGGCTCGTCTTCGTCATGCTCGTGGTCTCCTACGCCAAGATCGCCTCTCAGCTGCTGCGGGTGTCGCAGGACAAGCCCGACCTTCCCAACGCGCACAAGTACCAGCGCACCGCCAAGAAGTCCTTCTTCGTGCTCTTCCTGTTCACCGTCTGCTTCGGGCCCTACCACGCCTTCCGCCCCGTCTACATCCTCACGCAGATCAGCCAGACGGTCCGGTGCGACACCATGCAGCTGGTGGATCACACCAACGAGGTCATGCTGCTGTTCTCCGCCTTCAACAGCTGTTTGGATCCTGTCATGTACTTCCTGTTGTCCGGCTCGGTGCGTAAAGCCGCCATGCAGGCGCTCGGTCACCGGCTGCCATTCCTGAACGACGCCACCTCCAACAGCTCCACCATGGAGTTCAGGCGCTCGTCTGTGCCGATGGGCTTACCGGAGCCCGGCCTCACGCCCAGGACCAGCATCTGTGTCCTCAACTCCACGCTGCGCCGCACGGGCGCCGCTCAAAACGGACTAAAGTGATTCCGACGCTTGCCGTCAGCTTTTGTGAATGAATATGTGACGCTTGCAGCAGAAGGTGGACCTTTTCTTCATGTTTTCCAGTACAGAGAAGTTTTAGTATAACATTAAACTGCTTTTTGGAAGATGGAGTCTTTTTTTTTTTTCATCAATAAGTGTCTTTATCAACCAGTGTTTGTATTTCTCTATGTTCCTCTTGTAGAGTTGTTAAAAAAAAATAACGGAATAAATGTGTTAAAAACCTATAAGCAGAATGAATATAATGTAAACATAATGTTGGCGTCTGTGTGGATCAAAGGCCTGCTTCCTGACCGCTCCATCTGGCCTGCTAGTGTCTGTCACCTGTGTCGGTCGGCTAATCCCGCCCCCCCGCATGTAATCTGCCTGTAAGAGCTGCTAATAAATCCATGCGCCTGTTACAGGCATGCAATCGTTGAATTTGCTGAGAGGGCGGATTGAGAATTCAATGACGCTTCCTGGAACAAACACATTTTCAGTTCTGAAGCTCGTCTTAAGAAAATCCCACACATTCTTTTTTTTGTCACCGCGAGACTCTCACCTTTACATCGCGATGAATCACGTTGTTGTCGTGGCAGTACCGGAGCGCCTCCAGAATCTGCCTCATGTAGTGACTGAAGGACAGCGGAGCGGAAAAGGAAAACAAGTTTGTCTTTGGTTCTTAATCAGCAATTAATAATTCCAGTTCCACTGACAGTATCCTACCTGGCTACGGCTTCGCTGTACACAAACCCGGCATCTGCTCGCTTCACAATCTCAAAACACAGGTCCGCGCCGTCCATACTGAGACAGAAAGGACGACACGATTGTGATTAAAGATGAGTTTAAAACCGCAACCAGGTCTTCTCAGCTCGCGCATTGAGAATACAGTTTTACCGGAAATCTACATAAAACTTCTCGGACAAGCACGCGTGTCGGTTTGAAAATGCAAATATTCACATTCAGTGTAAAGCTGACATATCATCAATTCCTATCCAGACTAAAAACAGTCAAACTACCTCTGCAATTTCTCCAATTATTCCTCATGAAACTTTTACCTTTCAAGAATTTTACTAGTATTTTCCATCATACTAAGCAAGTACTAATCAACAGCAGAGAAAACCTCAGAGAAACGCATGAAAAGCAGCACATTTATGTTTTAAGCCACCTTCCCCGTAATTCTCTGCGGATTATCTCACCACTTTAAGCTGGAAAAAGCCTTGTAGAAGACGTGTGTTCGGAGGCGAGTGACTGCAGCTTGAGGTTTAGTTTAATGATTTGGTTCACTACATTGTACTTGTTATAAACTTTATTGTCTGATTCCACTCAACCGCTCAGACTAAAGCTCCCCATGGAGTTCCACAGGGTTCTGTGTTTGGACCTTTAGTTTTTACATACAGTATGTGAAAAGTATCTAAAAATATTTAATCAGATTAGAGCATTTTTTTCAGTTTCAGAAAGAGGGCGTGACTATTGCGATAAATATTCAAAAATTGGTTGAAACCTTTCAAATTATTTTTATCCGATTAGAATGCAAAGCTGCTTTTGAGGAACACAAGCTTTTGTACAAGAATACAGCTTCCTGCCTCGATGATCACACTCTTTTTTTATCATGCCATCTGCGAGAAGCAGATAAAATCACTCTGGGTATTAACCCATTTTCCAGCTGTCAACTCATGTAACCACAAAAATAACAGAATAAAATAAAAGGTGTTTCCTGCTTTGTTTGAAGCGCACTTACAATTCAAAAACCATGTAGAGCATGCCGTCGGAGCTGTAGGTCTCCAGCAGCTCCACGATGTGCGGGTGCTTCAGCATGTGGCAGATGCTGGCCTCTCGCTTCAGATCTGCAGAAAGAGAGGAAACTACGTGACAAACAGATCATGCATTTCACCACAGTGATTGTGTGGAGAGGGTGTTTACAAAAGACACAAAAAAAGCTGTTGTTGCACGACACTGTGGCACAGAAATAGGTTTGAACTGACTCAGACTGTTAGATGGGCAATTAAGTTGTTTTCATTCCTATAAAACTTAATAAAACGTAGACTTTCCAGTCACAACATACAAACAAGAAAAATTCTACATTTTCAAGAATGAAATTGCAATAAATAAGTGGTGTGGTTAAAAAAAAAAAAAAAAAAAGAATCTGATCGGATTAAATATTCTAATATTTTTTCCTGACTTAATTGTTTTACTCCTGTTCTACTTCTATTTCACCACCAGGGGGAGCCACAGAGCATTTTACGATCACAACCCTTTAATGACCCCCTACAAGGAAAATAAAATTGCTTTTTGTTCCAGGCGCTTATGCAAGAGAAGGATTAAACAAAAAGGAATGATACTGTAAAAGAATAAATATGTGATTAAATGAAATAAAGATGATGGAGAGAGAGAGATTAACTTGGGAGCTGCTTCTACAGAGTTTTGAGGGCTTAAATTATCACATGGCTGAAACGGAGACAACCTGGACGTGCAGAGGAAGAACATGCAAGCCTTTAAACTGCGATTGTAACCAGACAGACATAATGAGCTGTTGTCGAGTTCCCGGCTCCATAAAAACCTAATTTACACACTCAGTGTGTGTCGTGACAGAGACGTGTCATTATGTAACACGGAGAAAGGACACCCCCCCACTACAGAGCCCCCATTCTCCTCTCCATTATCCCTCTGTGCTCTTCAACTGTAACAATGCTGCCCAGTGTCTGCAGAAGCGCCCAGAGCTCTCAGAGAGGCCGGGTATGGAACCCTTCCATCTGTACGCCTCCTAAATGAATCCCGCTCAGGTTTCCGATCTGCTGATTAAAGAACCAATTAATTCGAAAAATATACAACTATAATACTTCCTTGTGGTTTGATCAACTGTAAATAAGCGTCACACACAGGTGTCTCAGCACTACACTTTTTTTTTTTTAAATGATTGAGGAAATAGAAACACTTAAAAAAAAAAAAAAAAAAAAAAAGGACCCAGCTTCTATTTTCAGCAGCAAAATGACTGAAGCTGAAGATGGAGCTTCAGGAAACACTGGTGTGATCTCCTCTTTTTACTCCTTCTGCTCCCTCGGGTCATTTCCTGGTCTTGCTGTTGTTGGCTGCCGAGCTCATGTCTGACTGGGGCGTCACAGATGGCATGGAGGGGATGCCAACACAAACACACACCAACACACACCAACACCAACACACAAACACACACCAACACACACCAACACCAACACACAAACACACACCAACACGCAAACATACGCTCATGTATATATGGACACATGCATGTAAATAAAGATATGTGTAAATATAGCGATTCAGTTTTACAGAATTATAGTGATGGCCGAGTGGCTAGAGAGGCGGGAAATGGCAGGTTTGATCCTCACACCATTTTTTGCAGACTGACACCTCAACCACACCTGCCTGTTCCTAACCTTAGTCTCCATCAAATGTAGTAACCACAAGTTTCCTGATCTAGAGACTTCAACAGTACAAACACACGCACACACACCTCAGCATGACACCAAACTACATGGTGATACATGGCATGCAACACTACCTCGCCACCACATCAACAAACCCATGCAGTTCCAACATATTACTCATCTGGGCTCTGTGCAGTGTGTGTGACATTACGCTTCATTTATTTATGTGCGGGGAAACCGTATACACTCGGTATGCACGCTGGGTTTTGCAGATAATACCAAATATTAGCGATCGCTCCTGTGGAGAGGCAGGTGGGTGGGATTTACATGAATAACCCACGAGTTGGTTGGAGATTGTGTTGTGTTCCTCCAGTGTTGTGTTCCTCACCTTCTGTGCTGAGTCCAGGGCTGGAGGTGAAACTGGCTACATCCACGATCTTCACTGCAAACTGCTGTCCGGTGTCCCTGTTGATGCAGCGCCGCACCACGCTGAAGGGACCCCTGGAACACACACACACACACACACACACACACACACACACACACACACACACACACACACACACACACACACACACACACACACACACACACACACACACACACACACACACACACACACACACACACACACACACACACACACACACACACACACACACACACACACACACACACACACACACACACACACACACACACACACACACACACACACACACACACACACACACACACACACACACACACACACACACACACACACACACACACACACACACACACACACACACACACAAACATTATGTGGATGTGCACGCCTCTTTGGGATTTAGATCAGTTAGCCGTTACACGCACATGATGGCGTGCACGCGCTGGCGGTCCACGGTGGGAAGACGCCGTAGCGTTTCGGAGGAATAATGTGGATTTACAGTGGGTGGTTAGCTACGCTTCGTAGCCTCCGCGCTGGTGCCAGTGGGAATTACAGAGCAGTGTGGCGCGGCACAGCTGTAAAGCTAAACTGAAAGGTTTATTACAGAGACCTGCGCTCGCTGAGGGCCGGCCCTGCAACGCTTATTTTTGGCTAAAGAAGGTGGCAGATATTGCAAATTTGGGCTTCCTCAAATAGCAACGCTGGCGGCCGCCATATGGAAGCTATAAAGTTGGTTTTCTTGACCCGTTTCCAGCAGCAGTGCTCAGACTGTTGTTCAAGACAAAGAGAGTGGACCGGCGGTCTTTAGTTTTTCGCAGCTTTTGTAAAGTTAGCAGCTTGAAGCCAACACTGTCCTTTTATGGGAACCAGAAACCAACACAGCGTAGTACATCCATCTTTGAACACTGGTTAAAGATGTGTTTACCCATTAGGAGACGTGGTTCACAAAGGGTTTTTTTCCCTGGATCTCTTTCAAACGGTCCCCTTTCTGACCTCCGATTTGCTATTAGCTTTGTGGTATTGGGAAACTGAAATTATGCAGGCGTAATGTTGCCCAACCAAAACTGTTTACATTTTTCTTTCACCAGTCCATGTTTGATTGAAGGTTAGACTCAGGACTTGCTAGTTGCCTTGAAATGAGGACACGTGCAACATCTCCGAAGCAATCCAGTTTCTTAGTTCTTCTCGAGCTTCTAGAAAGGCTCATATTATGAGACTGGCCATATTTGGGAACCTTTGCGTTGGAGGCTGTGGGTTCATCAACGTGAGAATCATCATAACCACACAAGCAACGCTTTTTCATCGTAACTTGATGGCACATGGTCTTTGATGAGTGACTGAACGGTCAACTCTGGGCAGATCGGTGAGTTTCCTCCACCGATCTGAAACACATTAACGGACGGTAGGATGAGACTTTAAATTGGTTCCTCCGGTAATGACATTTCTGTGGCCTCAGCTGGAGAAAACACGCCATTTAACTGCACACATATGCCAATCTTGTGGTTTCTCACAGTGGAACACGGAAATCCTCCAACAAACGTACTCCTCTGTCTTCAATCTACGCTCACACATTCAGCAGGACCTGTGGCTGCGAGCAGGAGTTTGCTGCAACTGAATTAGTGAGATAACACACCTAACAAAGTCGGTGTGACAGGAGCAGCCACGCAGCTTGGGCGTCTGTGTGGGAGCCGCAGCCGATTCGCTCTCACGCTCGTCTCGCACATCTGCTGGAATGATTAACCCGTACAAACAAGACGTGGGCAGCGTCTCCTGCCTTGAGAGTGCGCGGGAATCCTGTCGGTGAAGCGCTGACCTCCGCCCTCCCAGACTTGCATGCTGCAGCAGCTGTGTTTATCCAGCGAGGGGAAGCAGGCGCTGCTCGGCTTCTACAGGGAAGAGGGGAAGGACGTCCAGCCACCGAGGTGACACGTGTATCGAGAAAAGTCATTCGGCATCAACCTCATCAGTGAACTTCAATTCCAAGCAATCAATTCCCCAAAATGTGTCATTTTTACATTTCATGGTTCACCAGCTGTTTCATTTTATAGATCAGCGATGCAATTCCATTTTTAATTGTGATGGTCTCTGGTTTGAATTATGTCAGTGAGAGTCCTCGCAAATACAGAGGTGTGTGTGTGTGTGTGTGTGTGTGTGTGTGTGTGTGTGTGTGTGTGTGTGTGTGTGTGTGTGTGTGTGTGTGTGTGTGTGTGTGTGTGTGTGTGTGTGTGTGTGTGTGTGTGTGTGTGTGTGTGTGTGAGAGAGTGTGAGTGTGGAAGCTGAGAGGCCGCATGCCGTACTGACATCACCGCAGCTGTGCTGAGTGGGCTCATACAAAACGCCCACACATGGCTCACATCCGACAGCAGCAGTCATCAAACATTAGCCCGGAGTGGCGATCCTTCCATGCTGCTCCTTTGGCGCATCTCAACACGCCGCTTCATCATGTCAATAAGGAGTCCATGCTAAGGTGTCCATTTTTTAACACTGCCAGACTGATCAACTCGACTCAACATTATTTCTTGAGCGCAAAACAACCAAAGCTGTTGATCTAAAAACATGAGGTGCAATCAGTACAACAATAAATAGAAAAAATAAAACTAAACTGAGTACGAAAGTGTCTCATTACTGCCACCTAAAGCACAAGAGTGGTGCTGCCCAACATTGAAATGCTGCACCTTTCATAGCAAAATGGCTGGATTGACGGAAACATTATATGGCTGTAAATGTCCGGAGTAAATCTGCCCTACCGCCCAAACCGAGCTTCAGTGTGAAGCGTTCCATTGAACAAGTTCAACAAAGTTCAGCGACGCTGTATGTCTGAACAGCCATAATCCACAGCGCCTCCTTATGCAAATGAGGGGAAACAGGCCTTTGAATATTAGCAGGGAAATTAACATTTGGAACTGAAATTGGGAGCAGAGGTGGCCTCGGGAGGTTTTAAGTCTTTTGGTAGAAAATCCTTTTCTTCTACACAAGTCAGAGGAGGATGCAGTCTTTTTTTTTTTTTCTTCTAAACCTCTTCCTCTCAACTCTACACCGTCCATTCACGACTATTGATCGGCTGTGTGTGGGCGACGCAAAGCAGCGTATACTGTACATGGGGAGGGAGGGCTGGAAGAACACATTAAGAGCTTGTTTGACTGTTTTCTGCAGATTCGGAAACACACGTGTCACTATTTAAGCTGGAGTTTAGCCGAAAAGTTTTCTTTTATCGACACGACTTTAAAACCTTCCTGTACAAAACGGTATAGCCAGATGACACATGGTAATGTGAGACTTCAGTGATCCCAGCAGGAACTGCAGATTCCAGTGGAGGCTCGCCAAGCTCGGGGGCTTCAACTCGATCCTCAGTTAAGACTTTTCTCACACAGATCTCAGCCTCATGGGTCACAGCAGGTTAAATCAATTAGATATGAAGTATTCCACGGCTGTTAAGAAACAGAATTCAACATTGTGTATGGGTACAAAGTAATCTTACAAGTACCTCAAAATGGAATTACAATTCTTCAAAGTATTTGAAATTTGTTATTTCCATTATATGCAGGTTGGTTTTTTTTGACTTGGCTTTAAAGAGCTGTGGTGAAAACAGTTATCCTCAAACATGACATCGCCACATACTCCACTAAAAGATAAACTACTTTGGAGTTCTTTTTTTTGGAAAATTTGCCTTTTGTGTGGGTACTTGCTGTCTGACTCAATATCTTCTGCACAACTTCACACAAGATCTGTTAAAAATAGACAAACTGTGTATTGTAAGCAGAGTAATAAGATTGTGTACTGATGGTAAAAAGAAGGAGCAAACCGTTGACCAAAGGAAAATCAATCCGTTTTCCCTTTGATTGCTAATAATCGACAATCAGATCCTCAATAGGACAATTGGTTGATAAACTATTGTGAGCAATGATTTGTAGATCAAAATATGTACATTTATTATAATGTTGATCTTCCTTCTTTGACATTTTGGAGATAAAATTTTTGATGATTCAAATTAAAAACAACTTTGAACTGCCACCCTGAATCAACAGCAGCGCCTTGCCTTTCCAGCAGCCCCTCACTTTAACTTATATTTGTATGCAAAAGGTCACATTGGTGAAACTGCCGTGAGACCGCCGAACACTTCAAAACAATCAATGCAAATTTGCCATCTGAAATGTTGCCCGAGCAATTTAATTATCCGTCTCTGAATAAGCCAGAGGACTGATCACTTCATTGGTTTCGAGTGAGTCGCGCATCCCAATATCCTGGACTCTAATGAGCACCCCAGGGCTGAAACAAGAGCTCTGTGACTCCAATAGTGCTTCTCAACAACCCGAGTCCCATTCAAACAGAATCATTACAGGCAGAAATGGATCCGGCTGCCTCGGCGCCTCGTCAACTCTTCAACGATAGCTACAAAAACACGCCTGTGGTTACCGCATTATGTTCATCGCACGTTTACTACGTACACCACAAACGATAAAGAGCTGGGTCCGACTGCCTGAGCCTGTGTAATAGCCCGTGTCATCTTTCAGCACAGTTAATCTAGTCAGGAGTCGAGCCGACATCTGACCTGTCTGATCTCTGTCTATTGAAGTGAGGCCAGTGGAACCGCAGGGGACAACAATCAGCATTTCCAAGCACGAGTTGTAGGCATCAGACACAAGTGGCGTCCGTCTATACTACACCGAACATATGCAGCTCCTGACTGTTGCCACACAACTATACACCCCGATGATTCAGGCCGGGGTCTGACTTGGTGCGAGTTGAAATATTTTGACTTGTCGTTCTTCTTTGGCTCGCAGTTCTGAAACCTTGCTACAGCTCTGAGCGCTGGCAGAGAATCACAAGCTAATCTCTTCACGCAACGAGAGGAAGGTAGCGCGATGGAAAGCAGCCGATGTGGCGCCCTGAACAGAACCCCAAACTCCAGCCTGAACTGAAAACTACCAGGAAAGGAAAAAATACACTTTGTCCTTGTGACCTTACTGACCGTCTTTCTGTAGAAATCACCCTGAACATGGCTCTTTATAGCGTCCACATTGAGAGGAGATGATCATTGGACAGCGATGGAGTGCCCAGTGAGCTCAATCCCACCCAGCCAGGCTGCTCCGCTCCAGCACAAGCCGATCAGTGACAATAATAGACTCCTCGGAGCAACAATAGAAGCCTGAAGGAGGGGCGGGCTGAATGAAAGGGTTTACGTACAAGTTTGAAAGGCGCTGAGGTCAAAGGGCAGTAGGAGACGCGTGTGTAAACAACGGCGTCAAGATCATCCAATAATGTGACACGACTCGCTGTGGCGACTCGCGCAAACTCATTAATTCCCTCCATGATGCACACTTGAAATCCCAGCCTGAGACACACCGTGGCAGGTTTATAAAAGGGAATTGAGTGGCAGTGTGGAGCATCCTGGATTTCATTGTAGTGAAATAAGGGAGAACTGAAGTAATGAAAGCCTGAAGGCAGATTTCACTGACATCCCGTCATCAATCTATTTAACTCTGGGAACAGCCAAATGATCATTCCTTTCTCTGTCTACTTTGTGCAGAGATAAATCTGGCTTCTGTTACAAAACACACTCGGGCTGGGACGGCAGTGCCGGATCCACTCCGAAAGAGAGATGTGGAAGTGGGCTTTTCATGTATTTTTGCTCCGTTATCAACAGCTTGGGGTTTCAGCTGTCCACTACCTCTCAGGCCATAAACCAAAGAGGCTAAAAACAAAGCAGGAGATGGCAGAAGGCTGCAGTCGATGTCGGCCGGCATTATTTATATCCTTCGCCTCGGGGCCATCACATTCCCAACCCCGCTGGTCTCCATTGATCTGCCCAGGCCTCTCTTCTCCTCCCACCTTGGTGCTGAGGGGGAAATGATCCCCCTCCACCCCACCACCTTCTTCCCGCAACACATCCCCAGACACCGGGACTCAACACACTTGATCCATCGGCTGCAGTTCAGCGAAAGGAGCCGGCTGGAAGCTGAGAGGAGGGGGATTTTCTGAGCTTTTCTGCGACATTGCACTTCCTTACCATAGCTTACATTAGACCCCAGACTTCTGTTTGCTCATGTTCCTCCTCTTCTGCTGCTGCTCTGTCTGGGCTGTGTGATCAGACCTGCACAAGTGCTCAACACACTCATTCACTGTTTGCTTCTGACTGCAGGCAGAAGATATTAAAGCTTACAGATATTTATTCCCTGAATTATGTCTGTGGAGGTATGTTCAGGCAGCTGGAGTTCAATATCAATCTGTCTCGTCCATGACTGCAAGCACAATTGAGAAAACACACCTTTGCACAGCAATTTACATCCCTGGCTAATTAATACGGTCAAAGAAATCAATGCAAATGTATGGAGTGTTGTATTTCTGTTACAGTCATCTAAGTTAGAAGTGCTGGAAGAACCTCCGGAGAGCCCTCGGGTCAGGATAGTGTGTCTCCTCCCCTACAACAAACTTAATGGACCCCCAGAAATCCAAGGCAAGGGGGAGGGGACTGACCGGTAGGGCTGTCAAGCCTTCCCATCTCACATCCAGGAGGGGTGGAGGGAGGGAGCCATGTCTGAGGCCTAAATGGGGACAGCTCATAATGCTCGTGGCAGCTTGAACCCTCCAAGCTCAGGATCTTAGCGTGCGTCTGATGCCGATCTCTGCAAAGCTACGCCTCATTCCGACACCTCCACGGAGAGCCCGGCGAGGCGATCTGCCGGTACAGGTGTGGCAACTGTCAAATAGCCGGGATTAGAGGGAAAATCCTGCCTGCAGTCGCTTTTCTGTGAGGAGCCAGATGATTCGTCCACATGTCCTTGTGTTTTTAAGCTCAGAGTGACAACTCACCAGAGATAGAAGTGCATTCAAATCAGTCGCTTGTCACAAATGGAAGGAGGGTCTACAATAAAATCATGATGTTTACCAGCCATGCAGTTCATTTTAAGGGGGGGATGACAAGCTGGGGCCTGCAACCAAACGGGTTAATGTCTCACAGATGATCCTTTATCACTAATCTAAGTCTAATCCCAGCCTCTGAGCATATTAATGAGTGATGTTTGGTGAGGTTAAATGCAGCATTGGGACTGACCTCAACTCACCCACCATGGAGGCTGATAAAAAACAGCACCCAGACAAATCCAGCAGGGCCCCTGCAGCAGTGTAGGAGTGTGGCGGACCCTCAGGACAACACAGACAATGGGCGACAGACACACACACACACACACACACACACACTGGACTTACTTGCCAATCACCTCACACAACTCGTAGACATCCTCGAACAGCACGTCGTCGTCCGCCATGGTCATTCAGGTAACCGAGGATGCTCCTCGAGGCGTCCCACCCACACGGCTTCAGAGGGGATCAATGACGGCGTGTTTTCTCGGGCGATCGGGGGGGATGGAGGAGGAGGAAGGGGGGTCTGTTGTGTCACACAACGCGCTCCTTGATAATACAACCAGCAGGAATGTCAGAGGCTCGTTAGCCCGGCTAGCCACATTAGCTGGCCGTCAGTCCGCGGCCCCACCTTCAGCTCCTCCGCTGGCAGGCTGACTAGCCGCGCAGCTAGCGCGAGAGCAGCCACAGACCAGAGCCCAGGGCGTGGAGAGCTCCCCGCTCGCCCCTCTTCGCATGCCTCGGCTCGGCTCCTCGCTGGCGGGTCTCCCTCAGCAGCATCCACGGATGACAGATGCTCTCTCTCCTTCTCTCTCCGCAAAGCGATCGGGAGGAAAAAAAAAAAAAAGGTCGGCTAGCGGAGGATAATGCGAGCTAGCTGTCGACGGAATCACCGGTTGGCTCGCTCCGTTATTGCGCCGTGCACACCCAGTGTATCACAGATGGCTTATCCCACCGAAAAAACGGAACGCCGACCGGGGCTGCAGTGCGCTTCAGCTCCCCGATCCCCACTGGAAGACCTTCACGTACATGTCCGCCGCCGATCCGATGCACACACACACACCGCCTGCGCTCGGGGGATTCTTGTAATTTTTTTTTTTCCTCCCGTATTCCCTTCGTCCACCGTCGCTCCGGTTCTTACGCTGGCTCAGATGCTGGCTGGCTTTGACTGGCTGCTTCTCCGACTTCCAGAAATGCCAGACTCCTCCCTCTATCGTCCAGGAAACTGACGCCGAGCAGAGCCCGAATGGCCGTGGGGAGCGTAGGGGCGCCGCTTCCCAAATCCAAGCGCTCGTAGATCCAAAATGGCGTTCGACGGGGGCTCGATTTAGGCGCAGTTTCCTAATCCCCTGTAACGGTCGCATCCAACGTTATCCCGCGCAGGCGTCGACCACCGAAACCTCATCACCTTACGTCAGCCCCTTCCTCTTATCTCCATCATTTTAACATGCAGTTTATTCCCCTCCAAATTTACCCCCTCTGTCAGTAATAACCCATCCCCAGCATATTTACTGCCAGACACGTGAATAAACCAATGGATTACGCAATCTGAATATAAACAGGGGGACTGTTATTCCCACATTTCCCTGGAGCCTGGGCCCATAGGGAGGTTCCTCTTGGAAATAATGGGCAATTTGTATGTCTCCATCCTTCGTTAGTTTGACCCTAATCAGTATCTTAGAGGATTTTATGTAATCATTTAGATATTCTGAAGCACCTTTTTATTTGAAATTTCTGCAGGAAAACAGTGCCATAGGCCATGTGTGAGCCCGTCAGCAGGTGCAGGTGGCAGGTGGATGCTTCTCAGGTGTTATGGAAGATAAGCAAGGGGATGTGTTGATGGTGTCCTCTAGAGGGGATGGCAGGAACTGTTCCTCTCCCGCTGCTCCAGTTTGCCTCCTATTTGAATCTTCTTTATTTATCCACTCTATTAGGAACAGTTGCACAATTCAAAGTGACCTTTAGTGATTATATTGCGGTATTTCTACCAATAGAGGATAGAAATAGAAGAAATGATTGATGGATTTCATCCAAAAGTCTACAGCAAATTATGAAAGAGTCATTGAAACTCATTATCAACTTATAAAGTGCAGTCCTGCATGACCGCGGCCAACTTGTTTTGTATGTTTACTTGTGTAATCTAACTTTTTGACATTCTACTTTCTAAAAGAAATGACTGATTTATAAGGACTGAATTGACAACACTTTTTTTGACAACAGATGTATTCTATTCAATGAGGAAAACATAAAAATAGAGTCACACATGAGGGCAGATCTGTCAGCGTGACCTCCACACACAGTAGATGTCCAGCAAACACAATCAACAAATGTAAATACTGTAAGTGGGTGCATGATCAACGTCACTCCCTTGTGCCACTAGAGTGCGCCCTTTATTGAGGGTCCCCTCCACCTCCTCACACACACACACACACACACACACACCCCTTTGCAGTTTCCATGGCGCTGCATCCCTGTCTCCCTGCGACTCATCTGAAAGAGTACCCCATTGGCTGAAGCCCACCAGCAGCTACCGATAGTTCTATTGGCTGCTGATGTGGTCATCATACTCTCAGCTCTTTGCACAGCACTCCATTCAAAACATATAAATGCACACACACACACACACACACACATCTCACACACACATATACACACACACCTCATGCACAATACGTACTCGGTGGAAAATGGGAGACCCAAATCAATGCAATGAGACCAGCATGGTGAAAGAAAAGGAGGAAAAGAAGAGTGACAGCACCACATTTAGCAGAAAAAAAGAACACTGTTTCCATGGTAACAGGGAGGGGGGAGATTTTGGTGGTCTTATGTGAAAGTGGCAGCTTGTGGATTATACACATTGGACACACACATTTGTGTTTATAACACAGGAGCACACATTTCTCTTAAATCCAACACCTTGATCAAGCTTTTATTTTTCACGAATCATTATTTATTAATTTTCAATATTTTTGTCCATCTGAGAGATTTAGAAAAATCTTGATATGTCTGGAACTCATAGTTCACCCCAATTCATTTTTTTTCTTGGACCAGATTAGTCAAATGAAAAGTTATATATTTGAATGAATATATTTTCAAGATTCCTGAACTAATTTGAGTTTTTTTCCTCTCAAAACATTGTGGATTTTCAACATTTTAGTAATGCAGTGCACTGAAAAGTCAAATTTCAAAAAATATGTTCCCCATTTAACACTATTATTTTCCTCTCCATACAAAAATGACAAAGGAAATTATATTTGACTTTGTGCCTTAGTCAGAACTCCTAAATGTACAAAATATATACAATCCTAGCAACAAATGTGTTTTCCTAATGATTTCGATAGCTTGTGTCTCTTTCAGCCTGCATGTTTTTACATATCCAGCCTCACAGTATAGCTCTGATACTGTGAAGGTAGCTTGAATTTATGGCTGCATCGCCGATCTCACAGCGTGGTGTTGTATTTTTATTTCTTTTTGGATCAGTTACTTTGATTGAAAAATTGCAGTCTGTTTTTTTATTTTTTTTATACTTCGCAAGGTCATTTTTTTCCAGACTGTTTTTAGTTGTTTGGCCATAAAAAAAATCCAATAATTTCATGTTTGAGTTTTTTGTGAAATGTAATGACAGAAATTTTGATTCTCTGGAAAGACATGTACAAGGTTATGAGAATGACTACAAACTCAGTTATAGAATAGAATAGAATAGAACAGAAATACCACTTTATTAATCACACAATTACATTTTTTCAAAGCTTTGCTCCACACAACATAGAACACACAGAATAAATAGAAAAGAAAGTTAAACATCAAATGAGACAGAATACAATACATAAGTAATATTGAATCTTAATTTTCATAAGCTTCACTGTGACTAAAATAAGCACACAAAGGATAATATTAACAGAAAACCCTATGTACAGGGAGGAGTTACAGAGTTCTATGGCCACAAAAAGGAAGGATTTTTATCATATATAAAGTCATTGGAAAAACATAGGTAGGTACATTTACATGCGAATAATATAAGAAGAATGTAATTTACAACAAAGGTCGTCAAATATTTGTTTTCTTGAATTTGTTAAGAATATCATCTCCTTGTTTGTGTAGTGTTGCGGAAATGGAAAGAATGTCCAGTAGGGAGCGGTAGTGAAGCGCATTGTTCCTTTAAAAAAAAATAACAGGAGAAGAAGACGAAGGCCAGAGGAGCGCTGTGATTGGCTGACGCTCACCGCGCACACTCATGTTCGAATTTCTGTCCTGAAGCGTTTTGCTCGGTCCTCTAAGCATGGAGCGTCCTCAACAAAGGTAAAGCACAAACTTTACTCGCTATTTCTCCGTTCACAAGAGTTTTCTTTCACGTATTTGTCATAGAAAACTGCGCGAATAAGTCTAAACAGAGCGTTTCAAGTCCTGACTGCGAGTGTCCGCTCGCTTTAGCATAAGCAACCGGTCGAACCAAACTAAGGTTTAGGAATCACTTAGTTCTACCCAACCTTAACTGTATGACATATTAAAAGCGTATTTAATACTGTACAATGGAATTTATGAACGTGTAACCGCTCCTTTTCAATACGGCTGTGGTCTTACTTTCTGTAGAGTACGTTATTAGCACGAAAGTTGCAGTACTTTGTCATCGTCCTGTTGGTTCATTCATGTTCCAAACAAAACAATGCTGGCACTAAAAGTACTTTCGGGCTTTTAATGCTTTCATAGAAACCATATCTTCCATTGTTATGACTGTTCTTGCCATAATAAGTCATTTAACCCGTAAACGACACCGATTCACGTTAACTATACTCACTTTGTGATCCAGTTGAGTCCATATTATGCTGAATTTAGCTGTGGTCTGTCTCACATTAACAGTACATGTTCAATATTTCATTTTTCATACATTTAATTCAATCACAATTACATATACAATTGTAGTAATATGACCCCTTGTTTGTCCATTGCAGTTGGCAAGATAATAGAAAATATCAACTTTACCTAATGTTTAACTTCTGTTTTATGGTCAGATGAAACAAAAATGGAATTGTTTTACCGCAATGATGTGGTGTTAAAAAAGGAGAAGCCTTCAGTCCCATTTGTGAACTTCTTGCGTTTATGTCTTCCAGTGTGGGGAGGACTCCCCAAAAAAGTGTTTTGGTCCAGAGGAGGAGCAAGAGTAAGAGCTACAGGCAGTCGTACCGCTGCTCAGGAGGCGCTCCATCCAGACTGTGGCTGACTCCCACGCTCACAGCGCGGAGGCTCAACACAAGCAGGAGGCCTCCCAAGTCACAAGACATCACAGTGAGTCCTTTCTATCCACGATTTCAAGATCTAAGTATCTCTGAAGCATGGCGTGATGGCCTCCTCTCTCTTCACAGGAGAAGGTGAACGCGGAGCATCTCGCCCTGCTGGTGAAGACCCGGTGGCAGCTGTCCTACGTCACCCCTCTGTATCAGTTCAGGCACACGCAGCTGAAGAGCTACTCCAGGGAGCTGTCGGCGTTCATCGCCGCAGAGAAGCAGCAGGGCTTGGCGGTGGAGGTGGAGGGAACACAGAACAGCTTCCGGGTGTCTTTTAGTGTCCTGCAAGGGCTGGTCGGGGCCGAGAACGACGACCCCGAGACCGTCCTCATACAGGTGGGCAGAGTCGCACATTCAATTGTCTTTACTGTCTTTGTTTAAAAGCAAACAAGCACGTTTAGACAGTTTTCAGGACTGATCAGAAATGACAGACGATATGTTGATTAATATCGAATTTAAAAAAAGTTTCCTTTTTAATTTTTGCTCACAAATGAGACATAGCAACAAATCAAAAAGGAGTGTTGATGATTTGCTTGTGAGATGTACAAAAGCAAATGCTCAACATTTTGTTGTTGTCATGTGAGCGTTAACGACTTTCTAGTGGGACTTTAAGGATTTCCTCTCCGAGGTAAAGTTCTCTCTCTCTCGCCTCCTCGTTATAGATCCATTCCAAGCCGCTACTTTCCCGGCCAGACGAGCCACAGAAGTTGGTTTGGAGCGGCTGGCTGACGTGCATCAGCGGCAACCCCAAGTACTTGTGCTCGCTCCCCAAAGACTTCACCTGCCTGCCGCTGTTCGGCTGCAACGGCGCAGATGTCCTTACCTCTCTGGTCAAATCCTGGATCCAGCAGAAGTTTGACTGCTGCTTGGGCCCGCTGGAAATCAACCACACCATCCTGCAGTGGCTCCTGGCTCTGTGGACCAACTGCCACGCCGAGTACAACATCCAGCACTTGAAGATGGTGTGGACTCTCCCGGTCACGCCGCCGCTGCAGGTCACCTTCACGGTCCACTCGCAGGACGCCTGGGACCTGTGGAGCAGCGTCAGGAAGGCCTCGTCCGAGGGGGAGGAAGACTGCATTGACATGGAGGAGGTGACGAGGTTCCTGCACGGACTGAAGAGCCACTTCGACAGACACTTCAGGCTGGACCTGTCGGCAGGGAGTCTGAGCCAGGTCTCCACCGCGCTGGGCTCGGCCAGCTTCAACGGCAGGATCAAGGTAGGAACACTGAACCAGCACCAAGGCAGGACATCCTATGAAATAACTTTTCATTTTTGACATGCTCTCTGCCAAATATCCAGAAAAAACAACATGAATAATAACTTTTTTCTATCAATTTCAATTTTTTTCTCTTCTTGTAAAACTGCTGATTGTCTCATGACTTTGCATGTAGTTATTTGTGTGTCCCATTTCTGCAGTCAATAAAAATGCTGCTACAGCATAGGTTGTGCAATTTAATTGCCCACTAAAGATGTCAGTCAGATCTGGTACACGCCCACTCTACGTTTAAGCATTTTACACAGATAATAACTTAAACAGCTGCAAACAACACCACCAAATACAAGTTTGCAGCTTCCAAATTGAGATCTCACAGTACCTCCGTGTGGAATAAAGTGGAATTACAAGTTAAAATGTTTTTTTTTTTTTGTTTTTTTTCCCCCCATTTCAGATGTCCAGCAGCCGATATGTGATCACCACCCTGGCTCTGCTCACCGAGTGCGCCTTGCTCAAAATGCCCATCTGAGTCACACCGAAAGCAGACTGAAAACTGTTCACACACCAGCCTTGTTTTTTTAAAACTGCTCATTATTTTATATATTTGGTTTGAGAAACAGCCACATGCATCAAACCGATCTTGTGGATCCAGTCAGACTCTGGTGTTTCTCTTTGACGTCTTGTACCCGTAATTATGGCAGACTGATCGTGGCCCAGTTGCCATGGTGACCAAGATGTCCTGAGTTCTTTTCGCCAGTTGTGAATATTTTCTGTCCGTCACCTTGTACATTATTATTGTAAATAAAAGCACAAAAGTATGCGATTGTTTCTGGTTAACCGATTCTAATGCTGTGGTCGTCATCAGTTCCTCCCACTGTGTTCGGTGTGATTTCCCATTATTCTAAAAAAAAACCCCGTCAAATTTCACTAAATTAAAACAAAATCAGGCAGCTTTATTATTGCATGAGAGGCAAACCAAACCCATACAGCAAAAAGTAACATCAAATACAAAGAATGAGGGTCACATCTTAAACACTGTTTTATATTGCACCAATAAAAAAAATAAAGGCAAATAAAACTACCTGAAGAAAGCAGCTGTTTTTTTGTTGATTACTCCTGGAATCTTATTTCACCTTGTTCAGTGATGCAACTTTTAAAGATACAGTACACATTTCACTGATGGCCTGTAAACCAGTTATGTTAAAAACTGCCAGCGGTGTTGTTTACATCATATTTACAGCTGTGGAAGAAAACCAAACAAAACAAAAGGCAATTTATTTACAGCTGAAGAACCTGTGTTAGTGCCACTGTCACGACAGATCATGCTGGATGGATAGGTGAGGGGAGGGTGCTCTCTGAAGTGTTCACAGTATATGAAGGAAGGCAGATTCACGAGGCCAGACCGAGGAAGAAGCCTCCCACGAAGCCACTGGACAGCATGATGTTCCTCTTGATGAAGTCTGTGGCCTGAAAGTTAAAGAGGTTAAACTCCAGGAAGGGTGTAGCAGCACAAGCACGACACTAGAGGGCACTGCTGCTCTGGAGGAGCAGTGCCCTTTTCTCAAACACAAACCTACAGAAAGCATGAAAGAAAGCGAGCTCAGTTCCAGATACCTTTACCTCCTCTATGAAAGTGTTGATCTCTGGAGCAGCTTTGTTGGCTTTCTTTTTCAGGTGCTTCTTGGCTTTGTTCACATCTTTCTCCACTTTCTTCCAGTCCACCTGCACATAGCCACTGTGATTGGCAATCTGTGGGTGGAGGAGGCAACATATTCCAAAAAACAAGATTAAAAGAGGCAAGATCATAATTCGCAAATCTCGTTATATATGTGTGTGTGTGTGTGTGTAAGAATACCTGCAGGAGAAGGAAGCCTCCACCTACAGCAGTAGCTGCGAGCTTGCCCACTCTCTGGAAGATGTAACCAGCACACCTGTAATGACAGGGAATCTTCACTTAGTGGCTGTTTGACTGGATTGATTCACCTCTTCCTCCTCCTCCTCTCTTACCATCCCGTCACTCCACCCATCATGATCTGCGTAGCCACAGAGTATTTCTCTGCGATGGGGCCGGAGTTGCTCCCGAACACTCGGCTCCACCACTGGTGCCTGCGGGCGTACTCGGTCAGGTCCACCACCTCGTACACCTCGTCTTCGCTTTCCGGGTCGTCCGGACCAGCATCTTTAACAGCGACATGCAGCCAATTTGTCAACACGTCACCTCCTCCAGGCTGATCACAAATCAAGTCAGGTTTTTGTGCAGATGGACAGTCACAGCCCTCATTTCACAGTCACTGAAATGTATGTGATTAAGGAGGTTAACAAAGTCACATGACTCAGTGACTCTTGCCTCACAGTGAGTGACTTCAAATACTGGGCCTTTCTGTGTGGAGTTTACATGTTTTCTCCGTGTGTGCTTGAGTTTCCTCCAGATAATCTGGTTTCCTCTCAGTCCAAAAACATGCATGTGAGGTCGATTGGTGACCATAGTTTGCCTCTATGTGACTGGGAATGTGTCCGTTTGTCCGTCTGCCCTGTGATGGACTGGAGACCCGTCCAGGGTGTATCCTGTCCTCACCCACAGTAAACTGAGATTGGCACCAGCATTCTGTGACCCTGCACAGGATTAAGTTGCATAGAAGATAAAGAAAATAACCAAGAAGTTATTGTGTGACAAACTACAGTGGGCTGTCACAGTCACATGGATTGACAGCATCCTATATATGGTTAATAAGAGATGCTTTGCAGATGATAGACAGTATCTTAAATGTGATATTTGTGCAGGTATCTTACGTTTGAAGGAGCAATAAAAATGTATACTACAGTGGGCTGTATCTGATTAGATTGTAGTGGGCCGTCAAAGTCCCAGCAGTAAATAGGATAAATCAATGGGATTAAGGCTTCTAAAAACAAGTGGGTGGTTAAAAAGTAATAAAAACACGTCAGAGCCTCTGAAGGATGTTTATTTAATTTAAATGAATTATAATGCTAATATTAGCCTGCTCGCGTCTAATGTCTCCCATCGTAACATCGCCGCACACTGAGATTAACTTCTTCTTATGACATGAGTCATAACCCGAGTTTGTTATCTCTGGTGTAAAAATAAAGGTTGAAAGAGCACACTTTGTGTGGTTTTTAAAGTCTGTATTTCCAACAAACAAAACAACCAACCTTCTCTCTGGCCCGCCGTCGCCATTTTGGAGAAGCTCGTTATGTCACCAGGATGTTGACAATACTAAATCCCGCCCACTCTGTGACGCAATGCCACGTCAGGTATATATATATATATATATATATATATATATATTTATTTTTTTTTATTAAAAAAAAGCTCTCATCTCAGTTGATTAGCCTCAGCAAATTGAGCAAGTTTACCACAGAGGCGTTACGAGCTCGTTTTTCTCTCCATGAGAGGATGAATTCCCGGAGTCAGGGTGGGATTTTAAAGGAAATGATGCATTGCAGTCACTGTTTAACCAGCCCATCCGAGACAACCCAAGTGTCAAAATATATTTAATCACTGGAAACTTTAGTAAATACAACATGAAAGATAATGCAATGAAGATGCATGATGTCTTTATTTAGAAAATGAGAAAATTCGCAGGATTAAATGAATATTTAAGATAGAAGAATGATATATAAGGGAAGTCATGTGGTCACATCAGAGTACTCCGATTGGCTAATCCGGGAGGAGAGGGCGGGGCCACAGCGGCGCGTGGGTTCGCTTGGGTGACACAATTATAACAACTTTATCTTCGCGGAAGAAACGCGTTTTTACAGTCAAATTCCCACATTTTGGATATTACACGCAGCTATTTGCATTCAAATAGCGGCACGGTACCACTTTGTGGAGAAAAATGTGACGTTTGAGGAGCTACCCGGAGAGCGCTTCAGTTCCCCCCCTCCTCCCCCGAAAGGATTTACTATATCGAATCGCATCTTTTTCATCCTGGGGAAAAAGTTTTCGCTCTTTTTGTTTCCTTCAGTTCTCCTTCTTTGATTGAGCAAACCGTTCGTCCCCGTGTCGCGCTTTTCCATGCAATCGTGCGGTGTGTCGCTCGCCGCTGCTGCCTGCGCTGCCGCTCGGAGTCTCGGCTCGGCTTCTTCCAGCAGTGGTGATGAGGGAAAGAAAATGGCGGCGGGAAAAGCGAGTGAAACAGAGGAGGACTTTCCGACACTGACAGCCCAGGAGAGGGACGCTCTGGCCGGGATCGACAGGTCGGGACAGCCGCCCCGTGCGCTCACACAGCTGTGAAAATTAACGGTTTTCTCCCCGCGGTACCCTGCGAGTGATTACTGAGCCGCCTATGTTGTGTTCTTTGCCTTGCAGCTCACTGTTTGGATTTCAGAAGCTTCATGAAGATGGCGCCAGAACGAAGGCCCTGCTGATGAAGGTAGCGAGTCTAGCTGGGCATGTTTAACCGAGCGGTGGCTTTATATTGACGGGACGCTACAAGGAGCGGCGGCAGCCGCGTGCGGCGGTGAATTTAAAGCGGTGACTCCGCTCGCTTCCTCCGGGCAGCCGAAGCCAGCGAGCCGCAGCCCCTCTGGTAGCCAGGCGGCTAGCAGGCTGGCTAGTTAGCGTCCTTCGACCCTGCACCTGCGGCGAGCTCGTGCTGCTGCACGCTGTCCCGTGTGGGCCTCCACCACCACCCACTTCTGCCTCGTTTCACCCCCGCGAGCCTCCCCCCTTTATGCCGTTATTCCCCGAGCAACCGCCCTTCCCTGTTAGCTGCAAACATGCAGCCCGTGCACTTGCAGCCGCAGCGGCGCGAACGTCGTCACGGTTTTGTCGAAACGCAAATGAGTAGAGTTTAATGCAACGGTGATTGCAGTGCACGTATCTCTGCATGCGAGCGTTACATGTAACCTTTAGCGACACTGGTATCTGCACGTTACTAAAGTAACGTTCATGGCTGGCTGCCTGTCCAAGATGGCGGGACGTGGCGGAGTGTCACCGATGGCTGTATAAGCGGTTTGGTATGGGTCCGTGTCTTTGTGGTGGCTCTCAAGCTGCTCCCCTGGTTTGTGTGTGTGTAAAGGTGCCCTCCTCTTGCTGACCCGGGGGGTGTCAGGGTCCTTTGTTTACAGCCTGCCAACCTGTACTTGACACATTGCCTGAACAGACATAAAGCCCACCTTCAAGTGTGCATCTGTCATAATCCGTGGATGACAGGGAGGAGAAGGTGCCACTGACAGCTCACACTTGGGAGGGCACGTCCACACATCTGCTCGCTAGGTGGTGTGGATACCTCGGAAGTGTTGCTGCTCAGGGCTCAGACAATGTGGACGGCGTGTACATGCGATCCATGTCTTCGCAGGCTTGCGTCAGCGTGCGCACTTGCTTTCAAGCCATACCAGTATGCCAGCCGCCTATGTTGTCAATTATCAAACAGATGTGCACATCAGTCGGTTTGTTTTGCTGTCTAACCTGCACATGTCCTGTGCAGATGTGTCTGGTGTGTTGACGTTGGCAGTGCATGTTTGACTCAGTCATGAGCCTGATCTCGCTCCATCTGCTGCCATGCTTTCCTGTTGCAGATATGTGCATGCAGCTCCTGCAGCCACCCTGCCTTCATGTGCAGATCTGTGGTTCAAGTTGGACACTGAAGCGTCAACTGTGTCCTCAGACTACCTCTTCGAGAAGTTGTCAAGTTCTTCATGCACAGCTGTATTTACTGTTTAATCTTCCAGTGTATGCAGCTTCTGCTGCGTCTTTATCTTCTGTTGTACTGAAGACAGACTCGATGCGATAGAAGATCTTATTGTTGCAGAGTAATATTTTGATTGCCACTTTAATTTTTTAAGATGCAATGCGGAAGACGTATTTCCTGTTTTGTGTGTTTGCAAATGGTGGATTACTTTAGCTTCTTGCCCATCCTCAGTTATCAATCAATAATCTCAAAGAGAATCTGCAATGGACATTTGTGATTGTTGACAGACTGGATAGTAGAGTGCTTCAATTTTGATGAAGTAGGCAAATTTTACTTGGAACAAAATGCCCTGAATATGTGAGAAGTCAGTCACCATAGAAATGCCTCCCAATGGAATTCAGATACTCTGATAATAAATCTTTGGTTGACAGTGGTTTGTCACTCTTGTCCCCAATCCAGCCCCCATTTCACTCGTTGTTAGTCGTAGCTAAAAACTTTATTGTGTATATTGTTCAGTCTTTCAGCGTTGGAACCTACTACAGCATATTCTTCCTATTGTTGGACTAAAGAGTGACCATTACTACTTTCTATTTGTTGTGTGCTAATTGTGGTCGGGCCTGTCCTTGCTTGGACCTTCTAGGTTTTTGAGGCTTGTTGTTTGATTCGTACTTCCCAAATACATGTGGAGAGGTTTGATCTGTCATCCCAGCTACCAATTTAAGAATCTTATTTGATTGAAGACAGACTGGAGGCTAGAGTGCCTCAGTTTGGTTTGATCTGATTTAATAGGCTGGTTGTTGTTGAGAGTATGAAATTTTGATAGTGTCGTGGACCAGGGGTGTCAAACACATTTTAGTTGAGCCCAATTTCATCTTGAGTGGACCAGAGCAGTAAAATAGTGCCATAATAACCTTGAGATTTACTTTTAGTTTTACTTTGTTGTGGCATAGGGTATACGTGATCAAACATTTTATATTTCCACAAAACCAAACAGTTACTACCTAAAAAGACTACAATCTCAACATGAAGCCAATTTTAATGAAAACGTCTGGTGCAAAATACAGTGAAATGACCTAAAATCATCTTCTATAGCTGCTGAATTAGGCATGCTTTTAAACCCTGACAGCATGATTTGAGGCTAAATGATAATTTGCTAGCTTTCATGGCGGCATCACCAACATCTCAGCTCGGGTCTCAGTGTTGTGTTTTGTCTGCTGCACACAAAATGTGTTCAAAAATTTGTGTTTTCTTTTGAAATGTTGACAATTTTCTTGGTGGTTTGGTGGGCTGATTTAGAGCTTCATGCAGGCCTGTTTTGCCCCACAGGCCTTATGTTTGACACCTCTACTCTTGACAATGTTTAGGTGGTGGATCGTCACTGTGGTGTATTTCTGCTTTAATAGTGTATAAATGATGATCAGACTAGTTTTCCAGTCTGTCCTCAGCTGAACTCTTCTTTTCTTGTTTGTTTGAGCATTACCTGGACGATGATGACGATACAGGCTGTAATATTTAGAAGTGCATCAGGTGGTGGTTTGTTACTGTTGCGTCCAGATCGTGAGAGGATGATGTGTCATTTCTGCTTAATACTTCCCGCACAAACCAAGTGAACCAGAACGAGGCCTCACCACTCATCAACATCTACCAGACCTCTCACTCCAATGAGTCGCCACTCGATACACATTTTAACAGTTTCTGCTTAAATCAAAACCCATTGATGCGTTTTCCTCCTCGGTTGCAGACGATAACCCCGTCTGGCACTTTGTAGTGGTCGTGTCTTCCAGATAAGAGCGGCTCCATCGCTGCTGACAGAACTAGGTCACTGTATCACCACCAGTAACTCGGCGGCCGTGACGTAAACCCCCTCCATGGAGGAGAGGCGTCCTTTTGTCTTAATTTTCTCATCACTATTTGGCTGGTCTGTGTGTTTCTGGGTCGAGTTTGCATGTTCTCCGCACTGAGAGCTCGCAAGACGTGTATTGCCGGTGGTTGCTGCGCTGAGGCTTACCTTGGTGCTAAACTAGTTAGGATAGAAGGTCATTTTGCAGGGTTTTTTTTGCGTACACCTTCTTTTATTTGTATTTTTTCATAACTGCCCATTAATCCACAATAATAATAAAAAAAACCACTATGATTCAATAATGTAAGAATTACGACTTTGATCATTGTCGGTGTTGTAGGGCTGAGCTGAAATATGAATTACAAGATCGATTTGGGTGTTTTAATCCTTTTTGTCACATCAAATTGAGGTAAAAATCGATGTTTGGATGGTTTAATACAAGGTTTGTTCTGTAGACCCATTATAACTGATTTTTTTGACCCTGAGATTCAAATTGAAGTGAAATAGAAGATTACTTATGGAAGTTTGTTGCAGATAAATTGGCATTCATCGGCTCAGAAATGTGTTTTTAAAAGGAGTCCATCTTACAAATCTTCTAACATGTCCATCCAGTTAATTGAGAAACGTACTTCCTTATTGATATTCATAAAGAACATCATGAGTTTGGGAGGTAATTTACTTATTAATCATGGCCATTTGTCCATCAGCATCTTTCCTGCTTTGTAAATAAAGATCTGTTTGGAAGTCTTGGACGTCTGGATTTTAAGCCGTACATCAATATATGACCAGTGGGAGATTAGCTCAGTCTTTGTTTTGCACTCTTATGTAATTACCACCTCATTAACCTAATTCTAACAAGGGAGTGCTCGTAGTGAATAATGATTACCCGGTTATTGGATTAAATATCTGTCTCTGCTCGTCAGCACTGTAAATGCAAAAAAGCTATACATCTTGATATTGGTAGAGTTGATGTGGTTTGTTGAAAGTAGGTTACTCTTGATTTCTTTCTAGTTTGCTCTAAAAGCTACTCACTGTGGCGTTACCATTGCTGCAGTGGCTTCCAGTTGGACCAAAATATATCCAATAAACATTGCAGCTTGTGTTTTATGAGTGCGCAAACTCAAGTCTGACCTCTCTTGAAGCTACTTTCCGCTGAGCAGCTGATGTTGACAATGCCTTGAAATCACGTCCGACTGTCACAGAGATCCAAACAATAGCCACGTTGTCCACAATGAACGCCCGGGCCTCCGTGTGTGCGTGTGCATGCTTTCCATGAGTAAGATGAATGGCCGTCAGTAAATCAGACACCAAGGAGGGTGTAGTGACACTCACTCGCCCGCTGGCTCTCTCCAATGCACATCTAGCAGAGCCCCGCCTCCTTCCCAAACCCAGCGCTCACCTCATTTGCCTTTTTCTGGCACACTCAATGAAATAACGTCAATGCGGGGAGTGAGGGAGAGTAGTAGTAGCAGCCCTCTAGTCAGCAACAGGACGACACACCTCTCATTGTCTCCTGGCTTATGTAATGAGATTTAATGCTAATGCCCCATCTCCACAGTGTAAACACTCAGCGTTATTGAAACATTTCTATGCTCTGCACGTGTTCGCCCCTCTCTCAGCATTCGCCACTGCATCTGCTGCTCTGGTCTTTTCAACACCCTCGAATTGAATGATTTGATTGCATAACACCCTTGTCCAAAGGCGAGCTGCTCGTCTGAAGGTTATTGCTACACGTAGGTCAGAACTGGAGATGAAAGACTATCCACGCGTGACGCGATGAAAGATTAGCCTCCCGTCCATAAACTTGGAAGTCTCCGTCTCTCTGGCTTGTGCAGCCGCCTCTCCGGGACTCGCTGTACCGTCTTTGATGCCAACTTGTGTCACTCCTGTGTGCAATTGAACGACAGTACGCGGAGACTAATTACTCACTCGTACACAACAGATTTCCCAACATGGACCAGGAGGTTGTTGATTTTGGAACGGCAGCCACGTTAACTCTGAGCGGAAGTACATTAAAGATCAAAACATTATCACGACACCCAAGTTGACTTGTGATTGCACCGTTTTCCTCACTATTTTCACAGCACACGACCCCAAAAACAAATCCATTTAAAACAGAAAGCGCGTAAAAATCAAGTTTCAGGAGTGAATGGAGCTGCAGGATAAGGATAACTGCCTTTTGCTTTTAATTCTAAAAGGAAATCCTGCTAAAAGAAACAATGTTAAAGTAGGTAAATAAAGACAATCAGCATACATGTTGCTGAACACTGATTTAATAGTAATCAATGCTTCCAATTATTCTGTATTCATGACCTGCAAACTCAAAACAACACAATCTTCCATATCAAAGAAAAGCTCAGAGTGATCACTAATAATTCACAAAAATTGTTTGAATAGCGAATTGAAAACACTGTATTTCAGTAAAAGTTCTAAGTCAATGCTTGTTTCGCTAAAAAGATGCTGGATAAACCCCGTATGGTATTGGGGTAAGAGAAGGAGCGCTGTTATGTAGCTAAGCTGACTTGCTATGACTGTGAGATCCTCCAATGCTAATCCCTGCTGGCTCAAACTGTGACGATATCGGTCACTTTTGCATTTTCAAGCAGCCTGATTGTGCAGGAACATTGTTTTTGTTTTCTCTTGTCTTAAAATGTGAAGATCTGTAATAAACTTAAGTCTTGTTATTATTGTAATATGTGTCTGCTCAGGCCTAATTGAGATGGAACTGAACTGGAATAAGAGCATGTTGCTTTTGTGTTGTTGTCATAGCTGGAAGGTCTCGAATAGCATTAAAGCTAATATCCTTATCTGTTTCGATCTTAATCCCCGACCCGATATGTATCTGCTGGAAAGAATCCACATTGGTGCGTTAACTATTTAGCAGCTGACGTCAGTGTTGCTGCAACTTTCAGGAGATCTTTCTCTTTCCTGCCCTGATCTCGTCCTTGTGTGTGTTTGTCCTCCGCAGGCCGTCCGCTGCTACGATTCGCTCATCCTGAAGGCCGAGGGCAAAGTGGAGCCCGAGTTATTCTGCCAGCTCGGCCATTTCAACCTCCTCCTGGAGGATTATCCGAAAGGTGAGTCCCTGCTCGTTCTCACCTGTGTGTTTTGGGCTCAAGATGCTTCTAAATCCTCTCTGGTCTCCATCCTGAGCTCCACAAACGCTTTGTTTATCATTCTCCTTTGTACCTAAATCCCACTAAAGAAGCGTAGTTGACCTCGTATGAAGCGTTCAAATGAGTTCTCGCTCCTCTCTGTGATTCCAGCATTATCAGCATACCAGAGGTACTACAGTTTACAGTCAGACTACTGGAAGGTGAGACAGACACACAACATTACGTAATCACTCACAACCTGTCAGTGCTTTCCTGTTAACTTGTACACTTTCTCCTTCCCGCCCAGAATGCTGCCTTTCTGTACGGCCTCGGGATGGTCTACTTCCACTATAATGCCTTTCAGTGGTGAGTTTTGTTTGTATCACCAGCATGAAAACAAACAATCTGTAGGAGCAAACTTAGTCCAGAACCCACACTGGGGAATGGTGAGCTCGCTCCGCTCTGGACAGTTTGACATCATTTACCCTGAGACACTGGAATCAGTGATGTGCACTTCCACACATCAGCAGCTGATAGTTTCCATAGCAACACCACAACTCTAAGCAGGAAGCTCACTGCGAGCCGGATTGTTTCCACGAGTAAAGACGCACACATCCTCTAATGTCGAAATTTTTTTTTACATATATAATTTATATAAGAAACACAATTATTTGTTTGTTTGTGTATAAGAAATGTATTTGTGGATGACTCTCTGTGTTTCCGTCCTGCAGAGGTGAACTTTAGTTACTGTAGCTGAAACACTGATGAGGCTCCAGTCTTTAGTTTTCAGTGGAAGAGAAATCCACTCCAAGTGTGCGTGCAGTAGCGCGGACTGTGTGCATGAGACAGAACATATCAAAAACATCAGTATAGAAATGCTTAGAAATATTGATAAGTCAATCTATACTTTAAGAAAAGAACCATTATGTATTTTTACCTTTTAAAAAAAAAAAAGTATATTCCTACATTTGTTTTTTCATTTGTACACTTTCAATAATTGTTTATTTTATAAATTTATTTTCAAATTTTCTGCTTTTGTTGTGGGTTTTTTCCATTTAGATTTTATTTCTTTTTTGTACTCATGTTTCAACACTTCATTTATTTATTTTCACATTTATTTATTTCTAGATTTCTGTGCAGGTGTGCACGTGTACTGTAAGAGATAATGACTAGATAAATTATACATGTAGAAAGCAGTGAATAATTTAAATTACAAATCAAAGAAAAAAATTGTAAATATGGAAATAAATTGAGAATTAAGAACATGAAATTGTAAATAATATGTATGTAAATAATGAAAAACTTGTGGAAATTGGCGGAAAATAAAGTGGAAGAAAAAAAAAGATGCATTACAAACGGATGTGATGGTTTTAAAATAAGTTATCATTTTGTTTTCCCCCAGGGCGATCAAAGCATTCCAGGAGGTGCTGTACATCGACCCGGGCTTCTCCCGGGCCAAGGAGATCCACCTCCGCTTGGGTCTCATGTTCAAGGTCAACACAGACTACGAGTCGAGCCTAAAGGTACGACGCGCTTCCTCACAGATGACGCCGAAACAGATCTGTGTTTATTTACTCATCCTGTGTTTCTCTCTCAGCATTTTCAGCTGGCTTTGATTGACTCCAACCCCTGCACTTTGTCCAAAGCTGAAAGTAAGCCCTGTCTTCACTTGTTACCTTGGCAACAGTAATATCTTTTTTTTTTTTTTTTTTTTTTAATTAGTTGCCCAGCCTCTTGCTGTTTTGAGTGTCCCCCCCTTCGTTTCTCACTCGACTACGTAGCAAGGGCAGCCCCCGTCTTTCTCCCCCTCGCACTCTCTCTCTCTCGCTCTCTCTCCCTCCCTCCCTCCCTTCCTCCATCTGCTCAGAGTCACTCAGGCAGCTTAGATCAGACACTGCAGCGCTCCAGACAAAGGAAGGTGCAGCTACCTATCTGCTCCGCTCACTCAGACTTATTGATATGGGCTGACAAATCTCCCGATCTGACCCGTCTCCTCTCTTTTTCCTCTTCCAGTTCAGTTCCACATCGCTCATTTATATGAGATCCAGGTAAGTGTTTCCTCTTACTCATTCTTTTTAAAGATTTTCTTTGTCCTTGGATCTGTTGTGTTTGTCAGAACAATGCTGGTGGAGTCTGAGTGAAGCGGTTAGCGCTGTGTGTTTGTGTGTGTGTGTGTGTGTGTTTTTGTGGTTTTGAAGTATTTGCTGACAAATTGATGAGGGAGAGCAGTGTGGGTGGGCGGGCAGGCGGGAGGGGACAGGAGATCACTCTCAGCCCATCGACGGGGTTGCCACGGAAACAAGCAAGTCTGTCTCCCCCTCTTTTGTATGCTGGTGGTCTCTCTCTCTCTCTCTCTCTCTCTCTCTCTCTCTCTCTCTCTCTCTCTTATGTGGGGAGGTACAGTGGCTCTCGCTTCTCACTGAATGGATAAACAGATGAGTTAATTCTAAACGCATTGCGTGACCCCCCCCCCCCCCCCCCCCCTCCCCCTTTTCTCCTCCTCTTTTTCAGAAGAGATACCGGGCTTCCAAGGAGGCTTATGAGAGCCTCCTGCAAACGGAGGATCTTCCTGCACAGGTGAAGGCCACGACCCTGCAGCAGCTTGGTGAGATTTCAACTCATTAATCCCATTTTTATTTTCACAAAAAGTTCCTCAGTGCACCCGAAAGGTTCTCTTGGCAGGTTATTCCTGCTTTTATATTCAAAGAAATACCTGACTAAATATCTACCTTCGATGGGGTGCACAATATAAAACAAAATGCATCAAATCATTACATTCCAAGTCCTTAAAGCGGCACAGAAAAGTGGTTTAATTGCAGACCACATCTTGTTATCTGGCGCCCGTTCCCAGGCTGGATGCATCACACAGTGGAACAGCTCGGGGACAGAGCCAGTAGGGACAGCTATGCCATCCAGTGTCTGCAGAAGTCTCTGGAGGCGGACCCCAACTCTGGACAGTCCTGGTACTTCCTCGGCAGGTACGTTGCGCACACCGATCTGCAATGCTACGGGGGTTCAATGGGGACAGAAGCTCTGTCATTATAGCCACAGACTGAGCATTCTGCGTCTGCTGCAGGTGCTACTCGAGTATTGGGAAGGTCCAGGACGCATTCATCTCTTATCGGCAATCCATAGACAAATCAGAGGCCAGTGCAGATACCTGGTGCTCTATAGGGTGAGTATCCTTTTAAACGTTTACATTCCTTTGCTGTCACACTCCACGTATTTGACTCCTAAACCTGGCTGGACCCCCCCGCCCCCGATCCCCTCAGGGTCCTGTACCAGCAGCAGAACCAGCCCATGGATGCTCTGCAGGCCTACATCTGCGCTGTGCAGCTGGACCACAGCCACGCCGCCGCCTGGATGGACCTGGGCACGCTGTACGAGTCGTGTAACCAGCCGCACGACGCCATCAAGTGCTACATCAACGCCACGCGCAGCAAGGGCTGCACCAACACCACCGCGCTCACCCACCGCATCAAATGCCTGCAGGTGGGTGGAGAAGGGAAGGCCGGGCAGGATGGATGGATGGATGGATACAGCCCCGCGTTCAGTCGAGTATCGGCAGCAGTGTTGCAGCTGTTAGCTAAAGATGTCTACAGAGCCACAGTGAAATACCTGGATTACATGGGGACACCCCTGATTGATTGATTTCATTCCAGTGGTGTGTGAGAGTGCTCCAGTTGACCCAGTTGCAGGAGGTAGCATAGCGATAGCAGCCTCTCCTCTTTCTGCACCTTCTCCCGACTTCTCCCTGCAGAAGAAGGGCAGCATGGGGCTTTCTCAGGGTTTCCTCTGTACTGCCACCATGGTGCTTTTCTGCCTTTTTTTTTATTTTATTTTTGCTGTTCTCTAACAATCCCAGTGAGCTGATAACCTCTGATTGGGAATCAGGTAGCAATTAGCTCTGATCAGCCCCTAGCCTCCTTCAGACCTCATGCGTTAAGTTCCTCATCCCTTAAATGTCATTTTTGTCCCTTTGCATGAAGGAATGTTACATTTCCACCAGTCAGCACAATCTCATGGCATTAAGACAAGCTCAACAGCTTGTTTTAATGGATCTGTGGTTGTGTTCTGCCAGTATTGTTGCTGAATGCCATCCTCAGGCCAGACTTACTCCAGGATGTCAGTTTTTTTAACCTCTACCTATTTGCCATTTGCTGATCATTTTCCTTGTTTTGAGGTCATCGTTTGAGCAACAAAAGAGCCTTGTGTTGTTCTTATTATTTTCCTTTTTTGTTTTTTGTCACGTCGTTCTCCATTCCCCTAGGCTCAGTTGAGTAACCCCCAGCTCAGTAGCCTACAGGGTAAAAGTAAAATGCTCCCTCTTATTGAGGAGGCATGGAGTCTGCCAATCCCAGCTGAGCTAACCTCCAGGCAGGGAGGCCTGAGCAGTGCACCACAGCAGGTGAGAGACCAGATAGATGCACCCACTTCTTCCCTTCCTTCCTCTCTCCCTTCCTTTCTTCTTCCTTCCTTCCTTTTGGTCTGAATGAGACAAGTCCTCGGGGGTAAGCTGATGGGTAACGCTTGACAACAAATGTGTAAAGAAGCTAACGAAAGCTCACGAGTGTTACCCATCCCCACAGCACAGGAGTCATTTCAATCAAATCGTTTTTTTCTGTTTGTCCCCTTCCAATCGATTCGTCTATTCTGGATTACGCTCCCATTTCCCTCCAGTCACACTAAAGGTCAAAGCAGCTCTAAAGGCTGCGTTTTGAATTCCTGTGCTGTAGCCTCCGTTTCCTTCTGTGGGTGTGTGAGATTGGTGAAGCTGTGCATCCTCTTCTCCTCTCCCTGCTTCTCTTTTTCCCGTCCACTAGTTGACCTTAGACGTCCCTGCACACAAAGCCCCAGCGACGCCCCCTAGTGCCTCATCGCCACTTCATTCAATCCACCCCATCGCCATATAGTGGACGCCGGTAGTTGTCGTTTCTAGATATATATGTGGGTGTGTGTGTGACAAACCTCAGCCGCACTCACCACCGTCACGGAGGTCAAAGTTTTATTCATTTAAAGGTACAGGCAGATTTTATTGTAAATATCACGACCGCTTAGTTTTTACTTCCTGCACTTTTAAATCAGAGCTGCAGACTCCCGTAAGTAAGAGTAAGCCTCTCTGCTTGTGGAGGTCTCGTCAGGACTCCACACACACCGGATTGTTTTTCTGCTGTGGTTAAATGTCTGACATGGAATCACAGCACTGGCCTGTTCTTTGCTCCCCCGCTCACCCCCCCACCTCCTTTTACCCCGTCCAGGCCTGCAAGCCCAATCACAGCGCAGACGGCGGGGGCTCGGGTCCTTCTCTGCCCCCTCACGTGGGCTCGCTGGGCCAAGCAGAGGACCACTCCTGCCCGGCCAAGAGGAAAAGAGCGTCCAGTCCTGGCAAGGTAAACAGAGCAGCGACCGAGACGCATTCAAGAATTGTGTTCCAACTGACACGCTCCGCTCTGTCTCCTCCAGGCTGATTCCTGGATCGGGAGTCCTACGCAGCAGCCCGTCCCCAACTGGTATCTCTCCCCGCAGAAACTACAGGTTGGCACCATTTCTGCTCCTGTTCTCTTCTGACTTGTGATCTGCTGAGGCCAAGTTTTATCCTATTTAATTAAAAAATTTTTAATCCAGGTGCTGGAACAGTTGCGGACTAACCGGGCCAACCTGAAGCCCCCACAGCTTCAGATGCTGGAGCAGCTGGAGGCTCAGCTCGCCATCATGCAGCAGCACCAGCAGCAGGTAAACATGCGAAATACGCTATCAACTCCCCCAATCACTGTCCGAACGCAGCCCATAGCTATAAACGTATGAGAGCTTGTAAAGACACAAAATTTTGAAAACAGAAAATAGTGTTGGCGCAACTTTAACACAGAATGTGACGTGTGCACGCGTCATCAAGTTAACCTTGCCTATTTTTGTCCCCCTCAGATGAGACAGAACGCCTCAGGAGGAGGTCACCTGCGCCCCTCGCTCCCTAACGGTCCCACCGCCAACTCCCTCCCCTCCCCCAACCCTGGCCTCCACCCCACGCGGCCCCACCTGCCCCTGCACCGGCCCCCGTGCCCACCGCTGGCCAACGGGCCGGTGGGACACTCGGACTTTCTGCCGAGCAGTAACAGTAGTAGTAGTAATAATCAGCCAGGGCCCATGGCTGCGGGGCCCAACGGAGACGTGCCTTACCTGCAAGCTGCCGGCAGCGGCAACGCAGCCCCGCTACCTCACACCTGCACAACCACGCTAACACAGGACGCTGCGCCGCACCAGGCCCTGCACCTAAACTCCTCTCAGGTGAGGCACTTGTTCAAATTTTGTGCTCTCGTTAACTCCATGGCTTTCTAAATAGCACTCTTAGATTTTGTTAATTATCTCTGTAGCGGCAGAAGATCAAAACCCTCCTGTGAAAATTGAGGTCGACAGAGATTTCTTTTTAATTCCTGGCTTTAAGTGCCCTCAGGCGAGACTTGCAGGCTCTCTTTTGTTTGGAATCACTGCATGTTGCTATATATTGCCTGTAGGTTTAGATTATGTACAAATAAACCCTCATTTACCTCCAAACGGCAGCAGGAGAACCTGTAAACCTCCAGAAATTTGCCTGTAATTAGGTGATTTCTTTGCCGAGTTTAGATTTATAGGCTCACCCTAGTGGAGCCACATCCTTTCCGTGTTTTACAGGGGCCAAAAAACCTGTTTCAGTCTGTAAGGGCACATTCACACTGCAGGGAAATGAGACCCAATTCAGATTTATTTAAAAAAAATTGCTCACAAGTGACATATTTTTGTTTTGTTGCCGTGGGAATATTGCAAATTGAATATATTTTCACACCAGACCCAGGGCTCAATCACATGTGGCACCAATTTGAATATTTTTCCACGTGCGACTTCTTCGTCATTGACATGTGGCTGACGTCACGGATAATTGCCGTAGGAAGGGGCTCCACCAAAATGTTAGCTCTGCTCTCTTTTTTGTCATTCTCTTTCTTTCCCTTGTCATTTTGTCGACTCATATTTAACAACCACCTGAAAATGGATCTGCACTAGCACACCAGTGTTGCCAGATGTGGCTGGTGTCCCCCAATTGTGGAGCCAAATTGTCGTACCTTTGAACTTTGTTTAATTTGTGTATTTATGGCATTTACACATATAATAGTTTTACGGTTTTTACAAGCTTTCTACACAGGCTGATATTTGGGCCGGTTTTTATTGAAGTGTGTGTGTTTTATGTTGTTTGGGCTGGAAACCGGGAGTCACATCTGGCAACCCTGACCGGTGTGCCATCCAGATTTACTTCCGTCAACACTTCCTTCTGCACATTCACTCTGGGGCCCGAGAATTTTCGGGTCTGATCACGTTCACATGGCAGTCTAATAAAGGTTGCATTTAAAATGTAATGTGAACGATCACGCAAAAAAAATCTGATCCCAGTAAAAAATCGTAATTGAGCATCAAAACCTGCAACGTGAACGAAGCTCAAGTTGTTTATAAATCTGTGCATTCTTTACCCTCACTCTGGACTCGTCGGTTGACTCTTGGTAATTTCAATAAAGTTTCTGCTGAGTAACGTTTGACCTCTCCTCCCCCCCCTCCCCCCTCCAGGGGCTTCAGAAGGGGTCTGCTCCACATGCGGCAGGCTCCAGCACTGAGGGGACCCCCTCCCACCCCCTGACCCCCAACTCCACCACCCCCCTGCACCCCAACAATCAGGTTGGACATTCCACTAATGCCCCGTCGCCACGGCCGCAGCCTCATAACCACCACCTCCCGTCCCCTCCCTCCCTCCCCCACTCCTCTACCTCAGGTGGAGCCGGACCCGCCACGTCCGCTACCAAAGAAGGCAACGCCGCAGCCGCCCACGCCACGGCCGCCGCCACGTCCCTCGGCAACGGGGGTACCGAGGGCAAGGCCCCGTCGCCGCTGCCGCTGGCAGAAGGCAAAGCGGCGTCGGCCGAGGGCCTGGCCAATCACGTGGCGGAAGGCGGCGAGAAGCCAAGCCTTAGCGCAGACAATCCGAGGCTGTCCGCCCTGCTGGCGGGGGGGAAGGGCCCCGAGGAGAGTGAGGGGCCCTCAGAAGGGGCCCACAAGAAGGTCAACAACATCCACCCGGCCGTCCTTCCCCCCACCCCCCACGCACAGGGCAGCTCGGCTGCCTCCTCGCCCATCTCCGCCATATCCACGGCCACGCCCTCACCCAAATCCAATGAACACACCCACCAGGGCGCCCAAAGCCCCGCCACCACGAACACCCCCACCACTACCAATACTCCCTCCACTCCCACCACCACCATGGCCTCCGCCATCATCCCCACCACCTCCACGTCGGCCGCCGTCAACGGCAAGGGGGGCATTTCTGAGGACTCTCAGAGTCCGCTGAAGGCAGAGCCACCGCCTGTTGTCAGCAGCCTCAAAGCCACGCCGCCACACGGACACGGATCCTCCTCCTCGTCTTCGTCGTCTTCATCCTCGATATCCATATACCCGAGCTCCACAGACGTGCTGAAGGCCTGCAGGTGAGACTGGGGCAGCACAACATTTGTCTATTTCATTGTGATCACGTATAAGCTCAAATTGTTTAATCCCTGCAGATGCCAATCTATGTAAAATCATCATTTATTGATGAAAAGGATTCGCTGCACTGTGACAGTGCGTGAAGCTGCATTCTCCCTGCAGAATCTGCTTTGTTTTGAGCATGTCTCCCCCAAGTGGCCATGTGGCATCATTACAAAACCCCAGCCGGATGATTATGTAACCGTCCGCCGGCGTTGTTGCCATGCAGATATCCTTCAGCTCCAATGTTTTTGTGCAGAAATCTGGGAAAGAACGGCCTTTCCAACAGCAGCATCCTCCTGGACAAGTGCCCCCCGCCACGGCTGCCCCCGCCCCCGTCACCAGCCATGCCCAAAGACAAACTCAACCCGCCCACGCCCAGCATCTACGTGAGTGCGCGCCTGAGAGGAAATCCATGTCGCAGTGAGTGGATGTCCTCTAACTTCTCGTGTGTTTGCAGCTGGAGAACAAGAGAGATGCTTTCTTCCCCCCACTGCACCAGTTCTGCACAAACCCCTCCAACCCCGTCACGGTCATCAGAGGCCTGGCCGGAGCTCTAAAACTGGGTAAACACCCCCACGCCCTGTCTCCTGACGTCAGTGTATTCAAACTACAGCAGCATCAGGTGTGTGACTCTCCTCTGTGTGCAGATCTGGGCCTGTTCTCCACCAAGACGCTGGTGGAGGCGAACCCCGAGCACCTGGTGGAGGTGTGGACTCAGCTGTCGCAGCCCGCAGATGAGAACTGGGACCCCACGGGCACCAAGAAGATGTGGCGCTGTGAGAGCGCCCGCGCCCACACCACCATCGCCAAATACGCCCAGTATCAGGCCGCGTCCTTCCAGGAGTCCCTGCGGGTGAGAATGAGCTCCTGAAAACCTCACCAGATTCAAAGAGCTGCTTCTAAATTTTTTGCCTATATTTTTTTTCCAGGAGGAGAATGAGAAGAAGGCGCTGAAGGAGCCTTCAGACACGGAGCCAGCGTCGGCAGAGAGGTAAATACTTTCTTTTGATTGCACGTCATCATTCACCAATCTAATGTGTTTTCCACTCTGTTCACTCAATTCTGCGAGTTTTCACTTGTGGTTTCAGCGCTGCCCGGAAGAGGCGGGGACCCTTGAAGCACATCAAGTTTGGAACCAACATCGACGTGTCGGATGAGAAGAAGTGCGTATTGATCTGATTCCTTGTAAATTCTTTTTTATATAAAGGATTCCTTTCTGATCTCACCAAACATGTCTGCCCCGTGTCCACCAGGTGGAAGCAGCAGCTGCAGGAGCTCAGCAAGCTGCCGGCGTTCGCTCGCGTGGTCTCGGCTGGGAACCTGCTGAGCCACGTGGGCCACACCATCCTGGGCATGAACACGGTGCAGCTCTACATGAAGGTCCCCGGCAGCAGGATCCCGGGTCGGTGTTTCAACAGCAGAACCCGGCTGGAGATGTTGTAGACTCGAGGAGTGACCGTTTGTTTTCCTGTGCACAGGCCACCAGGAACACAACAACTTCTGCGCCGTCAACATCAACATTGGACCTGGGGACTGCGAGTGGTTCGCCGTGCCCGAGCCGTACTGGGGCGTGATGAGCAACTTCTGCGAGAAGAACAACATCAACTTCCTGATGGGCTCGTGGTGGCCCAACCTGGAGGACCTGTACGAGGCCGACGTGCCCGTATACCGCTTCATCCAGCGGCCGGGAGACCTGGTGTGGCTCAACACGGGGACGGTGCACTGGGTGCAGGCCATCGGCTGGTGCAACAACATCGCCTGGAACGTGGGGCCGCTCACCGGTACGGCTTTCCCGTTTGCCTTTTCGCCTCGTCGCATTTCAACGTCATTCTAATCTAACATCTAGCGAGCTTTCACTGCTACGTCTGATTTAAACAACACATCCCTCACTAAAAAAATGAAAAGAAACTGGACTTACTTTTATTAAAAATGGAATAAAAAAATGGATTCAGTCTTCGTCGGCTGGATCAGACCTTTCAATTTCCTATGCGCTGCATGTTTGACACTAAAACGTATTATTAGTTCACTCCTACCTCACACCTTTTGTATAACAGTTCAAACAGATAATCAATGTTATTGTGGAAGGAATAAATTTTGATTTATTTTGAGGAATCTGTAGATGAATCTGAAGTTGTGCAAACACAGGAATTAGCTGGAAACTAACGTTCTACAATGGTTCCCTGCCTCAGCCCACCAGTACAAGCTGGCCGTGGAGCGCTACGAGTGGAACAAGTTGCAGAGCGTCAAGTCCATGGTTCCCATGGTGCACCTCTCCTGGAACATGGCGCGCAACATCAAAGTGTCGGACCACAAGCTGTTCGAGATGATCAAGTGAGTTCGCCTCCCCTCCGCTCGCTCCCTCCTCGTCTTTTCACGCGATACTAACGCGACGTGCGTCTGGGGCCAGGTACTGCCTGCTGCGGACCCTCAAGCAGTGCCAGTGGGTGAAGGAGGCGCTGACGTCCGCCGGCAAGGAGACGGTGCTGCGGCCGAGGACCCGCGACGAGCCGGCGCACTACTGCACCATCTGTGAGGTCAGTGCCGGTTTGAACCTGATCAGCCCAGCTGGGTCGTGTTTCAGGATTTGTACTCATGTTGAAAAGTTAAGGAAAGACCTTCATCGGCCACTAGATGGCGTCTGCAGCCTCTTTCAGCATTAAAGGAAGCCAGTGCTGAGACATGCTAACAATATTAGCACAATATTAGCTCTAATTCTGCAGCGTGTTTGTTTATAAGTGTGTACAAAAGCAATTTTTTTTTTTTTTCGTGGGGTGTGGCACAGGTGGAGGTGTTTAACCTGCTATTCGTGCGCCGCGAGCTGCTGTCCAAGAAGCAGCATGTGGTTCACTGCCAGGACTGCGCTCGCAAAGGCAGCGCCACGCTGGACGACTTCGTGGTGCTAGAGCAGCACTGCATGGAGGACCTGATGCACATCTACGACCAGTTCACATTAGTACGTGTCCGGGGGTCAGCGGTCAGGAGGCGGAGCCATGTTGATGTTGAACAGCTCTGATTGGTGCTCTCTCTCTCTACCCACAGGCCCCCCCTCTTCACTCGTCTTCATCTTGACATTAGGCGTCTCTTTCCAGGAACTTTGTATTGAGGACAAACACGGACCATTTCTGATATTCAGGAAAAGCCGAGGCCGCCCCCCCCCCCCCACCCCTCCCTCCATCCATCCACCCCTCCACCCTCCTGTATGGCTGGTCTCCATAGCGACGGCTGGAGGCAAAGAGGCGGCCGAGCGTCTTGTCTATGCAACCCTGTCTCGAGAAGCGCCGGTGGGCACAGGGCCTCCTCAAGGGGGCGCCGACCTCAGCTCGATAGCAGAACCCTCGTAACCCCCCCCACCCCACCCCAAACACCCTTTCTCTCTCTCTGAGGACTCAATCACCCCGGGGGAGGAGCGGGGCCTCTCTCACGTTTTGTAGATACTTGTTAACTGTCACAAACTGGCAACACCACCCGTATAAAGACTACTGACTTACCCCCCCTTCTCCCCTCTCTTCACCCCCCCAACATTTTGATTTCTGGATTCCTCCTTTTCTATGTTAGGTAGTCATTTTAAGACTCTTTGGACGGCAACCCCCCCCCCGTCTCCCCGTAAAGAATTTGTAATGTGAAGAGTTTAGCTGATTTTCTTTCACTTCTTCTTTTTTTTTTTTTTTTTTTTTTTTTTTTTTTTTACAGCTTTTGTTTCGTCTTTTTCGTTTGTTTCTTAGGTAAAAAAAAGAAAAAAAAAACTACAAAAAAAAGAAACTCTTACTAGCCAAGTCACAAAGAAAATGGGTTGCACATAGACTTATGGAATTAAGTTTAATTTGTGATTTTCTTTTTTTTCAGTTTCTAATCTCGATGTAAATTTACACTATTTATAAATACATATTTATTGCTTGAAAATATTTGTCGATGGAATGCTGTTATTTTTTTCCAGAGTACCTGCCATTAAATTTGAAGGAGCCCTGTCATTTTAACACGGCTCCTCGTACATTTTCTATATATAAATAAGCATTGTACAGAAAAACGGGACGTTTTAAAAAAAACAACAAAAAAAATCGTTTTATTGTTTGAAGAATGTTTTATGATGAGTCAATAAACACAAGAGTTGTGGAATGGAGTGGTCCGGCGGCTGTGTGGTTCCTGAATGCAGTGGGGTGGGGGGCTGGGAGGCCCGAAACCCAGCAGACAATGTAGCTGTAGGCCGACACACACAGGATCCTACACTGTATGCCAGGTCCACGACTCCCACCTGGGGGGGGGGGGGGGGGATCCGGACCAGATCAGACGTCTTGGCTGCGGACGGTGCTGTGGGCTCGTCTGCAGAGACCCAGTAGCCAGATGTAGCTGCTGCCAGCCCCACAGGATCTACACTGACTACTGAGCACCCGCTGACGGCCCCCCGCCGAGGGACCCACGGAGACGGACGCTTGCCGACAAACTCCTGGCGATCCTCACGCAGGTAAACGCAGCGAAACGGGAAGTCTTTACAAGAAACTGCAGCAAACGAGGGTGGAAGGGCTTCCAAAACCAGTAAACATGCATAAAATGCAATTTTTTCTCTATATTTATCCCAGAAATGTACAGTATTTTAACATTTTCTTCTAAAAACGTGAATCACAAAACCTTTTTTCTAAATCAACCTCAAAACCCCCAAAACTTCCCCCTTTTTTGGGGGGTGGGGATTTATCATCTGTTTTCTCAAGGTGTTTTATTTTGTGTGAAAAGAAAAAAGTCCATAATAACCCTCTAAAATCACTCCATTTCTTAATCTATTTGTAAATGTATTCAAATATAAAATATTAACATGAAGTGTTAAATAAACTGGCTTTAACCTTCATGATGGTGATTCACATATAAAGACTCAATCTGCCTCGTCTTTTTTTTTTTAACGGTCCTGCTTAGTTTGTGGGTGAAATAAAATATTTCAGCAAATCAGAGAAAAGTGTGGATCTGCATCGTCACTTTGGATTTTAATAAAATGTTTGAGTTTTATAGTGTCCTGAGTTATAAGCAGGTGGATTCAGCTTATCTGTGGATCGCTTGGATCACTTGGATTCACTTCTGTTTTCACATGACTGAGCAGGATGCTGAGGATGTTTAACCCCCCCCCCCCCCCCCCCCCCTCCCATCCCCTCTAAAAATCATAAAAAAAGGAAATCCTTGCACCCTCATCGCAGCATTAAAATACATTATTCTTGACAGATGATAGTTATTTATGAGTCCTTGAGTATTTGTGCACGTCGTCCCTCTGCGTCCTATTGGCTGATCACGTCCATGCTGACAGTGTGGGGTCGTCTTCCTCTGTGTGTGTGTGGGGGGGGTCACAGGGGGGGTCACATGTCTGGATGGATCCCTGGAAAAAAAGAACAAGTGGAGGTTTAATAGTTAATAAAAATAGTTTTTGTCATTGCCATTTAAGAAAACAAAGCACATTTCTTGGGAGGCATGAGGAGCTGCTCAGATCAGAATCGACACAGCCTCCTATTCTATGACGATGCAGATCTTTAAATTCGGCCCGTTCCCGTTGGATCGGTCCACTGCCACCTATTTGGAAGGTGTTCAGAAATCCTCATCACTCCTGTCGAATGATGTACCCCTCATCTTATGAAGCTGCAAACACTCATAAGTCTGAGTCGATCAGTAAGAAGTGCAGTGAGGCGGGGAGGGGGGTGCACTAATCAGCAGTTGTGCAAAAGCCAGCATAACACCTGTTCCTGCTGTCAGGGCACCTGGTGTTACGGAGATAGCAGTGTCCTCGTCCTATGAGATCTGGCTGAGCTCCAGGAGCCCGGTATGTGAACTCCAAGCCCCTCCAACAATGACTCCCTGCAGTGGGGGGGTTGTAGGAGTAGATCAATGTCCTTCAGGTGGTCCTGACTGCTAATTTTACTGATGGCCTGCTATGTATAGATAGACACACACACACACACACACACACACACACACACACACACACACACACACACACACACACACACCGGACCCTGACCTCTACAAATGTCTGCCCATTCATGCACTTCCCACTAAACAATCCTCCTCTCTGATTGGCTGAAGCTCTCAGCCTATCAGAGCCCCTCCTACTTGCCCATTCATAAAACTCCAGGGTCAGTGAGGATAATGTCTTATCATACACACTTCAATTATTATATTTGATAGGATTGTCCGTCTTTGTACTTTTTCTTTTCAGCTACAGTTAAGACTGATATATTTAAATACCGAAGGAAAAAAAAGCAACATTTTTCAGGTGAATTTAGAAAAAAAAAAGCTTTTTTAAAGGTATGGTTTTTTTTGAGTAAGTGTAATAAAAAGTTACATTAAAAAATAAAAGAGCAACATGAAAAAAAGGTATTCGATGCTGTAAATAAGCTAATGATTGAAAAATCAAAGGCTAACAAATACTAACCGTGATATGACAATGAACATGTGCTGCTACACGTGAAACATACATTGACTTGTCTAATTAGCTTTTAAAAAAAAAGACAAACAATCTTTAAACCTCAAATCAGATTACTTCAGATACTCAGATCAATTCCTTTATATATCAAATACTTTACTATATAATGTGAAACACAATGTAATTTCTGCCCATTTTCCAAAATATTTCCTTATATATGTAAATGGGATTTATATAGTAAAATGCTACAAAACTAAAGTGACTTTTTAATCATATAGACTCAAATCGCTCTAATATTTGAGTGTAAAAGATGAGAATAAAATGTATTCAGCTGCTTCCTTTATTACAGAAAGTCTCAGTGTTCACTCGAGGACAATTGTGAGGCTTGTTTGTGATGAGCTGTCCAAGATGTAAAAAAAAAAAAAAAAAAAAAAAGGTGCTACCCGTTGCCATGGGAACGGAGAGTAATTAGCACAGCGAGGATGAGTGTGTGTGTTTGTGTGTGTGTGTGTGTGTTATTGGCCTGCTTTCAAAAGATGAGCAACAAAAGAGGGGATTAGGTAACAGGTTTCAGGTCTTGCTGACGTTCCCCCGCGAGGTGGCGCGAGCGCTCGCCAACGAACACCATTCAGAAAATAAGCAAGAAAAAGGAATGGGTCCGACGGATTTCCATGCTTCTTCCCCCACACCTCCTCTTCCTCCTCCTCCTCGCTGCATGTTTATACAGTTCAGCTGTTGTTCTGGCTCGCTGCTACAATCCCTCAGTACTGCAGATGTATCCGTCCATCTGTTGCCATTTAAAGATGCCAGAAAATCAAAAACATAAAACCCCCCTTTTATTTTTAATCTTGATGGTAAAGTACTTTTATATTTAATTTTCACAATATGAGAAAGTATAAAATAGATGTGAACGTATTTTCACATCTAATTACTTTTTTTCTGACTATAAAACTCCTCAAAAAAACCCAATGGCTCATCTTACATTTAGGGGTGTGGCCAAACAAGCCCCACCCCTGTTGTTGTGCCACACATGGTTGAAAAAAATCTATTATTTTAATGTTCTCACGTCAAATTCCCAACTCATTTCTTCACGCTATTAAAAGCCTGATGATTCGTCTTGTGCTCGGGGCTGTTTCCTAACTCTGCACCAATAGAATTTCTTAAAGCTCCGCCCCTTTTGACGATGTACATCTTTCCCGTAATGGGAATAGCAACAGGTGGGAATGTCTTATTCTTTATATTTGAAGTGTTGGAATTGGAATTGTTTCGGGGTCTCGTGTCATGATAAAAATCCAAACCTTTTTTTGTAAGGCTACATCGCTGTGTTAACTTCTTCTAACTGATTCCTGCCTTTTTGAAAACGCTGCTGCAGCCGTCGATATCCAGTCTGATGTTTAATAAGACGACATGCACACACTTAAAACACCCACACAGCTGGGGAAACAATTTGTGCGACTCCTCAATCACTCTCCTCTCCGCTACAGCTAATGGCAGCCGCGAGCCCGCCGGCGCATATATGCTAAGAACAATTATGCAGATGCGAGTTGAAACCACTTTGGTGGCATAATCCAACAATCAGTCCATTATAGTAATTGTTGTTAGTGAGTGGGCGATTACGGCTTCAGCAGCTCAAGAACAAGCACAGCTCCACTGGTTTTATACAAATGTGGCCGACGCTTTTTAATATGTGGGGATTTTATCAACCGTGTGTGTGTGTGTATATGTGTGTGTGTGTGTGTGTGTGTGTGTAAGACAAATGGAGGGTTTCTAGGCAGATGTTAATATGAAAACGACTTTGAGAGAAACAATGAAGTGAGCTTGTTTTTTTAAGGGGCTGTATGCAAATTATTTGACATGGTTGGAATGTGTTAGCCAATTAAATATACTGTATATATATATATATAACAAGAGAGCCAGGTGAAGTTGCACAGTTTTCCCGTTTACATGCTCGTCTTTTTCTCGTAGCCAGAAAGTAACTATCCGTAGGAGTTAACAACTAATAGTTAGCATGATTTCAGGTTAAAATGCAATTAAATAAACACGCAAATTAGCTCGGCATATAAAAATGTACGATATTAATAAGAATATACTCTTCAAAATGAAGAAAAACAAAACACAATTGCGAAGTACTAGCTACAATGAGCATTTTTAAAGACTAACTTATGAGAATTTGAGTTGGCATAATTTCATCAGCTCAAACTTTTGTTCATGACAGCTGTGTAAAAAAAGTCCTCCCATTAAATATAAATATCACTTTATGTGTCGAATTGCATTCAATAAAGCAGATTTATAATACGGTAAGCTAAAGGTAATCTTTTAGAATTTATGCTAAATGTGCAATTAAATTAACATCTAATAAAGCTACAAAATTACATTTTAGATGAATCGAGGTTTATTGCACTTAAACATTTCAATGAGCCTTTAGCTCAAATAAAGGGATGTTCAAAGTTTTCATCAAAATATTACATTTATCCCCCCTCCCTGTGCTGATAATTTTCCTAGGCTCCCTAATTTTTTTTGTTATTTAAGGAAAGTCTCCTAAAAGGGGAAATTTGGGTTTATTTTTTGGTAAATAAGGGGTCATGGTAGCATGTTGAAGTCATTTGGGTCAGATGTTGCCTTGTCATGTGAATAGACAACATGTGAAGATGTGGTTACCTTAAAGAGGAAGGCCAGGAATGTATCCTAAACTCAACCCTTCCTCTTCCTCCTCCTCCTCCTCCTCCTCCACAGTCATGGGTTCTCTGCTGGGTAATCGCATACCAAAACACACAAGAATTTCCCCCTCTCTCCTCTCCAGGGCAAGGACTACCCCCCCCCCCCCCCACACACACACACACACACACACCACCCCCTTACTACCCCTTCACCCCCTCACCTCCTCCTGTGATGTTAAGACAGCTGCAGTCCACCAAGTACACACCGGAAACTACACTCCTTTATCCGCTTTCAGCCTAAAAACATCTATCACACCACAAATACAGCAGCATTGGGTATTGTACGTACAAGGTCGAGTCGTAAAAATAATAACAACAACGTTGAGGAAAGTAAATGCAAAACATTTGTCGATCTATGCACGTTTATTGACTCAATTTTAAGGAAAAGTCAATTAATCCCTTGAAATGTTCCCCAAACTGATAAATCTGCTCAAATAAATGTAATAACTGCGTTGTATCCACTGTAATAACCAATATCTATGTATGCTGGCACGTTTCCTTGCATTTATTTAACCCATTTTCATCAGAATCGACAGATAATGTCTTGATTATTCTTTTTTTTTTCTTTTTTATTGTGAAAGCTGTCACCGGATGTGTGCGGGCATCGCCGCAGCGCACTTGTTGGTGGCTGCGCTTCCCAAACTGCTCTTAATGTGAAAAAAGAGAGAGAGAGAGAGAGAAAGCCAGAGAAAACGCCGGGCGCATTCCTCAGACCCGGAGACGTCCGTCCATGCCCGACCTGGACGCACGCAATGCATGGATGTGTGTGTGCGCGCGCGAGCACAAACCGTGCGTCTCTGCGGGGGTGGAGAGGCTCGGAGAGACCACACACTTTGCGCATTGTGCTCACACACACACACACACATACACACACTGGACCGAGCACCGCACTTGGCCCTGAAAAGTAACCAAAACCTCCAAGATTGTGTGGAAAACATTCGAGATTTGATCCAAAATAACAACAATTTGTGCGTAAAAATGCTCTTTTTGAAACGCACATTCACTGAAATGTGCTCCCCGCATGGCCAAAGTCGCGCATACCGGAGCTGATGAGACGGGCTTTAACGACAACACGCGTTCGGTGCCGTCCACATAAATACAATCGTTCCCAGCTTCATATTTTGCGCAATCTTGCGCGGAGCGGATCGAAAACAAAAAAAGTGCGATAAACTTCTTTTTATTTTTTTCCTCCAGCGCGAGGAAAGAAGGAAAGTTAGTTCACTTTTTCCCCATCCCCAGGAGATAAAATCCGAAGAAAAAAAAAAAAAAAAAAAAAAAGCAAAAGTGTCTCCACTTACCGTGGCTGCGTCCGCCGGCCGCGTGTCCCCCGTGAGAGCGCAGCGCGTGTGTGCGCAGGACGCGGACCGACACGAGTGGTCGGAAGCGCAGCGCGACACGTCAACGTGTGTTGCCTCCATATCATAAAGAGGATTCTTCAGCTGCTGCCTGCCTCTGCGCGCAGCGCTGCACAAACTGGGGTCCGGGGACCTCCCAGGGCCCCGGTTGTCTGAGGAACTGGCCCAGCCACAAGTGGCCTGCAGTTGCATCTGACAGTGGGAAGTCTGTCTTTACTTAAAGTTCCGATGTGGGAACTGGGAGAAAGTGACGGGAATGCAGTCTGAAGCTGAAGTGATCCACAAGAATGGGGAATCATCTTCAGTTTTTTATGCAAAGGGATCAAAACTAAAAATGATGTCTTGAGTCTGGATATCACTTATTGGCTCTTTAACAGTCTCTCAGCCAATCAGATTCAAGCAGAATTCAAGAATCATGCCTTCAGGCAGCTGGGAACTTGGGAAATTACCAGACAGGAATATTTTCTAGTTGGGAGTGTTCACGCAAAAATGGTTAAGAAGTAGACCCCAAAAAACATAATATATAACTCACAACTATATTTTTCATACAACCGGTAGCAACCTATGTGCACTGTTACTATGAAGTATCTCTTGTTTTAATGGAAATATTGCATAGGTGCATAAATTAGTTGATGTAAACATTAACTTCTCTGAAGCTCAGAAACTTCCCACATTCCCAGTTATCCAGTGTGATCCTGATGCAGCTGGGAACTTGAGAAGTGACCAGAACGGAGAGTTTCATTTAAAATGACAAAATTAATACTCACTTGAATTTATTAGCTCTATATTTATGTCTCAGCCAATCAGATTCCAGCCAATCAAAATGTGATTGTGTGGCGGATTATGGTGGGAAATTCCCAGTTGGCAGGGTTCCTCTTCCACAATCTGTCCTCTATGCTAATATAAATGAATGCAGGTGTAAAATAAAACTTGTGATGGCAATATAATCACATTTATCTGCATATAAGGTGATATAACTAAGAAACTATCTATGCTAAGTTAAGAAAGTCAGCTTGATTTTAACTAGACTGTTATAAAAGGTGTTTATACATAAATTGAGTGATATCATTAACTCCTTGTAGCTCTCAGAAACTTCTCAACCACTCATATGTTGTGTTTCCCAGTTGTTCCCAGTTATTACCAGTTTTTCCTCTTTACTAATTAAACCAACATTACCATCATTTGTATTTTGTTTATGAAAATATTTGCACAATTTAACTTATTAGCTCTTTTATACTGTCTCTCCCTATCAAAAAAACCTAGTGTGTACAGCAGCGAGGCATTTAGGAAGTTGCCAGGTGGAAAAGTCCCATTTCCCAGTTGGGGACGTTGAAGCAACGAAAAACAAGAAACAAAAAAAACAGCGACCAAGTCTGCTCAGTGGTCGTCAATCACCATCAAGACAAATGTCTAATGTGACATTGGGCTTTTGGAATCTCTCAGAAACTTCCCACTTCTGTTTAGATGTATTTATCGCATTTGAGGGTGGAACTTTTCCCACTTCCCAGTTCCTCGCGAGTGCACCTTTAGTCTCATTTGACTTTTTTAACAAATAAAAATGTGCATATTTTGCATTTATTGGCACTTTTACAAACAGAAACGACCTTTAAGGTTTAATGGTACAATCATGGAGCTGAAGTTACTGGATATGAAAGTGCTATTTCCCAGTTGGGAGCTTTGCCATCTGCAAAAAAAGAAAAAAGCCAATAAACACTTTCATATTGAGGGACATCTCATCAGCTTCTGGTATCGTGTGAAATATGCTTTTGCATTTGTGAAAGAAATTACTCTGATGAGATAAGTGTCGTCACATGACCATCTGTGATCCCTCAGAAACTTCCCACTCAGATGTATTTTTCCCACCTGAAAGTGTAACCTTTCCCAGTTCCCAGTCATTTAATTTGTGTGGAAATTTGCATATCTGGATTTGTTGCACCAGGAGAGTGACGTCACATGACCGTCTCAGAAACTTCCCACTTCTGTCCAGATGTAGCTTTCCCACTTGACAGTGGTACCCCTCCCACTTCCCAGTTTGTTTGTTTTTTCTATTCAATACAAAATGGAACAGAAACAAAAAAGTCGCATCTGAAAACAAAAGTGACTGCAGGTGATGTGCATCCTGTGTCGCCATGGAGACGAGAACATCGGTCCAGAATGACAGTGTTGCCCCGCAAGGCAGCTTTTGTTCCTTGAGTGGATTGTATTTTATTTTTTCCAAAGGCATTGCCGTTCTTACTCCATAATCTGGTGTTGGAAAACCTTCATTCAGCTCTGAAAGCGCTCGCTGTGAATGAATCCTGCAGCAGGAGCTGCTGCTGCTGCTTTTAATTGAACAGATAACGGAGTGAATGTCTGCAGTGGAAAAGGGAAAGCCTGGAAGATTTGTACTCCTGCTGCTGTGGAGACAAACGCCTGGCACCCCCCCCCCCCCCCCCCCACCAACCACACAAACACACACACACACACACACACACACACACACACACACACACACACACACACACACACACACACACACTCCTCTCCGCAGTGGCTCAACACCGAAGCATGGGCAGCACGAGACGCACGCACACAGGCATACAAATGGGCAGCCGGGTAGCTATGTGCACATGGAAAAAACACAGAAACATGAAGTGCTTACCAACGGGCTTCGTCCAGACTGTTAATACCCCCCAAGGGGCGACCCCAGACGGCGTGATCTGCCTCTTCCTCCTCAGCCACTCTGCTTTTTACCTGTAAACTGCCTCTACCGGACCCCCGCTCCCTCGCTCTGCTCGCCACCGGTCACTACACTCATCTTTTAAGTCTCGCAGCCTCTCCACTGATCAATGGACAGCCGGCGAAGCGAGCTCTGTTGCCTCCTCCTCCTCCTCCTCCTCATCCTCCTCCTCCTCCAGCTTTGTGTGTGTGTGTGTGTCTCAGAGTGTGTGTGTTTGTGAAAAAAGAGGAGGCTTCCAACCCACACACACCACTCTCCAGAGCTCTCAGCCTCCACAGTGCCTCATCAGTTGACCACTCCACACCCCTACGCATCAACTGCATGTGTGTGCACACCTACACGCAGCATTAAAAGCAAAAGTCCACATTTCAGAGTCACCTGTGTCGGTGTGTATATGTGTATGTGTGTGTGTGTGGGTCTTGAGAAGGCCAGCATCCTCTGCTGTGCACACCTGTGACTCATCCCCACTGAGCAGCTCATAATGGATGCATTTACCTCCATTATATGCATAAAGCCAGCTGGCCGCAGGGCTGCAAGAGGTCACGCGGCGACTCCAAAGAGCGGCCCGGCGTGTCAGAATCCCTCCTTTCTCCTCGAGGAGCTCCGAGAGTCCGAGCTAATTTTAAATTAAAGACAATCTGAGCAACCTGCACTGCAACAAGGTTATAAATAGTGATCTGAATTCACCCGGCTGCCGCCGCTGCGTGAGGCGGAGGAGCCGTCACATGGGAAGAAATGCAAGTGATTCGGTGGTGGGATCATGGGAGGTGGAGGGATGGGGGGGTTGGGAGGGTTCAATCTAATAACAGCAGAGTAATTACTGGTTTCAGACCCCTGGAGCCTGAGCAAGACTTGATGCCCATGAACGGATGAACTGAGTTTGGAGAGTTAGCGTAGTTGATGAGGAACAGTTGAAACGAGACGGGTTGATAAAGGCGAAGGGATGAAACGAAGGATGGAACCTGGAAAAGAGAATGAACCGGGATCGGGGGATGAATTGATGAGCGGTGACGAGATGAAAAGGGAGGATGAATGGTTGAAATGAGTGACGTCGCAAAACTTTCCTTGCATTTTGGGTGTCGGTTTATAACGGCGCTCTGAGCCACTGAAAGCTCAACTTTTTGAAAACGCTGGGGCTCCGCCTTCGTGTTCATGCTGCAACTGCAGGAAGTGGTTCTTCTGCACATGCTCAGTAGGTGGACAGTAACAACAATGTTGGTAGATGAGAGTCACTGTGTCAACAATCCAACTCGTCTGTCCACGAGAATGTCACATCGTTATTCTTTACAGTGTTTTGTTCTCTGCGACCACGAGAGGCCCAACATGAAATCATCCTTTTCAGGGTTTCTGTCGTTTCCGTGTAAACAGGCATCTTTTTCCAAATTTTGTTGTCTAAACGTGAAACTTTTCTGAAATGAAAATGCAAAAACGGTGTAAATGGGGTCTTAAAAATTAAGCGCGCTACTAGCTTTTTTAAAAAGTTGTTCGTCTCTTCTTGTGACTTATTTCGGTACATTGGGGGACATCAAAGTGCGGCAGCAGTAGCACAGAAAAATCCTCTATCCTGTCCCTGTATGTGCTTTATAGTCAGGAATGTAAGGAAAATATTCTCAGCCTTGTCAGTATAATAGCACCAGAGTAACACATCAGATTACTTCATCTTTATATTTCTACAAGATCTCATAACCCTGAAATGTATAGAAGATGAATGATGGAGTGAGTTCAAATATCAAACATGCCATTGGCCTTCTTCAATCTTTAGAATTAATGCAACCGTTGATAAGTTTAGACGTCTGAGAAAACACTTTGGTGTAGCTGAGCCGTGTCATGCCGACACACAAAGCCGTGACTGCTGCAGGAAGAAGTGGCGTTTGTCTGAGTGAGCGTTCACATGTGCAAATAAAAGCAAGGACACTTTTAAAAGTGTCTGCAGGTAGCCGGCGAGGCAGGGGAGCATTTGCAGGCTGGAAAAAAGGTTTCAAGCTGCTTGAGATCAGAGTTTTGACACACACACACATTCACACACACTCTTTGTGGGATGATGGTGTGATCACTGAAATATAAGCCTCTGCAAGATACCGACACACAAAGTATTGACTTTATCCGGGAAATCTGTCGTTTCTCTTCTTTGGAAGTCATAACTTTCTCACAAAAAGGAGACATTTATCATTTCGGCCCTGAGTGGGACGTCGTTAAGGAGAGTCGGTGCTGCATTTGTCTGTGGACACTTGACAATACCGTCGACCTCGGCTCGGCCCCCGGCTGCACGGCAGATTCACCGCATGGATGAACTCTCCAGACTCCGATCAGAGGTTTCCAAATGTAAATGATTCCCAGATTCCTGCATATGATTTTGGATCCCGGGGGCCAGAAAGCAGCACAGGTGTTGCATAATGCAGCGTCGGGTTGTTAACAAGCAGCTCAGAAATGAAAATGGCGCAAAATCTACACCGAAAAGTGCTGATACAATCGACAATATTCCATCCATCCATTTTCTGAACCACGTTATTGGAATAACGCTCAAGCCAAAGGTCACGGTCAGTTCAATGAGCTTGACGAAAGTAACCAACCTTTGCTTTACTGGTATATTTATCATGACAGTATTCAGTTTCAGGGCTGGTGATATTAATAATGAAATCAGTTATGACTTATGCAGCATTTTATGTGGATTAATTTAGCCCAGAGTTGTAAGAGCGTGCTCTTCTCATGAAATAGCTACGAAGCAGGTGCAACAGGTGCAAGATCTCGGTCCCTGCTTGTGTGCTACTTGACAGCTGCTAAATATTCCAGTTTCCTTTGATGCGCCGCATATCGGCTCACGTTCATGGACGCCGGCAGATAGGAAGAGGCACCCAAAACAGATTTTCCTTGAAGGTAACCTCGGCGGGGATGTGATCTGGCATCCCGCGCGCATGTAAAAGCGCTCATTTAGTCACGGTGTAGGAGAGGTGGCTCTGTAAACCGCCTGTCTGAGCTGGAGTCATTTACATAGGTAATGGTAGGGGTGGTGCTCAAAAAATGTGCGGGGGTGGAAAATATACAATCCTTCACCAGCATGCAAAAAAAAAAAAAAAAAAAAACAGCCAGGAAGAGAGAGAGAGAGAGGAAAGACAGAGAGGCGGATAGGGAGATGTAGGTGTCAGGCTCCTGAAGCACTCTGAAATGACGGGTAATTACATTTCAAATTACCGATGGGAACAAGAACGAACTCCCTGACTTTGGCGCACGGGGGAAATGCATTAAGAGTGCCCAAACCAGCGAGCAATCGGCAATTTCCAGGATTCCTGTGTTTAGGCAGCGCTTGATTTGCATAGCTGGAAATGCCAGCTTCAAGGGCCTTCTCACAACAACAATCCACATTTATTCTGCATCTCATTTTGGATCCATGCCCAAAATTCTTTGCTTTGTTTAGTCGTTTTTTTTGTAGATTCAGCTTGTTCGATAGAACCCCGAGAACTCCGATACTTGTACCGTTGGTAAAGGTAAACCTGATTTTGTAGCGTCTCATTTGAATCGGCTGCTTCAAAAAGGCAGACGAGGCACTAAGAGGTGGTTTCTGCTGACGCTGTCTCTGCGGTAAAAGTGCCAATTAAGTCATCCAATCAGACAATATCACAATTATATAAATGACCTATTATTAAGGTTTATTAGTGGTTTGTGTGCGGTTGAGACCAAACCGAAGTTCTCCACCCAAACACCTGAGGACAAAAAAAAAAGAAGCTGCAAATTCTTCAACACATATTCAGCCACTTGGAGGTAAACCTCTAATATCAGGCAAGAACAAGCTTCAAACAGGCTTTAATCCTCTTTAATCCTCCCGGAGATACAAATAATTCACGGGTGAGTGAGGTTCGTCAAGGTGAGAAATGTGGAGGAAAATTACTGACTTGTTTTAAAAACAGGATTTGTTCAAAACGTGTTGCTTTTTGAAGGAAGTGTGAAGTGTCGCAGCTCTGCTGCATTGATTTGGATGGTTTTATTTTGGGTCTCAGGCCCTGTTTACGTGACAATGAAAACGAGTGTAACCGCAAAAATAGGCCCCTGTAGTGGCAGGACTCGCAGTCTGTATTCTAGTTTTATTGGTAGTTTTATAGTTGGGCTAATGGAATTAAATTCGTCATTCGTCCACACGAATGCCGGGTTCTCTCGATTTTGTTAAGGTTTATAGCGTATTGTTCTCTGCACACGTCTGTGTGGTTTCATTTTGAAAACAAGCAATAGTGCCCCCTCCTGGCCTGGCATACTAACGACATCGTTGTCAGTGTCAAGGCGTGTTCTCAAGTCATGTTATTGCACTTCCCTTTTCCTCCTTATGATTTGGATCCTCGTCAATTTCTTTTATTTCTAATTGTATCATGTGTGTTTCCAGTTCATGACATTATTCCTTTAGTATAGTTCGTCCTGTCTCTTCTTGTCTTGTCTTTCTTGTCATGTTATTTTTCTAGTTTGTCCAGTTTCTCTGTTAGGTCTTTCTTATGTTTGGGGTTTCTTGTCAAAATGATCAGACGTGTCTCGTCCCCGATCCTTGATTGTCTGCAGCTGTGTCTCGTCAGCCCTGATTCCCTCTCGGTGGAACCGACGCTCTCGTCTGTTGTTGTTTCACTGTGGAGCTCTACATCCAGTTTGTGTCTTCACCAAGTTTATTCTCACACTCAGCCTGAGTCCGCTCCTCTTTCTGTCGTTTCCAGGATTGCTGGATCAGTCGCTGATTATCTTCACCTCGCAAAAAAACGAGCTGAGGCTGAGAGTACACCTGATACAGGTAAATACTTTGATATATTTGAGTATATCTAAGTGTGTGTGTGTGCTCATATATGTACAGTATAAGTTGGTATATACATATGTTGAGGCCCAGATTGGAATTTTGATCCGGAATTCCAATCACATGTTTCTAATCCAACATGTCTGTACATTGGTTGGAGGAAGTCAAACTTAATTAGTCCTACCATTTCTCCAGTAATAATCACATTTCATCATCATCCTATTACTTACTCACAATAATGATATTTTCTTTTCATTTATTCGCAGATTATTTTCCATTTGTACATTGTTACAGTTTCAGTGTTAATAATCAACATGATCAAATCAAAATTATGTTTGTAATCTGTTACGCCAACATGGAATTCCAAACCTGGCCTCAACATATGTACAGTATATTTATATAACGTTTGCAAATACGTTTACTGCATTTATCCATCATTATTCTACCATATAGCTCGTGTTGTGGTCACTCTGTGACATGTTTAGTTGCATTCGGTTCTCCATTATACAAAATTACACGCGTGTCATTTAGAAATGTATGCAAACTAGCATTTACACAACCTGACGTACGCTTGGAAAAACACATTTCCACCAAGCGTTTCACTTGCTCATTGTGTCAAAGGTCATTCGTCTGACTCTGATTGTATTTTTAACCTAAACGTGATGGATTCGTTTGTGGCCTGTGGGGAGTTGGCCACACTCGAACTCTATACAGTCTGAGGTGAGCGTTTCTTTTTTTTTTTCTTTTCTTTCTTTGCTCTATATTTCTTTTCATTTTTTCGGCTCGCTGGCTGACTGGTCAGATTGTTGCTATGGAATGTGGTGTGGGACAAAAGGAGCGGAGATCCAGAAACTCAGTGACCTCCTGGAGAGGCCTCGCTCTCTTTCTCCCCCGTCTCACTTCTATTTGTACGCCATCCTCTCTATCCCAGCTTGTTTCTTTTTTTTCTTCTTCTCCTCTCTCGCTTTCCCTTGATGTGCTGCTGGCCCAGGTACTCTCGCTCTTCACTCGCTATATATTCTGAGCCTGCTACAACACAGGCCGGTGCATGCACAAAATCGCACAATCGCAACCTTAAACACACACTCTCACAAACTCGGAATGTGTGGGAATCTCCCTCTGGCTACCTCCGTAACCTGCATCTGAAGCTGGTGAGGGGCCAAGAAGGCAACAGACCCCGGAGACTGAATGCAAATAGTGGAGGAGCTGGTAGGCCGCCTGGCTGAGATCAAAGATCCTCTCCACATAGCTCCACTCCGCCAGACATGCATGAACAACAGTCATGCCTGTTTTTCTAGGTGTGTGTGTGTGTGTGTGTGTGTGTGTGTGTGTGTGTGTGTGTGTGTGTGTGTGTGTGTGTGTGTGTGTGTGTGTGTGTGTGTGTGTGTGTGTGTGTGTGTGTGTGTGTGTGTGTGTGTGTGTGTGTGTGTGTGTGAGCGAGCGAGCGAGCGAGCTGCAACATTGCAGCTTTCAAGGAATTTGTGCTTCAGGCAAAACCAGCGGTGACCTCTGACCTCGGAGGAAGCAGAGTGAAGTGCTCAGGTAGACAAACGAGATCAATCGCGGTTTGTCTTTAATTACGTCCCGGAGCTCGGGAAATTTTCTCACTGTTTGCCGAGCGAGGCGCTGGAAGCGCCGGCAGATCAGGCTGCTGTTTGTCGAGGCGGGCGAAGCCGCTCCGTCGCTCGCTGTGGGTACGGATCGGCAAGGATTTGTGAGGAGATATTGCGAGAATGAGGAGGCGGCGGATGTACAGTATCTGAAACCAAACTCCTCCATCGTCAGAAATATCGACGAATGCGCTTTGATTCCTCCTGACCTGGAAAAAGAAATGAAAGATTCTTTAACAACACCCCCAGTGTTGAGATTTCTAAATATTTCAATGAGTAGGCACATTTTTTCAATCAAAAGATTTGTGTTTCTCGATAGATTTGAAAGATTTGCTCAAATAATCATTCTAAATTGCAGAGTTTGGCACGTAAACAGTATATGTGTTTTATTTCCTCAGCTTTTGTGCAACTATTAAGCCCAGAAAAAGCTTGCCTCACTCAAGCTCTGATTTCATCCCTCCAACAGCAACGGGCTGAAACACCAAAATGTTTCAAGACACACTGATTACCGATGATAAATGAATGAATGAATGAATGATGAGAGACAGCAGCTTTGTAACGAGCCCATTCAGGCTCCAGGTGATATATTTTCTTTACTGCTATTAATAGTTATTTATCTCATTATTTATACCATTAATTTGAGTAATTGGTTACTTCTATGGTAGCAGCCAAGGTTTTAGTCATGCGATCTCAGCAATAAAACAGAAACTTTAAGTGTTTTATTCTATTATTATTATCTTCACTTTCTAATAATTTGGAGGAAAACAGTTGGATTCAACAGTATGTGCCATCAGTTGAGGCGACGAAGGCAGTTTTATGTAAATGTGTTTATTTTGTGTCGACTTCTTGTACTTCTTGTCATACTTGTTTCTTTTTTTTTAACACTATGCCATCTGTGAGCGCTCGCAGTCAGCAAAAATAACAATGCACTCTTTCCCAAGACTTTACAGAAATGACTTTTTAACTAAAGAAAGAGTAAAGTTTAGGTCATCGGCTTTATTTCCCAGAGAATCAGTGATGGTTCATCAGTATGCGGGAGGATGACGTGGTTGTCGTCAGCCATGTGGCGAAGTGTATATAGTGTGATGTCATTCTGCACGAAGCAGAAACTTAAACCTTTAACGTAAAGCCGACACAAACTGAGCCGGATGCAGAAAACAGAAACTGAAAGTTTTTCATGGACCGGGATTAAATTAAATCAAATTAAATTAAAGTACTCTGAATAAATAAATTAACCTTTGCTGTTACGAAGGTGAAACGCTCACCAACTAGCATGCGCCGTGCAACGCGGGCAAAAAAGACCCGGCAAGCAAACACGTGTGCTCAGATCCAGGTACCAGAATTCATCTTTTAATTAGTCTGAAGTGCCCGAAATGAAAGAAAAAAAAAAAAAGTGCATCAGACACATGAATGTGAGTTAATTGAAAAGCAACAAACAATTTAGATGTGTGCTGATGATAGGCTGTGAGAAGAGAGGCACTTAGCGGACTGGGCCGAGTGGCTCTGAAAACACATGGCCGGGAATAATTACTGCTGAAGAGCAGAGCGAGTGAAGAGCGCATTCTGCTTGTTCCTGTGGACAACAGGCCACAGGCTGGTGCTCACGCATTGAAAATGTGAAGGATTTCGTCCTTAAAAGTGATTATGTGCTCGGGATCTGGACATGCGCAGCTTCTGCTTGAGAGGCAAACTACTTAGAGATAATATTGTGGATTGAAGGATTGTTCAAGGAGCCACGCACTACACCACACAAAAGCTCCTTGTTTACCTTTTAGAGCTGTGGTGGCCTCGAGACTCGGGATCAGGAGTTCACTGGTCCTGGAGCGTCGCACCTCCGCATCCCAGAGACAGGATGGGTCAATATGGAAGGAAAAAGATTTTCCCCCCGAGAGATGAATAAAGTATGATTGGTTAGATTGACACCGAAAGATCTCTGCCTCCTGTGGAGGGAATAAACAACATGATAATTCATGAGATTTCCTTAAAGAGATGGACGGATGTGACCGCGGGACGAGAGGAAAACATTAACCGCAAATAAGTAATGGCTAAAAATGAAATTCGATGGAAAACGACGTGATGATCTAATTATACAAATGAGGTTGCGGCCTGTACACAAAGACTGTCTTTCTTTTATTTGTCACATCAAACTGCAAAACACGAGTACATCTATGGAGGCAAAATGAAAAGATTTCTTTTTCTTTTCACACATAATGTGGTGAAAGCTGCAGGGAGCCACTGGAGAGGCTGAGGAGAACGTGTAGTGATAAAACAGGACGAGGATTCAACAGTTATCTTCTCTTAGTGCTGAATAAACCCACGATGTAACGTGTGTTGGGACGGTCCTTTATGTTTGCTGATGCAGTTTGATAATCTATTTTAATCTGGTTTAAACGATGTACATTTACTACGCCGTCATCTGCATACAGTAGACACTGTGATGGGCTAAAACAACCAAGAGATAAAATAAAGAAGCTTGAATGTTTATATCGTGCTGTTATCTACTTGATTACTTGGCTTGTTTGTTTCAGACTTTTCCTCCGATTGCTATACGTCATGTCCCATCATGTTACACAGAATTATCACAATATTGGTGACGACACTGTGTTTAAAACCCTTTTAAAAAAAAAAAAAAAACACCAAAATGTAATTAGTAATACATCAGCTTTCACTTCCTTAACTCCATCTCTTCTGTAACTGGGAGTGCTTAGATTTCAGGGCCAAACTCACAAGGTCTTCCGTTACGTGGCTCCATTTATTTATTTTCTATCCTCTCGCTCCCTTCAATCTCTCTCTTTGATTGAATGAGACCACCGCCTCTCCATCACGTCTCTTTTCTGTCTTTTCTGTCTCCACCTTGAGCTATTTAAGTTCAGGCTTTCATGTATGTATGTATTTATGTATAGATAGATGGATAGATAGATAGATGGATAGATAGATAGATAAGCAGAACTCTGAGATTGTGTGTCTCGTGTATGAGTGGAGCAAACAGGAACACATGGGCTGCGTGGGTGTCTTCTGGCAACCAACAGCCACGTTGCCTCCTTTACAACAAAGGCAAGAAACGCTACATTTCATATCTGCCAGTTAGGATTCTCAACATGAAACTGAGAACGTGGTGGATCTGTCACCAAGTCAGTCTGATTCCTGATGGATGTGCTTCTCAAACAAAAAAAAACAAAACATGGATAATGTTCTTTTTTGGGGCAAAAGGTTTTACCGTTCAACTGAATTCAGAAATGTTGATGTCAAGCGTCTCAGGACAGGTTTGGTGATTTATGTCCTGAGCAATGGAAAGTGAAGAACTCGGGAAGCCAAAGCCTCGGCTAATCCACCTTTATTGGAGCTCGATGCCCGTAAGGAAGAACACGCTGTTGAACTTTCATATCCTCCTTTCCCTTGGTAGGGCGGACAAACACAATCCAAACAGTCTTGGTTCTGACAAACGAGGCGGCGTTGCACACACCGATCTCGGCTATTGAGTGCGAGTGAATCATCGTTGCAGACAATATCTTTGTCAAACACTCTGGCCTTGATGGATAGACGTTGGCAGATTTGCAGAACCATGGCAACAGTCAAGTGTGAATCCCGTTGACGAGAAGAGCGTGTTTGTGCTGTACAGAAATTGGTCGGTTAATTCCAGCATGCAGCTCGCTGCAATTACCAAGTGGCAAAAAAAATTTAAAAAAACATCCTGTCAATGTGACACACATACAAGAATCAAACTCCAATAAGTGGGAAATAAGTCATTGTTAGATTACAGGGAATTAATGAATTCAAAGTGTGAGAATTTGGTAGAATAATCTAACATAATCTAAAAGAACATGATAAAGCCACTCTTAAAGCATGTTTGGGCCCAAATCACACATCTACAGGAGCCGTTTCTGGATTTTTCAAGGATGATGTGGCAGGAACCCCCTCCCCATGTACCTGGGCAGCTCCCAGGAAGCTTTTTCGCAGCACAAATGCGACTTCTCGAACCCATTCACAGCAAAATATGTCAAAAGAATATGTAGAGGGGAGAGAGAGGAGGGGGGATGTCATAATAAAGTGTCACACAAGCACACGCTGAGATACACACTCGCTTAGGACAAGAGTCCATAAAAGCTGAGCGTGGGTGGAAGTGGTAAAGAGGAGGTGGAGGAGGAGGAGGAGGAGGAGGAGGCAGGTGATGAAGAAGAAAAGGCTGCTTTCACGATCAGGTTGGATGCTGGGGCGTTCAGGCTGTGGCACATTACCCAACAATCAGGGAGAGTCTGCGGCATCAGACGCATGAATGGCCGACTTTGTCATGTAAATGATCGCAGATGAATAAGTCGGAAAGTTGGCAAAATGTCGGCGAGCCGAGTGAAATTTACAGGATCAACAGTGACGGAGAACTCGAGAAGAGTCTGAGTTGGCGAAAGGGCTTTTGTGCCGCGCGCGTGAAGGAGCGACCGTTTCGCACCGCTTTCGTGACATCTCACTTTTTAATTGTATTATTTTGCAAATTTCAGTCGATTTACTTGAGAGCTCAGCGCCGCCGCCACCGTGCTGCCGTGTCTCAGATTGAAAATCCTTTGTTCGCCTTCCGTCGAAGAAATACATTGGTTTCAAAAGGACATCTGCTAAATGAATTTGATTTTAGATATCTTGAACATGGCTTGTTTCAGCTTAAAAATAGCTAATTATTATGTCATTTTAGCTCAAAGCTTAAACAATTGTCTAAGGTAATAGTAAGACTTTTGTTCAGATTGTTTTGGTTCTTACTGTCTCGTCAGTGATTTATTGACTGTATTTTGATTTTAGTAGATTTATTCGTTTATTTGGAGGATACGATGTTGAGATCTCGGGGCAGAATAGGTGAAATACTCCTGAAGCAGACGTACCGATGCTCGTGTGGAACCAGCGAGACGGTTTTTAGGCTTTCAAGAGTAGAAAGTGAAAAAATTTAGGTTGACATTTAGGGAATAAAAGCAAAAAGTCATCAGCAAAAATAAATGACTCCAGTACAAATATGTGAAAATTTTGCTTAATTCGACTAACGAAGTAGCTTCATTAGTCTCTCTCTAAAGTGGGCGTGTCATTTGGGTGAAGTGGGCGTGTCGTGCTCCCTTCAAGGCCCTTTTGAAAAATCTAAATTTCCTCAAATGACAGGAAAGTCGCCTCTTCCAAGCATTTATTTGCCTGTTTGGTTTCAAGCAGCATCATTTAACAGTTCACCTGTGAATGTGTGTGTGTGTGTGTGTGTGTGTGTGTGTGTGTGTGTGTGTGTGTGTGTGTGGGCGGGTGGGCTACACACACCTGTGCACAAGTGTGTGTGAGGGAGCGTGAAAACTGCCACGAGTCCGATCATTCGGTCACTTTGACACGGCTGGGGTTGCAGATGGAAATGAAAGGATGTGATATAATGAAAATTAAAAAGAGATGGAGGAAGCAGGGGGGGAGGGGTGGAAAAAAAACCCAGCAAATGATAGCCAAACCTGTGAAGAGATCAGCTCCGCTATGAATAAACATGAACAGCTCAGCCCACGCCGATCTCTCCTCTTTTACCTTTCTTTAATACACACACACACACACACACACACACACACACACACACACACACACACACACACACACACACACACACACACACACACACACACACACACACACACACACACACACAGTCTCACCTCTCCTGCCTCCAAACCGTTTCATCTCTTCTCCCTGAGATCATTTTGAAAATTTAAGCCGAATTGTTGAAAATAATCAATAGAGTTTTGTTTACTAACTTTATCCAACTCGAAGGTCACGACATGTGCTGCTCTCCCTTTGATTAGTCTCAAGGTCAACGGCGAGGAGTTCGGCACATCGCACTTCTCCTTCACACAAAAAAATAATAAAATAAATAAAAAATTTGAATCTTCTCTTGTCAAGCGCTGCTGTTGCCAAGGCAACGGCGAGAGAGCAGTCATAGGTGGGTGGCGATGCCCGGCAGCAATCCGTCTGAAGGGCTCTCATTGGCCTCTCCACTGTTTCCCACAATCCTTTGCTGCGGCCTCCCTGCTGCACCCGTCCGAGGGTGACCCGGTGAGAAGGTCAAACAGGAAGTGGAGACGTGTGTGTGTGTGTGTGTGTGTGTGTGTGTGTGTGTGTGTGTGTGTGTGTGTGTGTGTGTGTGTGTGTGTGTGTGTGTGTGTGTGTGTGTGTGTGTGTGTGTGTGTGTGTGTGTGTGTGTGTGTGTGTGTGTGTGTGTGCGCGAGAGCAGCGAACGGGGTGGATTGGCTGAGGAAGCGTGATAATCCAGCTGTGCATGAGGTAACAGCGTGCGACGGGATGAAACAGGTGAAAAAAAGAATGCGTGAAGGTTGGAGAAGATGAAGGAAAAGCTGGTTTAAAGCAACTTGAAAGACCTCAGGTTTACTCAACGAGTCGATTCCAGCGTCCAAACTGAAATGTGTCGAGTGAAAGATGAATTTTCACAAAGTCTTTTGGTTCAACAGTGTCATTAACAACTCTGCTTCAGTATCATAGCGTTTTATAAGAAGCTCTTTGAAGGAGGTTTCCTGTAGTTTTAAGTAATAAATGTCAGTAACCTGAGATTAAAATGATTCTCCAGATAAAGTGGGGTGAAAGTAATGGGTGGGGAGGGTTGGGTATCTACAGCTGTACAGATAGAAATTACGGTATATTATATTAGAAACATCAGATTATATACTAACAATTTGGATCCGATTTTGCTAAATATGCTTAGGAGATCAGATTAATAATTTTGATTAGATTAAATTTAAAGTCATGACATTTGAAGTTGGTTGAATTTAATGAGATTTGATTATAAATGTTTTGATTTCATTAGACTTTTGTCTGAGATTGTATTATATGAGATGGTTATGGTTAGATTTGCTTAGACACAACTAATTCGAATTATATGATATATGATATTTTTTATACATTACATTATATTATAAGGTTTTTATAGATATAGTCAGTGTAGATAATGCTATTTGGGATTACATTGAATCAGTCTTTTTGTTAGATTATATATTATTAGATGAGGTTGTTTTTTTTCCAGACAAAATTACTTTCAGTTACATTAGACAATGTTCAAATTGGGTTAGATTAGAGTTGAATTGACTAGATTAAATGTGTACCAATTGTAAAGCATATCAGATCATATTAGATTATGTCAGATTACTTTTCATCACAGTCCTCGTTGAATTTGAATCGGCATTTTGATCCTGTTGTCCATGCCATGCAATATCTTTTACCTTCACATTCTCGTGCTGAGGAAACTATAAAAAACTAAATCTTTGGTAAAGCAGCGTTTGATAAAACCTCATTAGAGGCGACTTCAGTTCTGCCTCCACCTCGATAATTTGCAGTGATTGCCAGGACTTCTTCAAACATGGTGTTGTGGGGGGGTAATCAAGGGAAATTCATTTCTACTAACTAGCGTGCAGTCAGGAGGATGTCTTTTGTGTGGAGCCCACATGACATTAGCACATACTGTTTGGAGTCCAGCTTTCATTATCTGCTGCTTTGTGTCCAACGCCGGACCTTCAACCGTGTTTTCCTTCTCTTCAGACATGGGTGGGTGATCTAAAGTTAGAAATCCCAGATGGTATTCCCATTCCAACATAACATGTGTTTATATTTTATGGGAACTATGAGCTTATTTCGATTTCGATTGGCACGTCAAATGGCACTAATCACAACCAGGAGACTCATTGACTGCTGTCATGACCGAAGAGACAAAATGTCCCCGTTGGTGTGAATCCATTGGTGATATTTGTGCTTTCATTCCCGTGATTCAATGTGTTTTCGTTCTGTTCCTTTTTCCCACGGCGGTGGTGGTGGGGGGGTCGCCCGGTGTCCAGTGTCAGGTAGCTCGGCTGTTTCCAGAACGTGAGTGGGGCAGCAGCACTGGGAGCCATACCGGGACACTTTGAGATCAGTTGGATTCCCGGAATTCCTCGCATAGTCCCTTTGAGGGGAAAGCAAATACAGAGGGGTTTAACCCCCCCCTCACACCTCCACGCAGGCCGAGGAGGGGAAACGCTGCGCTCGCATTGAGGCTTATCACAAGATAACGGCAGTACCATGCAGGGCCGGGGTCAATTCCATTTAATTTGCTTACAGTAGTTCAGGACGAGGATTTTCTTTAAGAAGTTTCACACGTACAATCAGTGAAGTGTCTATCATCATGTGAGCTGCAAATTAAGATTCAATTCATGCCAGGATTCCTCCCTCTGTCACATATGCGGTCGGTGGAGGAAATATCGATTTATTCCCAGGACACTTTGAGACCATCCTTGGGCGAAATGCACTAATTCAATTAGTTCTCACTGCGACCCTGCAAAGGCGCCGCAGGCAGGACAATAAAAATCACCAGGAGTCCATTCTTGTCCTGCAGAGCCCAGTGTCCGGGGAAACTGAAGTCATGTGTGGGCGGTCGGCGACCTGGAGAGGGAAAAGTCATCGAGGCCTTGGTGAAAAGTTCATAGGTTTAATGCTGTTGTTTCCGAACATAGTTGGGAAATTCAACACAATGTCCTGGAACAGGTGGAGAATGTTGCTTTTTTATTCCAAGATTCCCGATGCAATGGCTGTTCTGGACGCCATGTTGCCTTGTTCACTCAACCCTGATTGGTTCAACACTTGAATCACCTCGAAGAAATTTTGCTTGATGTTCAGTCTCCTCAGACAAAAAATGCATAGGGAGCTACTACTTATGCATCAAGCAGGAAATCTTCCTTATCATCACGCCTTGATTGGCTGTGTGGTCCTCCATCAGCCCCTGATGGTCTACCAAAAAGAATCACATAATGTCAATCACCATCACATATGACTTTGCTCACATGACGACCTCGGTTGGAGAAACAAGAACTAAAACAACAAATATTCTAAAATCGGTTTGGGAGACATTAGTTAGTTTTCTAGTTTCAGTTAATATCAGGTTATATGGATGTATTGAAGATGACCTCAGTACATCTCATCCTGATGATAGTTTGACTTTTTCTTTGTTTCATACTAACAATCTGACACATCTTTTCTTTTCACCAATGAGATTTTACACCAACCGATGGTACAAAGTGGTCTTGATTGCAGGACCGGAACAAGATGGTCTCTGCTTGATTTGAAAGGTGTTTTGGAAATGGCATCATGGGGGGTGTTTCTTCTCATTTTGTGAGACTATAGCACCATGCATTCACCCCTGGAAGTTTTGAGTCGAGGTTGTAAGTGGCGTGAAGCAATTTTGCCGCCATAATGACAAAATTAGCAGTGAACTTCTTCTTGAATTCTGTGTCACTTTGACTTGTTATTACAAATATTTGGAGATGCGCACCGTTCTACACAGAGGACAGCGAAGGTAGTTTGCCTTTGTGAATCCTTTGTTGAGGTACTATGAATTAGGCTTAGGAGATTTTATGATGGCCGTTTTTCCCTCACAATCTTTTTGGCTGGTTTTAATACAAGAAATGTTATGTGTTGTCCCTTTAACAAATGAATCTTTACACCATCTGGTGGTATAAAGTGGTATTGCAAGACTGGGTCAAATTGCTTGGCATGCTGGATTAAACATATCTTTTTAGTGGCATCATGACTCTGTTTTCCTGCTCTCTGATGAATGATTGAAATATAGTTTGATATACATTTGCAGAAATACAGCCATGATATTTTTGAAATGCTCAATCCAGGTCAGCAGGACTAAAATTGTTATGCTGATCACGGTTTGTGACCCAGTTGAGGCTACGTTTGCATTATTTGCCAGCCGTAAAATCTTGGCATTGTTGTGAAAAGCAAACAGGAAAGGAAAAGAAAAAACATGAGCAATTGGAGGTGTTGAAACCAGAGTAGCTGATGATTACATAGACGCAATCAGAGCCTATTGTACTGCCCACAAGCAGTCAGAGGAGCTGTTAGTCACAATGGGAATGTGGGGTTACACAGGCTTGAATTTAAAGTGGTTTGGTATGGAGAACACACAGTGTAAAGAAAGACAACACTAAAGCATCACTTCATTGGCCTGAGTATAAGTAACCCAAGTTGGGATTTGGTAGGAAGCTGCAAAATTAGGCTGACTGAAATGAAGGCGGAAGAACAACCATCCCACGTTTCATGAGGCAGCAAACTGATGGAGGAGGTGGAGGTTATGAAACTGTAATACAAATAAACTGAATAACTCTTGGAAGGTGGAAACAGTTATAACCTGAGTCTGTGCAGCATCACCTCTGAGGTCGTATTCATGGGGAATGAACGTCTCGTGAAGCCGATCAGACTGAACTCCATCAACTGCTTGATTGACAAGCGATCCGCAGGGAAGTGCAAGACAAACAGACAGAAGTGAATCAGCCCAGAGAGCCAGACAGAACAAACAAGCCGAACAAACAACGGAAAAAGAGGCACGCGGAGGTCTTAAAGGAAGGTTACACCAACAAGACTTTTTACCTGAATGAGTGACAGATCAATAAAGGGATCAACGAGCTGGAGGGGAGTTCACTCCTCATTCTGGACAATCATTTCAGCCTCCAAACCTCCAAGAGCCTCCATGATTACACTGGGAGGCTTATTCATTCATCTCGTCTGCCAAGTCACTCACAGATGGGATTCTTACTGTCACATGCTGCGTGTGACAGTACGCAGAATGTCTTGTGTGCAGCGTGAGGAATGTGCATGTGAAGAATTCAGATTGTGTGCACTTTGCAGTCCTCAGTTTTCACTGTTTAAAACAGCATTAGAATCCGTACGAGACACATCTGCACAGAGGACAGACTCTGGGTCTGCTCCTACGTGTCCTGCTGTTTTCTTCTCCCCCCTAGTGGACAGCACTGGACACTGCAGCCTCCCCTGTAGCCCCCTGCCAAGGTTGTTACTGTGCAGCATAAAGACTGCAGCAGAGCACTCAGACTGAGAGCAGACACTGTGCAAATAATTAGTAGTGTTTGCTTTGCTTCGCTTGTGGCACTGGTTGGGAGGAGCTGAGGGGGAAAATGTTCTGTAGTGCCTGGAGACAACAATGCAAAAGCATTGTTTCTATTTTAAATGCAGCTTGGTTCCTATAATACAGGGATGTGCATGTGCTGTAACACATGCATGTGAGTCTCCAGTCACCCCATAACCATTCCTTCTGGATCTGGTGGCTTTTACATTTGCAGGATTTGTTGAAAGTCAAGCTTGGTGACATGCAGATTTAAAGGATCTGCCTCCCTCTAGTGCAGGGGTATCAAACTCCTTTGAGTTCAGTACAATTTCAGCTTGATAAAATGGTGCCAGAACAACATTTATATTAAAACGTTAAAGTTTGTCTTTGCTGTGACTCAAAGTTTATTTTCTCCAAAACCAAACAATTAATTCCAAGAAAATCTCAATAATCTCAACGTAAAGCCAATTTTGATGAAGCAAAATGCGGTGGGGAAAAAACAACAACAACAACCTCTCCTACAGCTTTTGCATTATGGGTGTTTTTACAAACTCACTCTGCTTTGAGGCTTTCACTTCGTATCTCAGCTCGGGTCTCAGTGTTGTGTCTGAAATTCTTTAAAAGAAAAAAGTTTTGAATAAAGTCTTAGAACTTTTTACAATTTGCTTGATGTTTTCTTGGGCCAGATTGGAGCCTCTTGCGAGCCAGTTTTGGCCCACGGGTCTTATGTTTGACACCCCTGCTCTAGAGTTTACAGAGCAAGTGGAGGATAAATACGTCAATCTGCATTCAGAAAGTAAACTTTTAGGTTAAGATATTAAAATAAAATGTGAAAAACTCAATATGATTCACAATATTGTAAACTGCTGACACCCTGGAACAAAACCTCTGCAGCTATATTTTTTAAATCCTCACAACTTCTGCAAAGTTGTCTTCTCTTCAACTGTGCCAGAAATCTGTGGGACACGGCTCTGAAACCATGGAAAATAGGAAAAATAACAACAAACACTTTGAATAACGACTAAATCCGACATTTTAACCCACCAAGATTGAAGTAAATGTTCAGTTCTGACTTTAATTATGAAGGTTTGTCCTGAATTTAGTTGGTTTAGCAACATATTGGACATTATAATAAACAGATCTTAATGTACACGTGGCTCTTCATAAAAAAAACAACAACATCTGCACACAAGAACAACTTAAAGTTCACACGGAAAAGCTCCAAGCCAGGATTTGAACCAGTGTTTTCCTGCTGTGAGGTGGCAGTCCAAACCACGGCACCCCCTTTGCACGTATGACACATTTCTTTTGGTTTGGGTTCTGAGCTCACCCTGGTTTTGCCCCCATCCCCTCCTCTCCACTGGGGGGCAGCATACATCTGTAGAAGGCCTGTCATTCTGTCCTCTCACTCTTTCCTCTTCACACTTTGCTCAGCAGAACAAACTCCAGACCACCGGAGTGCAGACCCCACTTTGCTCACTTGGCCTCCTCGGGGGGGGGGGCGAGAAGAGGATCCTCTGTTTTGGTGTGTTTTCATGGTGATCGCAGGTCACACTCGGTGCTTTGTTACTGCCAACGTCATCCTTGATTCTTCTCTCCCCGGCAGCAGGATCAGTAGCTATAATTCACACCAGGCAGGCGGGCGGTCCGAGCCAGGAGGGTTTTGCGCTCGCCGAGACTTTTCCCTCCGGCTCTGACGCTAATGGGGACCGATGGCACCGGGATGCTTGGTTCCTCGCCCCCTCCCCACCCTTTAATTGCCTTTCTCAGATGTCAACAGTGGCATCTGTTATGAGCGATGATTATCACGACCAAAGCAAGCGGCGAGCCAGCGTCTGATTTTATCAGCACGAGCGCTCGGCGCAGGAGCGAGGAGGCCGCAGCTAATCCCGCTCCCTGGTACAGTACATCTAATTTCACCCTGATTTGCAGCCGTTCTGGACCGGGCTGGATGCTGAGGACGGGGGGATCTTATCAGAACGCGTCAAAGTTTGCTGCAAAGTGCTGATTCAGCAAAAGCAACGATTTCTTTTTCCCCCCTCTCCTGTTTTTCTTAGGTTACAAGCAGGGAAACATCCAGAGGGCTTAGTCCCCGGGCTGTCTATTTCCTTGTTTCCACATGTATTTACCGATGCTAACACAGTTTGGGATGGAGATTTTAATTTGAAAAGAAAATACATTGAACTTCTTCCTCTTACAGATACATTGAGCTGAAACCTTTTCTCCCTCCGACGTCCAGTTAATTCATCTTCTGTAGGCGCATCAAACTTTTTAGAAAAAAACTGGCAAATAAACAAGAAAAAAAGAGAGAAGTACATATTGTTAAATGACACACTCTATTAAAATAAAATAAAAACCACACAATATTCTGTGAGTACGACATAAAACAATTATTTTAGCAATGCATACAGAATTTCAGATATTTAAAGTAAAGAAAACTTCTATTATCACATTATCAAACAGGATAATAGCGTTTTTTGTTTTCCAGCTTAAAAACATATCTGTGTTGTAAATACTTTAGTTTTGTGACTGTATTTCTGACATTTGGTATTAATTGGTGATATTAGGGATTTGTGTCGGATTTCTACCAACTATGACACAGAAATACCAGGTTCATTCATTATGTATTCCAGAGATAAAAGTTGGGTTGACTGCAATGTTGGTAGATCTTTGTGAAAATACCAAACAAATCCATCAAATATCAACAGGTTCTTTAAGTTGAGGCCTTTTAAAGCCTGCGTGTGTTTGGACCGCCGAGATTGATAAATCTAGATTACTGACAGTAGATCATCTATTTGGAGCTGCTGAGGTTCACCAGGTAGAATTTACCTGCCAGAATCTTTTAGATATTTTTTCCCAGAAGAAATCCTGATAAAAACAAATAAGCAGAGGCTGAAATTCTCATTTTTCATCATCGATAACACGAGCTTCAGTGTGAAACTAAAAGGGGAACAACCATCTGGAAGCAGAGCTCATTTATTGATACCAGCTTTCCTCATCTCTTTTAAGAGCTTCATATTTTAGTGCTAAAATGTGGTTTTAAGGCTGAAAAGTTTTCCAAACTTGTGTGTGTGTGTGTGTGTGTGTGTGTGTGTGTGTGTGATCAGGGGTCATCAGGATAAGGTATGTGTGTGTGTGTGTGTGTGATGGGATCTCATTAAACCAGCGTTTGGCCTACTTTCTTCGGCGCACCAATAAAAACGGCCGTCTGTTAATTGTAAACAATCTCCGCTCGGCCTTTTGTTTATTGTCTCGTCAGGTAACGTCAGCCCTCGACACTGCGACACTAAACTATGCTGAATGACTTCGGCGTGTTCCGGCTGTGACTAACTGCAAAGACACTGCCGACGTCATGAGCACAACCTGCGTCCTCACTGTTTTTCTATCACCCACATGTTGTTGTTTTTCAGTCTTTTCCAGGAAAAGCTGGAGTTGACCGCCGCCGTGCCGGAGCTTGATCTTTAAACTCACTTTGTCTCGGGCTGGATTTGTCGGGTGTGAGGAGGTTGTGTTTTCTCGCTCAGATAATGAGAAGACGGGAAAGCGCGTGAGTGCGTCTGCCGCTCCACGCAAGTTCAACCAAGCGCAGCGCAGACTTTCCTTTCACTTTGAATTTTCACTACAGACGTCTGTGAATCCAAGCAGCCGGGGCATGCCTTTGCTATGGGGTCAGGATGTGATGTTCTGTTCTCTAAAACATCAAACTGGGTCGGATCAGATTGTCTTGTACACCCCCCCCCCCCCCCCCAATAGATCCTTCATTCATGTAGAAAGACGTTAATCTGAACCATACCATGTTGTCTGCAGTTACAGTAACTGTACATGCTGCTTGTCTTTATCTGCATGGATATCGAGGGAACTACAACATGTAAACTCTGCAGAGGGTCGTCCCGCTGTGAGGCCACGGTGCTAACCACTAATCCACCGTTCCCAGAGCAAACAGAGGCTGAGCATCGTTTGCTCTGAGAAGAAACAAACATGTTGCTTTATTGCTTTCACAAACTCCCAGATGGAGCGGGACAGCCGCAGATCCATGCCTGTGCTTACTGCTGGATCCTCTAAAATGAAATTCTGACTTTGTGTAATTAATGGCTGGAAGCAGGAACAGTGGAAGCTCCATTTATTTATTCTAATAATCTGGGATCTTTATTCTCAACAGGCTCAGCTGTAAGAAAAACAAAAAAGTCATGCCTGCCGTTCATCGGGTGAATAGTTAGTTTCTGTGAGTTTTTCTCTGATGAGGGTGGGGGGGGAGAGGGGTGGGGGGGCTTCTGGGAATTTAGGAAAAACTAGCGCCAGTGTCGTCACTCGCACAAACGGAGGCTGCAGATATCATCCCTTCGTGGAAATCTACCGTTAATTTGATGATGACACGTTGAGAATGCCGCTCGCTGCACTTTCTAACCGAGGTTTCGCCGCCTGATGTTGTCAGGAAACGCTTTACACTATTTAAGGTGAAGAATGAATCACGGTAGCAGGAGTGGCGGCACCGGAGCCGCGCTGCACGCCCTTTCGTGGAAAGTTCAATTTGGGAATTTCCATTCAGGCCCGTGTGGCTCCGCTACAAGATTGGCACCCGGCCGCCTCCTGCGGTTTTTCCATGCCCACGTAGCTGACCCATAAACGTGTGTGAAATTTACGCGTGCTGTGAATGTGACCTACTGTAAGAGATGGAAATGTGCGTCATGTCGTGTGTGGCCTTGTCAGAAGTGATTTAGCCTTCCTGGTTTGACGAAGGGTTTCGTGGGAGGGGCGCGGTTACTTTATCATCCAGGACAGGTGGCGTTGGGGTTAAGAATGAGCCGGGAGGAGCCCTCTGCAAGACTTCCTCACACTTTATCAGAGATCTGACTGCGCGCTGCCGCTCGCTGGCGTGTTATTCTTGAAATGTAGTGCAAATGCGGCATTGGAGTCTTCAGATACACAAGTAATTGGAAGCAGATTGCGGTGTTTACACGCTTGATCACGAAACGGAACAAAGCCGACGACCTATGGGGCGGGATATCAAGCGAACCCGTTGACTCTTCGAGGAGCATCCAGCCGTCTTGTCTCTGGCAGCGGCTATCGCCCGGCGTACAGTGGCTTCCCACCTCGGAACAAGAATGACTTAGCTTCTGGAGTCCCGTTGTGCGACAGCGTCAGTCCGTCCAAAGTCAACAGACTCCGCTGTGCGAGCGTAACCAAAGGAGGGACGGGTGGGGGGGTAGGCTGCAACTCCCACGTGCGCAACAACATCGCCCAAAATAGAGCACCATCAGTATAATGGCTTCATTCATTCATCCATTCATCCATCCTGCTGCCCTTTGCCTGGTTCTGACCTGATTGGAGCTCCGGGTTTGTGGTATTCCCACATCAGGGACACTCAGGCTGAGAAGTTTCCCTGCAAAGTGACTTGCAAATACATTTCTGTGACGTTCGAAACTTCCCTGGCTCTCGTTGTGTTGTTCTTTGAGGAAGAAAGGTTTTTTTTAACCCATCTGGCAGGCAACCAGAATAAAAACAACCTCGTACACACACACACACACACACACACACACACACACACACACACACACACACACACACACACACACACACACACACACACACGTACACACACACACACACGTACACGCACACAGGTACTGCGGTATTTCCTATGAGGCCACAGAGTCAGGCGGATTTGAAGTGACAGGCAAGAAAACTTTCTCCCGCTGCTTCACCTCGTAGAAATAGATTTATCACGGCTTGGCTCGGCTCAGGATGTTTGTATGCACATGTCCGTTCATGATGTATCGTTCTCCCTTTGCAAAGCATATGGCAAGTCCTTGCAATTAGGCCATCACCCCCCCCCCCCCCCCCCCCCCCCCCCATGTGCACGGCCGCGGGGAGAAGTTCTGAGTCGGTTGTGGAGCCTTCAGGAAGGAGAGTTCACCCGAAAGCGGCGGCATTGATCACTTTCCCTCGTATTTGCATTCCTGCGAGGCGAGCCTGGTTCTGGTTCTGGCTGACGGTTCGGTCGGGCCGAGACCTCGCCGAATTCCTGCCCGCCGCTAGCGCTCGTCTTGTTTTTGCTCTTTTCCAGCTCATTTCGCACACTGACAGGCGGCATATCAGCCGATGCGCGTGCGTCCGTGTATCTGGCTGGCAGCACGTGCTGGAGTTTTATCTCCCCAACCAAGTGCTTCTTCATATGTGTGTTGGTGTCTAGACGAGACTTGAATGAGGCCATGTGTGTGTCCATGTGGATTTTCGTCTGAACTGCGGTTCTTCTTCTCCTTTTTCTTTCTTTCTTCTTTTTTTTCGAGCTTCACACAATCAAAAGCAACCCTGAGAAGGCTACATTTCAAGAGCAGCTTTTAAAAACATTGTAATGAATAGAGCTCAGTGGCTGCGGGGATCAGTGTGTGTATTGGTCTGTGAATCTGTCCAGGGTTTGACGGAAAGGTTAACCTACTTTTTTATTGATTGTAACTTCACATTTCACAAATTGTATTCATAGTTTGCCTCAACTGCACTCAGTTTGCTCGTCTGCTGGGGTTTTCAGCGCGGGGATTCTAACCAGCATCCTTCTCATCACAATTCGCTTTTGAAGTTGTGAATTCACCTCCGAGCGACGTGACAAGACTTCAAGGATTCCTGCTTATTGATTTATAGTCAATGAAGTTAGAACATTTCAAATAAGCAATCTTCTCTTTGTTAAATACTTTGAGAGCTGCTGATGGATGGATGAGGTTGGGGTTGTGACTTTTGACTTCAAAGAGCCATTTATTCTGCTAACAACAGAATATTAGTTCACTTTCGGCAAAGTTCAGAGTAACAACATCCTAGTAAGAGCCGCTTCCCTGCGGTCGTACACGTCCGCATTCAGAGAAACTGCAGCTGACTCCCGACTGTTCAGATTCACAGTATTTTGTCTTAATATGATGAAATACGGTTTTTTGTTTTTGTTTTAGTCCAGACGGATGTGATGAACATCAGAGGTAGAAAAAATTACTCATTCTATCAAATCTGCAGCAGATTGTTTTCAATTTTAATCAATTACAGGCATCTGCAACCTCCCGGAGAAAAAAAACCCCTTAAAAACTTTTAATACAGATAAGATTGAAACAAAAAAAAAATCATTGAAATTAGCATGTTGAATTCCAAGCAGTACTTTTTTTTTGGTAAATCAGACCCGTGTGGAAATATAGAGGTCCTCATTACTTCCCATCAAGACGTTCTGGCGTTAACACAAGAAGAACGCAGGGTTACCGTGACGATTGACCTTTGAGCACCAATATCAAGTCCGTTTTCATGAAATCCGCCGTGACTTTCTCGGGACTTTATCTTAAGAAGATGGAGAAAAAGTGCTGAAACGTGCTCAGAAAAGTGACGAGCCTTAAATGTGTAACTGCTGGTTTGAGTCTAAATGTGATTAAATGTGGCGTTGTGAGCCAGCGGGCTGTATAAACAATGCCAGGGTTTTCCTATAGGCCGTACCTGATGGTAGTCTGAGGAGTGTGTGTGGATCCTGTGTTTATCCTGCTCCAACCACACCGCTGATCCCCGGCCAAGTGGGTCAGTCTCGCTGGAGACAAACACTGATGGAGCTGTATAGGAAGACGGAGAGGTGAAAAAAAAGAGAGAAAAAGCCCGGCGGCGATGTTTATTCACCCTCATTCCACTTGAGCTCTGCTCACGTTTTTACAGAATTGAAAAAAAGGGGGTCACGGGCCACAACAAGGCCACCGTGCGAAAACAATCCCACGCCGCTGAGGTAGGCACTTTCAGGAAATGTCTCTTGTACGTATGGATGTGTAAGGGGATTTACTGTGCGAGCGTGCGCACGTGCTCGCAGCTTAACCGCTAACAGACTCGTCCCAGATGTGCGGCGGCGTGAAGCAGCTGGACAGTTTCTAACGGGCCTCGGAGGTGGTCGGGGGAGGGCCACGTCTGCACAAACAAAACTTCATGTTGCCAAACCCCCCCCCCCTCTTCTCCATGCACGTGAGTGCTCACATACATACATACGAAGGCATTGTTTTGGCTTGATTGACTCGAAGGCTAACGGCCTCTTAAAGATTACACAATAATCTGGCAGCCATTTCAAGTTCAAGCTCAGAGTGTCAACTGACTTGGACTGGAAAGAAAAAAAAATAGAACAAAAAAAAAGAGCTTGCCCTAATTTTTTCGGTCACAATGGAGGAAAAATTTGCATGGGTCAAATATAATAACATGAGTACGTCTGGTCAAGCAGTGAGAAGAATCCGATTAGGTGCTTGGTTGGTTCAGGCCGGACGGACACTCAGACGACAGCGGCGAGTTCCTGAGAACCAAAACAGACACACGCCGGGAGCGGTTCCACCTCGCCGCAGAGTGTGTCGAGCTCGCGGCATTACGGTGCGCGAAACCGAAGACCCGCGGACACCCGCCGCGCCACCGTCACCGTGATTCGACATGTCATGTGCACGGAGCCCAGTGGAACAGGTTATTCCATTGTGAATCACTTGTGGTTTCGCGTGACTCAGCGCTGATCGCTGGCGTGTGTTTTTGTTCTAAATTCTAAAAGAAGATGCAAATCTGTGTGTGTGTGTGTGTGTGTGTGTGTGTGTGTGTGTGTGTGTGTGTGTGTGTGTGTGTGTAATATAAAAACCTCTCCGTGGGTCATCCAGATGCTGACGTTGGCCGTTTCTACCGTTACTGTTGCCACATGTTCGGGGGGAAACTCGACTTCCACCACCAGGCAGTGTTCCTCCATCACTGCACTCAATAGTTACTATTAAAAGAAAGTACTTTACAAGTAAGGAAGTAAGGAAATAACTCAATAACAACACAATGCAAGTGGTAAAAACTGAGTTTGTTTACTATTTTGCGTCCTCCAACAGCCTTTAATGATGCTCTATAATCTGGATGTTACTTTATAACTGCTTTATTATGTATACTGCAATAAGTTATAACTATCTGCTGATTTCATTACCCAGTCTAAGGTCGAAATTGTCTCTGAAATCACTTGTGGAAAACACTAACTGCAAAAAAAAAGAAAAAGAAATCCCCCTCTTGCGGCTAGTCAAAACAACTTGTCATGTTGCGAGCAGAAGGGCATTAAATATCTGGAGTATTTTGCTCGTATGAAGCCAGAAAGTCTGCCCAGGGAAAATCGTATCGATTTCAAGAGGCAGAGGATAAAAATAAGACTCTAAATCTTAAAAACAACAAAAAAAAAAAAAAGTTTGGGAGGATGAACCCGCAAGAGCTTAAACTATATTGCACTGGTGCTTTTTTCATTAATAGTTTGGTTGTTTGGAGGTTAGCTGGTTCACATACTTGGAATGAATTACATTCTTAACTGCATTTTACGTTTAATTTTAAGTCGATATAAAAACAAACATGTTGGGAAAAGGCGCCCCCCTGACCCCGACATCGCCTCAAAGGTTTCTCAGATCGGTGATTTATTGCGATGAAGAAACAGACAAATATACGGCTAAAACGTAGAGCGATTCCACCGTCGATGGTTCTTTTTGGAGCTCTGAAAACATCTGCGTCTTTCCGTGGAGCTGTAACTCCTCGGCGCACACGTCATCATCAGAACACGGCGTCTCGTCCTTCTGGAGATACTGGCTCTGGACGAGTTCGCCCAGTCCGGACCAAGATGGAGCGACGTGTTGCTGACGGGAGCCTGAAACGTGACGCGCCGCTTTGTGGAGCCGCGTAAGGAATCCGTTTCCCCCGTCCCTCGCAGTTGGGTAAACAGTAAAACATAAGAGCAGGGAATTTTTGACATGTCCATTAGAGAGAGGAGACGAGCTTATGAAACACAGGTGTGGGTCAAATACGCAACAGGGACTTTTGGGAAATGGACGTTTCTGTCGGTAAATCTCACTTTAAACACGCACTGGAGCAATGTTAGGAGGTGCTAATGGGAGAAATGGCTTTGGAGTCAAGAAAACAGCTGGATTTGTCTGCTGTGGACATGTCAGCACGTGTGTGTGTGTATGTGTGTGTGTGTGTGTGTATGTGTGTGTGTGTGTATATATATGTGTGTGTGTGCGCGGGCGAACCGGACAACCTCGCTTCCAGAAGTCACTGCGGCGGTTTCAGACTCACAGACCAGCTTGTTTTACAGTCGGCGGTTTGGTTTGGGGTTCGGGGTTAGACTGTGGCTTTGGGAATATCGTCGAGGGAAGGTAGCTCCACACACAGCTCAAGTGTGTGCAGGTGTGTGCGTTTTTACGGTCGTAATTTCTATAAATACCGCTGCCACACTGAGGGTTTCCCTCTCGGGACAGTGAAGACCATTTGTTTGTTGGTCGATCGGTTCACCACTTTGGACTTAAATACCTCAACAGTGGCTGCAGCAGATGGAGAGCCTCCTCTTCCTGCAGCCACAATACGACTTCACCGAACACTATATATACACATTTATGTATATACTCAGTCCACAACTTTGCTGGAGCTTGTTCAGACCATTGAGAAAGATCTTGGTGTCATCGATCGGACAGATATGAATATCCCGTCTGGTGACTGTGGAGGCAGAAAGCAGCTTAAGATGAAGTGTTCAGTAATCCTGCTGGACGGTGAAACACTGTGACCTTAAACCACCAGCAGACCCAATCGCTGATACAACACAGGAAGTGTCAATACAGTCAAGACGTTCATGAATCTGGAAGCAGAAATTGCGGTCATAGGTCATCTTAGGTAACAGGAAGTGACATCAGCTACAGCTTCTTATTCCATTTTCAACACTTTCTCTCCAGAAACCTGAGACATAGTTGTGTTTGTGAAACACCCGAACGACCAAAGTCATTTAAATCACTTCTTGTCTTCATTTTGTTGCTCAGTAGTTCATGCTGACCATGTCTACTAGTGCAACTAGTAGATTATAGAGCATCGTCCTCCACTAACATCCAGATTATAGACTATACTGAATCAAAATGTTTTCCAGCTGCTTTCCACAGGTTATTACGTGTTTAAAGGAAGTAAATGCATTTTTCCAGTTTTTCAGAAACACCGAAGCAGTAACAGTTGCCACGTCCTTTGCTCAGCTCAACGTGTGTTTGGTGTAAACAGAACTTTCTTATCGGATCAATTAATCTGGTGGTCTTTGCTTGGAGTCACAGATTGGCCCGATCAGAAACCCGCCGCTCTGTGTAATTGCAGAAGGACTTTCAGGAGTGTGTCGGTGTGGTCGCCAAGTGCAGAATGAGTTTACAACCGAACCGCTGGCAGAGCGCACAATCAAGCGTTTGTGTGAAACAAAATAATAATTTTGAGAAGATTACGAGGATATTTTCAAAATCTGGTGCGAAGGAATTACAACTAAATAGCTGTCAAACAACAAAATGAGGCCAAGTGTGTCTGCTCATTGTTTTGCATTTTTTACTACTTGCTTTCATAATTATAGTAGAAAACTGGTGTAGGAGACTGTTTCTCTTGGAAAAACCACAAATAAACAAATAGGGGTGACAAACGTTATTGTTGTTTGTGCAGTGGGTGTAAATTTAGCTCATGAACACTTTAATTGTGTTTTGTTTATGTCCACGCCGCAGCTGCCCGACTCGCCATCCATCTTCAAAACCTCCGAGGTAACCTAAACCCTCGGGCTTCGACAAAACATAATTAAACGCAATAAAAACGTGACCTACTTTTACGCGCTCGCGGTCGGAGACGAGAGGGTCTGAGAGCAGACGGGGTGTCATTGAGGATTAACGTACACACACACACACACACACACACACACACACACACACACACACACACACACACACACACACACACACACACACACACACACACACACACACACACACACACACACACACTTTCTCCCTCTGTCTGCCCGGCGTTATGTCTCCAAGTAAACCTAGTAGTCCACACACTGTTGCATCTTGGGTTCCTCCGGCTCCCCCGGCTCCCCCTCACCTGGCCCACATCCCACTCCCACCTTGCGGCGGCCTGAGGTCACAGCTCATTTGCGGGGGCCATCTTTGTTTCGCTCTGCAGTGCTTCGATTGGCCGGGGATCTGGGGACAAATGTTCTGCCACCCAACCCATCGACACAGCGGCATGCTGACGTGCTGATAACTGCAGCCGGGGTTCGACTCCCACTCGGGATTGAATGCAGAATTTCCCCCTGTCAGTGCTCCGCCGTGCATGTGGGAGTCTGATGATTAAAACAAATCAAATTTCAACTAATCGCACTCTTTTTCCCGGCAGCGGACGTCTTTCTCGAGGAGTGATTCAGCGGCACGTGGGAGGTTTGGAAACGATTTGCTCTGATAATCCGTCATGGCCTTGAAACACGCTAATTAATTTTTATGTAAAAAGCCAAAAACGAGGCAGAGAGAGAAAAATTAAGTGAACGTCCGCAAATCAGGTGAGTCTGAGTTTTCCACAAGCAGATTTCTGGAGGTGTCCCTTGGGGGGACTCATGGCGGAGGATCCTCACCTGAGTCCCGCAAATCTTTGCCCGTTTTTCTCAGGCTCGCCAACGCTGAGCTATCGCCGCTGGACAAGCGCTGCGGCCATCAGCGCCGCGGGTCACTGTGGGAAACGACCGTCTGCAAAGCCAATTAGCCTCTCAGCGCATCATAAAAACAGACTTAGCCTGCTGCTTGGGGAAAACTTTCCTGGCTGGCGCTCAACGAGGATGATTTTCTTCCCCCAATATGACAGTTTGGAATCACTGAGAGGCTTAAATAAAAAAAATAAAAACAAAAATAAGGAGTTTAAAACTACGAAACCCGATCTTCTGCTCTCCCAAAATATTTGCAGTGCTGAGAAAAACAAACGTGATCCCATTTCTGCTCAAGTCCATTTTTCTGTGACACACTTCTCCGAGGAGACCGGGGGGAGTTGTGGAGCAGACACATAATCTCTCTCTGACAAGAAAATTACCCAACAAAGCCCGAATGTTTATACTCGACACACCAGCAGGGGAAATGCTGAAAAGAGGCTCAGCGGAAAGCAAACGGCTTCCAGCGAGGTCCCAAACAAACACCTGTCAAACAGACAGGTAAATAACAAAGCGTGTCCTCCGTGATAAATGACGCAGGTAAATCAGAAGAGACACCGGTGACCTTGGAAACGGCAGTAAATCCTTCGGTGGAGTCATTTGGAGATGAAAGCTCCGAAATGAGCTTTCAGGTGAAGGTTCTGACCAGAATTCTGTGTTAATCATATTCAAAGCAGGAGAAAGTCACTCTTGTTTTCTTTTAACAGAGACACTGAAGTACAGGTTTCAGGAGGATAAATCCCCTAACAGAAGCCCCCTAAGACTCCCCCAATCCTCAGAGCACACATGCTTTATCTCAAAACAAATAGTGTTTTTTTAATGGAGGAATTAACTTTTGGAAGTTTTTTTTTTTTCATTTTTCTGATTTTAATCGGTTAATGATGAGCTACATCCCCTTCATTTGTTTTCAAACCACATAAATAACGTTTTTATTGTAAAACTAGAAATAGAACTGTAATTTCCAGATTATTGACTATCACCGGAATATAAGCCGCACCCACCAGATTTAAAAAGAAAAAAAAAGAAAGTTCGGAGTAACGTGATGCACCTGAACGCATCATCCATGTATTGGCGGCATGAAGCTTGTTAAACCTTAAAAATCCATAAATGAGCAGCTTCATTGTTTAAGCCACAGCGTTCAAAGCATGTGAAAAAAGTAGCGGCTTATAGTCTGGAAATTACGATATAAACCTGTCAATATTCTGCCTTCTCAGTCCATACTGTTGAGTAGCTATTTTTGTTGCTTTGTTGTCAGTTATGAATATTAGTTTCATGTCTGAGACGTTTGAAATGGATGTGGATGGATAATAGTTCACACAAGAAGTCTTTCCATACGAAAGTTTGCTGATAATCAATTGAAAGTTAATGCCTTAAATCTATTGAAAATTGTGTTGCACAGCTCCCACCTTTGTCTTGACTCTGCTCAACATTCACACGTAAAAAAACTAAGTGTGACCGTCTTCCCGAAGCAACCCGAAGATTAAAATCTTCCATCCACAAACACGCTGCGGTCGCATTCAGTCCCGACGTTCTGGACAATCAAAGTCAAAAGCCAGGAGGAGTTCATGAAGCGTACGAGCCGAACATCTGCGCCGTTTACTGATACAGCGGGGATGACAAAGAAAAGCAACACAAACCGGGGGTTGCCTGGGAGACGCTCGCCCACCCACGCGCTCACCGATCTACAGATACGCCACCTACTGTACTCGCCCTCCCAGCTCCCATAAAGGCTCCCAGACACTTGGAGACCCGCTCATGTTTTGGTAACAGTCCCGGCGTGATCCTCGGGGCAGGGACTTTGACTTCCTCTCCCACTCTCAGCATCAGCTGGTGTTTCTCTCTCTCATGCGTCGTCTCTCAGGTGATCCGCACCGCGGCGCCTAATGAGCCACGCTTGACTCTCCACCTCGAGCTGCGGGGAGGTTCCCTCAACGCGAAGCTGCAAAACAAAGTGGTTTTCACTTGTTTTTCAGTAACTCCACTTCCACTTTGAGTCAGTTTGTTTAAAGGTGTGACAAACTAACCACACAAAGCACACGAGCTGCTCCTCTTTTCCTGTTTTTCTCCACCGTGTACGCAGATTCACATGACTGGAATAATGGGGAACATCAAACCGCATCAGGATCTGGAAGTCTTGTGCAAGTTGGTAAATCACTAGTAGTTACTTTTTGAGTTACGTCACTAGTTACTCTGGAAAGAATTTTCTCATTGCCACATGCTCAACAGGAATGTCTTAGTGGGCGATAGCTCCTCGATGAACTGCTTTATTCAGCCGGCTAACACTGCTCATGCTGATGTTATCAACAGTAGCTCATGTTGCTGTCAGGAGGAATAGTTTAATAATAATTCATCAAATGCAGGAAGTTGAAGTAGCAACTGGTCTGTTCTTAACTGAATGATGCTCAATGATGAGGACCCAGAGAGAGACAGCAGCTCAGCGACTCCATCAGTAACTCATTCAACCAATTACCAACGTTTAGTGCCAACAACAAATGTTACACAGTAAAATACTATTTATTTTATTGCATATTACAAATTGGATTCCATGAGCTTGGACTTTGAGATCTGGGTGGCCCTTGGCGGTAATAAAAGCCATCCTCCAGTGATGACTGGAACGTCCGAGCCACTTCGCCAGCTGTTTTGTATGCAAGTGATTATTGAGAGCTGCGTATAAGCGCTTAAACATATTTCATTAAGTCGCGTCACACTTTATTCAGTGTGGATATAAAACTTGTTGCATATGTTGCTTGAGCTTTTCTGCAGCTGTATGACTTCCTGTGTTTTCACAGATTAACCCATGGATCTATTTTCTTCCTCAACTCTTTTGCAAAAAGGATGCAAACTTTTCTGAAACGCTGCTTGTGTCGGATGTCTGCTTCCCAGTGCTGCTGCCCGAATTGTGTGGTTCCTTTTGCTTTACGCGCGCTATAAGCTGGTGCCCTCACTTGTAAACAGCTCATGCTGATGACTTAATATGTCTCAGCTTTGCTGTGTAAATTGCATTTTAAAAGCTCTCAGTGACTCTGCAGAAGATGTCAACTCTCCAGCATCCCATTCAACGTTATGCTTTGCAAACCAAAACAGTTTGCTGAAACTTGCTGCTTTTTGGGGGGGGGGGGGGGAAATCATGGTAAATCTCCTAACTTGGCACTGTTTAAAGCTATGAATTACACACACAAGTGTTAAGGAGTGACTTAGTATGTTAATTAGTGAGCTTAAGAGGTGCTAGTCTGTGGATTTTGGTTGTTATTTGGACGGAGGCAGACTGTTAGCCTTTAAAGATCTGCAGAAACACATACGCCATTCCCTCTCCCGAGCCAAATGTGACACGACGCCATTGTTTTTAAGACTGACAAAAGGCATCGTAATCTGCAAAAATAGGCTCCGTTAAAGATAAAATCGGACCATATTCTGCTCTGAAACGTGACGCACGCAAACATCAATCTTAATGGGATTGACGCAAATGTTGCATAAAAGAGTTGAAATAGGTCCTGCTCAAGCATCGCCTTTGGTGCAATGACTAAACATAATACAAAAAAAACATCTATCTGTTAATGCACTTGAACTATTTTGTGCACAACTGGGCCTCCCCAATATTTACACCCTAGTAGGCCACCCAGGGGTGTTAAATCACCCCAGAACTGGCAATCCCCCAGGCCCGAGGGCTATCTGGTCCAATTCAAAAGCCCTGCTGGAGATCCTTTTGCCTCTGCATCCCACTCTGTCCTGTCAAAGTCTCTGCAACAGATCCACCAGAGATCCCCCTCTCATCGCCAGATGAAAGTCTGCTACCAGTAAGTAGGCCATAAAACCACAGGAAGGAGAGCAGAAACTAAAAAAGGGAAAGACAAAAAAAAAGCCAAAGGGCCTTGGTCTCCATTACCAAAATACAACCAGTTCCCTGCCCTCACCCCCCACCAGGCCTCCCCTGTCCACACACCCAGTGCATCCTCCCTGCGATGCATCCCCCACTCCCACCTCCCACCCTCCAATGGAGACAAATGGGTCGGGAAGCCATTTGGTGGTGGGGCACCCCAGTGGGCACACATGGGCGAAACCAGGCAGGAAGGCACGGGGAGATCCAGATTGTTAGGTGAACGGCGGGGTGTCGGCGAGGTGTCACTGCAATTACCCTCCATCATCACCCCACCCAGGAGAGCGCAGGCAGTTTGGCTTCACAATTGAATAAAGATGTGTGTGTGTGGTGTGGAGGGGTGTGTGTACTCAGGGAGCCAGAAAGGAAGCTCACAACAGCTGTTCCTCTCATCGCCTTCCACTGACGGGTGGAAGCAACCCTCTTCTCTCCTCGCTCTGCGCCTGTCACCATCTCTTCATCTTTCGTTCTCTTTCATCCCAAAAGCATCACACCTGATGCCACTGACCTATTGTCCAGTCACGTAAACAACTGTTGTGATGACGGGGAACAAATTCCATCGTGTGTAAGTTTAGTTTGTGTACGTCTGTGTCTTAATTATCACTGAGTGGCTTTAACTGTATTTTCGGCTTAACATGGACCAATCTGTACCTTAAGGTACAGCCATTGCTCTATTTTGGTTACCTGAAAGTGAATCTGAGTTCGACTTTCAATCTCCTGGCTCCCTTGGCTATGAATATGGAGAAAATATAACAGAGCTGTGTGCCAGAGCAGAAAACCTCTGCAGGATGTGAGTTATAACAACTGCTGAGGCTGCAGATTGGCTTCCACGGTGCCGTCACTCTTTATCTAAGATGACTGGCGTCCTGGTACGGTGACAAGCGATCGGTGCGTTTGTCAGCTAAGTGATGCTGAGTAACAGGTGACTCTTTGTTGGCTTCCCGGCTCTTATGGAGCTGTTGTTTTCCGGTGGTGCCACTTCGGCTGACGTCAGTTACCGGACTGGGCGTGCAGTTCCAGTAGGCTGATGTTAAGAGCAGGGGGCTGCCTCGCAGCCTCTGCCAAGACGTTTACGCCACTTAGGCGGAGGACTGTCAACACCTTGGCTGCATTGAAAAACTCCGGAGCCTGTTGCACAGGAGAGGTACAGTCTGGGAAACCAAACGTTTTCTGGCGAAGGTTAACTGATTGTTTGCAAACGCCTTGAAGGATTAGAGCCCAGATCAGAAGGGTTGAAGCTGAGGTCATTAGCCCAGTCACCTACTATGTTGTTGCTATTGTCAGCAAAGATCTTTATCTGGCTCCATTGTAGCAGTGATAAGCAACACGTGGAAGCCATTTGTGCCTGTCCAGATTGTGCAGTCGAGTCTTGTTCATTTACAGCGCCACACAGGAGCGCAAAACAACGGCGGGGAACCACATGTCCCACAAAACATCTGCTGGTAACCACATGGCCTGTGGGTATACCCAGACACAGTAAACTGTAATCATGCCGTGCCTCTCAGGAAAGTTACGGGTCATCATAAAGCATTTTAAACCTCTTCATGCACATTTTTGCTACTTTGTGTTTTCTTATTGCAGGTCAGAATGCACTCACATCATCTCCTTCTTAAATTAGACAGAAAATATCCACAATAAATGAGAACAAAAGCCATCGGCTCCATTCGGAGCAAGTGTAAATGTCCTCCAAGCTTCATTAATGTGAAACATCGCAGCCAAAGACAGTTGGCAGTCTTCAACTCTCGCCCAGCCAACCACCAGAATGAGTATCGTTAAGTGCTGGTTCAGGGCGCTAACACTGTGCCAAAGTTGTTGCATGCAGAACTGGACTCTAGGTTTGGTTCTCCAAGCGTGTCTCTGTATTGGACTTATGGTGTGGAGATGCAATGATGGTTTTGGGTGACTTACAGAAAATAAAAACCTGCTCACTTACTAAGTAAACTAAAGGTCACATTTCTATTAACCATTAGCAGGGCTGACATGCTTTCTAAGTCAGGGCATTTCTTTGAAACTTCTCTTCACATGCCAGTGGAATAGCTCTCGGGCTGTTTTCAGCCTCTTAAAACGACTGGCCAGACATTTCACATTTGATAAAGTTTAAAAGTTTTATGATTCCCAAAGAAGGGGCAACATCTCAGATGTTACACATTTCGGTCTTTTCGGGAGCGGAAACCTTTTGAACTGCAGACTTTCTACCATCTACTCCAGGAGCATTGATCAGCTGGAGCCAGATGTCATCCAAACAGAAGGCTGACCTCTTTTATTGGGCGACTCGGGAGTTACAGCCTGCTGTTGCTGCTCCTGTGGACCAAGAACTAAACTGGAAATCAAAGAAGCTTTCAGCAGGAACAACACTATCTTCACTTCTTCCGTTCTATTCATTGTTTGGTTTTAATAATTTATTAATCTTCAGTCATTGGACAGTCACACAGAATTGCGTATGTCATACTCTAACTTTAGAGTGTGAGAACCACATGTTTTCTTGCTTCACTTTGTGAGGAAGTTGTACGTTCATGCTTCCCTTGAAACGCCCTGACTTCCACCTATCTCTCACATGGGGATGAATAATCCTCACCTTTTGTCATGCGGGAAGGTAGTTGCAAGCCGTGAAAGAGCCTTGCACACGTCAGCCGGAGGCCGAGCCGGTCTTGGCAGGGAAGCGCATGGGCGTGCAGTGGGAACTGGAAAAATGACCCTTTACAGAGTCGCCATAAAAATATGGGTGGGAGGTCAGGAAGCCCATCACAATAGCTGCTCAGGCGCTGCTCTTGTGACTCAGCAAAAGTCTGCTCCAGTGATTGAGATCATTCAGAATTTGAGGCCTTTTAGGATTACAGCCAAGTGTATCTTTCATAAGGAAATTGCAGCCCATTTGATAAGCTAATCTTCCTTATAAATGCCTTTTTAAGGTATTCGTACTCAAATGACACACTCTTTGATTTCAACGACTTCAAAGCAAAAGTTGGAGGTCCTCCGAGTTTCAGTAGCCGACTTCAGAGCTCCAGAGCTTAGGCGCAGTGAAAGATGATCCATTTGCTTTGGGAGATTCAGTTAGTTGAGGAAATTAACCTGCTGGGGAGTTCCCTTGATCTGCTGCCTCTGCTTTAGCCTGTAATGAGCCTTGGCAATATGAGAGTTCTGTGTTGGAGCAGGAGACGGGCCATCGAGAGGGATTCACTACTCCCCTCCCCCCATGTAATCATGTTTGGGTCCAGGATCTTGAGTTTGGCTTGAAGAAATTACACCAGTCGGTGAAGTTTGAAGTATCTGTTTACCCCAACATATGAGGCTGCTGGGCTGGTGGTGGCGAGATGGGAATGGAACAAAAAAGGAAAAGAAAGGACTCTGGGAAAAAATGTCTGCTACTCTGTGGGAGAGTTTAATCCCTGGATCTGACCTTTTGGGTTCGATGTCAAGGTCATGACCCGATTCTGTCATTAGTGCCGATAACAGTAAGCCTGATGTGCCCTGTGGTCAGTAGGTCAGGGTCTTGTGTGTGACCGCATCTTTGGAAACATTTATGAAGCATGGGAAAAAAAAACAGAACTGTGTGAGAGATAAAAAAGAAGGAAACCATACACAAATCCATGCTGCTGTGTCAGACCTTGGTGTAAAGAGAAACGGCCAGACCGACGTTCTGTTTTTAGCCCAGTCACGGTCCTCAGATAGATCAATCTTCATCAGTGAAGCAGAGACGGCCAGGGACATGCATGAGCGGAGAACGGAGGATCTGGAGACGTTCTAATGCCGCAGCGGTTTGATCTCTCTATGATGACTTGACAATATGCTCGGCATCACTCAAACGACAAAGCAATGAATTTATAAATGTCTGGACGAATTGTACCATAACAGCAGGCATTTCAGCATCTGTTGAGTTCAGCGGGTGAAGGGAGGTCCACGAAGGACAGGCACGCCGCTGCTTCTTACATTGTTTGTCGCACAAGAAGAAGAGCTAAACAAGAGAAAAGTGGGTCAGCTGGCAGTCAGGCTCGGCCGGGCCGCCATCTCCCTCACCTGGCTGCTGGGATTGGGTTTACACAGCCGTGGCCCACAGAAGACCCCCACCTGGGCCTGAAAGGAAGGATGGGGGCAGGAAGGCGAGAGAGCTCTTATTGAACCATGAAGGAAACGCTGAATTGGACTTTCGCACCAGGCTAATTTAAGAGAAGCCTGTTGTTTTAACACCATTCCAAGGCCGGGGACCGTTTTGGGGGGAGGAGGAGGAGGAGGAGGAGGAGGAGGAGCAGGAGAGAGGCAGACAGAGAGATTCTTAACCCGCTGCCCTTGGGATACCAGTCTGCATTCCTGCTGTTGACTTGACCACAGCAAGACCCCTGCAGTGAGCCGGCTCTCATCGGAGAGGATCTCGTTGCACCGCTTGTGCATTTATTAAAGATTTCTGCAGCAATAAGAGCAGAAAGAATATTTCCAACCAGCTGTGTGTGAGACCAATCTCAAAATGTGCCCAGAAAGTGGGAATTCCAGAAATTTCAAGAAGTATAACCAAACATTTTTTAAAAAAACAATCAACTTCCCTTAAAACCTTCTCTGGATCAGATTTTCCTTTCATCAGTTTTTATCTATATCTAATTGTATATAATAGATGTTACAATCTCGTTGTGTTTGGCTACTCACAACTGGAAAACAATAGATCATTCTGTTTTCCTTCTGCTTGTGCATTCGAGTGCTCTGATTCTAAAACTCATATTTTCATAAACATAGGAAAATAAATAAATAAATAAATAACTTGCTAGCATTTCCTTTTAATGGGATTCCGCACATATACTCATGATGGGATCCTCACAAATGTTTCCTCTGGTCTTAATGAGTTAATGAGGTGTTAATCCATTGTAATGGAGTGAGTTAATGCACAAAGTCACACGAAAACAACAACTAGCCATGGATTTACTTTACTATATTCTGACACGTGAGTGTTGAATTCCAGCCTGAACGAGGCGTTGGAGTCTCGATCTGTTAAATAGTTCAACACTGGTCCAGGTCGCTCTAACAAGCGAACCGATATCTATATACATAATCTGGGATAGATGGTGGCTCTGGAGGCTCCTGCTGCCTGCTGAGCTCATCAGTGGGATGGTGGATTTTCCCCCAGAGGAAGAGAATTTGACGTGCTCTTGGGCTTCCCGGGCCATTCCACGCTCCTGGTGTGTGTGTGGGAGCAGCAGATCTATGGATTCACGGGACAAAAACTCACCCCAACGTTTTGCATCCTCCTAACAAAGAGTTGTTGTGTCATGGCTTCACATCCGATGCCCCCCCCCCCCCTCCACCCATGCCTGTTGGCACACGCCCCTATCGGCGTGACGAAGACGAGCGGTTTGGTCACATTGTAAAGCCATCAGAAGGTGGGCGAGGCAGCGGGGCTCCTCTTGCTGGCTCCCTCGTCTGACTCGTTTCCAGCGGCTTGTTATGAGTCTAACAGTCACATCCTACCCACTCGCCCCCATGGGAAGAAGAGGAGGAAAGCAGAGGAAAAGTGGGGGATGGAGGAAAGAAAAGCAGGAGAGGAGACGTGAAGGGGACTGACAGACGATGGGATACAAACATTAATGATGACGAATAAATAGCAGAGGAGTTGGATGAAAGATCAGAATGGCAGAGAAAAGATCAGAAGTGCTTCTATCACTGCTGTTTAATCTTAAATGACCCAATTCATCTCCTCACGTTTGGGCAATCTCCCAACTCCCAGAGTCTGCGGAGAAAATGCAGTCTCTCTTCCATCGACAGCCAAACGTCTTCACTTCATCACGATCCCGAGGTGGCAACAAGCTGCTCGAACAATAAAACCAAACATCCTTTATTAAAACCGACATGTTTCCAGCTAATGGCTCGTAATAAAAGATTTTATGCATCTTTTGTTATAAATTGCCCGGCGGCGGCGGTGGCGAGCATTGGCTGCAACAATTTAGATGTTTGCACGGAACGGAGTGCCTGTGGCGGCCATGTATAGACATTTATTGGGGGTGTAAAACATGTTTTGAGCGTTCACGGTCGTCAATGGTGGTTGTTGTGGCCATGCTCACAGTTCGTTTATCAGTTTTGTAACAAATTTTGCGTTTGGAGTATCAGAAATAGACTTTGGAAAGATTTTGTTTTGAACAGTGATTGGGACTAAGTGCCTATAAACACATTATATTAGGTATGCAAGTTTTTACTTAGATAGGTAGTGTCTTGTATGCAAGGTTGCATTTTAGATCAGAACTTTGAACAGTACCGCAAACTAATGCCGGGATTTTGCATTGATCTAATTCCCAAAGGTAACTCAGCGATGTCTGTGTGATCGAGCTCGCACCCACACGAGGCTGAACGATGCGACGCCGCGCTGGCGACTCCTCGCCAGTTAATTAGCGAGTCTGAGCGTCACAGACCTCAGTCTGGCGGTTGCTTTGTCGCGGCGTTCACGCTGGAAGCCCGCCGCATCCATTACACAGACTTTGTAATTGTGCATGAACACAATCGAGCCCGCAGACAGTGGCTGGCTGCGTTCACCTCTAAAACGGGTTTTCAAAGAAATCCCGTGGTCGAGGGCGGGGGATAAGAAAAGAATTAACTAAATGAACATGAGTGTAAAGAGTGTAATAAAGCTGGATTTAGCTGGAGAGCAATGACAACGTCGACAAGGCCAGAGAGAAACTGCTGAGCCTCCTGATAGTAAAACATGACTGCAGCAGAGGAGAAAAGTGCAGCTTGATGCTTTGATGGCTTTTCTCAGCGTGATAGAAGATGTTGGGAATGTCCACGACTGCAAGAATCTTCATGAAAGTCACAAGTCAGCAGGACTCGCAGAACTAATCTGTTGCTTTAATTGAAGAGCGTTTCAAACTCCCTCTTGAATCTTCAGCCAACTTTAATTACAAGAAAACCAAACGAGGCTAAATGAACTGAAGTTTACAGTCTTGCAGACGTTCACAGATCTTCCATGTGAGTCCAGTGTTTTGGTTGAGTTCTCCCCTCGGCCTCTCGGTGGCAGTGTGGCTTCGTTGCTTGTGCTCGGAGGCGTCTGCAGCTGCTCTCATGTTACACACTCTGACACTGAGATCCTGCTCTCGCAGCAGACGGCTCCTCCGGGAGCAGGGACGCTGCTGTTTATGCCAGAACGGCAGAGTTAAGCAACGAACATCTAAATTGCGGTGCACAGAAATTTGAAATGTGTTTGGTTTTAATTGAGGTATTTCCAGAGTGTCTGGCTCACGCAGATGCCGATAATGCGACTCCCTGAGCGGCCCACACACTGCAGGACCTGGAAGGTGCCACAAGCTGTCGAGACGGGGTCAACCAGCTGCTGGAGCAGTGAATCACAGGCCTTTTTCTTAGAAGTGTGAGGTCAAGCATATGGATATAACATCACTTCTATTGTAAAACTGATATCTCCAACAAAAGACTACAGTTAACAAAGACAGGCCTCTCATTTGTTTTCCATTGTGACCTTTCAGGGGATCACAATAAATTGACCTTCAAAACTCATTGGGAAGATGAAAGTTTTCCAAGAATGGGGATTTCTTGTCTCCGGGCAGGTTGAAGTAGAGTCGCTACGTTGGTAGAAAACCATAAAAACTCTTCCTGCCGTGTTCAAAGGTATTTTAGGGAATGTTGTGCTGTAACGCCGACATACGAGAGATTATAAGAAATTGTTGGTTACCGTTCAAAGCTCTGGCCAAAATGATGAACCTGGAACAGGATGAATGCTGTTCCTCATCAGAATTGAGGTAAAAGTGCCACTTTGGCTGGTCGGCACAGCTGTTTGACAAGTTTGAAATCCTCAGAGGGAACGAGACGGAGAGGTCGGCTGCTGGTGGTGAATGAGAGGCCTATGCTGTCCACAGCTCTCCAGTGCCTCTTCCAAGAATTGGACAGAGAAGAAAAGGGAGGAGTGTGTGTGTGTGTGTGTGTGTGTGTGTGTGTGTGTGTGTGTGTGTGTGTGTGTGTGTGTGTGTGTGTGTGTGTGTGTGTGTGTGTGTGTGTGTGTGTGTGTGTGTGTGTGTAGTTGGTTTGCTCTCTTTGTGAGATCCAAAGCCTCAGATCACCACATTTCTCTTCTGATGTGGCACCATATTAATAATAATATTAATATCAATAATACATTTTATTTCAATGCACCTTTCTTGGCAGTCAAGGACACCAGACAGTCAGTACTTAAAACAGTGCAGTAAAAACAATACAAGATACAGCGTAATTGGCATCAGATGGAATATGCAGTTTTGAACAGATATGTTTTGAGTTGAGATTTGAAGTGGGGGAATGTTTGTTGCCATAATGTCTCTACACCTTTTTTTTTTTTTTTTTTTGGAAATTTATCTTTTAATGGCATTAGTCAAGTAAACACTCATGATGGTTAAGTGAAAGAATGGGCCCCAGAACTCATGGTAGAGAAATGTGTGAGTCTTTTTTAAAGGATCCATCCATATCAAGAAACAAGCATTTAGGAGACCAAGATGCTGATCCACAACTGTACAATGGGACTAATGCTGCAAGTAAATGTGTGAGTTCAAGCAGGTTTTTCTTACATTGCAAGGACCAAATCCATGAAGAAGTTCACACATTGAGGACTCATCTGAAATATGACAAAAATATATCTGCTGATGGTTTATTAAGCAAGTGGTAGTTATGATTAAGTGTGAATTAGTTGTCAGTGCAACCTCCTTAAAGTGATGAAAACATGAATGTGAGTGTGGAATAGGGGGGGTAAGCTGATACATGGTCAACATCACTGTCAAGATATAGAATCTGGAGACCCACAAAGTGTCAGCAACATGCAGTTAATGATAAAACTAATCAGCAAGCAATGCGTTTTCAGCACTATCGGGCTCTTACACTCATACCACTGGTATTTCTCCAATCTTAAGCTATTCTCATGGCATTAGTGTGTGATAATGCTGACAAAGACGGTGTATCAGAAGGTTAATCCACCCAAGCAGAGTGAATCCAGAGTGCAGGTAACATGACATGTGATGACTCCAATGAGAGTGATTGTGCCTGGTACACTTGCCAAGACTGTTGGGGAACCGTCCGACTCCCCGAGGAGATTCTAGACTTTACTGGCAGCCAGAAGTTTCCCGCGCCGCGCTCCACCTGCAGCTTCTCTCAGTGCGGGGAACATTTTTACACCAGCACAAGCATGCATACATGCGCAGACGTTTATTAACTTTGTCTCTGGCCATATGTGAAAGCGCATTGTCGGAGTGTGGACGTGTCAAGCCACCGATCGAGGGGGAGGCGTGCGGCCGGATTTAGCCGTATATTGACATTTAGGTATGTGTGTTTTTCAATGTCAGTCACCTCGCTGTTGTGTTTTCACAAGGCGCACCTGGTTTCATGTCCGTGTGGTGTGAAAACGCCTTGACGTCGCTGATTATATCGCCTCCGTCCCAAAAAAAAAAAAAAAAACGTCTGCAGCATCAGCAGCAGAATTATCCTCGACGGCGGCTGCCTGCTGTCCAAATGGGCAGAATCTGTTATGTAACCAAGCCAAGAGCGGCTTGGAAAACCTTTTGCTGCTCCCAGTCCGGTTCCTAATCCACCCTGCAGTTGGCCCTAAGCTCCTTCAGCCCCGTTGACAGCAGTCAGCCAGGGGTTGTCATTAGGATGAAAGCTCTGCGACTCACCTGGTTATGCAGCTGTCTGTTCGGACGGACGAGGCTTGATTACAGAGCAGCGCCGGTCCGCCCACCTTCACCAGCAAACGCTTGTGAAAGAGACCGAATGATACGGAGATGAGAGGGCCGGACTACAGTTTCTGTTGTTGTTTGCTGATGTTGTTTTTGGATATTTTCAACAGCTGTTACCTGCACTTTTTTTTTTTCTTTTATAGCCCAGAACACCAGATTATGTACGAGTGAGTTACAGCAAGTTGAACCTACGTTGTTTCATCTCAGCCGTGAGCTGTTGTCTCGGCCTGTTTCGTGTCTGCGAGTGCAGTTAATCCCGAGTAGCCTGACACCGGGCTGCTCTGTTGAACCCTGCACTTCACGCTCGGCAGAGTAACTCTGAACAGCAACTTCTCACTGATCAGAGTTCAGTTTGTTGGAAAAACTGAGATAAATAAAACTCTGAATAAGAAGTACCCTTTTCTAAGCAGTAGATAATAGAGATCATTCAATGGATTTCCAAACCCAAACAGTTTTCTTCAGAAGAGGTTCCTCATTTTGACCTGAGGTTGACACCAGTCCTGATAGCTGTGGAGAATCACTGGAGCCATCCAGTGAATTAGAAGAGGGAAACAAAGTGTGGTATTCCTTAATCCAGAATCCGCTTCTGCAGCGACGCTCTGATCACGACCACTACGAGTGCCACGGTTGATTTGAAGCTATCAGTCACACATGAGTGAACCGGTCCCTCACCACATCGCTCCGTCCCAGAAGAGGACAGTACACACATCCGGCGTTTCACAGTAATTTGGAAAGAGAACCTGAGCGATCCGGCGCTCCGGCCCCTGTTGACGTGGGCAGGCGCTGCTGAGAAGGGTCCCCGCGGCCTCACGGGAAAACCCTCTTGACGTCAAAGTGCGCTCCGAGCCCACAGATACAGTGTTTTCATACGAGATGCCTGGTCTTGGGTTACAGTAAAGGAGGGGAAATTGCGACCACAGAGTTAAGAAGAGGGGAGCCTGAACTTCAGCATGGAAGCCTCCCGCCATTTGAGTGTTGAAGCTCTGCAGTCTTCATGTGCTTACCAAGAAACATTTCCTCGTGATACTTTTCAAGAGTTTGATCTCTTGTTGTCACCCTTTGTCTTCCCAACCTGCAGATGTTGCAGATGTCGCTACCCGTCTCCTGTTTAGGAAGGATTCACTTCACTTGGCTCCTTCTAACTCCAGCATTTCTCTCTTCCGCTCAAGTGGCTTTGACTGCAAGGTGGCGTGTTTGAGTGGTGACAACTCCAGCTGTTTCTGCAGACGGGTTGGTCTAAAGCGTCCACTGGGCATGCAGGGAAGTAAAAAAAAAAAAGCACATGTATAAATACAGATGTACATGCATGAAACACTCCTTCCATTTATGTGTGCACACCAAATTCAGACATGCGTAGATGTCCGCGTGTTTGTGTACATTTACGACTTCCTCACGGCGAATCTTTGATTACAGATCGCACACAGCAAATAGGTGGTTTTGTGTGTCAGGAGATTCGCAGAATACGGTATTTACAGTGCAGTTCTGGGTAAAAGCAGAGGTTCAAGCGCGACTAATAATGGTTCGAGGATCGCGCGGCTCATCACTTTCTTCACCGCGATCCTGCAGCATCCTGCTCTCAACACCGATGCCTTGACGTGTAACGGACATAAAGCGCCACAGCAACAAGTCGGACTTTGTTAGTGTGCTGCAGCTTTGGGATAAAAACAAAAAAGAAATTAGACTAAAGACAGCACTTCTTATGCAATTTGGCGAGACACTGTCTTCGCTTTACCTGAAAATGTGTCAGTCATCATTGTAGTGGAGTCAGTGGTTCCCAACATGTGTTCTGCAACAAGAGATAAGTGGCTGCTTCCACCAGCATTTGGCTTCACTGTGATATTTTGGCAATGTCCAGTTGGTTAAAGTGATTTCTTCCTGGAAGTTCATACTGTCCTCACAAACACAACTGATTTAAGGTCTGTCGAAGTCCAAAACGTACCTTTATTCATGTGAGTAATGACTCTATTTCCAGTGTTCTCCAACTTTATATCTTTGTGGTCGATGCAGATTGTGTTAAGGAGATCCTCTGTACCTCGTCTCCAACACGCCACAACATTATAGTGGAACCAACCAGTGGAAGACGAGGCCACTCTCACCAACAAAACCCTGTTGGAATCTGTGGTGAAGTCAAAATACAGAAGTTTTACGGTCACACATTGTTGATGAAGTCTTTTTCTCTTCTTGGCTTTGGCCATCTCAACCAACCATCCAAATTGATATATGAGTTTCGGATCAGCCAACCATTCATTAGAACTTTCCCAACACTCCCAACACGAAGCTATTTTCAGGCTCAGACCATTACCTGCATAATTTGTATAAATAAACGGTTTCTCCCGCCTTCGCTCTCGTTTTTACAATCGATTCTTTTCTTTCTTTGTTCGCCCTGCTCTCCTACAATGAGAAGGAACTGCGGCCCGCTAAGAGTGTGGCCATCTGTAACAACAAATAGCGGAGCGCCGCACCGCGCCGCACTCTACCAGTTGCCCATTTTCTTGCTGGCGTGTGCTTGTTTTCTCTCCCACCCGCTCCATCTCAGCTCGTTGAAATTTAGTGGCCTGCCGTTTATTTTACAGCACTTTGCCAGGAATGTGAGTGTTGGAGGGGGGTGGTGGCACGCACCAAAAATTGCCATTTGAAATTCAGCGAAATGGCGAAATAACATTTTGATGGGAGGGGCCAGATTGAAAGCTTTCTTTTGCCCCCCCCCCCCCCCCCCTTGACAAAGGTAATTTGCAATAAGGTTTGAATTTCATCTGCAAAATCTCCAGTGTGTGTGCAGTGGGGGGGTGAGGGAGGGAGGGGGTGTCATGCCAAGAAAGGTGAGCACAGGCCAAAGTAAACACACCTTTTACAATAGACCCCCTTACTTGTGCCGGCTGGCAGGGAAACTGCTGGTGTAGCTGAGGCTCAGGAAGTGCTTCTCGTATGTCACGGGGGGTTAATTGTGTTTTTGTGTTATCTTAGAAACAAGACCCCCCATAAACCCCTTCGATGCCCCGCTAATGCTGCGCAGGCTGCTGCCGCGCACCTGGACAAACACAATATAGAAATATTAAATATACTGAAATGCTTGTAGTCACTCCTCCCCATGAATTTTAGAAAAGAGGCCTTAAATACTGAATACCTGCTTGAATATTGTTCACATCGTCCCTTCTTTCCTCGTGGTGCATTTTCAGCCCTGGTCCCGGGCCGCTGCTCACTGTGGGGGTGGGGGTGGGGGTGGGTGGGGGGGTTGCTCCAGCCGCAATGATGGCCTCTGTGTGTGGCATGTTAAGGCAGCCGGAGCAACGGGAAATTGCCGCTCTTGCACCTTGCATTCTTGGTCTGCATGTTGAGGTAAGGGAGCAGAGAGGCCTACACCTCTCTCTCTCTCTCTCTCTTTCTCTCTCTCTCTCTCTCTGTGGTTTCCAGGATCGGAAGCTCACCCTCAAATAAGACGGTTACCGGGAAGAACCTTGTGTGCAAAGCCGGTTAACGAGAGAAGCACTTTGGAGTAAAAACAAGAATGCAGGGTAGCACGATGATGAAATAAATGTGTGAAACAAGCTGTTAATCCTGCTCTTTTTATTACTTTTCATCAAGACAAGACCCTCCAAATCAGAGGTGTCAAAGTCATTTGATTATCTGTTCAAATACTGATCAGTTCGATCTGGATTCATGTGAATAGAAAGCACGATAACCTGTTAATACTGACAAATCCAAATGGCTCTCCTTGTTTCAAAGCAAGTGTATTAAGATTCATATCGACTTGCTTTGCTTGACTGATTGAAATCACTCTATGTCTTCTACTTCAAGACTTTGCACCAATTTCAAAATGTTCTCAAACTGCAGCAGGTCTGCGTTCATCCTGCCGCTGTCCTGTCGCTGATTTACTGATTGTTGAGACTTAAAAGGATCATCCCCCTGCATACAGATCTCAGCAATAACTCGTCGTTCTCCTTGGAAAAGACCTCCTCTGTCCGTGAATAAACATGTGGCTTGGACAGAACGGAGCAGATGTGCTGAGTCTCTGTAGCGGCCCAGCCAGGGGCCAACTATCTGTTAGCACATCTCCGCGATCGTGTGATACCTCCAGAATGTGCTGACAATCAAGGTACACCACAAAATACGCTGGAGCAGGAGAAGGAAATAAATCAATGCAATGCAGGAAAAATCGTCGTCTGAACCCAACAATTCGTCAATGACATCGCGTCAGTTCGTCAGGTCAAGCAGATGTGAGTTCGTGAGCCTTACTTTATCTCAATCTGTGGTTTTGTAAAGATTTGTCGTCCCTCTTGGCCTGCTCGGCCGATCTATCTCTTCCTCCTGTTTTCCTTCCTCCCCAGTCTGTCTCTGTCGCACGCAAGTGGTCACAGGAGGAGTTTTTCGGTTCTGGGTTTTCTCACCCCTCGTTGACGTAGACAGACGTGCGATTCCCATCATTACCTCTGCACATTCATCATCCGCAATGGTACGATTACATAACTGTGTTTACGCGCGGGAGAAGAGGAGTGCTTGGCGGGGACGCTCAGTGAAACGAGGCGCTCCAGAACACGCGAGCGCGCTGATGTCATATTCGCATCTTCTCGCATATCGGTGCACACACTCCCATACTGAAACCCTCGTATGCCGTACGGCCAAAAGCACAAGTACAAGCATAAATATCACACTGGCTCCTGAAGACACTGGCAAATAGAAAATTACAGTGCTCGTACTGTCTGTGAACTATCGGAGTCACTTAACCTCGTGTCTCCAAGGTTGACCCCCGTTAAAAATAGACATTTTAATGTACGTAGGACATCGCGAGACGAGGCTGAGTGATGGCGTTGCAGGTCTACCCGCTGGTTTTTGCACAAGTTATGCATGTATCTGGAAGTACGAGGAGTATTTTGGTGTTTCTGCATGTGTGTGCCAGCGTGAACATCAGGGCCTCGGCGTATGTGCCACCAGACTTGTTTTTCACCGAGGGCCTCGTCTGGCCGGGACGGACTGTTTTCCTTACCTCCCCTTCTGGGGTAATTGATTGGCATGATTTACGCAGTAATTATCTAAGCATGCGCTCTCTGGGACTCGCTGTGTTTTGATGGCTAATGTGTGGGCCTTCGACGGATGGGAGGATTACTGACGAGAAGACATTCATTACGGGAAGAGAGACAAGGCCCGGGGTGAGTTACAGTGTCAGTTAACTCGCTGTCTCCCTCTCAGTAATACCTTGTAAAGATGTCTTGTTGTTCCTTCTCTCTGAATTCACAAATGTACTTTTTGTTTTTCCAGGCTGAGAGTTTATACCCTTACCCACTCCCAATCCCCTCGGGACACATTTTTATTCTTTTTTCCGTGCCAGAGTCGTATCGTGCACAGCAAAACATATCCATCATCACCAGTCAACAACAAAAGGTATTCCTACCCGAGATTTCTATGAGTCCATTGAAAACCTTTCCTTTCCTTGATAGCATTGTTGTTGCTAATGAAAGGAGAGACTGAGTCGATGTCCATGTGGTTATTATTTCTAAATGATATAACCTCACTTATTTTCAATACACTCTTTGGAAGTTTGCATATAAAATCCCCCTGCGGTTTAAAATTTCAGTCAAAATATCGGAATGTTGACTCGAAAGCGAGCTGGCAACAGAGACATAACAAGAAAGGCACAAAAACCTCGACCTGCTCTGACTGGAAACAAGTTCTCCGGACTGATTATCACGAGGAGAGAACAAACCACAGAGTCCATTTCCACAGGCGGACCAGTGCAGGACTCAAAACAACGTGAATAATGTGCACGGTACAAGTATGGATGAGGGAGTTCAATTTTATTTGGATGTTTTAAAGAATATTATAAAGATATGATTCTACCATTCTATCCTCAGATATTATGCAGATATGCTGCACAGGGCTCATCAATCATCTCTTTCAATTAATCTTGAGCTGCTACAACCACAATGAATCCCATGGAGGCCTTAGTTTATAGGAACCCATAAATCAGATCTCCAGTATTAAAACCATGAAGAATCTATTACTTCCACCTGCATCGCTGTCATCGAACTCTCAGCTTGAAACGCAGACTGATGTACTCAAATCTATGCTTCAGCCATTTTTTTTCTTACCCTGGTTTGGTTCTGTTGCTCGGTTCTGTGTCACTGAGAAGAATAAAGTTGGAAGCCTGAAATCATTCTGAGTTCAAGAAAACCTGCGAAGCCGTCAAAAGAGATGAAGCTTAACAAAAAAACATGATGTCTCTTTGCAGAAACTCACACTTGCTTCCAAAACTGTGGTGGTTGACGTATATCACACGAATGGATGCTTAAGGAGCGTTATTTCTTCTTTGCTCAAGCGTTGCGTGGCTAAATGAAAATGAGCTGGAACAACGAGGCCGGATTTCAATGCAGCGTTCAGCGTTATGATGCCCAGCAGACCAGCGGGGGCGACTCCCGCCGTCCTGGTATGTGTGAAAGTAATGCAAACCCAAACTGAGTGGAACTGTCAGTGGCAGCCTCTGGCTCCTGATTAACTGAACCCTCTATTGCGTTAAACTCTCCACGGGCTTGAGTTGCGTCGAGCGGCGAAAAGCTGAACAAACACCCCTGTGGACGGCTCGGGGGTACACTCGCGCTTATTTTTATTAATGAAACAAGATGCATCTAAAAGCAAGTTTCTCCAGAACTGGAGCTGTGCACGGTGGCATGGATCATGTTGTTTCAGGTAAATATGTCGCAGAGATATACGGCTTCAGCTCTGCTTATGTAACCGTCGTCGATGCTGAGGCCTTGGCCACTGGCAATGGAAAGAGAGGAGAGGAATGTGAAGCTCGCAGGGAGATCAGCAGACACTGAGGCTTGGTGAGTTCAAAGGTGACCTGAGAAGCTACGTCAGATCCAGACTACGTACTATGTATGATTTGAGGATACGGCCACCTGTTGCTGTCTATATTTGATCACATCATTTAACCATTTAATAAATTTTTCAATCCGGCATCTCTTTATCAAACTGAACCGTCGTTTCTCCACATGTCCAAACAGCCACTTCATCAAAAACATCCATTTACGTAAGACGTGTCTCATATGGCTTCACGGGAATACACTCTCACTAGATGTTCATCAGCTGGGATGCCAAGTCAAAGGGCGAGCTGTCACCACTCCGTCCCATTTAGACACCATTGATCTTCAACGTCTTCTCGACCCTCAGCCTGTCCAGTGTCGGTGGCTTTCAAAGAAACTTTTCCCAAGTTTATTGGTCGCATTGTAGTTTTCCCACAATATTGATTCTACTTCATGAAGTAGATTAAAGTCAATCCAGGACAAAATCCTCCAGAGGTTGGAAGAAATTTCACTACTGAAGTAACTTGAGGAAAATTACAGCGTCTTCACCCTCTGTGTTTAATCACAGCCAGAAACAACCGGGCTCGTGATTCATGGGAAGACGAAAGTTAATTTGTAATGGTGGAGGAAGATTACAAAGCCTTGACGCTTCAGATTTCTACACTGAATGTGGCAGCGGCTCAGCCAGCGTGAGTCAACCTACATTAGCGGTACAGGGTTTGGCAGGCTGGTAAGCAGAACGCTAAATGTATGTGATTGTGTGTGAGCTGACGCAAAATCTAGTTTCCTTTGTTGTGTGTCCACTGGCCATGTGACATCCACGTACACATGTTCAAGGGCAATGCATCTTTTGTTTTGGGACTAAACTTTAATGACGTGATCTTAGGATGCAAAGAAATTTGCACTTTCATGCTTTAATTTCAAGATTTTACCCAAAACTATGATGTTTTCCTCGATCTTGCCGAGCAGTCCGGGTGTCGGAATCCAACTGACTTCATGCCAAAGGGGCAATTTATGTATTATTATGCAAACAGCAGTGTTTGGCACCCGGGGAATGGAAACAAATTACTTTTGCAGTGTTTTTGCACTAACCCTCTCACTGTGACAACCAGGATGAACGTCTCACGTCTCTTAAATCTTTCCACAAATTCAATCCTGGGATGCTTCTGCCCCATGGCACGGAACAATGGAATCTGTAAACCAGGCACCCAGCAGCTTTTCTGGCAGATCGTTACTTAAATGACGTGAGCAATTGGAGAATGAAAAGTCACATTGCTTTTTAAGACATTCTTTATTTTGTGACTCAGGAGCCGAGCTTCACCTCCGTCATGAGTTTGTTGTTGGCGGTGTTCGGTGTTCGCCGCCCTGCCGCGCACCCTCGGGTGTCTCATGGCGAGAGCAGCGTCAACGCAAGAATCCACACGCCATAGGTTAATAGGGATGAGTAGGTATCGGCCTATCGGTGCGTAATAAAGCAGTCAGACGTTAGTTTGTAGTAGAAGTCAGTAGTTTTACACACACTCCTACACGATAAACGAAGCCCTTGCTGTGACTCCCGGCTGTTTATGAGACCATTTCCCAGAGAAAGCCTGAATTCTAATGGAGCCACCTAACCACTGTACCCTTTAGAATAACGGCAGGGCCAGAGACCAGAAGAGGGGGTGAGATTTATAGAGCCTGTTGCTGCTTTTCATGAAGATATCAAGCCGCTAAAAAATCCAAATTTTTTTTCAGTTGGTTGATATTGAGAATGAAGGACGGCCTTTGATTCTGGGAGGATTTCTAATTACTAATGCAGAATGAAGACTTTTCAGTTCCCGGATTTACATCCTTCTTCATTGCATAAGGAAACTTTTTGAAGATAAAAAGTTAAAATACATGATTTGGCCAACTTCCTCAATGAAATCATGACAGAATCATCAGCGTACTGGAAATTGCCGGATGTGAGGAAGTTCCCCTCCCCCTCAAACCGCAGCTTCGCCGTCATGTCACCGGCGACACTGGAGTTGGATCCCGCCACACCTGCATGCCAAAATCTTTTTCTGTGGGCGTCGGCGGGGCAAAGGGCCGGGTGAAGAGGGGCTTTCTGATGAAGCGTTAAACATTAACCTCATCAGGAAACAAAAGAGGAAGCAATGAGGGCTGACTAATGTCCAGCTGTGCGGCGTGATTTCACCCTCCTGCCCGGTAACTGAGGGCAGTGTGACTCTTCCAGTGATTGTTTCACACTTTCCAGACGGGGGCGTGTGGAGAAACTCCCCCAGTCTCCTGGTGACAGCATGCACTGCAGTCCGGTTGAGCAACATTTCATGTATTTATGTATTAAGTACAGGGTGAGTGAGCACATTCTGGTGAATGCAAAGATAATCTACAACATAATGTGTTACCCATCTACAGGTTAACCGTCAATGATTAATATTGTTGCGGTTTCAAACACAAAAGCTGCAGTCTCCGGCACACTGACTGCAGAAAGCTTTCAAATCAATGAATGATGGAGGCTAAGAAACCAAGCCTCATTTTAGCGTTGGCAGGACCAGACTAACACATAATCCACCCTGATTCTCAGCAATGCTGGCACCTCGAAAACCCCACTTCTTTTACTCGCCACTCTCACGTTTGTTCACATTTTAAGTACGATTAAGGATTTTTTGGGGTTGAACACTAAAGCAGCACTGATTAGGAAGCTTCGAGTTTCCCTGTAACAGAATTGAAGGCTTTGCAAATTGTGTCCGTCCTTAAAGAAAGCGGCCGTTCCAAAACACACTACCCACTGTGTATTTTTCTTTGAGTGCTGGCTGAAATAATCCCAGCGTGTACAAGAATGTGAAACAAAAGTTCTCCTTTCACGAGAACTGAGAGACTGAGATAACTGGAGTCATATGGAGCCTGTTTGGTTCTCTGGTGGGGAAATAAATACTCATTTTAATCTCAATTACATGAAATTATTCATCTTCATGAAAACGGTTTGTTAAATCTTTACAATATTGGGATGGTTCAAGGCAGAGTTCCTCTTTTTGGGGATTTTTTTCAAGTAATCTTACTTGGGGAAGTGACTCTTTTGTGATCGTGTCATTCAGTTGTTGTGACACACTGACTGATTATACAAACATTAAATATCACTAAAACCAAGCATGCAGGTATAAACGAAGCAATAAATGGGTTTTAAAGGCCTGTGTTGATCTGACTGGAGTCTGTGAACCGTCAGTGCTGATTTTCTATCTAATCCTTCTGAGACTTGACCACTTGTGTCGAGTGGAGCTCAGAGCCTTTGATTTTCCTGTAAAGCTGCGGCCAAAGGTTAGACAAAGATCAATAATCTGGAGTGCTGCTGGAGCAGGAGACTTCCCAGTCCTTCACCTCCTTGACATTGACACAGAGTTCACCAATCTACAAATTACACGACACTGAGAGAATGAACCACGTGAGGCCGCTGAAGAATTGCTGAAGTAATTCTCGATCCCAAATAAGGCCTGGTTTCAAACCTCAACATGTTGGTGTCACACTTTTAGTAACAGGAGAGCTTCCTGAAATGTCTCGTCATTTTCTGGACAACAGCACAGCCTTGAATCACTCTGTAAATGGAGCAATATTAGCTTTGCCGCTGCTATTATCCTGACTGACAGACAAATTGACCGGTACCTTTGGCTGGCCGGTACGCCCGGGCACCTCAGTGTAAACCCCAGAGCCAAACGCTTGACATGAGAAGGACGCCGGGAAAGGAAACTGGCTCTCCAAGGGCCAAGAAATATCAGGAGAAAGAGCTTCTTTTTGCTCACGTTTTCCTGAGCTCCTGGATTCGGGGATCATCAGGAATGTAGTTTCTGGAGTGAGAGGAGACGTTGGCGGAGAAATCCCTCCACTGCTCCTGTCGACAATCCTCTAAAGGCACGGCTTCAGTGCGAAAGCAGCAGGTATCAGACAAACCTAAGATATGGAAGCGATAAGGACTTTCAATGTGAGCATAATCCCATAACGCACTCTCTTGTCGCCGGCGGTTTATGTTTTCCTAATTGCTACGGTAACAGTAGCCACTCTCTGCATGAAATCAGTGTCAGAAACAATGCAAGCGGCTCTGCTTTCGACTGCATTCCTTCAATTAGCGGCCCGACTTGTGTGTCAGATCTGTCAGAGTTATTCTTCCATTACAGCCTCTCCAGAACTTTCCATTACAATCCGACGGAGGAGGGAAAATGTGCCGGCTCAGCACTGAAGGGAAGCATTACAGTGAAAAGAGCGCGCTTGCACCTTCCCCTAAAGATCTATCTCTCTTTCTTTCATCCTCTGTCCTCCTTGAGAAAGCACACATTGCACAGTGCATATGGGAGGCCCCCTGACAGGAATATGAGTTTAAAGGGGGGGAAAAAAAAAAAGAGCTGATGCACAGACTTACAGGAACAAGGACGGCTCTGTGTGGACCATTCATTCATGGCAGGTAGCTCTGTCTCAAGCCAAACATCAAATGAGGAGGCGCTCGCAACCCAAGCATCACCAGCCTCGCCATTTGTCCTAATTTACCGTATTCCATTCCTCTGTCCTGAACGCTGACTCTTCACGCGTCAATCCAAACTTAATTGCACTTTACAGAATGGAGAATATTTACTCAGGGTTTAATGACCGCTGGAATCTGTTTACCAGGAAAATAGCACAAGTGGAATTCCCTCCGGATGCATCCATGGAAAGAAACGTAGACCCTGGAGGAAGGTGGCGCGCTCCACCTGGAAACCCGGATCTGGGTTAGACTGAGACCTGGAGGGGCATGACAAACCAAAACCACTGATCCACAATACCTCTCTCTCTCTCTCTCTCTCTCTCTCTCTCTCTCTCTCTCTCTCTCTCTCTCTCTCTCTCTCTCTCTCTCTCTCTCTCTCTCTCTCTCTCTCTCTCTCTCTCTCAGAGAGCATCAGGCAATTTACTTATTTACAGTGGGACACAACTGAAGTACTCTAAGAGAATCCACACCCACCCAGGGAGAACATGGTTTCCTATATTTGTTTTAGACTTATTTCAGTCTGGTGGCCACGTACAAGTCAAATATTAGCATCCCCAAAAATATCTCCAAAAAACCTCTAAAAAAATATGAGTTTTATTATTTTAACAGAAAATACCTGCTTTTTCAACATCATATCATTTTAATGCGGTCTCTTGGCGCAGTAAAATGTCCAATTTGTGCCACTTTCCAGCCTGCAACATGCACGTTTTTACAAATTTACCCTCAAAGCATGACTTTAATGCTAATTTAATTAGGCCAGCCTGCAACTCTCACTGAAACACTGGTAATTTCAATAAGTACATTATCAAAAATATTACTTTTATTGAAGAATTCAATATCTTTTGGGGGTTTTGACGCCTTGCAATGCCATCCAGGAGGCTGCATTGGACTCTTTGCCAATGCACCATATGTTAACACCTCTCCTCGAGAGTCTGATTTTCTTTTGATATGTCAAAATTGAGACATTAGAGTTTTGACTGCTGTATGTGTCCAGTCACCATATCCTGCCTGGATGTTTTTACAGATTCCTGTTTGCCAGATTTAAGCCCAGTCCAACTCATATTCCAGCTGTTTCACCTTGATTGTAGAGGGATTGATCCCTACCCTCCATGTCTAGAGGTTTAGTTTCTACGTTTCTCGCTTTGGATTTTGACCGGTTCTGGCACTCTGGTTTTTGCTTGTTGTGACTTCATCAACAGTAAAGATTGTCTTTAGGTATGAATTCAATTGACATCGGGACCCCATCCGGATCTCTGGAAATAGGTTTGGACGTAACTGGACTACGTGAGCTCACACCATCAAAAATATCACGTTGGACAGCTTGTGATGTCAAATCAAACTCCCACACAGAGTTTTGAGTGGCACCGATCACGAAGGAGGGCATCCCAGACACGACGACGTGCCAGGGTACTGCCTGTTTGCGCTCTTCTCTTTGTCTCCGCAGAGGGTTTGATCTCCTGAATATAACCTCATTTACGCCTCGTTGCGCCCCACTAGTGAAACACTGAATGAATGGAGGGACTTTGAAGCTCCGGACAGGCCAAATTTGTATTCCCACGTGTCTGGAAAAGTCCCACATCAGAGCTGACAGACCATAAGCACCAATCAATCAGGCGGCGGCAACAAAGAGTGCCTCTGTTTACCCTCCGCTGTCACACAGTAGACACAAGGTACTTTTGGCTGCTAATTAGCATGGGGAGATGGACTGTGTGCATGAGCCACACTTTAATTTCTACTTCTCTCCAGTAGCCCCCGTGGAGACTTTCCGCTCTAAATACCCAAGAATTGCATCCACATGGACTATGGAGGAGTTGCTGGATTTGTGAGGTATTTGCTGAAGGCCTGAACCTACAAGCTGAAACGAAACGGTGTTGAAAGCACCTGGATTGTGTTTGTGAGCTCACGTGTCTGTGTACATGTTTATCGCTGACATCTTTGTGTATATTTATTGTGTACACATGCACATACATCATCTCCTGTGTATTTATAGGCTTGCAGGCATGCAGAGCTGTGTTTATGAAAGGTCATGGTCGATCCCTCTTTTGTTTCAAACTCATTGATCTCGGTCTCTCCAGACTCAAAGGGTTGATTTCATTCATCGGTCCTGTTATAATTAATGTGACCATGAGAGGGAGTAAAAACTACATCACCTGTTCATACAGGTTTAAGGCCACATCATTGGACAAAAATGTTTATGTTGGAGGATCAGAAGCTAATCTGGGTCTGATAAATGTTAAACACTCATGCTTATAAACCTGGTATATCTTCATTAAAATATAAAACTTTCTCTCAATAACTAGTCAGTCCCGGCTCGTAATACCACCTGTCACCACCAGATGGTGTAATGAGTCGCACTGAACATCCACTATGCCCTCAAAGGCCGTCTATAGTCCTCAAAGTCCTTCTATCAACCAACAGGGAGTCATCTTCCCACACTTTCAAAACCGCTGACAAAGTTGCTTCAGCCTCCATTATTAATTATTTCCTCAACCGAACCTCGTAAATCTGAGGTAAATCGATCCCACCATAAACTGAGAAGAAACTTCTATTCTCACATTGATTCCAGCAGCTGTTAAAGTTCCTTTGTGGTGGTTCAACAGAGGACAGGCGTGGTAATGTGTATGTTGTTCTTGGAGTGGGTGAAAATCAGCATATTCTGGCGGCGTGCTTCAGGGATGTGTTGTTTTGATTTAAGTAGAATCAGGTCAACCACCAGCTGACACACATCTACACCGAGAGCATGTTTTGACTGTGCGGAGACGGTGATTGAAGATGAAGGCGCGTCTCTGGGATTTGTTTAGGCATTTTTCAGGAGACACATCTGATCTGACCTGCGGCCGGCGCTGGTCTCCTTCATGACTTTAAGGCTTGCCTGCTGGAAGCGTCGAACGGGCATCTTTGTGTTTGCAGTTGATCCCTCCAGGATTTGTTTAAGACGAGACAAATTTAACAGCGCAGGCAGTAAATATTGGTCGGGGCCAGTTGAATGACTTGCCGGACGAGTTGTTGGACCTGCAGAGACACGGATTCATTGGAGCCAGATGGTGACCAGAACAGACCCGCTACCACGGCCTGCAACACGGCACCCGGCTAGGACAGGACAAGGACACAAAGCTCAGAGAGAACCGGAGGAAATACCTTGGCCTACTTTGTCAACTATAAAACTTTAAGTTTAAAGCGACTTAAAATAAATAACCAAGCAGAGTGGCTTTACCTTTGTTTTAGCCGTCTTCTTCGTCTGATCTGGTTGGTCATCCAAGAACTGTCTTGAAAATATGGTTGCAATTATCCACAAAAGCACTTTTCTTTTCTTTTCTTTTCTTTTCTTTTCTTTTCTTTTCTCTCTCTCTCTCTCTCTCTCTCTCTCTCTCTCTCTCTCTCTCTCTCTCTCTCTCTCTCTCTCTTTGTTTAACCGGGCAGGAATCTGTGGAACGTGTTGGCTTCCCTCCGTGGCTCAGGTGGACACATATTTTGTTCCCTGTTTAATGACACCCAGTTGTATTCAGGGTCACCCGTGAAAGAGCTGCTTCATTTAGACAGCATAACACTGCGGGGAAAAAAAATAATAAAAAAATCCCTCCTTCTTGAATATTAATAGCAATGAAAGAGGTTTTGTTCCTAATCCAAGGTATTGTCGAACTGGATGCTAAATCACTTTGAGCTTCACGTGGCTGCTGGACTCGACCTCTGACCTCCATACAGGAGGAAGTGGGACGCTCATAAAGATGAATTAGCCCCATGGTGATCAATAGTGTATCAGGAAAAACATAAATTCTCTCTGTTGGATAAATTATGGAGGCCTGCAGAGGTCAGGCGCTTAAACAAAATAGGACAGTGAGTCATGGCTATAGGAGCCATTCCTCGTTACACTACGGTTTTCATCAGAATCTGTTTCTGGCGCAAAAGCCCTGCGAGTTGTGAGGATGTGAAACTGCTTCATGAGGATTTCTTCAACAACTGTTTACTATTTGTGGTGTGGAAACGGTTTCTCCTTTTCCACACAACAGATACTTTCACTTCAGAGCTGGGATCTGCATGTGTCATCGATTTTAACCCTTTATTGATTGAGCATTTTTGGTAACTTCTGTATTTCTTCCAGGTTCTTTCAATCTGAGCCAACACAACTGTCATGCTTTGATTTTCCATAACTTTTTAAGAGTGTTTATTGAATCGCAAACATTGAAATGAAAGTCTTCAACAACAAAAGATGTGATTCTACCCAACAGAAAGGTTCTGTTTAGCTTCTTCCTTAAATAAGCAAATGAAGAATTTCTTTAAAAGCAAACCACACGTCCTTTCTGTAAATGTGTCGGTTACTCTTTTTAGGGTATAGGTTGTCGGCAGTGCACAGATCCTGGTTGGATCAATCTGCCTTATATGCTCAGACAGGTTGAAGACGGGATTGCAGCAGCGTTTGAGGAAGCAGCACGCTTTAAAGATGGTATCGTGGGCGACTCTCCAAAGTCCTGGCTGTGAGCCTGTTCATCTCTGCACATTTGATATTTATCTCACATGAGATCAGGAAGCGTGCCACGCTGGAAAGGTCACCGATACATCCATGGTCAAACACATTCACACCTATGGAATCTGTTGGTGCCAGATACCACGGAACAAATCCAGAGGTCGACTGGAGCCAGTGCCATAATGAAGAGGGCAGGTGGTCATAATGTTATGGCTGATGCTGAGTGTATTTGTACATCTTTCAAGCTTTCTAATTCAACTTCTGATTGAATCTAATCTACATAGTTACTTGAATATTACTTCGATCCAGTTAAAGAGGAATCAATCTCTCAAAGGATTATTACATTAAACCAATCAAGCAAATCTGTTTGAGCCAATATACCATGATGCAACAGGAGGATTTGACTGGCAGGTGTGATGAAATAACCTTACAATCAATCAATGAAAGGAAAAAAAAAATTGCAAAGGAATAAGATTTATTACTGAGAAGTATTGTTATGACAGAGGGATAATCAACATTTACAACAAGGTCAAAACAGCGAATCAACTCAAATGGTCCAAAATGAAGATTAATCTAGATCTTTAGCAGGATGTCAGGTAAAAATGTTAAAACAAAAAGATACTGAAAAGCCAAAAAGAGTCAAAACGGTTACGACAGCCGCTAAGATATTCACTCAATATGACCTAATGCCCAAAATCACGAAACAAATCAAACTGTTTAACTTTTCTAAAATGTAACCTAAGACACCGTTTGTTTGCAGATTTTTCCCAGTAAACATGCAGTCGTGTTTCACTTCTGCTTGCGAATCACTAAAACATTTGCCTCTTTTGCAATTTGAGTAAAACTCACTGACTTTTGCCTAATTTTAAAAATGTTCTTTTCTTCAGTATTACTCTTGTTCTGGAATAAAACGTGCTTTTTTTCTTATCATTGTAAGCGAAGCTGGTTTATTGAGTTACACCTCCCGAGAAGCACATGCTGACCCTTTTGAAGCGCTGCGTTCGCTATAAATTCCATGACAAACATGAGAATCGAACACCTCGTAGAATCTTCATGTTTACACTCGCCCAGGTAATTCCTCCAGCCCTCAGCGATTTGATGAGCAGCTTCATTACGAAGCGACGGAGCCTGAAGACGCAACAACAAAGTCGCTGTTTGTTGCGTCTGGAGCGGCCCGAGGGTTTCCCATCGAAAACCAAGACTCACACACTGCTGAGCTGGTGAGTTTGCAGTAAGGACTGCACGTGTACGTTTCCAAATAATCACTCCAGTCTGCATCTCAGCTGTAAGTGGTTGGGGGGGCCCGAGAGAGGTGAAGGGGGGGGGCTTTATCTAAACAGAGGGCTGAGGGAACAGCGGAGAGGGGCAGCATAGTGTCAAGGACCACGGGAAGCATTCAATCCTGTTGTGACGCGCTCACCTCCACACATAAACAAAACACGCCCAGGTTCTCCCCGCTGACCTGCTTTGGGCTGCACATGTGGAGGCGCACATGCACGGGAGCTGCAAAAAAAAAAAAAGAAAAGAAAAGGTGACAGAGACAATGGAGGAAGGATGAGGGACGGAGGAGGTGGTCGTCTGGGATGATGCAGCAGCGCTGGTATTCTCTGACACCATGCCGTCCTCTGCACGTGTTGCACCAGATACATGGATCCCATCAAAAAGGTGGAAAACTGGCGCTCTGCCATCACCCAGAAACCCCCCCCCCTCACAAAAAAAACCCTTCCTCCAGTCGACCCACACATGTGCTTGAAATGTGTACAGACGAAAGCCGTCACACGTGTTCGCTCATTTTTACCTCGTCAGGAAAACAAGGCTCGCATCGGCCCACATTTTCAGTAACACATCTGCTGCTAAACAAACATCACTGCAACCATGCAAATCACAGCCTTGGCCCGGATCCCGAGACCCAACCAAGCAACGCATCCATCACTTTTTCCATCCTTGTGAAGTTAATTAATTTTTATTAGCGTTTTACTTCTTTTTTTTTTTTTGCTTGCTTTCTTATTCGAGGGTGGCAGATCGGAATATGCCCATTTTTCACCTTTATTTACACTCGATTGGCCAGAAAAGCAAAGGCACAACTCAAAAAAGCGCAACGCCAAACGATAAAAAGGCTTTTGAGGCGACGGACACCGGATCAATGGAAAGCGTCACGTCTCTCGATAGTCCCGCCAACCGTCGCGCGAGTTCATCTGATGAGAAATCCCGTGAAACGCTGGAAGCCGCTTCAAAGTGGAAGAAAGTCCTAAAACCTTGAACAGGGAAGAGGAGACTTAATTGAGAGCGTATCATTTCCAGATGGCCCAAAAAAAAATTGTCGAGAGATGATTAAACTGCTTAGAAGCAATGGAAATCCCTGGTAATTAAGCCAGATAGCTGCCATATGCACCGGAGTAGGTTAAACGACTCCGGCTCCTCTTTCCCTCTCACTTTTTATTAATTTTTTTTTTTTTTCCACTTTCAGCTTGTAGAGCAACATCGTTTTGTCGCCACAAACAAGTAATGATTGATACCGTTTGTGGATCGTTAAGCTTCAGGTCAGGTGTAAATCAAGCTGGAAAATACCTTGATTTGCAGGTTTTTTTTTTCCCAAAGAAAGAAAGCTTAAAACTACAATTAGTCGACACAAACGTTTTTCCAATCAAGCGTCTCTGCACCTTTCTTGGTTGCAGCTTCAGATATAATTTACATGGATTTCTCCTCCCGACTGGAATCCAGTTTATGGGGCGAAGACACTTAGCAGTCATGGAAAAATATGTCTCCTATCAAATAATTTCATGCAATCATGGTGACTTTACTGTACTTAGTTAATCTAAATAAAAGAGGAGGCTATTTGTATTTGTCTAATTTGATTACCTGGAGGAATTGGAGGATTTTTGTTTCCCATTACAGACTGTTCCTTCTTCTCAGCGGTCAAGGGGAAACAGAGCGCCGCAATCTTCTTAAATGGTTTGAGAAAAGGGTGCAATGTTATTTTATTGTATTTTATGAGATGAGTATTGATCTCTTTCTGCCTCATTCTGCAGTCTCCGGGATTTGCGGTTGCCAGGAAGAGCTCAAACGAGAAACAAATAAAAAACTTTTCTGTGTTTCAGACCCCTCCCTCACCCGAGATGAATTTAACAAGGAAAAAAAACCAAAACAACAACCACAGACTGTCTTCTAACATCATCAGTACGAGGCTGCCGACACATTCCTGCAGTCACTTTATGACGGTGGAATCTTTTGTGGTCGTCCCAATTTCCCCAAATCTAACTTGGACCATTCAGGCTTTAAGGCCCTCAGGTGCAACGATCAACCAGTAGCACACAATCCCAAAACATAGAGCTTATTTTGTCTGGATGCTCTAAATGATCAATTTAATCTGTAGTTTTATGATGCTTTGAAGTGACCAAAGTTGATTTTGAATTTAAAGTTGAAAGTCCAAAACCCTACGAAGATAATTAAATGCAGAAAGCTCTGCGATTTGATCATATCATCACTCAATGGTGTAGTACCACCAGTACCAGTGGTGTAGTACCACCAGTACCAATGGTGTAGTTGGTGGTAATACACCATTGGTTCGTGTTGGTATCACACCAGCCATCGGGGGGCAGTGTTGAGATCAGAAAAGGATTAGAAACGTGTTTGGCAGAAGGTAAATGATCAGCAGCTTCATTTCTAGAATCAGTAATTAAAACATAAGGAGAAGTGACTTTTGGGATCCAAAGACAAACAACAACAACGTTTTTGTTTACAGCACATTAAAGTAGTTTTTTGCTATTTTAAGCCCACAGATAATTGATCTTTTGAAAATGAGCCACGGAGCCACTCCAGATGTTTGGCTCTAAAATCAAGTACTGACATTTCACCAGTGAAACTTAAGATGCCACTCAGGGAGAAAGTCATCTCAATCCAACTCCCTGGCCCTTGGATGCAGTCAGATTTATCATGCTGTTTTATTTTGTCTCCATTTCTTGAGAGCGAGAGTGTGAGGAAGCTTCTTCCCACTGAGAGACTCAAACAGGGTACAGTTTTGGAAAATCCGAGGAGGCAACCGTCAGAGGAAACTGTTGACAAACACGGAGCACAGCCATCCTCCTTTGCTCATGAGCGTTCTGCTCCTGTCTCCGTTGGTCCGCTTAATCCCGCAGGAATAAAACCACAGCAAGCTCTTTGTGTTGGCAGGGCTTTAACTGGGTCATTTCTTTCTCTTGCTCCTCTTGATCGTCTCTCCTGAACGACGTGCACGAGATTTCCGTTGTCAAAACTGTAAATAAAAGAGGTCAGAGGTGGTTGAGTAAAACCAATCAAAACATTGTGCTTGTTGTAAGTCACCATGAAAGACCCCTCAGCGGCCGGGGCTGCAGACATATTGTCCTGTAATGTGCTGTGTCTCCTGCAATCATGAAACTTATTAAACTACAATCCTCTCTTGGGGCACAATAGCAGTAATCCAGTCATAAATAAGGCTATAAATTGTGATTCGAGTGGAATTTTGCTTTGTGTTTTTTTCTTCTATAGTGAAGAACATTTACACTGGAGACGTTTGAGCTGTGAATCAAACCTATAGAGAGTTCATTTGTGTGTTGTTGTCCCGGCAGGCCAGTGATTCCAGGCTATACCAGGAGCTTTCAATGTGTGTGAACCGCCTCACACGCTGCTGCACTGCAAGCAGTCATTTTAAGTTAAATGTAGGAACCATTGGTTGTTTCTTTTCGAGTAGTCTAAGCTGTTTTAACCATATCAACAATTTAAGCATTTTATTAACTATAGTTTCAACTGTTTGACTTGTTCTGGTTCATTCTTTATAAATTCTTTTTAAACTTTTCTAGTGTTTTAAGCTGTTTCTGCAATTTCAGCTTCTTTTTTGTCGATTTAACTTTTTTTAGCCTCGTCGATGAAGCTGTTTAACTTTCTTGACTCTTAATAGTCGAATTTGTTTGAATGTGTTTTTCTTCATTTTAACATATTTTATTATTGTTAACATTTGTAAGCAACGATCTTCTTGTGGTAGTTGGATGCCTTTAATTTGAAATTTCTTATAAGTCTTGCTATGTAGTCTGCAACTGTCATAACTTGTCCTCTTTTGTTTCATCTCCATCTATGGCATCTCCAATAAGTCCTCGGGCTTTCACACTGAAGCCATTGTCTTAATTAATTAAAATAATTAAATAGCTTCTTCATTTCAGATCGCGATTCCTCCAGAGTTCGAGAAACACTCTGAGTTCGTGTTTCATTAAAGAAGCTTGGGAAATATTAGGTTCCCCCACTGTGTGTGTGACATTCAGTCCAGTTCTTGTGTCTCCCTTTAAGTGCTCTAATATGGCTTATTGTTGGCAGGCCTCGCTAAATGGCACCAGAGGGCATGCTGGGTCTCGGGGGTCCTTTGAGGAAACAGGAGGAGGAGGAGGAGGAGGAGGAGGAGGACCGGCATGGCACGACATCCTCCCTGCTGCGCCCTCGATGTGTGGCTCCAACCCACCCGGCAACTCTTCAAAGCGCCCGCTGATTCACTCTCTCACACACGTCTGACTCAGGCGGCTCGGCGCTGTGCGGCGCTTTGCCTGCACCGACAGAAACCTGCATATCTCAGACAGTAAGAATCAAACCCCAGACCAGAGAAAAGCAGATGACGTATTAAAGAAATGAATCAACACATCCTTGCAAGGCGGAGGTCAATGTCCGATTTGTTGAAAGAAAACCCCCACAAGACACTTTCTAGAACCGAGGGCAGATGTAGGCAGGTATCTATACGTGTTCTATTTGTGAAGGTAACAAGCTTCTGACTCGTGTCTTGGAAGACGTTTCCCTGCCAAGCAAATTCATTCAAATCGATCACAATGGAAGTTGCCATATGAGCCATTTAGAAGCCGGCTGTTCCTCAATTCGGAGCTGAGGAGGGGGGGGGGGGGGGGGGGGGGGTCTGGGAAGTGCTGTGGGTGAGACCTGCATCCACTCTGTTTGTCAAAACAAATGATCTCTTCTTGTTTTAAGAATCAGTTTTCCTCGAAACCTGAGCACAGCCTGAAGAGGAGAGCACCCAGCACAACTTTTGAATTAAGGCCGTCCGGATCAGGCCTCAAGAGCTTGGAACTTCTGAGATGGGAACCAGGTTTTCAGCTGCTGGGAGCAGCTTTCATTGCAATTTCTTCCACTCGGTAAAACCATCAGAAAGTCTCTCTGTTGCAATTCAATCACTGATTTACTGAATAACTTCACAATTAAAAGGCATGTATTTGTGTGTGACATTGTTCAAGGCTTCTATCTTTAAGTGAGGATTTTACAATAAAAGAAGCACTGGATGCATGTTTCTGATCTTCTCAGTAATAAGTGAATTAAAAGGGAGTTTTTCATGAGGAACACAGGAGAAACAATAAGGCCAGGGATGGGTTAGTTTTCAGGGGTGTGTGTGTGTGTGTGTGTGTGTGTGTGTGTGTGTGTGTGTGTGTGTGTGTGTGTGTGTGTGTGTGTGTGTGTGTGGGGGGGGGGGGGGGGGGGGGGGGGTGTTGATGTGAGCTTGGCACTGTTTGGGAGGCCGGGGTCTGCATGAGCGGCATGTTCACAGAAACTTTCTCTGTGGCTCTTTATCTGTGGTCTGGCAGCACTTCAATAGAAGCCTTATCACCATAATGGCCACGGGGGGAGAGGAGACGACGCACATCCACAAACAGCGTGGCAGATAAAGCTCATGCACACGCTGTCCGCTTTCTTCTTTACCTTCGTCTCATCTGCTGCCTAAAGTTTCACTTCCCTTTTTCCTACTTTTCTGACCTTCCTGCGCGACGTATGGGTTCACCCAGAATTTGAGAAGGTTCTTAACGGTTCGATTTCGCCCTGCTGGACCTCGTTGCGTAACGCCCTCTACTCTTACAGGCTCCCCGGCTTTACATCCAACGTAAGGCTCTTAAACGTGCATTAAACTTCCGGAGACAATGTTGACAGTCAGAAGAGACACTTCAGATCCGACTTCCTCCCCAGCTGGTCTTGTTGACGGGGCGGCGCGATACTCCGGGGGTTAACGGCCCCGGGTGGCCGAAAAACAGACTCCAGGGACGGTTCAAGATTAAATCAGAAAAAACTAAAACAGTTCGACCTGTTTGAACGCTAGGAAATAGTGCGACACGAGGAGGAAGGAAGTGATGACGAAGAGTTCGTCCAATATAAACTGTGATGCCATTAAAACACCCTGCACAACTCGTCCAAGCCTTCATAAACAACGAGGAGGAGGCGCGTGAATTGAATTGATGGTTTCAATAACATCCTTTTTTTATGCTATGGAGTAAATCACACCGGGGGAAACGCTTCCCCAGAGCCCCCGAGCCCCCGACCCCGGTGGTTTCTCAATGCTCCCGCCAGCTGGGAACATCTGAATGTTCGTGGGTGAAATAAGGTTGAACAAGCCAATGGCTTCAACAAAAAAAAACGATGTGGCAGTGGGGAAAGAAGGGGAAAAGACGACCAGGAGACACTGGTTGTTTACCCCTGTGGCTAACAAACCCCTTCCTGTGGAGGATGGTGGTCAGTGAAGAAGACAACACATGTGTTTACAGGCAAAACTGAATTCTTTCAAGTGGATCTTCCTGTAAGAAGAATATTATCTGGTTTGAATGTGACACAGCCAAGAAAATATAACAGATGTTTTCATTTAGAAGGCTTCTCATTGGGTGTGAAGGCTAATTTACACTCTATGTATGCAAGAAAACGTTGTGGACGTTTCTGCCTTTTTACTTCCCTCAACCAGAGGGCGCAGGTCCAAATCCACCAACACCAAGAAAAAAATAAAGATCTTTTGTTAGACGAAAAAGAATTAGCAACTCAGAAAGTCGCATTAATATTGATATCAAGAAAGAAGCACAATTTGATCTCAACATTGCCCCCATATGTCCTGCAATGGTACTGCTCTATTGGTCCATATCCATCAGCTTCGAGATGACAGACTAAATGAAGGCAGTCGGAGATCATAACGTCCAGGTTTCTGCAACCTGAAAGAAATTAACCAACAAGATGGCTGAAATATTTGCCATACAGCTAACACAACAAAAAACGGCAAAAACTACTCAAACAGCTAAAAATGGCTTTCAGAATGGGAAGCAGCTAAAGTGGCTAAAAATGTCCAAATATAGTCTAAAACAGTTAAAGAAAATGGGCTGAAATGGTAAAACAGCTAAAACGGACCCACTGAAATGGGTAATAATTGCTACAATTGGCGAAAACTACCAAAAAATGGGCTAAAACCTCTAAAGTAGTTGTTAGGATGTGATGCAAATTGCAGTTGACACAGTAAACCACCAACGGTGACAGGATTATAAACATAAGGGCCAAAGTCTCATATTAGGATTTTTTCTTTCTTTCTACAGCCTCAATAAAGCAACGCTATAAATAACCCAGCACCATGAAATCAAGTTTAGCTCCTTTAGTATTATGTTTGACAGCTGAGCCACAGCAACTTGGTTGCCTTAACCCGTCCATCACCACAACCTGAAAACTTTTTCACAAAGTAGTGACTTTAAGATGTTTTTCAGCATAAAAGCATGGCGGAAAAGTCCAAGAAAGAACGTCAAAGGATTGTAAATCAAGACTCTTGTTTTTCTAATGCAAACAGCCCAAATTTCAATAGATGTCATAAGTGATTATTAAATGAAAACTAAGTGGAAAATAACATACATTTGAATGTTCAACACACATGAAGAATCGGAGTCTGACCCAACGGACGCTGGGAGAAAGAATCCGACTCAGCAGCACACTGCTGTTCCCAAACTCTGGGTCATGTCCAAACCCAAACAGCAGATTTAAAAAAAAGAACAGGGTCTCTCGTTCTGGTCTCATCCTTATTTATCTTAACTGGAAATTGGCCGCTGCGCCGGCCCTCCGATCCAAAAGAGACTCAATGTCTCCAATTTGTTGTGACGTTAGCAAGATGCTGATTTGACGGTGAAACGAAATCTCCCAAACCGGCTCCAGAAGTGTGTGTGTGTGTGTGTGTGTGTGTGTGTGTGTGTGTGTGTGTGTGTGTGTGTGTGTGTGTGTGTGTGTGTGTGTGTGTGTGTGTGTGTGTGTGTGTGTGTGTGTGTGTGTGTGTGTGTGTGTGTGTGTGTGTGTGTGTGTGTGTGTGTGTGTGTGTGTGTGTGTGTGTGTGTGTGTGTGTGTGAGCTGTGAATCATTCAAGGGTTTTTTAAAGAGGGAAACGAAGGATGTTGTCTTCTGCAGAGCGCTGACGTCGGGTGGTGAAACCCTGCTGTAAACGCAACATGAATCAGCTGGATAACAACACAGTTCTGCTTCACGTCTGAATCACTGCTTGTTGTTTCAACTCTTCACCAGCTGAAGAATCGTATTTGAAGGCCCTTTCCGAGTCGCAATCACTCACTGCAATCAGCTTGTACTGTTCACGTGTTGGCCTGCCATTAGGAGGCTTGGCGCGGCCGTCACGTTTCCATTTCTGCAATCTGTTTCCATTGAGCCCACATCTCTCCCCGGGGGAATCGCAGCGCTCCTCACTGCCAGAGAACACTAATTCTGTGTCAAATACCAGGGAGGACAAAGGCATTGTAGGACCAGAGGAGTCGCGGGATTGAACTGTTGGTCTGAACCCACTTAAGGAGGAGGAGAGAGACCAAACACAACGGTTCCCTGCCTAACAGCCATTCATTAGCCACACATAAAGTCAGAGGAACATGCACTAAAGGACAACAGATGCTCCGGGTGCAGACTCCTGCAACGGGTCCTGGACCAACAGCTTATCAGTTTACAGAGGTCCATTTCCCATTTTTTGTTTTTATTGATAAAGAACTTTCATCATCACCCACAAAAAAAGGCTGGTCAAGTTCAAATAAATAAAATTTTACCCGTGTTGGTTAATATCACGAATCAAGATGGAAACTCAAATGATACTTAAGATTTCCTTAAAGATTTATGAACAAATTTAGAGAAAAAGAATTTCCTCGATGGTCCAAGTTCCATACAATGATGGCTTGTCTTCAAATTTATTTTCAAATAAACCCTTTTTAACAACAATTTTTAAATTTTTGAAGAACCAATTGAATTTATAGACCAGATTTGTCACCAAATTAAAGATTTGTGTTGTTAAATTTTATACATTTTTAACAAACAAGGATGGAAATTACTCAAACATTACAGGAATCGTAGAAAACCTCAGATTAATTTAAAATATAGCTCAATTCTGTTTCACATTATGAGTTTATTTATTTAAATGTTTTCTATCATGCTCCATTTGCTTCTGTTTCGTTTCAGTGTCTGCTGAGATGCTACTAAAGTTTAAGAGAAAAAAAAAAAAAACCACTTTCGAGTTTAACAGCTGGAAAGACATTTTCCACACTGGAAAGTGGGAGTTCTTCCTTCTTCCGGGATTAAGCGCTCTGATTGGTCGGTTTGTTGTCATGGTGATGAGGCGCACAGGTGATCGATTAATTAAGAAGACCTGACGCCAAAAGCCACGCAAGTCAGGACCGGAAACAGAAAACTCTCCTTTTATTCAAGAAAATCAAACAAAGTGTGAATTACTGCAGAGAAGACGCTTCTAAAGGTCAGAACCTTCATTTAAATAGTTAATTAGATGTAAAGTGCCGACACGGCTCGAGACGCTTCCGGCGGTCATGGTTTTGCGGCTGCGGTGTGTGCAGCTGTCAGTCACACTGTTTGCAAGAAATTGATTGCTGCTATTGAACTGATCATGTTTACATTGATGCATTTATTGCTGCTTCTCATTGCATTCGAGCAGAAAAATGCGCACGTGTGCACAAACATCTGCATCTCATCCTGTCTGCATGTTGCTGGTCCTGCACTTTGTTCACTGCGGGTTATGCATGCAGCTGTCCTCAGATTGCAAGGATTTTGCAGTGTGTGTTTTGTTATTGCTGCTGTTTGCATTTCTGCAAAAGTGTTTCCTATATTTCTGATAATGTTTGAATTGCTGCTGTTGCTTGGACCTGTGCAGAAGCCGCTGATCTTGTTTGCATTCACCTTGTTGCAGTGTTGCTGGTATGACATCGACGTGGGATGTCGTGTGATATTCCCTGCATTCCCCATACAGGTCATATTTACATTATGTGTATTTTTGCACTGTTTGGATTTACATTTCTCAGAATGAAAGTCACTGCAGAAGATAATGATGATGACCAATAGTTTATGGCAATGAGACATATGTTTCTAATAATGTTTGCATGAAACAACACATTTCCTGTTTGTATTTGTATTTTTGCATAATCATTATTGATGTACACATAATTTCTGCTCTAAAGTTGATAAGATTAGCAAAGTATAGATCATGAGCTGGGAGTGTGTTTGTGCATGTGCAGAATGATGCTTATGCAGTTTGTTTTATGGATGGGTTGTATGTTATTACAAAGATAAGATGAGTGCATGCACAGATCGTTTCTCCCCTTGCAGTGCATCAACTTTGTGTTTTGACTCGTGATAATCTGATGTGTGTTTACACTAAACTCCCCTGTGGGTCCCCCCTCCTGTCAGGCCTGTTGTGCTGCGGTGTGTCTCCCAGATCCCCTTATCGGTCCGTGTCTCTTCAGGCCATTGTGTCCGTGATCTTCCCTTCTTTATCTAATCTGCTGGCTCTGCTCTCTTCTCCCTGCATCTCCCACCCGCAGGCCCCTCAGGTTATTAGCCTGATGTGCTTGATCTCGGCCTTTCATCCCTCCTCACCGAGAGACATGAAGGGCCTGCAGGATGGAAAAGCAAGAGGCCCGGAGCGTGCTGGCCGTGTATTCCCTCGAGGGGATCTCTAGATTGCGGCTTCAAAATCTAAACACGCCTTCAGTTTACTGTGGCAGCTCGCCTTATATGACTGTGAACTGTGACCCTTCCCATGCAACTCTATAAATCTCTCTTTTTTTAGGGAAGCTGACACTCATTGTTTGTCTTCCCACCATAAACATGTTCGGCTTTAGAGCACCCTCTCAATTTGGCTTATTTATGAATCTCTGAATCAAATTTTCTCTTTTGACAAACAATCAGGCCTGGTCCACCTTAAGAGATTCCAGCCTGCAGTTCTTCATTTCTGCCTGCTGGTGTCAGTGTTGCACCGTGCCGAGTGTCTCCGTGCTGTCAGGAGGAGGGTCTTGTTCTTAAGGTGGCCCGGCGGGGTTCAGGGCTCTGATCTGAGTGACAGACCTGAAGAAATGAGTGTGTGACAGAGTGGAGGAGTCCCACTCTGAATGACTTGATGGTTCTAGTGAAAACTCTAGATTTCTGCTCCACAGTTGTAGTTGTTCTCTGCTGCTGCTGCCCTGCCTCCATTAGTCTTTGCATATGTTTACGTGCAGCAGTGTGGCATGTGGTGGCGGCTGTCACAGAGAAAGCAGCTTACGGCTCCTGGTCTCTGGGTCTCGCTGGCCGGCACCTCGGAGGCCTCCCGGATTGCCACCAGCGGGGGCTTTATCGGCCCTCCAGGATTATTACAGTGATTTCATCAGGGGCTGTCTGGAACCACGCAAACACACACACACACACAGAATAGGAGAATGCACATGCAGCAGATTGCCTGTCAGGTATCAGTCATGTGTTTGGGAGGATGGCAGAGATGCTGGAGTCTGTTTCCAGCTCTGGGCGTGTCGCCACACAAGGTCGCTGGAGCAAAGGTTGGCTGGAGGTGCTGGTGGGCTCTGTGTGTGCCGACGGGGGCCAAACAGCAACAGTTGCTATGGGCCCTCTGTATGTGTGTTTGCATTTTTTGTGTGTGTGAGTGCAAGCATGGCAAAAAAGGTCAAGGATGGCGGCATATTTACAAGATTTCGCGACAAATTGTGGGTTTTTTCTTTCTCCAACTTCCAAGAATTGTGCTCATTTTGAGTTTTCGTCTATTCCCAGCATATTGTTACCTAACATACAATGTCGAGCTGATGCTGACGGTGCATTACGAGAACTTAACAGTAATGCTTGTAGAAAATGGGAGAAAATTTACTCCAGTGCCTGTAAATCTTACTGGTTTTTGACTGACGTCACCAAAAACTGAAGAATTTAATGAAACAGAGGAACTGTTCTCAACTTTTCATCCGTATTCACTGTTTTCTGTCATTTTAATTCATGTCTATCAGACAAATTAAACTCTAACATGTGTTTCAGTCATATAATCTGTACTTTTGACTTCTGCTTATTGCATTTTCCTCACGAGTTCATCTAAAAACCTTAAAGTTGGTTCAAATTGATATTCAACAAAAAAAAGGCAAAAATGGCTAAAGTTACAAAAATAAAAAGATAGAAAAGCTAAAAACATGCCTTGAACCGAAGAAAAATATGGGGAAATTAAAAAATATTTCTAAAAGAGATTTTTTTTTTTTTAAATGACAAAACATGTCAAAGTTTTCCACTAAAATGCCAAAAAATAAATAAATAAATGGTACAACCGCTAACAATGTAATAAACTGTGTAGTTTTAAATTGTGTTTAAGAACTTTTTAACCTACAATGTTCTGGTCTGTGTTAATTCTATTTCAATGTGTTTTATGCCTCCAAAGGGATTTTGAAGTCCACAGCTTTGTGCTGGAGGTGATCTTGACAGACTGCAGGGATTCACTGGTTTGAATACGAAGAGTCCTTGGTTGCTTCATGGCAACACACCTTTAAAAATGGAATTATTTGGTAAATGATTCCATATTGTGACAATAATTGTGAGTTTTTCAAACCTATTTCCCTTCAGAACTTCCAAAAAGACAAAAAACTCTGCAATCCCCCTTTAAGCGATTCTGTTTAAACTTCCTCGGTTAAGTAACTCTTCTGTGGTCGAGTCGTTTGACGTGTCCGGCGGTGTCGTTCCGTCCACGTGAGCCCTGGCGCGCTCAGTGTGAAGCGTTCAGGCTCCACAAGCGGGAGAACGTCCAGGAAAGTTTGCATTGAATCAACCGAGGCCGACTGCGCGCTGCCATATTTCCCCCGGTGTTTTATAACACGTCGCTTTGCTGTTCACATCGTACGAACCGGGTGAATAACTCTTGATAAAACACGGCACAAATCAGGCCTCGCTGGCAGGTCGACGGACAAACTGAAAACAGCGTTTTTAACTAAAACAAGTGAAGGAGGTCGGGCCCGGCTGCAGGTCCGTCTGTCCCACTTGCTTGTGATTCACTGTTGCCTTTTTTTCGCAGAAAATCCTTAACTTGTTCTCTCGCTGTCGGAGAGTTTACTTAAGCCTGATGTATGCCTGCGGGCGCTACGTGTCTCAGCTGGCCTGCGTGTCGACGCCGCGAGTTTACCTTTTCAGCACCGGCGCCAACTTCAGGTAAACATTGGGGGGTCGGCCTTGTGGGGAGAGCGAAGGCTTTTCCATTGTCTCCGAATAAATCACATGATATAAGAAGCTACTCAGCAAAACCATCATTTTGTCTTAGAAATCATGAAAATATTCATGTATTTCATCAAACAGGGTGTTTTTATGACGTTATTTTACTTTTAGTCCTTATTAACGCAATAAAATTCAAATTTATTTATATTTTTAGAAATAACTGAGAAAAAAAAGGAATATTTCAATTGGAAGTTCTATCTACCTACAAACCAGCCAAAGTGTGTGACAAGTTGATAATGCATGTCGTGTTGAAGTTTTCAGCCTTTTCTTTCACGCGCCACCAATCGTTGAAGGGTTTCCATCTTTATTTGTTGCAGGTAGTTTAGTTGGTTGGAGGCGTTCACTCACACCTGGAAACTGGAGTCAGTCAATCATCCGTCTTCTTCACCGCTTTGTCCCATTCTAACAATGTTAGGAAATTCCCATTTTCCCTAAAATGTAGTGTTTGATAGAGAGAGAGTCATTTTCAAAAGGACTAAAATAGCTCAAACCATGATTCAGGAGGGGAAAGAAGCCTAAAAGTGTAGAAGAGCAAAATGTTATTTTAAAAAAAAAAAAAAAAGTGCTGAAAAATGTTTCCTCTGGCCTGATCTGAAGTGGACGGGAGGAAACGATCCCAGTCAAACGGGTGCTGACCCTCTGTCGCCCCGATTTGACCTCCGCCGGGACGCAAAGCCCCGTTATCTCCGGACTCTGCGTGTTTTCACGCGGCGGCGGCCGTTGAGTCCCGGCTGGCGGGAAGCGGCCCGACCGGACGGTCGAATCCGCTCTTAGCGGTGTGATGCTCAGCCTTTATTCCTCAAACCGTCCGGAGCAGCCATGTGGCAGAAAGAATAACAGCCCGCGGCCCGAGGCCTCGCCGCCTCCGTATCTCCACTGTGTGAATATCCCTCGGTGTTTTTGGACGTTCACGTGTGTGTCCGTGTGTGTAATCGGTCTGTCTGTTTTTACTGCTTTTTGTGCACCAGCGTCCGAGTGTGAGACGGGGTGTGTGTGTGCGCGCGTGCGCTCGTGTGTGTATTTATGTCTACGTCTGTGTTTGTGTCTGAGTCTGTTTGTGTGTTGCCGTGCGGTTTCTCTCGCTCTCAGGTGTGAGCGAGCTGTCTGGCTTTGTGCAGCGCTGGACTCCGATGACCGGCTCGCCGCTTCGGCCACGTTCACACCAAACAACCAGAACCTCTCGTTCAAAACCACGGAGGCTGCGCGCGTGCGTGCGTGCGTGCGTGCGTGTGTGTGTGTGTGTGTATATAATCTTCGATCGAAGGGTGTCACTGTCACGATTTAACTCGAGTTACATCTTTGAATTTACTTCTAAGTACTGAAGATGACACAAAACATAAAACATATTATAATTTCCTGAACGCTTCAGGTCCAATCCAGGTCTTATTTAATGTATGAACGTTGTTTTCAGACTGTTAACACATCTTGCCCTGCTAATAATGAATTATGTGGTGAATTTGTAATGAAATGCATCTTAAAGGCTGTGAAATGCCTCATTTGGTGGACTTGAGTTTGTTGACATTTTACTGTAAGTTGACATAAGGTTGAAACGTCTTTTACTGAAATGACTGTTTGTGGTTTTCTTTTTACTGAAATTGCATCGACATTGCTGAAACATTGTAAAATAGTTTTATTATTGATTGTAGATTTGAAGTCTGCTGGTTTAGTGGTAAAACATTCCGAGACTCCAGCTGATCTGATTATCTTCACTTATGAATGCCAATATCAGGACATTTAATGAGTTTTGTCCCTGAATCTCAACAGAATCAGGTCAAAATGAAACCTCATTTTATTGAGGACATGATGAATATTTACCACTTTAAGCTGACGCTCAGTACATGAACATAATGTACAAATTTCCGCTCAAGCAGTTTGGATTAAAGTCAATCAATGAGATGTGAACGCTTCATTTGATCACCAGGTAATCCGTGAGCATTCAAGGTGCTTGGAGGTGTCAGACGAGTCCAGGACGTGTTTTTACCTTTAATTCTCACCTGAAGGGGTTTAACGGGTCATTTAACCCTTGGCAGCACATGTAGTTTGTAAAATGTGAAACAAGTCCATTAATAGCGTCTTTAATCGTCCCAGCTGGCCGACTGGTGTGGTGAACCGTCTTGGAGGAACCGCAGGACGATGCTGGGAGAATGGTGGCGAATCGCCTGTCCTGCATGTCCTACAAGAAAAAAGACGAAGAGAAAAAGATTCAGGCCGTACAGTGTAGCTAGCTGTGAAGTAGATGTTTTTTTTCGTGTTGTGGATACCAACATTGCTGCCAGCAGCAATATCTCATAGTTTGGATCAAACTTTAGGAAACTGAATGATGACACTGCAGGTATGTGAGGAAGTATCTCCTGAATACTGAGCAGGCAATTTTAAGAAGCTTTTAAGACCCTAAACTTCTCCCGAAGCACAAGACGTTCATTGTATTCAAAGTGAATTCTGGGTGTCTGGTCACAAACTAGTGATATTTGTGTCCATAGAAACTGGATCCATTGTAATGAAACGGGTTAATGAAACATAATCTAGTCCTGTTTAACAGGCCATTGCTTTGTTTGGGTGTTTTCTTTGAGAGGTTCACAAGGCCAGTGGTATTACAAAGTCTTACTTCCCCATTGAGACAGAAATGGATGGAATGTCTTTGATTACGACCGCGCCCGTCCCTCCATGACGCCCGCGCTTCGATTTCAGCGTGGAACCGACTCGGCCTGGAGATCGTTCGTATTGAAACGGGAACGCTCAAAGCGTGCGCTCTCTCAACACGGGGGGTGAGGCAGCTGAGCGCCGATGGAGCCAAGCCCGGCGGTCCTCGGCGGAGACGTCTCCTCAAACAGTTTGTCTTTTGTCGCCATGGTTACGGTTGATGTTTGACGGCACATGGATATAAAAGGTACTGATTGAGTGGGAAACCGCAAGTTCTCCAACAAAAAGTTTGAGGGGGAAAAGAAATGGAGGAGCAACTATTTCTGGTTCTGAGAAGCAGTCGGGACACGTTGGCTAAACCAAACACTCGATGTCGAACTACTTGTACTGTGTAATCCGTGTTTACTGATGTCATTACCATTTAGCCTCGCCGCTAAGCCAAATGTACACTCAACCTCTGGGCTGCACAAAGTATAAAGCTGCTGAATCAACTGTCCTGTCCTCCTCTGCCTCCCTTCATCTCTTCATCACGTCTTCTCCCACATTCATTCCTGCCATCTCAGGCTTGTCTACAGAGAGACAATAGCCTCATTGTGAAGGTGTTTGGTGTGTGCGTGCGTGTGCGTGCGTGCGTGCGTGCGTGCGTGCGTGCGTGCGTGTGTGTGTGTGTGCGTGTGTGTGTGTGTGTGTGTGTGTGTGTCGGACCACACAAGCTTGCGAAGCGGGGAGGAAAACATGCGCGATGCTGCCGCCTCCTCTTACCTGCCCAGGTAATCACGGCTCCGATCAGTGAGGTCTGACAGCCGTCACCTCTCGGCTTAGAGGGAGGAAATACCTCAGGCACTTACATATCCTTTAAGGTGAACGTATGGGTCTGTGTATGGGGGGGGGGGGGTACATTAGATACCTGTCTCTTAAGTGGAGTGAGGGTGTGGCACAGGCACACAGGCCTTATTGTGCGGATGGATGGATGGATGGATGGATGGAGCACCCTCACTTCCAGAGTATTTCATACACAACTTAGTATTGGGCTAAAAACATATTATTTGAATGTGACTAAATCTGCTCAGAAATGATGAATCCAACTATTTCCATTTTCTTTTCTCCATACTATTATGCTTTTTAAAAAAAAAAAAAGTATTAGTATTAAGTGTCCAAACCAGCCGTCCAGCAGATTTACGGCTATTTTAACGTGGCGCTGGGCTCCACCGTCACATGGGAGTCACACAGGCGCCAGAATCGTGATCAGTTATCAGCCCAAATTAACTCAAACCAACAAACCTCGGCCAAATCTGGCAGCAACACATTTTAATATCGTTTTATTGTGCTGCACGGACGGAGTGTAACCTTGTGCCGAACAATGTTAATATGTCCCCAGTTTCAAATGAGATTGGTTGAAGAGATTGCCGAGTGTATTCATAGCATGTGTGCACGTGAGTGTGCGCTGAAGGTTGTGCGACCATAAGTCATGCTATGCATTGCAATGTGTTAAAGCTGAGAAAACAGTGGTTCATCATGCACCTATACTCAGGCGCAAGGCAGCGTGGCTTTTTAAAGGGGGTTCAATCCTCGAGAGGGAGAGAAAAAAAAAAAACCTGAGCTGAACCGTCTTCTCAAGTCTGGATTAGAACTAATTAGAACCGCAGCAGTTTTTTAAAGCGCAAAAAAACAGTATTATTGTTTAAACTTGCAAAAATATCTTAAAGGACGCGGGCGAATTCCACTTCTGAGAAGGCAACCACAAAAGAAGCACTTTAAACTTCAGCAAAAACATGCAATTAACCTGCCAGCACGGCAGCGCTGCGTCTCCTTATATGGGCACTGCAGCAACCTACGACCGTCAGCAGCTCCGGCGCTGCGGCGCTCTGACCTCGGGACATCCACGCTGCATAAATCAGCGTGGATGTTGTGAATTTTGTGGGGCTCGTGCTGCATTTAGTTTGTTTTCCTCGGAGGAGCGGCAGAGGGTCGACACGTTTCCTACGTCGCAGCAGCTTGGGTCATATAAGGGTTTATTCATGTCGGACATTGAGGCGTCCGCAGGAAGCGTTTTCTCGCTGCATAATGGAGTTATGTAAGACATGTGTTGTTGATTTATTTTCCGGCGCGGTGCGGCAGCGGTTTGTTTAGCACTGTTTTAGCACTTTTACCCAGTTTGAACCTGTCGGCTGTTTGAGCGCCGCTCGCTGGAGTTTGCATGTTCTTTCTTGCAGTCGAGCAACCCCGACATGCATCGGACTCGGATCTAATGTTTAGTCACCACCAGCGGTTTGATGTTTTTGGAACTTTTTTTCTTGAATTAATGCTTCAGGCTTTTACGATAGGTTTCGATATCGCGATAATGATGAATTTGTGATATATTGTGCAGCCAGAATTTGCGACGGAGAGAGTTTGGCAGCTTGACATTTAAAAGTATCGAGCTTTAAACACATTGCATCGTCTCTCATTGTTAATTCTGTTCTGAAAATGTGCTAAAAAATGACTACTTTTGACTTATTTTTTTTCTTTTTATCTGGGAAATCCACTAACGTCACCCCAACCTCATTATACGCAATTACCAAAGACCCGATTTCATTTTGAAAATCTCGACAGCTCTTCTTTTATAAAGAAAACCTGCACTTTGCACAATGATCATATCAGTTGAACAGCTGTAAGCAAAAACAATCAGTCCCTAAATACCTTCGTATTATTTTATCTCGTTGAACGCATGTGCAGGTATATAAAATCAAAAGTCAATGACTTGCACCCCACATCAACCACTGAGCTGCTCATTGTTGCTTTGCTGTCAATAGAGTCTTTAAATATCTTATCTAAGCGAGAGCAGGCAAGGCGCAGACATGACCCGAGGCCTTATTACATAACCGTCTTCAGCACAGAGAGAACTTTCCCATCAGGCTTTGGGTTTGCGTGAGTCTAGACGTTTCTATCTCCGTCCCCATCAGAGAACGCATGAGCCCATCCGTCGGGTTCGTCTACTCGCCTGCTGCTCAGTCAGCCTCCTCGACGTCGATGCCTTGATGGACGCGTCCCCTTCTCCGTCGCCCTCTCGTCTTTTTCAGCGAGAGCGTCCGCGGACGAGCGAAGCCGGCGATGCATGTGTGCGAGCAGTTTTCTCATATAGATAAGGGATCTTAAACTAACAGAAGAGCCTGGGAGCAGGTGAACCCGTCAGCCGAAACAGACCGTGCAGCAGATGAACAGATTACATGCATTTACACAAGCATGCACACACGCAGCAGGTAACACGGGGGGAAATCGCCCGCCGAAGACATGTGTACAGTTCGACATTCTCAAAAGGAGTGAAGACCGAAAACTGTTGGCCAAAGGAGGGTTGCAGTGATTTAGTTGAATGATTTTTATATTTATTAGAGGACGGCTCCCAGAAGTTTATTGAAACAAGGCGATGTTTTGATCCTGCTGGATGTCTGTCATGCAAATGGACAGCAGGGCCGTGGACCGGGCACATACTTGACATGGATCTGGGGTCTACATGCGCTTTTGAAGCAATGCTTTGGGATTGTGATGCAATTACTCAACCTTTGGTTGCATTTTCCGTTTAAGTCATTGTTTGTTTTTTTTCCCAGAAAGATCAGTTGTTTTCAAGGAGTTTTCAACAAAAGCACAAAAGAATGGACATTGCATAAGATGAACATAGAAACTGAATGTGTATTGCCTGTGTTTAATTGAGAAAAGTACAAAAACACAGTGGTAATTAAAGAAACTGAACGTTGAGAAGTGATTAAAATTCACAGTGTCCAGGCTTGGGGCCTTTTCCTTATGAAATTTCTATGTCCCTTTGTATTGTCGCTTAAAATTGCCCGAAGACGTGAGTGTGAACGTATTCGATGGTCTGTTTCTGGGTGTTTGCATCCAAGCATATAAGGAGATGATGTCCTGGTGGGCGGGCTCCTGAAGTATGTCTTCATCTGATAGGAGAATCCAAAGTTCACGGAAACATAATTTATTGTCTTCCGTCATATTGTCCTAAAATAATATTGGCCGTAAAAGTCCACCGCTTCTCGTTGACAACACCCCGCCAGCTTTGCCGTCTTATGAAAGTGTGTCGATAAGGTCGCCGTCGACCCGCCGATGGGCGTCGTACACGGAGTGTGAGCGAGGAGGAGAAGCTGCTGTTCATAGCCGCCTGGAGCAACGTCAGTCTGCACATCATCTGCCACACTGTGTAATTGTGTTCTTTCTGGATCAGCGTTGAACTACACACACACACACACACACACACACACACACACACACACACACACACACACACACACACACACACACACACACACACACACACACCCTCACACACACACAAGCCTGTCTGTGAGACATGTTGAGGTGCTGTCAGACTCACTGGGAGAGACCCTGAAGGCATGCTGAGCTTGCTGAATTGGAGAGAACACACACTGGCAAAACAGACGATTCTCTTACTCCACCATTGTGTGTGAGATATCGTGTTTTCGGTGTGTGACTGCAGTGTGTGCGTCCAGCGCTGATATATCGGGTTGGTTGTCAGCAAACTTGGCACTATTCTGTTTTTACCCCCACCACCACCCCCCACCCCCACCCCCCGTCAGCCTGACACTCAAGGAAATCTTCACTCAGCAGGCCCGAGGCGGGTAAACACCTCACTAAGCCTTAATGACTACTGTTTTGTTTCCCTACCAACCCGATCTGTTTTGGTCGCCGCTGCGACGGCAGAGACTCCTTCTTTCGCCGTCTTCCTCGGCACTGAAGGACCGATAACAATAAGCCATTGTCCAGCCGCCCCCCGAGGAGGACGGACGACCAGACGGGAGGTGTTGATGACGGCACAAAGGTGCTTTTATCGCTGAGGGAACGTGTGATTATCTCAGACGTCTTCGCCACGTCGAGGAAACCACATTGCTACCGCAGTCGTAAAACTCGGATCGTCCAGACAATGTCAGAATCTGTGACTCAAGCGAAAAACGTCCGGACAAAGATTTGTATCTGCAGGTTCTTGGAGGTTGGACTTGCGTCATCTTTATTTCAGCACGTAGCTGAGATTTATGAAGAGGTCCGATCTGTACATTCTGTGTTCTTTCCTAAGTATTAGTGATGCGTAAAAGCCTCAAAACTTGTCGGGGCAGACTTCAAAAGAGGCACTTTGAAGTGATCCGCCATATGGGACGCTGGGGTGAATGAAATGTACTCGCTGCCGTCAGATTAGCTCAGGGAACACTTCATTTCCATGAGCGTTTTGGCCGTCACGCCGCAGCCAAGCGGAAAGAAGCACCATCGCTGCTACGCTAATGCTAATGCTGTCTTTCTTTTTTTTTTCTGTCGTCATCCTGACCCTGGTTAACTTTTGTGTGGTCGGGGAGGAGAACATTCCCCTGGCGCAATGCAGCAGAACAAGGAAAGGTTAATTGAGTCGAAACGCAATGAAATTTAAATCAACAACAGCTAATGTTTCATCTCAGTTTTGTATTTTTGTACTTGCTATATGATCTCAGAGAGAAAAATCTGATTTTCTATCTCCTCGCAATTTTTTTTGTGGGGTTTACTCTTCTTAGTCTTTCATTCCACACGTCACGGACGCCATTATCGGCCCCCAGTCAATCAGCGCCGCTCTCGATAATCAAAGCTGCTTCCAATCGCTAATAATTGACACGCGAGCCAGCGACACTCCATAAAAATATTGAGCTGAGGAGTCGGGCTCGGCCTCGCCACAGAACCGCAAGATATAAAACACGACTTTAATAAGGAGCACATGGAGCGGTGACATAAAGCTTTAACTGGCTTTTACACAGTTTCTCTCCTCATTCATATGTACGCCACATCATAATCGAATCCCAGCAGAAAGCAACAATGCATGTTTCCAAATTCAACACTTGCTTACAGAGCACATGTCGACGGCGGCGCCAGCACACCGCGAGGCAGCGGCAGCTCCAGCCGCACAGACACCGTCCTGCACGCCATAAAGGGAGATTCATTAGTAGAAATGATGCAGACGCACTCGCCACAACCCCACCAACCCCCCCGCAGGGACAAACACACAAAATCGCACCGTGTCATGACCGGTGACTTCCTGTGCTGGTCGTCTGGTCGCAGGTGCAGCCGACCCCGCCGATCCCGCCGATCCCGCCGTCATTACAGCCAGGAAATGATTTAAAGCCACGGCAGAAGGAGAGATGGGATTGATATCTCAGTCAGGCCGGGAACAGTGAGGAGTGTTTGATATTACAGGTGGACAGGGACACACAGCGGAGTCGTATGTCCACTGCTGACCCTGCAAGTCTGCCAGGGCTGGTGATGGTGAAACAGTGTGTGTGTGCGGGGGGGGGGGCGGAAAATGTAATAATACTTATCTAATACTCTGGAATACTTACCCAGCTGCCTGAAAATCTCCAGGAACTAGAAGTGTTTTTTTTTTTTTTAGGGGCTGTATTTTGGCATTTCCCAGTAATTATTACCAAATTTCCTTGTGCTCTCGCTGTAAGATGGAATTCATAATGCTAATTGGTTAATCGTCCTGAATTCCACACCTTAGCATCTGTCCAAAGGAAATATTATTACGGCAACAGGTGACGGGGGGGGGGGAAGAGTGATGGTGTGAAAACTAGTAATAGTTAACAATAGCACGAGTCGTAAGAAAGTTCTACTACGACATTAAACAACGATAATGATGTCCACGTCGGCATTAGCAACTGTATTAATAAAACTCAAATACAGTATCAACACTAATTCTCTGCTTCAGTGATGTTAGCAGTTGCATTAGCAGCCTTCTTTTGAAAATATGAATGAAACAAGTTTTAACTTGAATTTTACAAGAAATTAGTTTTTTGGCTTAGAAGCAATGAAAGCCACCTGCTGGGATGTGAATGAATGATTAAAATTCTATTCAAGAAATCTTGTTTTTATGTTAAGCCTCTTCAAATTGTACTCAAATTACTACTTAATTTTGTGGCTATGATTAATTAACACAACAAAATTTGCATAAAAGGTTATTTACTCAGCATAACATAACATCATTGCATGAAGGGAGAAATGTCCTCTAAGAATACAATGATATCAACATTAAATATTCATAATTGAGGGTTTACAGCATGGTGAGACTTCAAAGTGGGAAATACGAGGTGTCGGAGAGGCTGTTAAGAAGTGGTCCCTCTCTGTACTTACGCGTTACATAAGGCTGAAACTGCCGAAGCACCCCTCCAACGATCGATGACCTAGTGGGTTACATAACGGCAGTGTGTGAGTACGTGTGCGTGAAACAGAGGAGAGAAAAAAGAGCAAGAGAGAGAGAGAGAGAGAGGGGGAAAGAGAAGAAGACAGCCACGCAGTGAAACAGTATATTAGCCTCCAGAGGCAGGGAGCACACAATGTTCAGTATTGACCTGCTTTGTGAGCTGCAGCAGCTTGATGTTTGTACCTCTTGGCCTCGGAATCTCCATCTGAACTCGGCTGGCTTGGCTTTCTTTTATATTAGCTGGCTCGCCTGCCGGCAGAGACCTCGCGGCGGGAGCCGTCATCTGCTGCATTTTGTGTAGGTCTGCTCCGGACTGGCACCTGTTGCGTGGAATTCACGCTTCAAGTCGACACCCAGATTGGGGCGTAGTTGGTTCAAGAAACCGCGCAAATTAAAGAGAATGCTTATTAATGATCCGTCTCACAACGGTTTCGCCATTTGATCGCAAGAAAAAGATGTAAAACGAAGATTTAAGAGGTGAATATTGCTTGGAAACTTCCTAAGCAGTTCCATTAAAAACACACACACACACACACACACACACACACACACACACACACACACACACACACACACACACACACACACACACACACACACACACACACACACACACACACACACACACACACACACACACACACACACACACATGCTCGAAGCTTCCAACACGTTTGATCTCTTTCTTCCCTTTTCTTTCCGTTGTTTGACAAAATGCAAATGTTAGCTGCCGGTGCCTGAGTAACCGAAGGGCAGACTGAGTCATCGGTGGAAATACGTTTCATCGCTCTAGAAATGGAGATCCATCAATCAGAGGATTGAATGTCGGGGTTGTGACGTTTCCCTTCACTTCGAGATCAAATCAGCGATTCGGAGGAACCGTTGGTACGTCTGGCTCCTCGCGGCTCGCTCACCGTTACGCGGCCCGCTCTGGTTTGACCTACATTTCACGTCGCCTCCGTACGAGTGTAAACACAGCTCCCAGCACAAATCAGGTCTTTTGGTTTTCACAGATGGTGGAACGTTTTTTGCTTCAGTTTGTATTTGAATCAGAGTGCGACATCGTTCTATGTGTTTAAGCCCGTGTGATTTGAGACGACGTGTTCATGTGATAAACGTGAGACGATCAGACAAAAGATGAGCAATTGTGACGACATGTTCGTGATACGGTAACGTCACAACTCGATTGTCCCTCCGTATTGACGCTGTCGCCATATATCCACGATCCTCACAGGAGGTTCAGTCACCGTGTTTTCAAGCAAGATAATGAACTGACTCGAATCGTAGCCTTTAGAAGTGTCAACATACAAGTATCGCAACACAACCGGTGTAAACGAGAAAGAATCCTCATATTTCAACACTAAACTTTCACAGTAATGCCGGTAGATTAAGACAAAACTGGGTTTAATGACCCTCCCCTTCCTGTGACATCGCAGTAATCATATCACTTCCTGTTAACTGGTTTACTTGTTTTTCATTCGTCTTGTCAACGATTTGCCAAAATATTCACTTTGACTCTTCGTTAGTTTTTATGTATCATCATGTTTAGAATCCTTGTGTGCAGAGTGCAGATATTTGAAGGTTTATATCCAAGTATGAAATTCATTAACATCGTACACTTCAGTTTGGGCTTGTTTAAAAGAAGCAAAACATCACAGCATCACTGCAGCGTGATCTTTTCCTCATATCTCGCATGCAACCTCTTTATCTCCTCCTTTGTGAGTGGAAATTTCTCTCGGGTTTAATAGTGGTCTGTTTCTATGCATCTGGCACCGTCTCCACCTGCTACAGCTTGTTAGTGTTATTAAGGTAAGTACATTGTGTTTGTCTTCACTTTCGACTTAGATCAGAACAATAAATGTGAAAGACGAGAACATTGCTCGCAGATTATGTACTCATTCTGAATGACACGAAGCCAAGTTGGCCGACTGTCTGTACTTAGTGTGGAGTATTTAAGGTTACATCGTGGTTTGAAAACTGCTGAATGGCATTGAATTGTCTGCATGTGACCGTATTTCTCTCAGCACAGTTGTAAACTGTCCGTCTACTGTTATCAAGCTGCCATCGACTCCCCTTCGATCTCCCCTCCTTTCCTTCTCTCGTCAGCCTCCCACAAGCCCAGAAAGTCTACGCCGGCTTGCAGATATGATTATGTATCTTGGCAGGAAGCGGCGCACATCCACCATTGTGTTTATGGCTGCGTGTGCACGCGTGCATCACAGAGCGTCCTGCTCGGAGGAGAGAACCAACTCATGGAACACTTGACAGAAGATATATACCTTTTCCAGAGCGCAGGGGAAACAAAGGCAGACTCTCAAATGAAAGGCGGCTCCTCTATAAGGCCTGCGAGAGTGCTCTGTCCTCGCCGTCCATGTTCCTCCTCTGCAGGTAAACCCAGCGGTGAACCCGCGAGCTCCACTCGACCCGCTCCATTCATTTTTACGGCCTTTTTAGCGCGACAATAATCTCTGGCAGGCAGTCCGTCTATCTCTGACTGGATTTACACCCTCCTCTCTTCTTTTCATCACTTTATTTCTTATCATACCTTTTTAATTCCTTCCCACCCCTCCCCGCTCGATGCCACCTCCTTCCCTTCACCCCTCCCCTTTCCTTCCTCATCCAGGTAGGTCTGTGGTGCCAGACAGAGGAGCACAGTGTTCCTTTGTTGTTTCCGGGGATTAGGTCGAGATAACAACTACAGCCACTCAGGCTCTCCGGCACATCAGCAGCCTTATATCTTAGGCTTTACATTTCCATAATTGGGATTTAAGAGGCAAGTCCTCACAAAGGGAAGGGATTTCCGGATACCTCCAGATAGGAAAATAAGGGAGTTTCAAAGACGTTTCACCAAAAAAAAGCAATCGCTGTCTGTTTTTCTGCTGTATCCTGATTGAAAAAGCAGCCTTTAATTTTTCACGCTGTGGGAACAAACTGTGTGTTTTGGGTGGATTCCTGGTCGTCCACTCGATATTAAGAGTTGTGATAGAGAGTTCTCGGCTGCTCGCTCGGTGCACTTCCATTCGGGACGGGGGGATGATACATTACCAGCTGGTCCCGCTCCAGACGGCCCCTCCCGCTCTCACTACGGTTGCCTAGTGCCACAACTGGAGCCCATCACTGGTGCGGGCTGACAGCCAGCCTGCCAGATGTGAGGCCTTATCCATGCTGTCCATAACCCGAGCAGAAACACAAGCTTCAGGTACACAAACTCGCACGTACGCAGAGAATGAGCTGTACGCTACGGAGCGGGGCGAGCCCACGTTGACCTGCCGAGAACACGAGAAGCTGCTTCAGAACTGCTGCGCAGGCCTCCTCGTTTTCTATCCAAACCCGCGACTGACCTTGTTGTGGCCACAGATTCTCCCTGCGTAAAGCAGCCTCCTCCTGGACCCTGCTATTAGTGGCTTTGTGGGGCAGAGTGGCGACGTTTTAATGGCACACAGACACAGGAGAGGCTGCAGACCCCCGCACCCCCTCCCTCCTGCACCAGAACCCAGCTGACTGCAGGGAACTGCGGACTCTTAAAGATAAATGTTGACGGTAACCGCTAAGGAATGGTTGGGATTTGTGTTAACATAGAGATTAAATGAAATATTTTATACTGTTTTTGCAGGGAGCTGCGAGCAGCTTCAGACATCCAGTCCAGAACATGCCCACATCAGTTAGGAGCCACTGTCATTTAGAAGAATCGCACGATTATTTTCATTCCACTGGTTTGGATAAGGTGAAGCTCCGGCTCAACTGCTCTGCTTGCATCGCGCTTTTGTTGGTTCCATTAGAAAGCACTATAAAGTAGATTTCATTAAGTGCTACCAAAACAATAATGGTACATTTGTTCCAAGCTATTTTGAGTGTAAGATTATTGCACTCTTGTTTTGCTCATGAGCGTGTGGTGCAATAAAAGTAGTATTTTAGGGGATTATGACGGATGGATGGTTGGTACGATAGTTGAACGAATTGATGATTTATTTTTGGATAGATGTATACACAATATTAGTTGATTGGTTGGATGTTTTAGTTTTATAATGAATTTAACAGTTCAATTTCCCTGATTTCTCAGCAATAACCTTTTTTGTGATACTTTATAATTCTGTCTGAGAAGTGCATTTTCAGCCCTGCACACAACTTTAGCAGGAAAGGTAATGATGTCCGCAAACTTCCTTCAGCTGAAACTTGAACATATAAAATAGACAAAATAAAACTCAAGGCGTAACACAAAAAGCGGCATCATTATGTTCATAAGTCGCCATCCCCATCAGTTTTGAACTCAGAACATTTGAAGCATCTTTGCAGGCCAGGACAGTAAATTCATGCAGTTGCAGTCATTTTTGCAATCTAACAGGTCAACAGCATGACGACAAAATCCTGGAGGTCAGAGTAATAATGATGTGATCACTGGGAAATATGTCTTCCCTTATAAACAAAAGGGTCAACAGGTTAGGGGCCACACATACCTGGAGACCCAGATCTTAAAACTGTGAAATCACGTGAGGGCGCCCAACCTCGGCCCAGTGACTCACTTCTGACCGGCCGGGTCAAGACTGACAAATAGCCGTCGTCTAACCGTGTCATTGTTTCATGGCATCAGAGGTAAGTTCAAAGGAAATGGGTATCGCTAGATATACACACTAATGAGGCTTATCTGAAGTGGCGTCTGGCGAGCAGCCAGCGGAGAGAGACACTGTGGAAAGAGAGGTTAACAGATGCTCTTCTCTCAGATTTGGAAAACAGCATTTCCTCTTCCTTCCCCCGACTCGGCTCGGGCACCAACTTGCTCCTCTATTTAAGATCAGCAGTCGAAGCGGTGGCAGCCGTCAACCTATATACGGCGCGACCTTTCGTGAAATGCCATCCGCCTAAACCTCTCCAGTTTACCTCATTTTCCACAAGTCTTTGTGTTCGGTCACGAGCCGTGAGCGGTCACATGTAAACAGTGGTCACGGTGATGAGTCATGGGGCGATCCATTGTCGCCGCCGTCTGCCAGCGTAGCAGGAACCGTCCAATAAGCAGCGAAGGGAGGAAACTGAACCGGAGCTCGACAGTTCCATCCTCCATCGGAGAAAGACCATGCAAACTTCACACAGGCACACACTCGAAAGTAGTACGATGGAAATCAATATAAATTGATTTTATCCACATGTTTTTATGTAAACACTACATGCATTTCTTAAAAGCGAGGTAACTCCTTTAATGTTGCATACATTTTATGCAAGGAAAGTTGGCCGTTCACTTGAACGACTGAGCCTCTCCTTCAATATTTGCCGAGTGAGTCAAAAATGACCATAAAAGCCAGTTACATGGAAAATTAAAGATTAAATCCATGTAAAATGTCTCTCACACTTTAGGTGCAGCCCTCTCTGGGTGGCCTTTCGCCTCAGTATCACTGCCCGTTAGTAACAAGTCCCGAGGTATTGCGAATGCTAACTTCAAAGGCTTCCATAAGTCAGCTGGTGTTTGGCTCACGGCTCATCAGCCTGGCACCAGCCGAGCTCCGGCTTCAGAAGCTCTGGCCCTGGTTTCACTAAGAAAGCAATGATGTCAAGATTTCTGGACGCATCGCAACATCACACCACTGCGAGGCCTGAGAGGAGCTAAAAGCTCGCCTGAAACTTGGAGATGGAGGTTTGATCATAAATCAGAATTCCCTCACACTCTTTCACTCCTCACTAACTTCAGGCTTTTTCTTTTTTTCTCTCGCTCTCTCTCTCTTTTTCTTCCTCCCAGCCTCTCTCGGCCAGAGACGGCACATTTTAAACCCATTAGCGATCGGGCTGCCAGCTGTACATCAGCAGAAAAACCATAAATTGTTTTATTGGATGAAGTTTCTGCAAAGTGATGAGCTCAGCGTTACCGATTCCTGGTATACGGAGGGCTCATTGTGTGAGTGAAAGCGTGCCTCTTGTCAAATATTCAAGAAGCTATTTCCAAAGCGTTTGACGTTTGTATAATGTCTCTTGTGCATTTGTCACGGCTTACTTACCAAATCTGTGTCAGTGGGCTAGGAGCCTCACGGCCTTTCAATTGACTTCGCCGCACAAATATTTGACTCATTATTTACGGTCTTGAGAGAAGCTGTCGCTCCTTTGTGCAGGCATGAGCTTCGCTTTTAGTAAACCTCCACACTGTGACACCCGCTTTGCAGAGAATCTGCTGATTTACGGCATCGGAGCTGCGTCTGTGCACCGCCACGGGCCGCCTTCGTCTTTATCTCTGCCACCGTTAGAAGAAGGAGCAGCTTGTGTGAAGTTGTTCACATTAGTTCCCATCCAAAGCCCCCCCCCCCCCGTTTCAGTCACACCGACCCCTCCAAGTCACACAGCTGTGTGCAGTGCAAACAGTTTGGGCGGCGTTGCCAAGGGAACGGAGACCACAACCAGGTATACTCACCATCCTCTCAGAGGTCAAGCCGCAGCCTGTCAGCGAGTCACATGCTCCATCGTGTGAGCATCACCCAGTAATGTGGCCAAACAATGGGGCCAAGGTCAAGGTTCTAAAAACCTGCCTACGATCTGAAGGGTGACAAACTTGGGGGGGGGGGGGGGGGGGGGGGGGGGTTCGGGTTTTTCTGCAGGTTTCACTCAGTCACTGTTGGTGTTTTTTTCCTTCGTTGCTATGGCAACGGGATTCCTCAAAGCCGGGAAAACCCCCGGACCCTTTCCTTCCCTCTCCAACACCCCTACATTATCCATTGTCCATTCGCTGTGTGGAATAACATTTGGGGTGCGTCAGCAGGGCTCCGGGGAGGAATGGCGTCCCGGAGGGCAGGTGCGTCACACCTGCACGGCCCGCAGTGTGTACGGGAACTCTTCATTCCATTTCCCCGAGTGCAGACCCTGCAGCCGCTGCTCAGTGGCCACTTTCCATTGTGCGAGACCCTAAAAGAAAGCCTGTGTGGATGAGTGGGGGTGAGAGCTTGGATATAAACTGAACGCTGCCATTAGTGGACTGAGTGCGCCATTCATCAGAATATACGTTGCAAGATGGAAAAGTCTACGGTTGGATTTGCGGCGTGTAGTTGGCATTAGACGTCAAACTGCTGCATGGAATGACAATTTAAAGATCAACTGAGAACATTTTGAAAAGGAAATAACTCATTCTTGCTGTTGTAAATGAACGGTTCATTTATATGAATTAAAGGCGCTCCTGCTGAGTTCAACCCATTCAAAGGTTTTCAACTTTCTCATTTTGTTTGGTGTGAGGGACTTTTCTCAGCTGCTGTACTTCATTTCACAACTTCATATGCTACTGTAAACATCAGCATGTGCTACAAAGACATCCGCCCTAGTTTATAGCTCGTATCCAAACTATCAGTATTGTGATTTTATTCTTATTAAATGGTGAGTTACTTTTGGACTCGGAAATCCTCACTTAGGGATAATGTCTCTTTTTGAAATGCCAAGGTCTATAAGTAAAGCTATTATATTAGCCATTTGTCAGCAGATTAAACATAAAGAAAATTCAATGTACTTTCTACATATGTGTTTATAGGAAACGGCAGCAGCTGAGGAATAGTGACTAACCTGTACAAACTCTGTACAGAAATCGTCTTTTTGTCTTCTAACCTTCCAATCCAAGACGTTCATGTACCAAGCGACGTTTTTTTACAACGGTGTCCATTTATGCTTCTGAAAGAACGTCAGAATTTGACCATTCCTTTATTTTTCAGTGCAGATGTATGTCAAATGAAGCCTTCACATCTGACTCTACCTCGTCTCCTGGAGCGACTCCACGGAGCCGATTCGCATCATTTAGAATAAGCAGGCGGGTGAAGGTGAAGGTGCTGGAGACGGGTGGACCGGTGATTCAGTCCAATCCCTTTTTTGTTCCTGACGTTCGTCCAAGACATAAGCAGCACTCGGAAGACTTCACCAAACGCATTATTCCCATACCATATTGAAGGCCAGCTCATGAAATCCGATTACTACGGTCGCGTTTTGGTGAAGTCGCCAACACTTGTGGCGCGGGTCCAAGTGTAAATCAACTTCTCCTTCATTTATTTTAATTAGCTCACGTCCTGGTGAAAATGTTCTTCCACGCGTCTCCCCGTGCTTCCAGGGCACGCAGACGTTCGGTGCTGTTCCCTCAAAAATCCCAACATGTTTGTTCTCTGGTGGACACGCTGCTGGACGAGGCCGCGATGAATCAGCTGCGGTTTAGGAGACGCACACATACAGTGGAGAGCGGAGTGTTTGTGATTTAGGAGCGCAGACAGCATAACTCTGATCTGTTCCTCATCAATAAATGAATACAACTCCCTTTCTACCCCATGTGTGCCCCCCTCCTCCGCATTTCATAATCGCCCCTCTCACACACACACACACACACACACTCACACTCTCCAGTCATGTCTTTGACGTGGAACAACTGTTTGCCAGAGGACGACGGAAGGGGCCGAGGGATGCCTGGCGGTTTTTAACATGATTGCCTCGAACCAGAACGAGATCAAGCTGTACTTCTACTCCCAGCTGGAACAAAGCAAAGAGGGAAAACACAACAAGAGGGGGTTGGAGGGGGCGGCGGCGGGGGGGGGGGGGGGGGGGGGGCACAAAACAATAGTGAGACAAGTTTTTCAGAGAATATCTCGCCACAGAGTGAGGGGAGAGGCACGAGAAGTATGCAGAGGAGGGCAGAGCGAGGCGAAAGATGAAACGTGTGGTGTTGAGCAATAGAAGCGAACACATGGGCTCGTACATGTCTGAGGACGCACCTGAAAGACGGCCGCCGAACTCGAGCTGCCAGACGCAACAAGTGAGCGCACCGTGGTGAAACACACACCTTGGCACTTGAACACAACCACATGTTGAGGGGGGGACGATGTGCCGCTCGCTGCGAGATATGCAGCCGAGGTGTCTGACTGACCCGAGGTCAACCGCCGCTGTCATGTTTGATTTGTCACACGTTTGGTCATAATCCCACATGCGTGTGGAAGACCACCGTGTAATAATGAGACATTAGCGGGACGTCAGAGATCTGATTGGGCGACGTCGACCGACACGTCCAGATAGACTGGTCATGGGGTTTTCTCTCCTCCGAGCTATACCACTGATCAGAACAAGACGTTCCAAATCACCACTGCAGACAGATTGGTTTTATTTGTCCTGCTGTTTACTAAGCTTTTTTGCTGGTTGGGCAAATCTGAGAAGAAGAATCTGTCCTCGCGATTGGGGACTATTTGCGTCCTCGCTACTTCTTCCTGCCCTCCGTGTTTTAAAAGGGCCCGGGTGCCACCAACTGTCAATGGGGCGTTCAACTACAACCGTTATCGGTCGGATCTGTAGTTGAAATGGCGTGGAAAGAGAGTCGCGATTCAAGCGGGCAGCGTGTAAACGACAGAGACAGCGAGAGGCAAATATTTTCTTTCGCTGTCCTCATGCTTCTAATTATTATATAACTCAGATCACCGGACGGAAACGTGAGTGGATGGATTATTTATCAGAGCGGTTATATAATCATTAGCTCCATCAACATGGAAGATAGTCATGATAATAAATTCAACATGACCTTCTAATGCTGTTGATCAAATATCAAAAGATGAAAAACATCTTGGCATCGGTGGGACTGGCAAAGAACCCATCTGTGTTCACTAAATGTACATGTTTGGATGTTTTCTTTTCCTAGAAAAACTAAATCCTGATGGTTTTGATGCGACGCCGTACTTTTGAACTGTTTGTGCTGAGAACATCCCGACCGGCAACGCCGATGGAAAATGATCCTTTCGTCAATATGTTCTGGAGGCTTCAAGCAGAGAGATGCAGCGACAGTATTACACGACATCTAATAGCTTCAAATCGACTGCTTTTCTGTCCTTGGAAACATGATTAGGAGGTTTTCTCTTTGTTTAAATCAGTTTTCTGTCTTTTGGACCAAGTGTCCACTGGTTTCTAGTAGACTTGGATTGGATTTAGACTTTTTTTTGTCTTTGTTTTAATTCAATACTGGGTTTTTTCAGTTTATTTAGAGTGGGTTTAGCCTGGTTTTTAGAATTTGGACTGGGTTTAAATTAGTTTACTTGAGTTTGGGGCATATTTCGATTGGTATCTGCACTTTGCACTGTGTTGAGACTGTTTGTTGGATTTAATATGGGCTTTTTCAGTTTATTTGGAGTGGGCTTTGCCTGATTTGTAGAATTTGGATTAAAATGGTTTTCTGGAGTCGCGGCTGGGTTTAAATTGGTTTAATGGAGTTTGGAGTATATTTAGATGGGTTTCTGGAGTCAAAGCTGGGTATTAGCATATTGTCAGTTTTGCAGGATAAACCTTGCCTAGTTTCTGGTGTTTGAACGTTCAGATTCAGATTGGAGTTTACACCAGGTATTAGAATAGTACTCTGCTGTTTGGCCGAGGTTTAGTTGGTTTTCTTGAATTCAATCTGGATTTAAACAAGTTTCCTGGAGTTTTTTACAGGTTTTCATACTTAAAGTGAGTAAGAACAACATTTTTTTTTCTTTTTTAAAGCTGAGACAAATCTGAACTGCCAGAAGAAAACGTGCGCAGGCTTCAGACTACAATCAAGATGATTCTTCCTTCTCAGTATGACACAGCAATGCGCTGGCCTGCTCCGAAAACTGAAAAACAGTCAAGTTCATAAAAATAAAATTCATGGCTGATATATATTTTATTGAACAAGGGCTTACCATAACCTCCACTTTTCCAACTGCCAACAAATACCTTTATAGCCCATGTTGCCAATCTCCAATTCACTATTTAATGTACATGCTGACTCCCATCTGCTGCTGGCGAGGTTCTGTCAACTCGTATAACCCCACTTTAAAACAGCCAAACTATGTTCAATGTTCACTTTTCTTCTATCTTAAGTTTGCAACCAAAGTCATAGAAAGCTCTGATGCAGGATACGAGTTAAACCTGCAACATGTTGAGTATTGTGAGGCCAGTTTGTCGACTTTGTTGGTCATTTTGGTTTTTACCTGATGTAACAAGTGCTCTCTAATAGATTATCCTCTTTGTAATTCGCTGCAGATCTGTTATTCGTCTGAGTTTCTACCTTCCACTTTCAGAAATGTCTCTAACCTTTGCTTTGTTGGTTTGCCCCTTGTCGTACCGCACTGTATTTATTTATAGTGGTGTGTAGCTAATCTAGCGTGAAGATTTAATCCATATGTAGGATTATCTGGGGGGAAATGTGCTGTAATTCTCACAATCTCCACTTCCATCTGCAGGCAAACGAGCCCTGGCCGTGTGTTCCCCTCCTCAGATCAGGTTCTGTGAAGCGGCCGTCCTGGGTCAGCGGTCATGTAACATGGCAGCAGTGCAGGCAATCGCTCCAGGACAAATACTTTCGCTCTACATGTGAGCCTGATAGCATGCAGGCTGTGCATGTGTGGACGCGACATGTCCATTAGTTGCGCCAGTGTCCCGGGCAGAAATGAACTTCAGATTGAAGCAAAGGTGATTCTGATTAGCTCGTGTTGAGCAAAGGGGGGCTCAGGAACTTAAAAGATCTGTTATGTAACGCCGATACGGAGCATCATGGAGCCTCCGGTGACATAACACAATTGGGAGCAGGTCTCCAATGTACAAGATTGGAAAACAAACACGTGGACGAATGAGTTTCAGCAGGAATCATTCGGAAAGTACGATGAGCTAATCGCACATCTCCCGTAATAAAGGTTTATTTCCATCATCCGTATGACCGCAGGTGTTTCTTAGGTGAAGCTGTTGTTGTGTTTGGTCGGCGCTGAAGCGTTGACAACTCTCGGCTGTTGCCTCTCAAAAACCAACCCCAAGCAGTGACGTGTTTCCGGGGTAAATTTTGGCAGAGGGGCTCTCGTCTGAGATGCTGTTCTCACTTTCCTTGCGTCATCGTCATTATCTGCAATAAGTGGAATGCTTCGGTACGAGATGATAGACTGGAAATCCACTGATTGGCGGCGAGCTGAGGGCCAGAGCACGTTCAAGAACTGCCGGAGTCGAGTCCAAAACAAACAAATTACACATCCCATTGGTGATTGTCAGAGCGTACAAGATACAGATTTGTTTTTATGTCTTTAAGCATCATGTTGTCCACGGGACAAACAGGTTTGATCATCAGGAGAAATTTTTTCAGAATCCAGATCCCACCAGTTGTTTTCTGGCCGGGCTTTGATTTGCTGAGGGGCATTTGACAGCAGGTCGACAGGGCCGGCTTCAGACGCGGTCAGGGTGGCGCAGCGGGGTCGTGATGATGTCCATATAGACTTCCCAGCACTCAAGGAGGCAGCGCGGCGCCCGGTTCAAAGCGCTCGCTCGTCGGTGTGGAATGTTTGGCGGGCGAGGCGAGTCTGTTTGAAGTGTGTGTGTGTGTGTGTGCGTGGGTGTGTGCGGGTGTGTGTGTGTGTTTGGCCAAGTAAAAATAGCCGTGGCGGTCCAGATGGGCGTGTCGATTTGACGGCACAGTGGCCCTGAACATACCTGAGCCTCGCCGCCAGCGCGCAGAACGGATCATGGGAAACGGTTTAGATACAGATGGCACATCCAGCAGACGCTTATCAGTCTCACCCACATCTGTTAACATCACACAAGGAGTCGAAGTCGGCCAAAAACATCATATTCAACAAGTTATTCCAGCCACGCATACCTATCAGGGTTTTTCTGGGGCTTGCATTTAACTGCCTTATTTAATATTTTATCTGGCGTTACTACTCATCCTTATTTACATAATCTCATGACGTTTTTATCCGTTTTTATACTTTTCTACATATTTTAACTTCTTCCCGTCTCAATATTTACCTTTGTGCCAATGCAGGTGAATTATATTTTCAATAAAGTCATAAGAAACTGAACGTCTGTGGCGATTCTTCTTTCATCACCTTCAGAATCCACGCAAAGCGAAATCTATTTGCCACAGCGTGCAGTTTTAGCACGTTTTATATATTCAGGCTCTTGCTGGATCTGCCCCATGCTGCTGTTACAGTATCGTTCTCAACACTTGAAAAGCTGGCGGTGGAGGAGAAGCAGTGTTGGGCAAACAGCAGCCTGGTATCCAGGTAACGCAGCAGGTCGGGGGCTTGACGGGGACTGTGAGGCCCCCGCTGTTACTGGAGGACTTCAAGTGGAACCCCCTCATCCAGCAGCTCTGCCATTGGTTCATTCCTCACTAATAACCGCACACATTATATCCCCGCATACCTGCGCGCATGCACATCCACGTAAACATGCACAAACGTGCGTACCGATCAGGGCGCACGTGAGCGAGCGCCGCTGACACAAGTATGCTGGCCTCCATCGTGCAGAACCCCCGGAGTCATATCTCAGCGCCTCATTGAAAACAAACACTGTTCAATTGGCACGTCCAGATTTACCTTGGACGGCAGCGGTTTGAGGGGCGCCAACTTTAGCACTTTGTCACTAGAATCGCCAACATGGCTCCAAAAGACGACAAGAAGCAGCATTCTCTGGCCGGACGGGCCCAAGCGAGTGTGTGAAGAGGCGACGGGCCATCTTGGTCGGCGCGCTGCCGTTTCTGGGAAGAGGTGGAGCTGCAGAGTGGACTCTGTGTGTTTTCTACATATAGCCACACCGGGAGGGCCGTGCTAATGCACAACACTGAATAGACGCCTGCAGGTTGGCGGCCAGCGGTGCACAACTTTTAAAAAGAACTGAGTCGTTTTTTGTCACTTTCCACAAAACAACATTCAGCTTGGCTTCCAAAAGTATTTAGGAGACGACGACACAGTTTTACACATATTCTTGTTGTACACAAAAACTGTAGCTTAGGATGAGTCTATTCAGGGTTTTTTGGGGGGAGTGATAAACATTTTTTTCAAACTTTACCTTCTTTTTACTTGGTAGTAGTCAGTTTTAGTGGTTTAGCTATTTGAGACAATTTTAATGAATTTGTCTGTTTCTGCCTTTTAACCACTTTGTTGTCTCACTTTCTAACTTCTCAAGTGGTTTTTTTCAACTATTTGAGTTCTTTTTACTTTTTTCTTTTAGCCATTTTGCCTCTTTCGAGTAGTTTTAACGGTTTTATAACTTTTTAATTCTCCACTCTTCTCCACAGAACAAAAAACATGTATGATTCTGGTCACGTTGATTTTCCTCTGACTCTTTTCTTTATTGGTATTTAATCATGGAGAAGCATTTCCACCCTCAACATTCATCACCTAAAGAGAAAGGCAGCATTTCTTTATACAAAGTGAACTTATGTGAACAGTGGAATCCAGAGATATTGCTCACTTACATCTTTAATCCAAGAATCAAACAATTTGTTTTGAGTTTATCATGAGTGGGTAGCACTTCACATTCATTTCTCTGTGTCTTTTAGCAACATTGCATGATGAAAAATTTGAAAAAGAACTATTCAAGAGTCCTTTTCTGAAGACAGTCCTGCAACATATGAGTTGAACTACGTTGAAAATGCATTGGTGTGTTTAGTCTTTGAATCTGATCTCTCTGCTGAGTAACGTTGACTTCTAACAGCTTCACCGGCAAACATGACATCACAGACCGTCTGTGGGCCTGTGTTTATGTGCACGACCCGTCCGGGGTGGAAAGGTCGAGCAGGACTTCCAGTACAGTACCAGACTGTTAAGCACCACATGGGCCGGTCGGGGTCAGGGGTCACATGTCCTGATTACATCACCTCGGACAGACTCCCAAATACAAACACTTCCACATAACATTTAGCCGTTTCCATGGTTACCCAGTGCCCATCCGCACGGCACGCAGTCACACATACGATCCAGGTATCTGGTTAAAGCCGCCTCGCGAGCTGATTAGCGGCGGCGGTGAAAACAATGAGGATGGAAAACCTTCGGCCGAGATTCCTGCCACATTCCACCTGCCAATCAAAGGAGGGGAGATGACAGAGGGAGAAATATGAAATATATCCAGTGGGTCATGTTTGATGTTTTATAGGTTGTGTTTGGCAATGCCGGCTTCTATTACGTACCTTATAAAATATCTGTGGATATACCGTCGCTAACTGTCTTTGACATAAATAACAGCCACCCGTCGACTCCGGCGCTCTTAAACGCTGACTCCAAAGAACATAAAATCCCACAAATGAACAAGTAACAACAAAAACCGCAGAGCCTCGACTCTGATTACATCTGCAAACACATTCCTCAAGTTCTAGAAATGTGTTTCTTATAATGTTGTTAAACCCCGCGGCCTCTCCGGCTCACACACTCACATAGCCTGAACTTTACACCTGCGTGAATTCATCTTGAAGCGCTTACAGTCACCAACATCGCAGGTCTGCTTTTGTCCGGCTGCACTTCCGAAACCCGAACCCACAGCCAGTCCAGCAGAGTGCTCTAGAACTTGTTCATCCCCCACAATCCCTTGCTTATCTCTTCATCTTCTCCTCAAAAGCCTCCAATCCAAAGCCTCCGTCTTCCTCCTTGATCCACGACCTCGAAACTTGAACATCTTTTCAACCTTTGTGTCAAACCACCCCCTCCACCCCCCTCCACCACCCACCCCCCACCCCTGGAAAACCCGCCCTGTCTTCACTGCGGGTCATTTTCCAGCGGGTGATGAAAGCGCGTGCTGTCAGAAGACGAGTGGAAAGGTTAAGGTGCTGCAGCCCAGGGGTCGGGTGCTGTCGGGAAATGGGGACGCGCAGAACCGCCGTCGGACATCTCGGCGCTGCGCCTCTTCGCACATTCCTCCCGCGCCACTTCCTGTCCGTCAGGACGGACGCTGGGAATGCCGGGGAGAGAGGGAGGGGCCGTCGTCGTCATGGCAACGGAGGCAAGCGCACGTCAAAACAGTGAAGATACCTGTGGGTGAACATTCAACCGGCGCATTGTGTGGAATTCACACTCGCCGACATTGTTTCAGGCTGCTGAGGTTTTCTTTGAAAGACTTTCAGGTCGTGGAGCTGCTTTGTACCGATACTGTCGAGCTTTTATTTTTCTCACTTCTTTATTCTGCTGGAACAAAAACATAACCCTGCATTGGACAATATCTTGTAAGGTCTGGTTAACCAGTAGCAACTGAGTGAAAACAAGTTATTTGTGCCAGAGCTGGGCCATTGGTACCTCATGGATGATGTCACTGCCACTGATGTTTATTATTGGTTGTTTTGGTGTTTTGAACTCATCGTTTCTATGCAGCACACAGACCAAGACGTCTCACCAGATGGTCCAATTCGGCCGATGGGACGACGTTACAAAAAAGTTATAATAAAATGCACATTGACTGCAATTTAACTCAAATATATTGTGTGTATTGACGGCATTACTCCACAATCTTCAACCACTCGTGTTTCAAAGGCCGCTGGAGTGCGAGGCAGTACACAGTACTCTGGAGGTTAGTGTTTAGCATCTTTTAGGTTTACTCAGGCTCAAAGTATCAACTTCAGAAGCCTTTAAACCTTCAACTCGGGTAAGTGGAAGCAGATCTTGTGAGGTCATTGTGACGGCTGCATTATCTTCTCAGACAAAGAGTTTATACAAGTCAAAGTAGTAAAGAACTTTATTGTATTTTTTTTCTTTTTTTGTGGTTTTATTCATGTTTCGTTTAGCAAAACCAACAAAAACTTGGTGTTTTAGCTGGATTCATGCGACGTTGCAGGCGATACAGGACCGTTAGCAACCCTATCAGTTGGTGCAGTTTGATATAGAACATGGAAACTACGTCATTGTTATTGGTTCTGTTTTCAAAATGTTATGTCATGTAAACATGTAACTTTTTCAGAAACAAAAACGACACAATCTCACTTGAAACCTTGTCATTTAATCTTTAAAAAAAAAAAAAAAAAGGAACGCTCATCATGTGCTGCTGTTACATTTTAATTTGCCTTTCGAGGGATCAGTTAAGCATAAAGTCAGATCTGTGGGAATTTCTGGAGAAAACACATGAATGCAAACGGGAGTGCTTACAACTGCTCCATCGGCAAAACAGGTATTGGATTTATTACCAGGGAGTAAAACTTGATTTAAGTCTTGTGCCTTCACACTCCGGCTTTACTTCTTAGTTCACTGGCGTAGCGACGTCTCCTCTCCTGGGGCTTTGCTGTGCTCCGGCTACATTCAATCCAACAAACAAATTCAAAGTAAGACCCTTGATTCCCCCTGGAGCCTTCCCCGCGATAAATACCTGCTCTTACACTGGCGGCGTCCTCTAATGCCATATGCTGTTTTTTTTTAACGTGGAAATCACCTGTCGATGGGGGACTAAAGGAGCTCCGAAAGACGAGGAGGAAGAAGGCTCCTTTTGAGCGCCAGGAGACGAGCCGGGCGGAGATGAAAGGGGGAGCGATGAAGAAAGAGGGGCCACACGTTCATCAGTCTGAGTCTGTGTGATAACAGGGCCCCGCAGCCCCACCGGCAAAACAATGGCCCCTGTGTGCGCGCACATGTACGTGTGTGTGTGTGTGTGTGTGTGTGTGTGTGTGTGTGTGTGTGTGTGTGTGTGTGTGTGTGTGTGTGTGTGTGTGTGTGTGTGTGTGTGTGTGTGTGTGTGTGTGTGTGTGTGTGTGTGTGTGTGTGTGTGTGTGTGTGTGTGTGTGTGTGTGTGTGTGTGTGTGTGTGTGTGTGTGTGTGTGTGTAACATCTCAGATAAGACGGCCTACACTCTCTCTTCTCATGGCCCCTTGTTGCTGCTCCTTCTTTCCCGGTGCAGCGAGGCCTCTCCCGAGATGAAAGGCCGGGCAGATAAGGCCAGGTAAGAGAGTGCAGGAAGGGAAAAACAGCAGCGACGAGCGCGATAAGCAGGAAAACAATGGAGGCTTTGATAGTGTGCATGCATGTGTGTGCATTCAGCTCTGTACCTATGCGCCCTGCAGAGACGTGTACGTTATCTTGAAAGTAAAAACATAAAAAAGTGGCTTCCGTTTGCCCTTTAATTAGCTTTGTTTCCTTTTTTTTAGCACTTTCTCGCTCATTTCTTCTCTACCTTGCACACACACACACCTGTTTCTCCCATTTGTGGCTGTGAGCTGCCCCTGGCCTTCCTCTCCTGTCCCCGCTGGGTGTGGTTTTCCGATCCGTCCTGCTTTAGTCATTACAGCCTCACCCACCCAAACCGTCCAGCTCGAGCCCAAACATCCACCTGCCGTCGCTCTCCGTGCATGTGTGTGTGTGTGTGTATGAGTGTGTTTTGGTGCCTGCACGTGCCAGAAGATGCCTTCAACCTTCGCGGACGTGGCATTAAAACTATATCTCATTCGAATTAGAGTGTGAAAGCTGGGAGTGCGGTCGTGTGCGTGAAGTCAGATCCGCAAACCCAAAACGCCTGTAAAGGGCGATCAAACTGAACAAAGCATGGGAGCTTTTGCACAGTTTTCTGTCCTCAACCTGTGTGTCAGCATTACATGAGGGAGGCATTCCTCAGTGTATGGAGGCAGAGAATCCTCAGGGTTTAGAAATCTGCACATGCACATAAATTCAGAGCTCAAGTCGAGCTTGCCAGCATCCATCTCCTGAAACTGAGCTAAATGTTGACACGAGTGGCAGAGAATCAGGCTAGAAAATACTCACACTCAAACAAAGTGGTGGAGGCAAACTAAAGCAAGGGCTCTGGACACAGTCTGCACCATTGGCTGCCCTACTTTTAGGCAGCGAGCTCCTTTATGCCTCCTGGTGTTTGCCCTCATGTACAAAAAGCCTGGGTTGCAGGGAGCTGCAGTTCTGCTGTCAGCCTGAAGGGAGCAGCTCCAGCAAAGACATGCAGGGGGAAGCTGTGATTTGGAGTCTGGTGCATAAATCAGCAGGCGGCGCTGCTGGCTGCAGGATGAGAGCAATAAACGTGTGGGTATCTTCAATCTACAAAAGGTCCTGAGTTTGTGAGATTATAAATCAAGACGCAAATTCCAATTAACTCCCGGTGTTCTTCCTGTGAGGCAGCAGTGTGTGTATGTAGGTATGGGCATTCCCTTGGGATTAAGTTATTTATTATTAGTTTATTAGTTTTGATATTTAATCTGGTTAAAACAAGTGTCTTTTATTTAAAGACCCTAACATCAGTTATTAATGTTTTATAATGTGAACAAAATCAAGAATTCACTAAATCATTATTAAAAAACAATTAAATGAACAATAAAACCTATTTGATTGACATGTTTGGATCAGATATTGATGGAACATGTGCAGCATGAGCGTGAAGCGGACACAATGTGGTTCGAGCTCTTCGTGAAACTTGATTCAGTGTAAAGTTGTTAAGACAACTTGTGCTTATTAACCAGTGTGCACTGATTCAAATGGCCGAAATAGTTATTATCAAAGCATAAGAGGATGGTTTCCCTGTTAAAACTCTTTAAAGGTCTGTTAGCTTTAGTCTTAGCCACTGCTGTTACTATTTCACTGAACTCCTGGTGAAGATAGAAATAATTTATTAATCCCGAGAAAACTCAGAGATAAGTAAGCAATTATGTGTTATGTGTTCAGAATCAATCTAAATCATTTCTTTTATTCTTCTTTTAGTCGGCACTTTTGCAGATTATCTTCCGCTCACATTAAAGCTGGTCCTTCTCAGCCTGGTTAAACTCGGCCACCTTCCTTCCTTCCTTCCTTCCATCCTGAAGCTTTGGAGAAGTTTCCTGTGTGAACTCCTCTCTTCTCTTATCTGCGCCTCTTCCTCCGCTCGTATCTTCTCAGACGTCTGCTTTTGCTCCGAACTTGACTGTGGACTCGGCATTTTTGCACATGACCGTTTCGAAATGCTGATTTGCATCTTTCGCTCATCCTCAAGGCAACTTTGAACATTGAAAATATGAGTGATTCATTTCCGCAGCACATGACGGTGTGTGTTTATGTCCCAGTCTGACCTGCTGTGGTAGTCACATGACGACACCGTGGCTGTTTCCCAGCTCCGTTTCTCACAATTAGACTTCAACTGCACGAAGATAAACTCATTACTTGCCACACTGGTTAGAAAACACTCATTCTGAAGAGCATCAGTGGAGCTCAATAACAGGAAATTCTGAAATGAGCTGAAGTCGTCAATATAGAGGGGAACCCTCACATTTCAAGGTCTGAATCTGGAGGAAGAGCAACACAAAAGGCTTGCATGTTTCTATCTAGGAAGACATGAACATCCAGTTCATCCCGTTCTTACTGTTTCCTTGAAGTTGTGTGAGCAGAAGGGAGTGAGAAGTTTAGTCTTCCTCCACTCACAGCCTTGCACTCTGCAGACTTTAACTCTGCAATTTTCATCGTTTTGCGTGCCAACACACACAAGCAGGGCCTAAACATTGAAGCCCTGCTGCACAACTTCCTGATGCTTTGCTCTTTTTTCCCTGATTTTTTTTGGAATTCTGTTGCATTCAGCTGTTCGGGCATCTAACAAGGAGTATGCTTAACAGGTGGCGCCTGCACAAAGCTGAGCTGCTGCATTGTTCAGAAATAGCTCCCACAGCTGCTTACCACATGTTATCTCGCAGGCATTCGGCCTGTAGGGGGAGCTCTTAACATGCCGATACTGTGAGGCCGAGGCGTGAGCGAGCAAGCACAAAGGAAGTCGGGGTACGATTCATGTGCACGCTTCCCTCGGCTGCTTCGTCTTTGACCTCAGCCGTCACTCACAATGCCTCACGTGAAGCCATCAACAGCACTCTTGTCTCTCTTCCCGTCGACGAGCCACCGAGTCATGAAAGCTCATCATTGTTCATTGAGAAGCCGAGCCCGCCGCTCGGGCCTTGAGGATAATGCCTGTGCCTCGCGGTCCGCCACGCTGACGTCGCCTCGCGGCGCCACAACCGGCCACTCTTAGGTGATGTCAGCATCCAAACTGGCAGCCATTCCTCAAATGACAAGGCTCAAATGTGACGGACGCTTCTGGTCGTCCATTTATCTGTTGGCGAAGGGGTGACGACAGTGTCTTTGACTTCTTCCTGTCTCGGGGGGCCAGTGACATCATGGGAATCCCCGCCATGCCAGGGCGAGACGACACACCCTGACCGTTCACTGCAACGATGGAGAAGAGGAGAAACAGGAGGAGGAGAAGCTTTTCTTGTCCTCAGGGGGCGTCCAGATGGGACATCGCTTCATTTCTTGGGTTTTTGCTGTCTGAGGCTTCGCCTGCTCTAGGAGACGACAAAAATCGAGATCTGCAAGTCAAAAACTGGACATGGCTTTTGTTTTTGAGCCCGTCTTTGCTCACTGTAATGTTTTGGCAAATCAAAACTCTGAGAAGCGATCTGTGGGCCATTATTGAGACAATTTGAGGACGTTCCAGAGGACAACATTTGGGGAAACACTGGTCTGTGACAGCGGTTCTCAAGAAATGGATGTTTTTACTTTGATTTAGATGAGAACCGATTCTCTTCGGGATCCATCAACATTCTGCTTTGAGCTGTTTATTCACAAAGTTGTTGGTACGAAAGAAAAGCAGTCAGAAAAGGAAATTTACTTGAATGAACAAATGTGGGGATCTACTCAGGAACTGAAGGCAGAAATGTGCCGTAAACCTCCAAGTAAGATTAAGTTGCATCTCTTCCAATCAGATGACAAAAGGTTTAAAGCAACGTAACCACAGTTGTTTCCAGATGTTTGTTTGTTTTTTTGTAGAAAAAAAAGCTTGCCAGGTTTGATTAACCCCAGTAACCGCTGGTTAACCACACTAAACAACAAACATAAAAACTGGCCAAACTGAACAAAATCAGACACATTTCACCATTTGCAGCTTGAAAATACAACCGATTTCTCAATGGATTCCTGTGAAAACTTGTCCAAACACTAAAAGGTTCCTGTGGCCAGTGGAGCCTCATGTCCACCACAGCCTGAAACCATGTCAGTAAATTGCTGACAGGCTAATGGCGTAGGTCAAATAATAAACAGGGCTGCACTAAGTAGACCAAAGTCAAGCAACAATGCCATAAAAGCAGTTGTGGTCAGTTAGATTGTCAGCATGGAGGAGGATAGTTAACTTATTCCTGGAAAGGAGACGAGCCGGTGGAGCGAGATCCAAAAACACCAGAAACACAGAAAAACAAACAACAACATTTCAGATGAAACTTTGTGTGTGCCTGTCGCTCACTACTGACTAGTATCTCCTCCATTTTCACTCTTTCACTGAAATCCCATTCGCTTTAACTGGCTAGTAATCTTTAAAAAGAAAAAAGAAAAAAAAGAAACACGATTTAAAAAGACACAGTTGTGCTTTTAGCCTAAAGGAGCCTCAAGCCGACCTACAGGACGCTTTGGATGTCTGAACGCAGTCAAACTGCCACGTGCACCAGGCAGGAAGAAAAGTGGAAGTTGCCTCATAAAGATTTCATATTTTCTTTGTTATTTATTTATTGTTTCCATATTTCTGGTCATGTCTCGACTTGAACCCGTCTTGTGGGCGTTTCTGTGACTTGTTTGGCGCCATAACTTAAAAGTTGAAATAAATGACAGCGTCTGCAGAGGGTGGAAGATATGAACATGTGACGGTAGAAATCATTTTGAAACAGGAAGTGGATGAAATGTGGGGAAGGTTCTGAGTCCACACTAGTGTTTTATGGAAGGAGCATCTTATTTAGAAGGCCGTGTAAAACAACCTCACATGTGGAGTTTCATGCGTGGCCAACCAACACACCTTCATGTATACGAGTCGAAGCCCTCAGACATAAACATCCCTCCAACACTCGCCAGCCGCTGGCGGACGAGAGCGGCAGTGTGAGGAGTGGGCTGCGCTGGCACCGCCGCCGCCGCCTGCAGCTGTGAAAACATGATGTCAGAGCCGCAAGGCACTGTGGGTAGCAGGGCCACTTTGAAGCGCTTCAGGTTTTTCACGGCAGCCGTGGGAGAGGACGGCGGAGTTGAAGAGCAGGATCGGGATTTCAGTCTGAAATGTGGGAGGTGGTAGGAAAGTATTCGGAGGTAGAATTCCCCGCATTGCGATGGACTGCTCGGCCTCTTGGCTCCTTCTCCCTCCTTTCCCTCCCGGCGCCGGCGAGAGGGCAGATGTGCCAAGTCATACCAGCAGGGCGGCTCAGGATCAAACTGGTTTGTGGTCCAGGAAGAGGAGTGTGGGTGTGCTGAAGAACAAACAACCTCCTTCTGAAGACAATTTTCAGCATTTCCCGATTAAAGAACCCCACCACAGTTTGAAGAATAAACACTCCCCCTCCTGCTCATCGTGTTTTCCATCCCATTAGGTGACGATAATGAACATGGATTATTCCAGACTGACGGGTTATTCCGACTCCGACTGCTGACTGAACAAAGTTCACAGACTTAGCGGGAACACCGCTGTGAGATCCGTCTGGGTGATCACGATTCTGAAAACTTCAAAAGGTCCGACTGACTCTCCAAGACATTCATGATTGATTAAAGGAAACTCGTAGCGACATCAAGGCCAGGAGCTGTTAGTAGATTGACTCAGTAATAACTAAAATGTCACGCGGGAGAGCGCAGACCTTCGCCAACGCCGCATTTGTTTGCAGAACCGAGTTGGCATCGCAGGCATGATAGCCGTTAGCGCATATCAGGCAGCTACGTCACTGTGTGAAACACTAAGCAGGGAGCGTCTCCATGGCAACAGACGCTGATTTCCCTTGATCGCCACGAGGTGCCTCTCTCATCCACTTTGTATGGGACTTTTTTCACAGTTCTTTTAGATTTATTCGGAAACAGTTATCTGTTAACATCCCAAAATCTAATCAACTGGTCCATTGCATGATGACAAATCATCCCCGAAGATTTCATGCAATTCGGGCAAGAAGTTTTCGCGGAAAGTTTAAAATACATACATACAAACCAATAATAGATATGATATTTGACTGTGTAGATGTAACTACTGCACGATGCCAAAGTGGAGATTCCCCAGAGTCCTCACGGCCATCCGCAAGGCTCAAGCACTTGACCTCCCCGACCTTCGACTAGAAAATGGGTGAGCGTTTTCCAGTGCACTGACAGAAATACAGCCCAGGAGTCGCCTCTTTCCCACCCCTGAAGGCTAACAATAAACGCCAAAACAAATCATCCCCCCCTTTCTCTCTGCGTGACAGTCGAAACACACGTCGGCTGCCTGAATTCTTCGAGCTCGGTCTTTAACGCCTGAAACCCCGGAGCCTGTCGTGACTTGATGAAGACACTAAAGCAGAATGTTCTCGGAGGTTTGCTGCTCTCCATGAAAATCGAACAAAAACCACTGACCTGTGTTGCAAACTGCAGCTCGGTTAAACACTGTAAACTTGATATGTTCTCCAAGTACCAGGTAAGTTCACGTGCAGAGGAACCACTAAAAATGACACGTAAGAATGTGCTGTGACGGCGCCTCCTGCAGTGGACAATGTACTAAAGTTTGGCATCAGTGCCCTCATTCAAATTCCTCAGCCAACTCTCCCCTATTATATTTCATCCAGCATCCAGTTTATCTGTCAGTGCCTGGCTCGTCTGTCTTCTCTTTCCTCCCAGAGTCTTCTATTCACCTCTCAGGTCTTCGTACCTGCACATTCTTCCTCTCCGTCACCCTTCACTTTCTCCTCTTATATTCTACCTCCTCTTCAACAACGTCTTCCTGATAGTGTGAGTGCTAAAGGTGTGTTTTCCTGCCCGGCGGCTGAGAGTGAAGGGAGTTGTTCTGTGTTTCCAGCTGCATGCTAAGAGGTCGTCTGGCACGTCAATCTGTCAGCGGACCCTCCGAGGCCTGGCGGGAGCAACTCCCGCTCGGGGGGGAGGGAATTCACCCAGCAACCCTGTCTTATCTGCTCCAGGCCTCCAGGACTGTTTCTGTTAGGACCAACAGCAACGTATCAAATGAACTGAGGACCAGACTGAAGGACAAGAGACATTCGTCTTCCTGTTTCCAATCAACTTGTTCATGTCAAGATTTGGAAGGAAAGAAGGAAGGAAGGAAGGAAGGAAGGAAGGAAGGAAGGAAGGAAGGAGAGATCCAATGCCAAATCAACTTGCAACTTCGTCATATTTCAAATAAAACACCGTTGTTGTTTTTCCGTATACATTTTTTCATTTTTGTGAAAGATATCGACACGTTCATCACGTATACTCGGCGCCGCAACAAAGAAAAAGTTTAAAGTCCCTATTTGAAGGTTATCGTGGAACTGCTTTACCGGGCCGAACTGCTCCAGATGAAAGTGGAGCTCGTTGAAGCGTGGCTTCGCTCCGTCCTGCAGACATGACGGAGCTGTCACTGACGAGGCCAAAGTGTGAACAAGCCGCTCTGAACTGTGACAGGCCGAAGATGACACTGATGACAGTTTCTACCTGAGCTGGAGGTCGGGAGGTTCGCCGCTGTTTGTGTCACCTCCCCTCTGGGAGAGTCCCGGCTGCAGGGAAATGGATTGTTTCTGACTTCACGTCTGGTCTGCGGGGAGACGGGGGGGCTTTTTCTGCCTGCTCTCAGAAAGCAGAGTCACTTCTGGTCGTTCCAAAAAAAACACCAGAACGTTGTAAAAATTTGATGCAATGTCACAAAAGTTAAAAGGACAGGCCACTTGAGGGTTTGAGGGTTTTCTCACCCCCCTCCTGCCCCAGGGTTGTATTTTACTGAGAGGGGCCGAGGCCGGGGAGGGGGTCCTGTGGTTAAAGTACATTATGGTCCATGCATGTGTGGAGAATATGAAAGAGGAATAAACCACATTTTCTCTTTGGGTTTTACCGTCCGTCCGTGTGTTCGGGCTTCTGATCCAGAAGGTTGTGATTACAGCAGACGTCATGCCCAATCAGCTCGCTCCAATCCGCCGTGATCCTCTCACTCACATTCAAGAAATTCTGCTGCCGAAGCTAAAAAATAGAAAAAAAACCTGAGTCCAAGTGGTTGATGTGGTCAGAAGTGTTCGTTTCTGTGGGGAGCCGTTAATCAGGTGCACACATGAACCGCAATCCGTGCTCCACATCCGGATTCTTCTGTTTGGATTTGACTGCAGTGCATGAATCCGTCAAGTGTGAGGGGGTGATGGGGTGATGGGGGGGGGGGTTAGAAATGGATTTTCAACCGAGGAAGGTTTCGTATGAACAATCCGGGGACGGAGGAGGAAAAGTTGGCGGCAGAGATTGTCTGGACTTTGCGGGTTGACCTTTATTGTTTCAGTTGAAGGAGGTTTCAGAACAAAGAATACAGATCGCACATCAATCTGTGTGTGTGTGTGTGTGTGTGTGTGTGTGTGTGTGTGTGTGTGTGTGTGTGTGTGTGTGTGTGTGTGTGTGTGTGTGTGTGTGTGTGTGTGTGTGTGTGTGTGTGTGTGTGTGTGTGTGTGTGTGTGTGTGTGTGTGTGTGTGTGTGTGTGTGTGTGTGTGTGTGTGTGTGTGTGTGTGCATAGATTTGTGGGCGTGATTCAATTTATATAATTGCACTGCAATTTCTGTGTCTATTTGGGTTTTTTTGTGCCCCCAGTCTAGACCCGTAGGCTCACTCCAACAGGTTTCTTTCATGTTATTTTTAAAACCACAGATATATCGTTTATATGGAACAGAAAACACTGGAGATAAGGGAGTTTAAAGATCCATGTCAGTCGGCACAAATCTCAGTACTCACACATAAACCAAATAACACAGTCAAGTCTTTTTTAATTTTACCTATATATCTCACACGCACAAAAATTCGGAAATCGGATTATTCGCGAGCACATATCTCATCACTGATACATATAAATCAGATGATGCGCACACAGAAGTATCACTATTTACACATAAATCTGACAACTCACAATGTTATCATGCACGCACAAATCTGATTACACACACAAATAATCAGACTATGATTAATCTGATTAAGCATAAACAAATTCATACACTCATGCACAGTATACGCACGCACACACACACACACACACACACACACACACACACACACACACACACACACACACACACACACACACACACACACACACACACACACACACACACACACACACACACACACGTCATCCAGCTACTATATTGGGCTCCATACGGTTCCCCTGCAGAGCCGCTCATCAGTTTATCAAAACAAGCAGAAATACCAACAGACCGTCATCGTCTGACTGCCTGCAGGTCAGAGTCGGGCCAAAGTCTGTTTTGATGCAAAGCTTTCTGGGAATTCTGTTTTCCTCCTAATTGCCTTGTTTACTTTTCCAGGTCGACTCGGTGAGTGTTTGCGACGGGAAGCTTTTCCACAATAATGAGTGACAGGACGAGAGCAGGATCGCGAGAGGTCGTTAATCATTAAAAATAAAGTTCCTGCTGGTTCAGTGCGGCCGGTGAAATCCTTTGGATTATTTAGCATTACTCCGGCGAAATGGACTACTTCTGGAGTTGATGTTTTGTCGGGAATGAGGGGGGGGTAATGACATAAGAGAGACTAATGGCTTGTTTTTGAAAAACACACACACCTTCAAGCTGGTTTGTGTCCCTAAAAAAAGAAAAAAAAAGATGGAAAGTATGCTAAGAGGAAAGTATGACTTCAAACCTCCAATGGGTGTGTGTTAGTGTGCATGTGTGTGTGGGGGGATCACCAGGTGTTTATATGTGCACATACATAATTTAATGTGTGTTTTTCTGGCTTTTTGTGCCAAATAAGTCAGAGGGTAAAATACGTCTGCTACAGGGTCGAGGTGTTGGTAGTTTGTCTTCAAACACAAACACATAAATTGAAAGGCAACGTGTGTGTGTGTGTGTGTGTGTGTGTGTGTGTGTGTGTGTGTGTATGTGTGTGTTCTGTCCTGCTTGTTTCCAACACACTACAGATTACCCTACAGATTATTAGTTTTGGAACACTTCAGCAGTGACCATTAATAAGTGGTTGTAAAACCAATGGAAACAAGCAAAGCAGGAATGTCATATTCTTTTTTCTTTTTTTTTTCCTTCCTCCCTTTTAAGGTCGTCACCTTCCTCTTAAACTGTGGTGAAGTTTGTTTTTGTGACTATCTGTTATTGAAAGATGAGGCCGGGTTGCTCAGTTTGACTCATGCTGGCAAGAAATGAGAGAGCAAATGTTTTCCACTCTCGAGTTCGGTCTGTCCTGATGTGTACTGATACCAGGAAATAACCACAGCTTTAAAAAAATAAATAGATAAACGTACCTCCTTAATTAAGTTTAGTTGGATTAAGTTGTTGTTATTTTGGCTTTGAGATTTGACGTATATTTGAAAAAGCAGTAATAAATCCTAATTTTCATCAAATTTAACATCGTTATTTTCTCGCACAAAAATCATAAACTTCCACCGTTTATCATTTTTAGTTGAAATTCTGCTGTGTTGCTTTTTCTTTTTGGTACCATTGAGTTCACATCGCTGGTTCTTCTTGGGTACTATAGCAGCTTTCTGTTGTCATACAGTGACACCTAGTGGTCCCACATTGTATGTACCTGTATATTGTGATATGAAAGTCACATGGCCGGTCAAACAACCAAAACAAAGTGTGATTTAGAGAGCAGGAAGTATGTTTTATCCTCCATACATCAGTCCATTGTGTTCCTGGCTTGGTCCACTCGGGGTTGCAGTGGCAGTAACTTCCTCCCAGAACCAAGAGATTTGGCCCATCGACAGCTCGCATGCCTGTGAAAGTAAAAACCAATTAAAATCCACTTTGAGCTCATGTTAGCAGGCAGGTCATATTCACCCACCCAATGCTTTGCCTGTGAGCATTTTATTCCAAAGGATGCCAGAGGGATGACGGCAAACATAGGAGTGGAACTGACAGAGTCTCGCTGTTTGTAACAGATCACCAGTTTCCGAGGGTGGAGACGCTCGGCGCATAGTTTCTGATTTGCCAATTAGGCGACATGACGGTTCACCTCTGATTTAGTTGCTGATCAAGGGTGTAGTCTTGCCAGCAAATCAAGAATCCAAAGTTATTAGCACTCCCCAGTGCAAAGTGGCGCAAATGCTAACAGCTGTCCGTCATTATCATCACTAACTTAACAGATGGAAACAAACAAGTGAGATCGGAAAATGTTTTCATTTTTATCATAGTGTAAGTGAAGATGATGGACATCCTGTGGATTCCCTTTGTTGAGCTTGACAGACCGGCTGAACACATGCTACCTGGAGGACCATGATCACAAAACCATATGTGAGGCCGTGTGTGTGTGTGTGTGTGTGTGTGTGTGTGTGTGTGTGTGTGTGTGTGTGTGTGTGTGTGTGTGTGTGTGTGTGTGTGTGTGTGTGTGTGTGTGTGTGTGTGTGTGTGTGTGTGTGTGTGTGTGTGTGTGTGAGAGCTAAATGAGAAGCAGGCCAAAGGGACAAACACCCCCCCGCTTTAATCCTAAGGTCTGGACTTCGTCGACTAAACAGTGTTTGTTTTGTTCCGCGGGCGAGCAGGCAAATATGCCACATCTAATATTTACCGTCTTTCATTGAAGCCGGTCCACTCGACAAACACGTGGCGGGTGAAGGGAGCGCAAAGACAAAGGAGGAACGGTTTCACGTGCATATAGATCTTCGCTGATGAGAAACACATGTCTGCTGTAGGTCAGGACACACATGATGGGTCTTGTTTTCCTTCTTTATAAGAACTCCAGCACACGGTACAGAAAGTGGCTTGATTTGATTGGACTCACACTGACGTGACCTTTATGAAAATCGCAGCCAAGAAGAAGTAAATGGATGAAAGATTACTGTAAGTGTGTGTCTGTGGCGAGGGTCCGGCAGAGCCGGTCTGGCCTCCGTCTTTCACTGTGGACCTGGATCTGCTTTGCAATCACATTCCCCAGACTACACACACACACACACACACACACACACACGCACACACACGCACACACACGCACAGGCCTGGGAGTGGGTTAGTAGGACAATGCTCTGCATGTGTGTTTGTCTGGGTTTCAGTTTTATTTTGATCTACAGCCCCACCGGGGATCTACGTAGAGGGGGGGATCACAGTTGGCAGTATTCTCTCATCGGGCTGCATGATAGGAAGCACCGGAGAAAAACTAAACTATCCAACATGCGTCCATAAAAGCGTTTAAGACTGCAATCCCCCGACCGCCATGCGCACATACATCATACGCAGCGGCTGTAATGTGGATTTGATGGCACGCTCAGATGCATTCCACATTAGGCCGCGCGGTATCACATACATCCCCAGAAATTCTCCCAGACGGCAAATCTGTAAGAAAACCAACACTGGAAGACCCCCGATCCCCCCCCCCCCCCCCCGTACCCATCTGGTAAGCGTTCCTTTCCAGAAGAACTTTCCACAAGGTGCAGGCAATAAGATGCAGTTTGGAACCGATGAAGTGGTCCTCGTGACGCTGCTTTTGTTTCTGTGTGGGTCGACGGCGTTGTGTTGTGGTCACTGACTGGACACTGGGGCAAATACATGTGGGCAGAACTATGACTGGCTTGAATCATCTTCCTATGAGAAATCCCCTGGCTGGAATGCCCCGTCTCATCGGATCCACTTGGAAATTTTGGATCCTCTTGTCGATGGAATACAATGAATTGTTTTGCGTGTTTGATTTGTTCCCTCCGGTAATGACAGTACTCGTGACGTTTTCAGAAAACATTGTGTTCTCGTCAGTAATGTCACCGTCCTTGGAAAAGTCGCAGAAAATAATCCCAAAGTTTAAAAGGCTTAAATCTTCCAGTTTACCAAAAACATGCCAGAGACGTTCTATGTCTTGTCTACACTATTTCCTCCTGCGTCACAGCTGACCTCTGTCAGCTTTGGACCATCTCAAATTGAGCGCCTCATCGTAATCGGTGTGTATCAGCAGCTGTTATTGAATTGTGAAGGGCCTCGGGGCTGTAAAGGAGCCGGTGAGGACATGTGTCTTTATTTACTCAACGTTCCTCATCCACAGTCGGCCTCCGCCGATGAAACGGTCCGTGAAGCCACCGGATCAGCTCCAGACCGAAACAGAAGGATCCGGTCGTGTTTAGGTAGAGCGTCCGTGAAGCCGAAACGAGAAAAGTCAGATCTAACAGAGCGTTCACAGTGGATTAGTTCAGCTTTTCAATGGAAGGCAGAAGCTTCCCCTACTCCTGAACGTAGGCCGGTTTGGACCAACTCCAGTTGCTCTATCGGACTGAAGAGATGGCTTGACAACCTCGTTTTTTTTCCAGGAGTGCAAAAAGCACCAAGAATGACCTTCTTCGAGCTTTTCCCCGAGTACATAGATCACTCTACCATCTGGCTTTAACCAAACATCTCTGGTTTTTAATCTCAGCGGGCCTCAACTGTGGCGATAATATCTTGACTTGAGCAGAAAGTGGGTGTAAATAGCTGGATGAATGGATGAATGATACTACTCTAATGCTGAAACTGACTTCAGCAACGTTTTATATCAAAATATACCAGTAGATACCACCCAGGACCACCAGATGTCACTATATGGCGGTGGAACACAACAAAATTGAAACTATAAATTTTATGACTTATACAAGGACAGACAATTAGTGGAATCGCGAAAAACGTTTGTAAATTGTAAATTATAATGTCAAAAAATCTTTTTTTTTTACAAACTGAAGGTTTAAGTTTTTGACATTTAGCCTTTAATCCGTCTATTCAGTCTATAATCAGTCAAATAAATGTGATTTACAGTACAGTTTCATCAATATGACTCATGTTTTGATAAATGTACCTAATAGTCAGGTGCGATTTATAGTCCTGGAAAGTATTCTGAGCTCAAATTCAAACATGAACATGCAACTTTGCATTGGAGGAACCTAAAACGCTAACCATTGACCCGCCCGCTCCAGGATCCAACATACTTTAAACACACAGTGGAATCGGCTCCTATGGTTACTCCTCTGTATACTATACACCGTCGCCCACAAAAAGTCTCCTTTTATACATGCGTAATTGCCAGCATGTACACAGTAATTCACAGTCTTTATATACCCGCCATCATAAATCCATAGCCGAGGATTTGTTGAGTAAACCAGCTCTCTGAGCCCACTAATGCTCCAAACCTGCTCATTAGGATGTTGCAATGCCGGCAGTTAGATTGCGCACACACACACATACGCACGCACACACTCACACATACGCACGCACGCGCACACGCACACACACATATGTCGGTGTGTGTTTATCCTGCAGTAAGTGGGCTGTGAAACCTCGCATGCAAGGCCACGCACGTTGCTAGTTGAATCCAATGAGTTCCAACTGTCGGTGTGACCTCACTGGTCAAACTACCAGAGAAGTCGGCGGTCGGTTCAGTTTGTGTCGAAATGAGTTGCTCCTGGGGGCAAAACTGGTTCGCAGATCGTCTTTCCTTTCTGCTTTTTGTGTGTGAATGTGTGATTTTGTTTGCTTTGCCCATCAAATCAATCAACCCAAAGCACCGACAAACAGCTCAGACACTCTGGGTTTCAGCTGTTGCCTCGACACTCCCCGGAGCCCACGGCGCACCCTCAACACGATACAACGGAGGCTTCGGGAGAATGGCGTGTGCCTTCCTGACACTTTAATGATCCGAGCTGATTGGTGGAGCTGCGTGAAGCCACCGTGATCTTAGAAATCCGTTAGACATTTCCTTCTTACTGCAAATTGAATGTAGAAAGCCATGCTGCAAACGGATCACTGTGCATCTATAAAGTCCTACAAGAGACTCAAACGTTATTTGAGCCACTAAATATGGCCCCTGCAAGCGAGATCAGACATTCAGATACTTTTCCTTCACTTTTAAAAGCCCCACCTTCAGAGCTGCACCCAGGTAGTCCGGCCCAAGAGGGGGGAGCCTTCCGGTTGCTCTCACAGGGTCATGGACTTCCAGAGCTCCAGCCAAGCCTGGACACGCTGCCTGGGAATCTGGCTGGTACCTGCAGCCCAATGAATGGAAAGTCACTTAATCCCACATTTGTTCCTGAGAACTTATTTTCCTTAAGCCACCTTTAAAAGAAAAAAAGATAATAGGGTGAGATAGTTGCAGTTGGTTCCAATACTAATCTTGTTAAAGGAATTACTTTCAGGACCATGTTTTGCTTTGTGGGATCCACCTGGTTGGGTTTCATGGAATCTGGTAATTGGGGTTCGTTTTCAGCGATTTCATTTTTATTGAAATTGGTCAGGATTGTATTTTAGTACTTGAGAATATGGTAAATCTGTCTAAATCAACAAGAACAATGTCCATTCTGCGAGTGAGCGCCATGCTTTGTCCCAGTTTGGACGCACTCTGAAAATGGCAGCCTTCAGATTCCTTTGGTTTCGTCAATCGGTGCAGTGCGGTTTGAGGATTTTCGAGACGAGAGACGGACTGAGACTTGAGGAAAAGTGTGACCTTTGGACGTCACGGTGTTGAGCTCCCTCTGGGGCATCCAGTGGATGAATCCCAAGTGATTCAGTGTGTTACTGGAAATATAAAGTAACCTCAGATGACTGACTCCATCTCTCTCACCACTTCTCGGCATAAATATTCTTCTTTTAAATCTTTTTCTCACGCTTTAGAACCCAACAACACAGCCGGAATCTTCAAAACTCATGGACTCAATCCAAATAATGCTTTGTCTGTCTGTTAATTCGTTTTATTGTGAAGAGATCCAACCTGAGAGGCAAGCAAAGGTCGATCAAACATGGTTTAAACTAACGCAGAGGTTGTCAGATGAGTCCAAAATGTGGTTTTCCTGTAATTTCGAGGTCACGCTCTCACATATTAAACAAACATTTTGCCCGGCAGAACATTTTGTCAGCGCAGTGGATGACGCAGGAGTTCATGCTGTGGATCCTGAGTGGCAGTGAGTGCAGACAGCTGGGCGGTGGATCGTATTGTTACCCAGTTTTGCAATTCAATTCAATTTGCGGTTCATATTTCATGAATTGGATCAGGCATATACTTTAATGATACCCCAAAGGAATTTTTTTTTTAAGTTAAATACTTCAACTAAGTAATGATAACATGCAATGTAATACATTTCATTCAGTATATTTGGTTAGTATTATACGTTATGCTCATGGCAATAGTTTTTGTTTGACTTCTTGTTTTTTGACTCCTCCTTTCTAAGAAATAGATGCAGACAATTGACAGCTCTGCCCCCTAGTGGCCAAAAACTGAGAAGACTGTATGTTATGTTGGTATAGGCGGATGGTTTTGCCTTTATAGCTTGGAACTGTTGGATGTTTGGAGATACGATGTTTAATATAAAGGTTGACCTCACTGTTATTCTTATTATAAAGTATGAAATAGTTTCTAAAGTTTTGATTTTCTAAATACCGCCACATCAACAAGTTTGCCTTAGCTCGTTGTTTTCTTTCCACGGTCCACACGTTTGAATGTGTGCAATTGTTTGTCTCTTTGTTTTCCCTCTCATTCAATTAAACGGTACAAAAGATGGATGGATAGAGCTTCCATCGTCCATATTGTTAGATTCTTGCAAAAGCACAGATCTAGATGGAGGCAAAACAATGTAAAAGTATCAAATTAAAGAGGATCTTAATTTTATTTTTATTTAATTGATTTAATTGAATGGCTCCTTCCATGGCTAAACTAACCAAGAATCAACAGGATAAAAAAGGTCTTCACTCCTCTCTTTTATATTGCTAATTATAAATATGCAGATTTCCATTCTGACTTCTGCTTCCACAACCAATAGCTACTTCCCTTACTGAATTGTTGGAAACATGTCAATCCCCAGCCTCAGGTTTGACCATTTGACCAGAGGTCAACATTCCTGGGTAATTAAGGGTTAAAATGTGGATGAGGTAGAGGATCTTTTTTTTCTCTCAAAATATCCTATTTGTAAAGATGTGCCAAAGCTAAAGGCTAAATTACACCAGCTTGGAATGTCCTGTCTGGGTAGGACCGGGTTTCCGTGCCGGCGCGAAAACACAGAAAACATACATTAGAGATAAATGTGACTTTGCATGCACACCCACTCCTGCATGTGCACTCAGGGTCAGATCTAGAAAACACACCCTCAAATTACCGTCGGGCTAAAGACACAGGACGGAGGTGAACCCACTCGATCCGACCGCTGTGAGCGCAGCAGCCAATGGGAGCCCAGGGTTAATGAGGGAGTCAGCGGCCTGTCTAGTCAAGTGGGATTGTCAGTCATTCTCCGGCCGGAGTGAATGTGAAGAATGTGGGTAAACGAGGCAGCAGACGGCCTGGGGAAGCTAATTTAGCAGAGGAGGAGAAAAAGGAAGTGAAAGAGGAGAGCCGAGCATGGAAAACACCTGAAGTGTTAGTCGGAGGAGGAAGAGGAGGAGGAGGAGGAGGAGGAGGAGGAGGGATGTTTGCAGCTGCAATAACACTGTCTAGGAGTCCGAGGGGGAGCTGCTGCAGCACACCATGTCCACACACACACACACACACACACACACACACACACACACACACACACACACACACACACACACACACACACACACACACACACACACACACACACACACACACACACACACACACACACACACACACACATATACATATATGCTCCACATGCACTTTCTCATGTGCCAGGACTTTCTTGGGTCATACTGAGCTTGTGCGCCTTCATAAACACATTAATCAGCCTTTAGATGAGTGTCCATGTCGTTACAGGTATATATACACATGCATGTAGGGTCAACTAGTGCAGCTGGCCACAAGCCACTGGCCCACGCCCCCCACGCCCCCCCACCCCCCGTCATCTGGCAGCCTGGGATCTGGCCTTGGCCTGGGTTCACAGCCTGTGGTGGTCCACTCTTCCCCAAACGTCTCCCTGCACCTCGTCTTCACACCGAGCAGCAGCCCAGATGCCTGGTGGGAACGCCGTCGAGAGCCGAGAGGCCCGAGGCTCCGCGCGCTGTTTGCTTTGGCGGCGCAGCGTAAATAAACTCCAGTTTGAAGCGCGAGCGTGGCTGTAATTTGAGGTCACGGTGGTAGCAGCAGACGCGCCAGAGATTTGGACAAGCAGGGACACAAAAGTCGCAGATCAAAGGAAATCTTCAGTGTGCGCTGATTTACCGAGACGGAAAACTAGTGTTCAGAGTCACCTTTTGGAGTGCGTTTCTTCAAGCGTTGCTTTACAGTAAATAGGTCCTTTTTTTTCTGTGCAGCTGTGGGTTGAATGTGACATGTTTTCATTGGGGCAAGGAAATGACATCATATAACCCTCCTCTCTTCAGTCTCTTTGCGAGTTCACTGCCATTTCACACTTTAGTACTCTGCAGCTCTGCTGAGAAAATGTTGAAGGTCCTACACTGACACTTTGTCAATAAAGAACTCGTAGGAACATTAGAAATCTCTTTCTTTGCCCAGTGAAGTCAAGTTGTAGTCATAAACTCTCTTTCCAAATGGCCCTTGCTTTATTATTGAACTCCCAACTGTTATACATGTGTACTCTTCCAGTAGTTACATAAGTTACACTGATTATGGTCCTACCAGCTTGTTTGTCTGACTGGAGCCATTACTGTGTAAAACACTGAACGAAGGTGTGAAGGCCGCAGGTTGTTTATTACTCACAGCTACTTTGCAGCTTGGAAATTTGCCAGCGATTGCTATCTTTCACACGCAGGTGTCGTATGAAAGGTGTTTCTCTGCGAAGGTGTTTCTCTCCGTCTTTTTACTTGACAAAAACAAAGTTTCTGCTCCTTCGTGCTCAGTTTGTCCACCTTTGCTTCTAAAGTCTATCTGTCAGGAGACACGGTCGAGACTTCAGCTTCTTCTTCAGGTCGAACACTAGTGCCAGCTGCTTTCACAATTAGTCCATCTTCCAAAGAAAACACCTGATATGATGATATAGTAAGATAATATGCAGCCAATAAAGCTGCTCTTGCTGTTATTGTCTGTCTCACACAGGGGTGATTGTTAAAAGATGCATTAGAAGTCAATAAATGTAAGTTTTCATTCAGTCACAGCACCGTCCACATCAATTGACCTTTTCTCATGAAGAATAACAGAAATGAGATCAGGAAGGTGTCCCACAGGGCTCGGTACTGGGTCCCCTGCCAGTTTCTCTTCAAGCTTATTTACGATTTGTTTTTCCTCTATGAAATATTTGCCACTGAAAATGCTGTAAATTGATACTATCTGTCCCACAGTTAAGCGCAGGAAGAATGTTTGGAAAGCAAACAAAAGAAAGCAGATAAAACACAGATGAAAGCCTCTTCAGGCCCGGGAGGGAAAACACTTTGGGGAGGTATGTTTATGAACGCAGCTTAAGATTGGAATCATGAAAACACAAGCTCGCAGGAAGGCCTGAATCAGGCCGCTGCAGGGTGGAGAAGAGGAAAAAGCCTCTCCTGCTGTAACACTGAACTCTGCTCCCGCTTTTCTGCCTGCTCAGCAGATGTCTCCCGCTGATGACACGCACAGATCCAAGCGTTCGGCTTTGTCCAAGAAAGGAAAGAAAAACAAGAGTCTCTTCAAACATGTGATCTTGGAGATGAAACGTTTATGCAGATCCGAGTTTTCAACACCATATGAAAGCACATTGGGGATTTGAATGAGATTAAACTCTATATAAACGCTCTGCTCTTCAGGTAATTGTTCAGGGAGGCCTGTTATCATTAATAAACCAGATTAACGGTTTGTGTTTGTACCGTCTGCCAGTCCTCGAGCAATCATCCCAGATTTCCGAACAAGACGGCTCATTCTTTCCTCTCGTCTCTTCATGTTTAATCGATCCAAAGCGATGCTCATAATCCCAGACGTGCACTCAGGAGGCATTAAAGATGACCAGCAGCCTGGTTTTACTGTCAGTCACTGTTCTATTACCCACTTTAGTGACGCAGTGGCGTCAAACCTGAGGTCCAGGTTTGGCCTTCAACATGTGGTCTCTTATTGTATATTAGCACAGTTGATGTTTTTTAGTTGTAATTTCACTGTATTTCTCTGTATTTTACTGTGCGTGGTACTCAGTGTTTGAGGATAATGTGTCATCAGAGGGTTTCAGACTTTATGTACTTTCTGGTTTCTCGTCACTTGGCTGCTCGCTCAGGAACACATTCTTTTTCCCCATCGAGCGACAAACCATGAACATAGATTTATTCCTGTTCCACAAGAACTTTACAGACCAGTTTTTTTTTTTAGGGAGTACATTACTTTATTGGTCTATATCTGAACACGGAAAGTTGTAATGGCTTTCTGCTTTCTGTGATTCGTTTGGTAAAAGTCTCACAAAGACTTTATGGTACTTTTCCCGCTCCAGAGGCTGTATCTGTGGATGGAATTGGAAGTAATTTCTTCCTGGAAGGATTATCAACATCAGCTCTAGTAAACACTTTACACCACTTTCTTCACTGCTGGTTTCTATTCTGGGTCGCGGCTGCTGTATATATGTTTTTTTCTTCTTCTTTTTTTAAACCTTCGACGGGCTTTTACCTATAAGAAAATATTCCTTACTGGACAGACAACAATGCGCTCCATGTTGGCTGGTTAATGATGCTGCAGTTTACAAACCCCCGCTGTGGAAAAGTTTGGTATGAAGCCTGTAAACAGTCTGCTTATTCACATTATTTACAGGGAGCATTAACTCATAAGAGGGCTCTTCCTGTGTCCCTCTCTCTCCCCTCCTCTCTATTTGTGTCTCAACTGTTTCGTCCCCCCCGCCTGTGAAAACTGGAAAATTCAGTTCCTCCCATAAAACTCTTAATTGCTCCCCCTGGTACTTCCGTGAGAGTCAGACAATCGCACACTCGTATTAAACTGCGACACTCCAGGAAACAGTTTGTCGCAGCAGCGTGATATTCTACTTTATTTAGCGTCTTATTCACCGGGGTGGGCCGCACCCCCGCAGAGAATCGTTCCTTAATAAAGCTCACAAGACCCCTAATGCCTATGATTATCTTAATGGCCGTCCAGGTCCAGAAACCTGCAAACGGAATCACACAGGAGCGCATTGAGGCCGGCCATCGTGACGGAAAGTCGTTTAGTGCCTTCAGTGATGCCTGACATGTCATTATGAAAAGAGAGATTTATTCCAAACGTGTCACCGCTGCCATCGTGCAGAAGCCGGAAAACAAGCCAGGCTCACAGAGGCACCTTCATGCCACGCCAAGACCCACAGAGGCCCGGCAGGACTTTCGCCACTTCGCTGGGATTTATTTGGTTTTTTTTTTGTTTTTTATATAATCCTAAAACTGCATTTTTTTTGTCCTGACTTGAAATGAAAACGTGTCTTTGAGGTGGCTGGAGGTGCGATCTTGTTAACTTTTCTTTAACAAGCCTCGCTTCCTGGGTCAAAACGTGAACAAACGGATTCTTTAAAGTCTACAAAGCTCAACAAAAAACACCCCATAGAAAATCAACTTTAACTAGAGAATTCTGCCTTCCTGTTGTCTTCAGGCTGACGTGTCATTAGTTTGATTGTATTTCATGTCAAAATTCCACATTATGGCTTTTTGAATGATCGGATTTCTTAAAAATCACGACTCAAGTCCATTTTTTAAAACTCAACATCAAGGTATAACTTACTGTAAGTGAGGCCTGTTAAATCATATGTGACAAAAATAAATGTGACACGGAAATAAGTTGACTAAACGCTGCAAAGCAGGATTGCTTGTTCGTTTCATACCAAATCCTGTATAAATGATTCAAAAGCTGCATAATTGTCGGGTGATTGCTTAAGAAGCGGGATAATGCCATCCTCATTAACGTTTGTACCTTGAAGGTCATAAATGGCGCCGATTATGTTTTAAAAGCCGGTTTGTCTCATGACCTCGAAGAAACTCATTGGTCATAAAGGCGTCTGAAGCCTTCTGTACGATCTCCTGGACCCCGCTGCATTCCTTTATGAAACGCGAGAGCGAAAGGCGTTAGAAAAGTTAACAAATAACGCCACGGCCCACACCTGTCAGTGGAGCTGAACCGGCGGACCACACAGCGAGCGCCCCGAGAAACCGGCCCGCGAGATCTATTAACACAACAAACCGCCGGGTGTAATTTCCCCCCGCGGATGAGCCAGCTCCTCGCTGCCAGGGAATGTCCCGACGATGTCGGACCCAAACCTCAGAGAGGCTCCGGGCCCCGAGCTGCAGGTGAGAGTCTCGTCGCGTCAGAGCGATGGAACAGGAGGGACACAACTGAGTCCTCCAACCGTCCCAAAGACTCTTAACGCTCGAGACTCTTCTAGGAAATCCCCGCAAAAGAACTAAGGCCACGTTTACAGATTTGGAAAAACTCAGTGTCTCCAGTTGCATCTAAAAGAAGGGAAGGTGGAGATTTACATCACATTTCATGACGTCATGTTTTATCATGGCTTCATGCTTCTCGTTACACTGCCCCCTACAGGTTTGGCTGCTCATAGTAGCTCTGAACCAGGTGTGTATGTGGGCCCGTGTAAATGAAGATTTTCTTGTAAACACAGAGGTGGAAATATCTGTTTTTGTAAAAAACCCAGGTCCTTAATATCAGTGTGGGATTGTCAAAAAATAACTTATGGAAGCCTTGTTTTGCACAATTTGTGACCTGTTTACGCTTTCCAATAAAAATATTTGAAACAATATCAGTGTGGTGAGACCCCCACATGTAAAATGTTTACTCTTATATCACAATTTCTATATTAAATTTGACAAATTTCCCCCTGGACTATTCTTAAAAGACTTTTGATTACCTCCACCCTTCTATTTATTGTAAAGAATTTGCAGCATTATTCTAAATTTATCAGTATCTTCCAAACTATACGATACGGCTGTTGTTTATTGTTATTTACAAAAGCGTGGCTGAACTAAATGATGCTTTCACTCACTCTGAAAATGCAGAATGGCAGACTTAAAGTAGGAAATGGGAAAGAAAAGAGCAATCGATTGCAATAATATCACAAAAATAGGAGAAAAAACTGTATTATAAAGGAAAAAAAAGAAAACCTAGATGGAGTACATTAGTGACAAGAGAAAGCACACTGTTAGAAAGTATTTAATATAGATTTATCACTGGTTTACTGTGAGATTCTGGCTGAGTGGGAACTATTGGTTGTACAAATGACGACACGTCTCGAAGCGGGAGGCTCCTGTTTATCGTCGTTTATTAGCCTCACAGTTTCAAACCAGTCGGACCTCCTGGGAACCGCGAGCGTCTCGCTCTGGTTTGATGGATCCCTCGCTGCGCCGTCCTGACAGAACCACTGATAAAACCGACGGCAGAGCCCATCTGTCTCCTGTTAGGCCCAACGCCGACCCCTGAACTCACCGGGACCCAGCAGGTTCCGCTTCTTGGGTTATTGTGCGTACATCCTCCGAGCTCGGGAGCGTATCTCTTACACAGACAGCCACGAGGAAGAGTTTACGGCCGTATGCATTGTACTCTGGGATTCGTTTTCAGCTCAAGCTCGGAGGTTGACTGATGGGTCCATTATTGTAATACATCACAGGCTATCAGCGCTCGGGGGGGGGGGTTCTGTTTGTTCAGCGTTCTGTTTGGTTCCTAGAAAGCACAACGCAGAACAAATGGAAAAAACATGGTGGAACCAGGACAACAGACGCCGTGGAAGCAGTTATAGAAGTCGCAATAAAGGAGGAATAATGGAAACAGCAGAGCGAATATAAAGTGGCGAAGATATAACTTTGTGAAATAATACAGATGGCCTGGAACTTGAAGGCACGTTTAAATATTTGCTTCCTGGTGCAAAATATGTTCAAATGTCCAAAAACCACAGCTGATACTTCCTCTTTGAATCTTCTTGTGTGCAAAAACACAACGAATCACTTTGTGCACTATTATTGAGTAATTCTGCAGGAAGATGTGACATTTTCTCTACCAATAACTTTCTAATCAGGTTTTTTTAAATAAGACGTGGCTGATTCTTCGTCATATTTCATGGATTTCTCAGTGTTGATGCTAATGCTTACTAAAGCAGCTCCTTTTAAATGTCATTATGATTTTTATTTTCATGTGACCAAATATGAATTTTATTTGTTTTCAGAGGTTATTTTCTTGATGCTGTGTCATGCTACGTTAACGTTCTCGCTCCTTAAGCGTCAGCTGACTTTCCACCAGGTACTAGAAGTGACCTCATCTCAAAGTTTTCCACTGCAGGTTCGCCGCTGCGTCGATGTTGTGTGGGCGTCTTGGGAGATATGCAGAAAGAAAAAGTCGATACTCCCTCCCCCAATGGACGTCCACTTCATGCAAGGGGTTTAATTAGGCAAATGCATTTTAACTGGGACCGTCCCGCCTCACGGTGAAGATCGAAGGTCAGACACCAACGTCATTCTCAGACTGCACGAGGTTGAGTCAACATTTGTTCAGCTTCACCTCCGATTGGGTTTTGGAGATTCAGTCTAATTTTACCCCCAAAAATCCCTGAAATGCCCAAATAGCAGCAGAAAAAGGCACCAAAGCAGCAAAACGTTGCATTAATTGCTTCCTGTGTGTATTCCGAGTCGCTCAACCGTCAGCGTCTGATGGGATAAACTTCTCTGTTTTTCATTTCTGTGCACCTGCTGCTCTTGGCTGCATCCTGTGGGAGGCTGCGCGTTATGCAAGATTACGTTACATACACACACACATTCGCAGTTGCGAATTTCCATCATTAGTAATGGCGGTATCATGTACAGCTGGGAACGTGGGGTAATGTTGGGGACAAAAACACAAAGCCTCTGCAGGAATCTGACAAACATTGACAGATCGCCTGATGGGCGTTAGCTTCGATTTCAGGACTGACGGACTGATTTCACTTTGGGAGCCATAACATGGACCAAGAAATGGGATTAATGACACTCTGTCCTTAGAGACCTTTTTTTTTTTTTTTTTTTTTTCAAAGTGAGGGATCCGTGATGCGTGATTTTGTTTTCAAGAAAAAAAATTGATTACTGCGGACAATAAAACCTTGCATACTAACATTTGTAGCTTCTAAATATCCGAAATACTTAAAACGACTAAAATTGTTAAAACAGTGTAATGGCAGATATGGTTAAGATGGATGGATGAACTTACTGTTTTAGCTGGTTCTGGAATAACTAACACAGCTCAAAGGCTAATAATAATAATAATAATAATAATAATAATAACAATAATAGTGGGAATACATACATACATGGCGATAACGATTCAAACTGCAGAATGCCCCAAAACTCAGTTCTTAGATTTTATATCTCTCAAAAAATATACACTTTTGGTAAATACATCAAAACATTGGGACTTTTTCTTCATACAAATAGCCACATGAATAACACACACACACACACACACACACACACACACACACACACACACACACACACACACACACACACACACACACACACCAAATTGCCTCGTTTTCACCAGCTAATTCCCTCCGATTGTGTGTTAACGGGCAGCGATCAATGGCGATGGTTAACTGTGCAGTGCGGTGGACTTCCTGTCTCACAGGATGTGTCTTAAAGCTCCAACACTTCCCCCAAACAACAAACTCTATTTCATGTAAACCTGCCACCTGGGAGCAATGAGGAAAAGTCGTTCGATTAACTCTTAATACAAACACTGTACGTTTAACAGCTCCAAGTGTCGCTCATGAGCTCAGGTCTGAGTTGCCGTCGTCGCCGGTTCAGCTCCACGGTGGCGCGAGAGAGTGGAAACGGCAGACATTTTCACACACACACGTGATTCAGCTTCTGGCTTTGGAAGGATCTTATAGAGGCGCTGGGGATCGCACGCTATAAACACATTGTAAACATCAGCAGCAGACACTTGTAATAAGAAGCAGAAGCTCAGATTAAACTCCTTTACTCGGGGAAAAGTACTCAATTGCAATCACATGACAACGAGGGAATTATCACATTTATTTCCCTAAAATAAGGAGCAAATGTTCAAGATTAAATAGTTGTACTCGGACGCTGACCCCCCGCCCAGCTTCCTGTAAGTAATTAGGACCAGTTAAAAGCTCTAAAACAGATGATAATCACAAACTAAAAGCCTATTTAAATTTCTCTCAATACCTGAAAAGTAAAAACCTCCTTTCGGTGGCCTACTGTTGTCATTCTAATATTTTCTAATATTTGTCATATCAAGCAGAGATTTGCCGTAGGCTGTTTGGGGAACTTACATGTCTGTGCAGTTAAAACCAGATAGAAGATCCCATCTGTGTCCCAGGTTAACCCAATGCTGGAGAGGGGGAGGGGTTCCCTTAAGTATTTCCTCACTATGTCCAAAGACCAGAATGGAATTATCCCGTCAGCTATTAAATATTAGTGGTATGTTATATAAAATCCCCTGGAGTGGACGCTTGCACTCTGTTAAGTGTCTACAATTCATCCAGTGTGTTTTACTGCAAAACAACGAGGTGCCAGAATCCTGAAGAGCTGTAGTGCCTGAAGAGCAGGGCCTCGTTCTGGGAACATAGCCTTCATTTTTTCCTCTGGAGTTAACACAAGACATGGAAATAATAGTTGGAATTGGTTTAAGATTTTTTTAAATCTTTGTAAATGATGACAAAGTACGGCTTTAAAGGTCTCAAGGCACAAATACATCAACATCATCGGCGTAGTGTTATAACGTTAATGGACAGTATGGCTTGGTGCAGATGTGCAAATTATCAGGCAGCTGTTATAATTATTTAGAAATAAAAACAGCTGTCGAAAATGCCAGTTTTATGTGTAACACAATCCATTTACAACTTAAAAAATAAATAAATAAACAAACAAATACTTTGCTGCAGTTCCAAGACAATCAGAATGTTGGTTCAATAAAAAAAAACCTACATAGGAACTCATAGATTAAAAATAACTTTATTTGTACCTTGGAGAACCGATACCATCTTTTACAACCATTTTGCCTTAAATTAACATTTAAAAATAAAACATGTGATTCGTCAAATCAAGATGGATCCTCCAAACATTTTTTGGACCAAAATATATCAAATCATCAGTTTACTGCATGTAACATGAAATAAAACTGGACCCAGATGAAGGGCTTTTTTTGTTGTTGTTTTATACATCAACAATGTTGCCAGTAACCATGACAACGGCTGGTAGACCACATATAAGTCAGATTTTCTGCTCTTTTGAGGTTTGAGCTGTAGAATGGAAAATATGCCAGGAAATAAAAACAGATTTCCAGAACGTCAACGGGAGACATTAGAAACTTAAAAAGGTCCCGGCAATTTTGTACGTCATGATTTACGTTGAGCTCTAAACAGTCAGCATGTCGTCTCAAACATGGTTTATTTGCTATAATCATGAACTAAACCACCTGATAGTTTCCATGTGCAGGTGCTGTAAAAAAAAAAGTGGAAAAAAACCCTCCTGTCCTTGAACGTGTCTCCAGGTTTTGTGATTCTCCAACCAACAAAGTCGAGCCTCAAACTTAGTCTCTGCGACTTTGTGAAGGTATTTTTCCACTTTAAAACTTCAACACCGGTGAGCTGCACAAAGCGTCCTCTCCAACATCAACAGATTCCTCGGGACAGGCGGAGGTGTAGCGAGCGTTTTCTCCTCCCGCCGCGTGGGAGCAGCTAATGAAGACGCAGCGTGTCCCGAGCAAGGCGGGTGAGTCAGCGCCATGCTGATTAAGGGATTCCGTGAACGGTGGAGCCATCAATCAGGCGCGCAATCACCGGGGTGTTTATCCAGCTGCTGGTCCCGCGGTCTGGACGGAGACCCCCAGCTCCTGTCCTGGCCGTCCGGCCGAGGAGGGGGGCGGGATATTCATCCCATCGCTATTGTAAAATAAAATGTACTTTAGGACTGGAGCTTGTAGTGGCACGGTGCTGCAGTGGTTGGCTCTGCTGCCTCACCTCAAGGAAACCATAGCTGGATTCTGGATTTAAGCTTCTCTACTTGTGGGAAAAGATCTTCATTGGTCATTTATTTTCAGTTTGTGGTGTTTATTTTGAGCCGGATCGGTGTTCTAATCAAGTTAGCGTGACATATGGTTTCCCTCGTGGCCACAACAGATGATCCGTTACTCGTATTGCATGCTGCGAAGTGGACCAGCTTCCTTTGCAATCTGCACGTTCTCTCTGCAACCGCGTGTTTTTCTTCAGATACTTCACCCAAAATCCAAACACATGACAGAAGTACTGGCTTGTGATTGGCTTTATGCCATGTCTCAGCCAATGATGGCGTTTCGGGGCGGGGCTAAGACTGCTTCAGGACGGAACAACGACCAAAATGAAGAAGCAGTGAAAATTTGAAAACAATCCTGAAGCGTTATGAACTGTGTTGCTTCAAATGTGAGATAGTAACCCTAACCCTGCTTCCTGATCATATCACACTTTTAAGCAGCTTAACATTAATGCCCTGGCAGAAGAAAGAAAGCGGGGAACTTTAATTTGACGAGGTTCGAGAGTAAAAATGAGCTGAATGAGATGAAGTCGGCAGAAGGTTTGAGTTGGGCCACATAGCTGCTTCATGGTGTCCACTGGGACGGCAGGCACAGTAAAGCAGGACGATACAGCCACTCACTCCCATGAAATCCCCCAGACTCTTCAGGAAAACACTGCAGACGCTGGGCAGGGTGTGCAGGAACGTTCCTCCGATTTGAAACAGTGATATCCTTCTGCTCATTAATAGCGTGGCCGGCAGTCAAAGTGTCAAGAGTTCCCGACTGTATAAATCCCACCCAGCAGCTGGGGCCAATATTACACATGTCTGACAGAAACCTGGAGAATTCGGATGGATTATATCGAGATATAAATAACTATACTATCCAATATGCCACCTTTTGGTACCAGCCGGTATTACAACACAGTTTGGGCTGTCGCTAGCTGTTGAGCTCATTCATAACTCCACTCCAGAGGAAATCAAACCTTGATCTTTTCACCGTGAGGGAACATTACGACTTATTTAAGTGGCGGTGTCAGTCGTGATAGCACGGAGTGTCTCAGCAGGTAGCTTTGCCTCCACACACACAAGCTTCCACTTAAAAGCTATTTTTAGCCTGTGTAAGTAGCTGTTAGTCTTGGGTACATTACATCCCCCCAAAGTGTGTTTAGCTAAGCAAATTAGTAGGTATAAATATATTTTATAGGTGAAGGCTTTTTTTTGCCAGAGAGATTTTTTTGCCTGTTATTTCATTAACACACACAAAAGCAGCAGACTGATGTGCACCGTCAGCAAGTTCTCACGTCGAACCTTTGTGTTTTCAGACTTCTCCGACTGCGAGCGGTATTCTCAGATCCCACCCTGAACCACACACACACCACACACACACACACACACACACACACACACACACACACACACACACACACACACACACACACACACACACACACACACACACACAGACAAGAAAACACACATTTCTGTACCTCAGGAAGACTTTTCTTTTCCCAGCCTTTTAGTGGGAATACAGCAGCGGTCTGACATCACTCATGTTACTCATTGAGACGGACAGCTGCTCCCACAGGATTAGTCTGGTGTTTCCCACATACACACATACACACATACACATACACACATACACACACACACACACACACGTATATGAATGTGAAAATCTTCCAGTAGACATGCTCGCTTGTGCATATTCACGTTGGTTTTCTCGTTATGGAGAAAGTCTGGGAGGTCACTTGTTCGTGGAAACGCTCTGCGAGTCTCGGCAGCGAACACCTTCAAACTGTCGTGAAGATGACGGTTTATTGGATGCGCTTCCAAAAAACTAATTGCTGAAAACGCAGGAAGTTATAATGAAAAAAAGAGGCTAATTTTATGTGCTATGAAGGTGTAATTACGACGTAAAGATAGTTATTGTGCATCAGAGTGTGGCTAATGCAGGGAAATGTAGTAGCTATTAGAGTCTTTAGTAAATCAAACTTTTTATTGGCAGTATTGGTGGGTTTTGGTGACGTTACTATTTCCTTCTAAGGGATTTTTCTCCAGAGTTGAGGAAGTCATTTGGCCTCTTTAAACTTACACGACACCTATCTTCACACTACTGTAATTTCAGTCGGGGGGGTAGTATTCTATCATCTCCCTCCAGTCTCCCTTTTCTCTCTGTTTTCGTTCTTTCCCTTGTCGCGTCTGGAGAAGAGATTAGAGCGAATGTTCACGTGTGCATATCTATTCTTTCGTTTCTTTCCCCCTCATGTTATCCCCACCACGGTTATTTCCCATCACCCAAACATCCAGCCTAACTCATGTAGCAGCTACTGCTGTTTTCTTTTTTTTGGGGGGGGGGTCTCCGGTTTCGGGCTGCAGCGCTTCACACTGTATGAACTGACCTTGGTGACTGTCTGTCTGGCTCAGCACTTTGTTTTGATCAGGACCAGCCGGATGATTGTAGAACCAGGACACACAGAGCTGACATTGAGGAATGAGTCTGAGATTCTCAACCAGAAAGTAAATCCCTCTGGGCTGTGTGTCTGATGGACGCACTTCTAGGGACTTTACGTCTATGTCTGCCTTGTAAGCTTTAATCAAAGGTGCCGACAGAGGAGTTTTTAGGTGTGTGTGTAGGGAGGAGTAATTCCCAGGCATTAATGGGGCCTCACTGACAGACAGGGATGAATCTCTGTCAGTGCCTGAACGACCAGGGGAGACCGAAAATACTCGCACATACATGAGAAAAGACAGATACAGATCTATGATACACACCTCCAGGAGCTGCTCGCAGGATCAAGCCTGCGATTGTGTTACGTGTGAAATATGTCGGTTATCTGTCAGCAACCTGCTCCCCCCCAGCAGTGCATTTCTTTAAAATTCCTCTTCTTTCTGTCGCTTCCACTATTTGTCGGTGTCATTGTTGAGTTTAGCTCAACATCGAAGGCTAGTGACCTTTACGAGTCACGACAGAAGCACGAAAGAGATGGAAAGAAAGTTGGAAGTCTTCTAAGAGACAATTAGAACTGATTATAGTCCAAATCATAGCAGCAGAAGCCCGACTCCCTAAATCCCTAAAGAAACTTTTGTCTGATGTGCTACTTTTAAAAGATAGTCATTATTGTGGCCAAAAAACACGAGAACCCATTAAAATATAAATTTTATCATAAACTCCAAAACCCTACACTGTTTTTTCTTTAACCCATTTCCAAAGAAAGTGATCTTTTCTCACATGTCGAACATAGAAGTGTTTTGAAAGAGCAATATCGTTTTACTTTTGAGATCTCAAAGTTATTTGGTATATATGTTGGGGACAATAACCTCAGTTTGCAATTTGTGGTGTTTTTTTGTAATTGCATGGGAGCAAATTGGTAAAATTAAGACTTTAATCACAAGTAAAGGAGAAAATTATTTAACTGTGTTGAACTTCATCCTCAGAAGCAGAAACGCTAAGATCGGGTCCTTTTTTTTCTCTCCCTGGATAAATACAACTTCAGGGCCAGTGTATACATACGTCCACACCTCTTCCATCCCAAACGCCGTCCGTCTCGTGGGCTTTAACCCGTGCCAGTCACAACTAACCTCTCACCCTGGACAATCTCTCAGGGACACTCCCTGCTTGATTAGATTTCCTGCTGCAGCGGGAAAACTGACAGAAACATGGCCGGGGAAACCAGCGGGTCAAAAGGAGAGAGGCGAGCGGAGAGGTAGCGGGATTGTGCACCTTCTTCCACCTCGTCGTCTTCGTTTGAGAATATAGGTTATAAAAACACACCCTGGATGTGTGTGCTAAACGGATTTCGGAGGAGGAGATCTGAACACAGTTTGAATCACCTATTTAACAGTAGCAGCAGTAGTCTGGCATCAAATGAATAGAAGAATATCTTGTACGCTGACGATGTTTTGTTATATCTACGAAATCCACATAATAATTCATTGTTACACATCAACTTTTTCATATTATACCTTGAACACTATCCTGCCACTTAACCACAACAGGTTCTATTGTTATCAGAGTAGAGTTAAACGGTAAATATGTTCTTATATCGTCTGCAACTGTCGACACTCTCATGGGTTTGCGCTTAAGCTTAATTCATCATTTAAAATCACTGAAGTTCTGAACTCTAAACATTTTTAAATGCCACATTTTCTACTTCAACCTTCAACAACAACTGTGATTGATGTTATTGCTGCACGGGTTACTCAAAGATGAAATAAAAAAAAATATATATATAGATGCAGTACATGGCCTAAATTCAGTGTTGCACAATATAACAAGACAATACAATAAAATGTAATATGTACCCGAGATAAAAGAGGTTATAATTTGACTCTTTAGCCTGACCGACGCTCCGATCACAGGTTATGATTATCAACTAACGACAGGAGGTAGAAAATGAATCATTAACCGCATCACGTTGAGCAATACTTTCCACTATAACGGACTATCTAATCCTTACATAAATCACAGCAGACTCCCGTTGAGCTTCAGGATTCTCGGGCCAAACCAGTGCAGAGTCCCGCTGTGTTCACAGCTCACATGTATCACATCAGAGCTAATGATGGATTGGACTCCGTAACGTTAACGCTTTTTCCCCCCTCCCTCCAAATAGTCTGAATTGAACAGCAGGAGGAGAATTGTTCGTTTTTCCTCCTGCAGGGCGTGTGGATGTACTGTAGGTTTCCTCCCAGGCCTGTGTTGTTGCACTTTACTGTAAATCAGCCACTCCAAACACATGTTGCTTTTTCAGCCTTCGTACATGCAGTATACCACGTCGTGATTCATTATTCACACTATTTCCAGTCTGGGCTTTGTATCCCACGCCCAGCGCAAAGCAATGCAAACCCCCTCTGGTCCACATTATCCATTCTGCTGAACTGTTTTTGATCAAATTCATCACATAATTACAGTTTCAGGCCAAGTCTTGAATATTATTCCTATTAACTTTCAGCACACATACGTTACGATAAAATAAGTCGTCCGTTTGGTAAGGGGCTGTACTTCTTATTAAATTAATGTAAATAACTATGTTCTTAATGGCTGTTGGAATAAGTAATTAAAAAGCCTTATTATCGCTGGTGTGGTAGTTTGAAAGCGGATTTAAACACCCCAGAAAGCGATTCAGGATTTCGGCGTCAGTCCTCAGATCCCCTCATTTTCAACATTCTTTCTCAAGTCAGTTTCCTGGATCCATTGTGTTGTTTACTGATGATTGTGCTGTTTTCACAGCAACTAGTTAATTACCAAACTTGGCCTGATGTGCCCTCTGCAGTGAGGAAGACTCTTGAGGTGATTCTCGTGTTGCAGGCTGTAGCGGACCATCAAGACGTTTCTCACAAATGGCTTCACAGAGTGAGTCACTGTCAAGGTCATTACCCGACATTGCCTTTCGCCATTCATGCCTTTGTGGACGATTCCTCCCGGTAGAGTGAGTCTTGCTGCCTGGATTTGTTCAGTCGATGGGGAATGTCGTGATAGGACGTTATTAGAGGAGGAGGCTGTGATTGGAGCGTATCTGTGTGTCATTGGTTTTCTACTGATGAGAGATAAAAATTGGCTTCCTCTGCTGTTGTGCTTTGTCAATATGGTCTTTATTGACTCATTGGATCGTTGCCTGCTGCTTGCTAACAAACATATATATATCTATATAGTCGATGTCTATTTGGGCAAGACGTTGAACGGGTAAATGTGACTGAGCATGTAAATTTGTGCATCTATAGCAGAAGTGGTTAAAATGTGTGAACAAAGTGAAGGTACCAGATCACAGAACTTCAACTTTGACCTCAGAACAACACAAACCAACATCCGGCTCCGCTTCCTTCACCCACATATGAATGTAAGAAACTCTCAGCCTGTCAGATAAAGAAACAAGCTCACGACCTTCAGTCGGGCAGTCGGTGGTGTTGTTGATGTTAAATGTCTAGTTGACATGAACCATGGTCCCACTGCCATGTTTCACTGGGTGCGCTGGTGATTGTGTGTACGCGTTAAGTGTTTTTTTTTTTTGTTTTTTTCAAACAGCTGCTGTTCTGATTTATTTAAATCAGCAAGGTCAGAGGATGTGACAGAGCAAAGTGGAACACAGTTTTCACTGACACTCAATACGTTATTCAAGATATTCAATTGACCTACTTCACTGGGCCTCGTGCCATTTTCATTAGAATTGCAACTCAGCTGGAAAAATCACATGCAAGCCTTTAATTTGAGTCCGTTTTTTGAATTATGTCTTCATTTTCTCTGAACTGGCCCTCTAAGCCGGTGGTTCCCAAACTCTTTCATCTGGAGAACAAATGCAGATTGCTTCCAAGAAAGGCTGTGGGTCCTCATTACTTTACTGGGGTACACCAAACTACACAATCAACGAAATAAAAGTCAGACAATGTTTGTAACCACATGGGTAAAACAAGTATTAAACCTCAAGAAAACTCCAAAAGATTATCAAACTTTGGTCACCGACACTTTAGGTTCTCAACCTTTCTTGTCAAACCCCAACATGGAATCTGATTGGCCCAGACATTAGGCCAAACCCACTCTTGTTTGGTATAAATTTCATTTTGACAACATCCAGTAGAAACAGTTGGGCCCCCTTATAATCTGTTGCACCCTTGTGAATTGGTTCCCGGACCTCTACTCTCAGCTTTCATTTCCTCCTCTTTAAGATTCTCGCCCTGCGTGAATTGTTGTGAATATTGTGGTGCTACGTTGGCAGGCTGGTCGCCACCCTGAGGCACTGACCCACTTCTCTAAAATCTGGCCGTTGTTTCGGGCCCCTCGATGGTCCGTCCCAGGGTGTTGGTGGTTTTTCATGCTCGAGTGTGTCAGTCTGTCAGTGTGTCAGTGTGTCACAGTGCGCCGCGGCCAAGTGACACAGTTTGCATGCAACATCCTGTCATCAATCTCTGTCTGACTCGCGCGCACACACACACACACACACACACACACACACACACACACACACACACACACACACACACACACACACACACACACACACACACACACACACACACACACACACACACACACACACACACACACACACACACACACACACACACACACACACACACACTTAGGGAAATGTGTTGATGGACACAACAAAGCGACCTCTCACTCTGAGCACAAATGGCTCCCACCCTCCGCGCTCTACTGTACTTTAATCCAACCCGACAGGAGAGTCAACCTTCGACCCCGAGGTCATTGACCGTGAGATCGAGACACACAACAACAGGAAGTGTGTGTTTTACGGGTTTGTTTCCCCCCCCTCTCTCGCTGTCTTTCTCTCAGCAAAATCAGGCCAACAGACGCTGGTCAGCACAAGCAGCGAGTGACCACGGCACGACAGCCCGGCAGAATCACAGCACTCAGCTCCAGCTGACTGCAGGAATACACAGAAACACTTCCTCCACAACCTGAAGGGTGTCATGATCACATTTTACTCATGGTTTTGTGTATCTGCCTTTTAATGCCTAATAAATACAACCAGAGTTTTAATGCAACAAATCAGGATCAACATTATGACCCATGAGACCACATAAAAAAAAAAGATTCTTCAAGTGCATTGTAATTCCAAATGGTCAAAGTAATGAGAATTCTCTCAAAATAACACATTAACTTGAATTTTAAAAAAATTCTGCAAGTTTCTGTTATATAGGCTGATGTTTTCTAATTGGCAGGAACCAATTCACAACATAAAGGATGTCAAATGTCCAGCTATCCTTCTTCTAAACCACTTTATCCATCTCAGGGTGGCAGGGAGCTGGAGTTGATCCAGGCAGGCTACAAGCTGGATGGCTTCATACAGAAATTCCTACACGACCAGAATCAAACAGGTGAATGCTAACCGCTGCACTGCTGGGCCACCACTACCAATTCACTAAACTGGTTTTTGTTTTTTTGCCAAGAATGTGCCATAAAAATTAATTTTAGTACTTTTATAGAGCTTTATGAGTCATTCAACATGTTTTAAAAATTGAAGTGCCATATTCATTTAACAGATTCCAAAGAACAATATTTGTATTACAACTGACTTTGTTGAATAATCGCCCTAATTATTCCAGGTCATTGGCATTTATGGTCAAAGATCATGAATCTCAATGAGACACTGACACTCACGTTCCTCAAAACATCATAAGCACACATCCAACATAAACCACATTTACTAAAACAAGAACCCTTCACAGAAAAGCCTCATAAAACAAGGTTAGAAACCATTATGTCGAGAAGTATATTAAATAAGTGGTCTTATCCAGAAGCATGTTGGTGGAATGCTCGAGGCTTTGCCTGATCTGAGGTCAGCAAAAAAATCTCAATCTTTCTCAAATTTGATGCTGACTTCAAAACGGTCGTGGTAAATAATGATCACAGATGCAATCAGAGGGGGGCTCCAGGGAAAAGAACTCGGGGAAACAATGCCTTGAAGCAAAGTCCAAGGAGACAAGTGAGCTCATAGGATGGTACACGCAATGGACAACGCCCCTAAACATCCCTGAGTGGACGTGTAACATTTTCCAAAAAATGTATTGAGTTTCCCGGCCAGCGTGGGCGACACAAAGAAAACTAGAGTCTTGTCATGACGTCTTGGTGAAGCTGAGCACGAAGGGATCCTACCGGGTGTGTTTGGGCCGTTCTGTCGTTCGTCTGGGGGGTATTAGCCAGGCGGGAACATGATCCCAGGGGCTGCGGAGCATCACAAGCCATTAAAGCGAGGTGAGGAAAAACAGAGCGCAGCCTCTGGACAGTTTCACTGGGAATACATACTGGAGGAAGGGAAGCGAGGAATGAGGGGAAGAATGATTGTGCTCCTCACGATAAGGCAGCTCATAAAGAGGGAACTGACGTACTAGATTGCTACTAGTGGAGAAAGAATCCAATAATATTTTGGGTTGGATTGATTGATTTGGCTCGGAGGAAAGGAAACACAAGTGCTCCAAGCCATTGACACACTTTGGGATGATGCCACACTCCATTAAAGAGTTCAGACCTCGCAGTGGCCATATGAAGAGAAACGCTAACACCAAACGACCTTTCGGCAGGTCTCCAAGGACCGCCGAGTGTGAAGCTGTTCAGGGTTCGTTGTGATGCGAGGTGGAACCGGCGCTCGCGGTGAGGTCATGGTTGCTTCCAGGATGAGAACATGTGAGAACAGCTGCAGCCGGTGACCTCGTCCTCTGGCCCGCGTCGCTGCAGCCCTGCCGCTTACACAACCCCAGCTGTGAGAACTCTGGTTTGGCACCGGAGGCCCACATTGCCACACCGTTGAAAAAGAAGCAAGTGTATTATCTTCTAGAAACGGCGCAGGCGTACCTCAAGAAGATTGAGAAAAAACGAGGTAAATCACCTTCAGTTGGCCAATAATTATGAAAATGATGTAACGGTCTTTCATCGGTGGCGTCAATCATAACCAAAGCAACCCACCTGCCCGTTGCAGTCATGGGACTGCGAGAAAACGCTCGCTCCGACTCTCTGGCCAGCATCCTGCTTCTCAACCCCGTCTGCCCTCGTTGAAATCTCCACAGTCAGCATGTTGAACGACACAAACACACACAAGCACATGCAGAGTGCAGATCGTCTCCAGATGTCTAATTGGTGGGAGACATAAATAGAGTAACAATGGATGGGGGGGGGGGGGGGGCATTGTATGTGTTGTTAATTTAAAAGTTGAGTTGACTTTATCCTTATATAGTTATAGTGGTACATACTATATACCACATTCCAACTGCACTGTGACCATAAACCTTAATGTAAATGTAAAGTTCAGGATATTACTTCAGTCTGTGTCTGGCTCTGGAAACATGCTGTATATTATCTCTGTGTGTGTGTGTGTGTGTGTGTGTGTGTGTGTGTGTGTGTGTGTGTGTGTGTGTGTGTGTGTGTGTGTGTGTGTGTGTGTGTGTGTGTGTGTGTGTGTGTGTGTGTGTGTGTGTGTGTGTGTGTGTGTGTGTGTGTGTGTGTGTGACTGGCTTTCCATGTGCATCCATCAGATTTTTTAATCCATTCATAACATATTCATCAAGTCTTCTTGATCAAGTATTCTTTCATTCATTACATTCATCCATCCACCCTTCCTTGAAGCCATTTATCCATCAATTAAACAAACTAATTGGTTTATCCATCCATCCATCCATCCATCCATCCATCCATCCATCCATCCATCCATCCATCCATCCATCCATCCATCCATCCATCCATCCATCCATCCATCCATCCATCCATCCATCCATCCATCCATCCATCCATCCATCCATCCTTGTCCCTGCTGTCATTGGGCAATAGAACAGGTGCATAATGGAGAGTCCACCACTAAACACCACTGCTCACTCACAGAGACACGCCAATAGTTTAGACTTATTAACATAACAAGCGCGGATTCCGATTGATAGACATATAAAGTAAACATCATCACCCCCTTTGGGAAGTCTTGGGCGTAGTGCAATGTTTAATTGCTCCCAAGATCAATACAGCAAACTCTAAGTTCAAGTTACAGAATCTTTTCCAGCTAAAAGACAGTCACTTGTTCTCTATTTGGCTCTTTGGCATCGGGAGTTTTCTTCATATTCAGGAAAAGGACAAAATGTTTTTGTTTCATGACTGGCTGATCGTGTACCTTCTCCATGGTCTCTGGAGCTGGAATACCTGAAAAAAAACCAAGGTAGAACACGTAAACTCTGTTGAACGTGAGTCTTTTTGCATCATTTCTGTGTCACTGCTGCTTGTTTCACAGCTCAAACAGCTGAATTTCATATATCTGGAGGATTCGCCCTTGTGCAAGGTGAGAGATGAGAAATCTGAGTTTAGAGCCTATAAAACCAATAAAGACACGAAGCAGAGTCTTTAAACGTCACATTTCTGACTGACAGTTACCGTCTCCAGTTTAAAGCTTTTCTCCAGCGTGCTGTTGGCCTTGCTGTTGTAGCCTGAGGCCTCAGGAAGCCGGAGCAGTAACCCTACCCAACAATTAGGAACAGAATCCACGATGGAGCAGATGTGACAGGCGGCCAAATGTTTCAGAGCGAAAGAAGGACTCATAATGAACATGCTGCCGGGCAAATAGGTTTCCTAAAAATCCTATCTGGCAACGCAGATTTGCAGTTTACGAGCCAGACATCGACCCCCAGCCGGTGGTGGATGGAGAACACGCCGGGGTTATCTCTCTGGCCGACCGGCTCACATCCCGCTGAGGTTCTCACAGATCGTATCTCGGTGGGAGACAATGAACTCTCCCTGCAGTGTCAGACTGCCTCCTGCTCCAACTGGGTGTTGCTTTCAAAGGCCTCCTCCCACAGACCCTGGAGCCCCCCGTCAAATTTCTATGAAAACAGTCTGCCAGGCTACATTTGGTACACCTTCTTCGTCTTGTTAATTTGGCTTCTGAATAAAAGACTTTAGATTGAGTGTTTCCTTCTCGATCAAACATTTCCAAACTGATGTTGCTGTTATGTTCTTTAAGCTCGACATGATTCTCAAACGGCAGAACTCGTCAAGTCAGTTTGCCAACTCTATCGCACCGTCAACGCGGAGACGAACGAGCGGCGGTAATGTGCTCCAGCTGTTTGCGGATTGTGACTGATGTGCCACCCGGCCGCGACGGTGAAGAACTGGGAGGAGGAATCCACATCGAGCATCGGGAGGAATGAGCAACGGATGAATGAAGAAGAGGCTCGCGGGGTATGGGAGCCGGATGCCTCCTCTGACGGGCATCTGGAGAGACGGATGTGGATCATCTTTTTCCTTTGTCTTCTCGACACCTGCCGGCCCAACGGCGTCTGGAAAAACGTTGCGTGCCTCTTCGGCAGATGTGGCAGAAATGAGAGGAAAATTGCCAAATCGGATTGGAATGAATCGGATATGATGAAAGGAGCTGTCACATACCTCTGTATGAATCACCACAGCTATTCAGCATCGATGTTACTTCCACAGTCTCCGAGATGAAATACATCTGGTTGAGTTCCAAATATGAGACTCTATAGTTAATCTATAGTGTCTGGACTCCAGGCCCTGAGGAGGGAGAAAACATAAGAGCTTTCTTTTTTCTCCAATCAATCATTAAAGGGGACAGAAAAAAACAAAAAAAACAATAAACCTGAGCAGATATTGGGCAGATACACATTTCTTGGAGTAGGTTAGTGGATTTAGATTTCAACCAGAGGAAAAAGGACTTCGGTTTAAAAAGGCCAATGAGCTCCATGTAATAAATTCCCTTTCCAGCTCCGTAATTGTTAAACTGCTACGGCGACCAAGAGTTAAACGTGAGAGGACACTGATTAAATAAGGGCTATCGCTCATAACGCTCATAAAAAATTAAGCTGCCATTTCATCACGTTGCTCTTGATATTCATCATTTTAATTGTGACATTCCTTCTGACTTAAATTGTTCTTTCGAACATTTGCACTGCAAAACAGGGAAAACGTAAAAAACCATGAATTTTCACATTTCAGTTTTTCATTGTGGAAAACAAAAGCAGAAACATCCCCAAATAAAATCAAAAATGTAATCTACTTTGAATAAGTAGCTATTCCCAATAACAAATCACAAAAGAATTAAGAAAATGCAAAAACAATAAGCAAATCCATTCCCACTCGAATTCCAAAGCGTCTCATTAGTATCTGCTGGTATGTATGTCCTTTAATGGCTCCAGCGTGTTTCAGGCTTCCACCTGTTCCTAATCACACCGGTCACACTCTACTGCATCTCTGCTCCAGCAAGCCGACTCCGTAACCAACCGTTAGCAGTGAACCGGTGACCGCTGGCTCACGTGTGAGGCCGTCGTCATCCTCGCCGTCATCACTGGCATCATGCGAAGACATTCTTCTCAGGATGGCGGGGCAGCGTGGACCGGTGGACACTCCGCCACGGCATATCTTGCAGCCACTTCCCAGAACCAGAAACCAGAACCACATGCAAAAGATTTTTTTATTTTTTTATCCTGTGGAAGGTTTGGAAGAAAAAAAGTGACGACATTTTTCACTGTCATCGGGGCGAGTCGGGCTCAAACACGCCTTTCCATGTCACGCAGGTGTCATTCACTGACACACGTAGGATGTGGGCGGGGTTAAAAGTCCAGGCGGCTTCATCCTCACGCCTTCTGCATTCACTGCCGCCTCATTTAAAGACGCTAATATTTAATGGCGTGTTGTTTTTACACCAAGACTCAGACTGTCTGCTTTCTGCACACTCTGGTTGTGATTTTTTCAAAATATGTATTAATCTAAATGTAGAGCAGCACGAGGTCAACGGGTCCTGCACCCTGCAGCTGAAACAGCGCGCCCCCGCCGTCCGCAGCTCCCTTTTGGACCCAACGCAGATCAAACACAATGTGGGTGTATTGATATTGGCCCGATGTGTGTGTAGAAGGAAGCTCCAAGCGAGGGAAGCAGTGCGTACAGTGTGTGTTTGAGGATCTCGCCGGCAGGGCCCAAGTGGACCCTCCCTTCCATGCTTTCCTCTTTCCTGCCCATCGCCCTACGGACCTCCACCCGGGCCGCGCTTGACTTGTCGCCCAGACATGGGCAGCTCTTCCTGAGAGTTTTCTGACTGTTCCCATGGTGGTTCTTCTACCTCATGCAGACCGACAGTACGAACGGTATGTGTTTGAGACACATACTCATCAGACATCTTTAACCTTTTGTCTCTCCTACTGTTCAGCTTCACACCGTGACCCACACGGTATCGTTTCCTTCTCGGAATTCACGCAATGTTGCACAGTCACTTCCGCTGCACGTTTGCTGACTCACTCGAAGCTTTTCTCAACGAGATCAGGAAGATTTCCTCGCGGTGGTACGGAAACAAATAGTTAAAATAGGCTCACGCCAATTTTGCATTAAAAATGAAGCTATCCTTCCCTAGAGCAGTAAATGACGTCTCTTCCGTCCTCGTCGGGTGACTGATTGTTGTTTTGAAGGCGTCCAGAGCAGCCACGTAGGTGGCTGCAGACTGATTGATGGTTCAGGGTACAGTGTGTATTTATCAAAACGACCCAGAGGGGAGGAGAGGCTCAGAGAGAGACTTTTACCACTGCACTCTCACACCACACGTGCCACCTGAAGGGGATTGTGTGTGTGTGTGCGCATGTGTGTTCGTTCGAGGCTGTGGGAACTCCAGCCGCTTAACATTCCTCCTCTCACGCCCATGGAAACCAAGGACAAACTTTATTTTCCCTCTGTTTTACGTCCACCACACACATCAGGACTCTCTGTAGTTAAAGTTATGTAAAGGTCCTTCAAAAGCACGGAGACAATGCCAGTTTTAGGTGGTGCTTTAATTGAAAGTTTCTGGATGCATAGCGTGAACATTTCATCCATGTGTGTTTCATTAGGCTTGTTAAAACAACAGCCCTGCCTTCAGCCCCTCCAACACAACAGCCAGCTGAGATCTACCAACTCAGTCGTCAGCCGCTCTTCTTCCTTTGGACCAGCTGAGAACTGATTCTGAACTAAACTACAATCCCAGCGACAAGTGACCCATTGAGAGGAAAAAGCCAAAAATGGTACAGTACTGAAGCATTCCTGCAGTTTGGAACGCAGTTGGAAACGTGCCAGTAAATACCAAGAAAAAACTACAAGCTTTGTTCTTTCTTCTACACGTATGGACACATGACTGTATTTTGTTGCTCATAAACTTCCCAGTCTACGCTAACAAAGTCAGATTTTTTTTTTTCCAAAGTCCATAGACATTTGCGATAACACCAACTTGTCAAATGACGTCACATTGGCATCTTCAGTCTCTTTAAATCTTCCAGTATTTCCCAGTTTTATCGTAGTTTTTCTCAGTTACAGCCAGTCTCCATTTGTCCTTTTTATAGTCTGTTGCTGTTGGCACTCGAGTGTCGTCATCTTCTTCACTGTACTGCTCCCATTAAGTCCCATTAAGTCATAATTCCCTCCTCTTCCCTGAGGGTTTTCTTGAACGCCTCAATTTGGGTCTGATTGGCAGCGTGTCCATCAAAGAGCTCGTTCTTGATGAGACTTTTACGTTTTATCCTGTTGTTATACTAGAATCCAGCCACATCACAAGACAGTCACATCATACGGTGATGACACAAAAATATATCTGCAAAACTTCAACAGACCTCTTTGAGTTTAGGTCCAAGTGGTTTACGACATTAAATTCTGTTGACCGTTACATTTTTCATAAACAGATTATTCCCCTCGCCGGCATGTTGACTTTGGTTTTTGTTTATCCCCTCCCAGCACTTTAAAATGATTAACCTCTCATGCTGGGGCAGGTTGAAGTGCTTGAGGTTGTGGCTAAATAATTCAAAACATCGACCTGATTCAACAAATTTTTCCCCTAAAGTTGGCCGAGTTGAACTGGTGTTAATTTAACCCAGAGTGCGGCGTAGTTTACCGAAATCGGACCTCCACCTTTCATCCTCACCGTTATGTAATCAGTGCTCATGAAGAGATTTTTAAAAACCGTTTTAAAACACAAACTAGGAAAATGTTATACTTTTATGGACCACAGCATTGGGTACACTTTGGTAGACTGGAATCTCCCACCTTTAAGATTTGATGCCTGCAAATCTTATTCCACCACTTCCCAAAAGTGCTGAGCTTTAAAGTGGAACAGCCCAGCAGGATTACCTCATACGATACAGATGAATGGGTATTTGAAACTGTAAAACACTCCAGTAATCCCATGGTAACCCATTGTTTCAGCTTTCTTAGTTAACAGGAAGTGACTCCGGTTGTCGTCCTCTGCCACAGTGGCACAAAAGGTCCGCCTTGTTACGTGAACGTCAGGTGAATTAACGGACAGTCTTCGTCAGATTGTGTGTCATCTTCAACCTGCTCATTCTCCTCCGACATTAACTAAACCAGAAACCTGCTCACTGCGTATTTTCTAATCCTCACGTCATCCTCTGGAATATCGTTTTGTGAGGAAATCCTGAAAGATCAGCAGTTTGTGAAACAAGCCAAAGTAACTTAAATCCACTTACATCTCATTACCTGAGGTTTAGTCTTCCGCAGGCAGACCGAATATTTCAAACACATCTAAACATCTAATTACTTTGTATTGCTGACTGGAAGAAGCAGTTTGAAAGATGGACCGTGTTGTGTCAAGAAAGCTTCGGGCATTCCAATGAGCTGGTGGTGTTGTTTCACCAGTAGCTGCTGGGCTGTTGTTAGGTGACCTTTCTTGTCTCTTCTTCATTGGTTCGAGCTTTGGTGCTTGGCCAGTTTCAGTTGTTCCCCTTCCCACCCTCGGCCCCACTGCGTTTCCAGAGGTTTTGTTGACATGAAGGGCAGGGTGCATTGAGTTCTGCCAAAGTCCAGGGCGGTCACTCGGGCACATACTGCAGCTCCTGTGACGAAATGTAAGGTCCTGGGCCACCTTTAGGAGGGATATGGGGATTGGACATTTTTGACATATGGACAGATTGATGGAAACGCCAAAGTTGCCCCGAACGTCCAAAGAAATCAGCATTCACAGCGTTTTCAATCTGCTTCGACGGGACTTGAAATATTGAGGGTGACTGAGTGGATGAGACCTGACAGCAGGGTGCCAGTCTTCAGGTACAGCAAAGCAGGTTTATGGGTTTTCACACCTAAAAACTCCTTTATAGTCACACATTTTGCTTGACAGCAGTTCCAAAGAAGCCAAAGAAGCCACTAGCAGACAGTGAGTGTGTACCTGTTTGCAGGAGCGTGAGTAAACCCGTTGTACGTGCCTTTGAGTCAGAGATCACACACATGTGCTGGCACGGCGGCGCAGTGCAGCAGGTCACGAGAGCGTGTGTGGGCCCGGGCAATGGATGGCTGAATAATAATGTCAACGGGTTGATGTGGTGAGGTCTGTCAGAAGAGCGCTGTAGGTTCGCACCGTCAGCTGGGCCTCATCAGGGAAACCCTCACCGCCAAACCTCCCTTCTTCCTCCTGGTCTGCACCGCCGCTTCACTTTCCAGCTGGCTCCTTTTCCCCCTCTGTGATCCTCGGCCTGTTTCCCTTCACCCAGATGCTCCTCGCTTTCTTCCTTCTGCACAACGTTTATCAGCCGTTTGCTGTCTAAAACATCAAACTTCTGGAACTTGTCCTACATTTGTCTTTCGACAAGTATAATTAAAATTCTTCCCCCCTTATCCTCCTTCTGTTTTACACATCTTTAAACTCTCTGAAAGCTTTACCTGAAAGGCTTTTTACGGAACACTCCCAGCAGAACACGAACCTGGATCCTTCCTTGGGATGAAAGCAGAGGAAGGGAAGGCCCAGTCCTGGTTCCTCAGAGGATGTTGCAGCCCTGTTTTTCTCACGGTGGTCTGAGCTGACCCAGAAGCTGGCACGGCTTGGCACGGCTTGGCTCAGGAAGTGGCCGCCTGAAGCCCACAAGGGAGTCAGGCCAGTTCCATTTCCTGTCGAACATCCTCCCACAGGAAAGCAGCGCCGGGACATTAGAGACATCAGCAGTGGCGGGAGAAACACAACTGGACTTACTAAATGATTAACTTCATTTAATATCGAGCAGCCTCAATGTAAAACCAAGACTGTGTACTTCATTTTGATTAAGAGTCAATGTTCCAGGTCCACCAAAATTACAAAAACACATTTTATTACCAACTCTGATGCATTGCCAGGAACATAATTGGGCTTGCTGTTTCTTAAAATGAGAACTTTTACTACAACTCCACTAGCAGCTTTGTCAGGCCAAATGAAATTATGCAAAATTGCACAATTATCCAGGTCACATAGACCTGATTTGCAGTTCTTTGCACCAAGAAAATGCAAGTCAAGAACAGTCCTGTCAAACACCAGGATGATGACGATGTACCTGAATGTCATGAGTGTGTAAAGTAACACTACTGACACCGAGAGTCAGACATGAAACACGAATGTCATCAATATGCTCACATTGTGCACTTGCTTTAATTTCAGCTTACTGGCTGGTTGCTGGTGTTGGGATAACATGGGATCATTTTTGGGCCAACTGATCTTTAAAGTTAAAGTTGGTCTATTTGTTATTACTATTATTTTTATCAACGGTGGCACCAAACTTTGTTTTCTGTAGGATTTAAAAGCACAGCTGCAGGAATCTGTAATAAAAGAGCAAAGAGAAGCCAATATCCTCTTGAGTTACTGTTGTTTTCTTCTCTGAGCTGAACGCTGGGATATTCATGGCACTCCGTTGCATTTTCATGGTCTCGTGTTCCACTTGGTCTCTTTTTTTTTTCCCTCCCTCCATCAGATTGTATTACACTGCAGATAACCTAAAGAGTTTGTGGTTGTTTACTTAAGCTGTGTTTGTTTCTCCCAGGGTGAAGCAGCTCTTCTGTGGTTTATACATTCGCTATCTCCCTCCGCTGTCTGGCTCTATGTCGCTCTGTCTCCGAACTTCATGTTTTTTGGGTGCGGGCCAGGCGGGACGCAGGGCAGAGTTTGCCTCTGCGGTTCTCGGTCATGCATTCTCTTACACAGCATTCCAGACAGATCCTCTTACATCCACACATTTAGTCTTTTTTTTTTCTTCTTCTTCTCTTTTCACCCCCCTTGCCTTGTCTCAGAGGGCAAATAATTGGCCGTAATGACTGAAGCGTTTGAGCCACCAAATAAGGAAAATGTTCATGTAATTTAAAAGCTACATGAAGGTATTCTTGGGTTGACACATAAAAAGAGACGGAGCTGTAAAGCCTCCAATCAGAACATAATTACAAGCTGTAATTCAGGTTGAACCCTTCTTAAGTGGGCTTCAAGGGAATTCATGAAGAGAGGCGATCTTGACTTGAACGTGCTAATGCCAGGGAATGTTATTTGACCGACAGGAAAGAGGCCCACAAGTGCTGGAAGATAAAAAAACGAAAAGACAAAAATCTCTTCTGGTGAGGCTCGAGATGTCACGCAAGGTCAACTTGATTATGAGTGAAATGTGAGCAGTCGGTGGATTCTCCTCATGTATGGCTTCCTTCTGAGGGCATTCCATCGGGGTAAGGCAATCAAGCGCTGGGTTTTATCAAGAAGAACAAAGGCGGCTGTGTGGGGACACTCGCCACTGTTTTCCAACAGATTTATGGTCGTAGCATCAAAGGAGACTCCAAAAGAAGATTTGGAAAAAAATAGATCGAGCCAAATTTAAACCCAAGTACTGAAGCAAAAGTTCCACTTCTGCTGGCCTTGAAAAGTGACACTGGACCTTGAAGAGCGTCTCAACAAACCCGTCGGATGACAGCGGGTGCCTGTTGTGTCACGGAGCGATTAATCACGAAGGGAAGGTAATGAAAACCTGGAGGGGACGCGACAGGCGATTGTAAATCCAGCCGAGCCGCAGTGACCTGCGGGCCAGAGCACTAACTCAGCTGCGATGTGCCTCTCTGTCAAAGGCCAAGAAAGTGAGATTGCGTGTGTGTGTGTGTGTGTGTGTGTGTGTGTGTGTGTGTGTGTGTGTGTGTGTGTGTGTGTGTGTGTGTGTGTGTGTGTGTGTGTGTGTGTGTGTGTGTGTGTGTGTGTGTGTGTGTGTGTGTGTGTGTGTGTGTGTGTGTGTGTGTGTGTGTGTGTGTGTGTGTGTGTGTGTGTGTGTGTGTGTGTGTGTGTGTGTGTGTGTGTGTGTGTGTGTGTGTGTGTTGGAGAGAAGTCTTTGACTCAGGGAAGAAGATGAGTTACACCCAGTCAAAGGAATGGAGGTTTTTATTTCTATGTATTGGTGCATTTGTCCAATGATGTAATGGTGATCAACAGTTTTCTGGTTTCACTAAATGAGTTTATTACTGAACAAAACACAGTAGCAGGAAACTGCAGCTTATCAAAGCCATGTTTTTCATCAGACGTGTTCATATTAAGCCAAATAGAGTAGAATCCATGGCTCACGTAGTGTATTCCAAGGTAGACTTAAACATACAAACAAAATGCAAATACCAAAAGTTAGGAAAAGATGCTGAGTTCAGCATCAATACTGCACAATGGGCAATAATCTGTACACTCATCTGTTGGGCTGTTACGACCCGGCTCTGCTAAGAGGAGGATGTAGGTGTAGGAAGTAACATTAAGCAGGTGAGTTTAGGTGAAGTGAGGGTTTTATTGGTGCTTCTCAGGTGTACAGTGATTACACAGAACTCCAAAGACAATAATATAACAAAGGCGAGCCAAACAGGTATTTCCCAATAATACAAAGTAATATTAAAATAATATTTACTATATCAGAAAGGCAGCTTCTTCACTAGAAGGCCGTGAACTAAGGTTTCAACCAAGACAAATTCAGTAACCAAGACAGTGGCAAAAGGGAAAACAAAACACCTAATTAACATAAAAACAAAACAGCTGGTGCCGTCACCAAGCTATTGTACTGAGGTTCACGACAGAATAAAGGTTAACGAAATTCACACTGTCAAAGATCAGAGTGGAGCCGAGTTCAAAAGATCTCACACAATCGAAACACACACCAAGGTTCTCGAGGCAGACTGAACAGACACCTCCTGCACCACCTTAGCTGGTGGGCAGAGCTGAGCCATTCAGAGTCATCCTCCAATCCGAGTGCTCCACATCAGGACAGGAAGACGAGGAAGGCGGTGAGGATACCTCCTGTCATCCAAAACACAAAGAAGCAGAGGCGAGGCCATACAGCCTGTGGGCTGTAACATGGGCAATTTGGTTGTGCATTGTCATCTTGAGGAAGCAAAATGCAAAAGAACTATTGAACAACTAAAATCTGATGCTGAAGTCGACAGTTTTGTCCCACAGCGGCTGAATCTGTCACTTTCACTACTGCTCAGCAAATCTCATTTCAGAAATAAGGTTTTACCACAATGTACCAGGACATTTCTTTTACTTTGCTGGAAAACCTCTCCTTGGAATTATTACCAGAAGAAGCACAACCTTTCAGAAATATGTGTTGGACTTTCGACAAAGTTTTCCAGCGTTGTTGACTCGGACACTCCCAAACACCCCAGTTCCTGGGCTTTCAACGTTTCACTGTCGAGCATTAGAATAGGTCTTGTACTTGATGAAAAAGCATGTTCTGATCCTGATGGCATCAAGGAAATTGCTCTCATACTTGAACCTTCTTTGAATGAATCAATTTTATGATTTGGTTTATTATCAAAGGACCAAACCTACACAAAGAATTTCATAAACGACGTCCCTGCAGACGCTAATGAGGTTATGTTCAGAGCTCTGGAGCAGAGCAGTGGACCCTCCCTTCGGCCCGATGAAAACTTTCCTCCGGCTTCTCGATGAGTTGACATCCTGTGAATACATCGAGGGTCACAAAACCCACTTTCTTCCTCCAGAGGTCCCTCGCACTACAAAGTCAGTCAAATATGCAGGGGGATTAAAAAACAACTGGAAAGTAGGCTTTGCCCGTTGCCAACAAACCATAAACACATGCCTCATTCCATGACACCACCGCACAGCCCTCCATTCCCAGCTCTTCTTACGATCTGCAGAGTTTTCCAGAAGAATGTGAACTCAGCGGAGTCGTGTCCTGGCATCGGGCCTGCAGTTGTTGATCATCGCCCTTTTTGTTTACAGCTCAGGAATTCAAACGTGTCACTGGATGGTGAGGCCGGGCTCCTAACAGGAACCGTACATGCTGCCAGAGTCCTCTCCTCCTCCTCCTCCTCCTCCTCCTCCATTAAATAAGTGGCTGCTGAGAGATGAGGGGTGTAACAAAGGAATCAGAGCTCTGCTCTCCTCAGATGTGGTGTGTAAATATTTCAACATGAGCGAATGACTTCTGAGACATTACAGGTGTGCAAATGACTGAGGGAATAGAGAAGTGCAGCTCAGAGGCGTCTGGACTGAAGGAGGGAAAAGTGTCCCTTCTTTAAGTCATTACTCCACTAAATGTGTGGATTAGTAAAGGTTTAATTCTGGATTTTCAAAGGATTGGAAAGATCTTTAACCCTCTCTCTACCTCCCAATGTAGAATGTGGTCCAGAATGTGACCTAATGGGGCATGAGCAACCCCAGACAAGAAGATTGAAACTGCTGAAATGTATAAATGTTCTTCAGCTTCCCGCAAAGTGACGAAGCAGAAGTTAAGATTGAACTTCAGTCTCTTCACCTTGCTGCCATCCCGTTGGCACATGTGCAAACGTCCAGATGGGCGTGTTTGACTGACAGTGACAAACTAAACTATCAGATACCAAGAACTATGCTTGCAGGTCAGGCTTTTCTCATCTCTTTCATTCAGTCTTGCACATATTTTCGTCCTGTTAGACGCTCGTTGTGGCCGATTGTATCAGACTCACAGTCACCATCAGATTAAAAGACATGTCAGCATGTCTGGCTTGTTGCATCCTTCCTCTCGTCAATCCAGTACTTAACAGTCATTGTACTTACAGGACCTGTGTTTCAAAAAGTTCCTCTTTCAGGAGGCCTGGTCTCATGAGGAGCTTTTCAAGAACAAGTTTATTGAAGAACTGGAAAGATGGATTGGTTACTGGGCCATCGAATCATGTGGAAATTATAACAATGTGTATTAGATTAACGTGCTGCTAATGTGTTCCATGTGTCAGAGCGTCAACTTATTGATTGCCCCACTGGGCGGGTTTGGAAAGACTTTGATTGCTGATTGTGATTAAAACATAACGACACACGCATGACGTGCTACTCAGAGTTGGACTTGTGAGCAAAAGCTGCTTGAATGATTGTGACTTTTTATTATATCTGAAAAGCGTAAAGCAGCAAAAATGTAACTAAACAAGCAGAAAAATTCATGATTCTAGGCTTCATGAGTCGAGGGCCGTGGTGCAAAGAGGCTTGTCTGCGATGGATTTTGATTTTAACCAGACTCCGCGGTTCATACTCGACAGTGAAAGCCTTTGTCGCCACTGTATGAAACAAACCACACAATGGTTGCCACGTTTTCCCCCTCCTGTGCCTCCTTGTGGCCTTTTTACTAGCCAACCCAGTTTCCCTGTGTGTTTTTCCCCCCTTACTTCAGTCTCTGCCAGAGCAACGTCGTGCCAAATAGGTTTCTGCATCGGGTCTGTCCATCCTCATTGGAGCTCTATGACCCCAAACTGCAGTGAAAAGGCTGATCCGCTGAAAGGCTCAAGCAGCACAAAGACCTTCGTGAACCTCGATGATTCGTGTCAATCATCATGAAAATGTGGTTCTTTTGTGCAAAACAACTTGTGGCCGTTTATGAAATGCTGCGTCAAACGCATTGGCTGGACAACAAGGGGATAAGAATGTTCCCATCAGCACCAGACAGTGAGTGTGCAACTCAGAAGCTGGGAAGCGGGACGGGCCCACGAAACCACCGACTGCAGTTTCAAGTATCAGAGTATCGGCAGGTCGGAGCAGCTCTGGCCGACACCATCTGCAGACAAACTGTCATCATGTGAAAAACTAAAGTTCTCGGGGGAAAAGTTTGGGGAAATACTTTCCTCAGGAGCAAGTGTCTGTGTTGCACAAAAGTCTAACCTCTGCTACAGTGACTGGGAAAGTCCCTCTTCATTTCACAGACTACAACAGACACCAACTCGGAGCAGAGGTCGATGATGCGGCCCTGCAGGAATGAGACAAAGAAATGAGGAGCTGAACGGCAAATTAAGTTTCTGAGGACTCACGTCGATTAATAGTTGTTCAAATACATCAAACACATCAAACATATCAAACACACCCACATTAGAAATATGTATTAGTGTCACTCTGTTTTCACGTCTCGAAAGCCAAACGCCTTCCAGCAGTGTCTCAGCAAACCTATTTATACTTGTTTTTCTAGTTTAAGTCCGACTTGCAGCGCGGCTCCAGTTGGTTAGTCCGCCACTAAGAAGGAGCGAGTCACCATGAAATTGTCTGCAATCCATCACGGGCCCCGGAGAGATCTTAGTGGTTGACCTTCGCTGGATATTTGTGCATTTGAGTAGATAACGCTGGCATGAGTCACAATCCACTTTGCCAACTGTGAATGCAAAACAAAACCGTTCCTGACCTGAGCTGGAGGCTGCGACCCGCTGAGGTACACAACAACACAGAACACACACATCTACTGTCAATCTGTACGTGAGTCCTTGACGATCTGGCAACACATTAAAGTGTTAAAATTAATGTAGTAATCCCGATCTCCCCTCCCGAGCAGCGGGAGTACAGGCCCGATCGCCAACATCGCGTCTGATTTTCCTGTGGTGTGGGGAGTGTTAAGAGTGATTTTATCCGGTCCAATCCGCTTGGAAGGAGAGATCGTCGATAATGAACATTTTCAATATTTGAGAGTCCTGAAGCACCAGCGGGTTGAGGACAGGCTGCGTAACCAGGCAGGGTGTCGAAGGAAAGCTGCTTATTAGAGCATGTTGGTCTTGTTTTGATGGGGCCCTGCACTCTTAATGACAGACCTCTTTGGCTTCCATCAGTGGGCATCTCTCTCTCTCTCTCTCTCTCTCTCTCTCTCTCTCTCTCTAGCTCTCGCTCTCTCTCTCTCTCTCTCTCTCTCTCTCTCGCTGGCTTTCCCAGAAAACTACTGAGGTGAAACAGATACAGGCCTAATTGGGTTTTTTTTACAATCGTGTACACATTGTGCATTTGGCTTGCATGAGCTCCACATCCAACTCCAGCTCAGGAAGGCAAAACGCAGCGGCAGCAGAGGCCGGCCGCCCCACACCCCCACCCGCCACCAGCCACCCGCCTCCGTCAGCCGCAGCCCCAAAACCTCCACTTTTACAAACATAAAGGATTGTGCCAAGGTTTTGCCTCGGCCTACTACCTGGACCGACGAGATAGAGTGGTGTTTACCCGAACCCAGACGGGGCGAGGGGCTTTAGAGGGATCACCAGCGTGCGACAATCATCCGGGATGACAGGCCCATGAATGACAGGGGACCAACCATGCAGGCTAATGTGGACCAGGGGAATGTTAGGGCCCCACCCACTTTTAACACTTTGTCTCTTCTGCTTGTTGCAGAGTGTTTTGACTCGATGTTCCCATCATGAGTTCCCATGGTTGCATGTCTTTGTGTTTGTCCCGTCCGGTGTGGTAGAGCTTCAGCCCGACAGGAGGGAACGTGACACTTCACAGAGCTGCTCGTCGACCTTACATGACTCGAGTCGGACTGGGACTCAAGTGATTCATCCAAGAGACCAGACCCCATCATTTTTAAATTCCTTCCAAATCTAATTACGACCCGGCGCGGTCAGCAGAAAATATCCTTTTCTCTTGTACCATCATATCTTTCAGAGAAAGACATTTGTTGTTGAGCAAAACTCCATGATCTGACCTCAACACATTTATTACTAACTATGTGAGTTAATACGACTTTAATGCATGGAATCAGATTAATCCATGAAAAAATGACTGGAAGTAAATAGATTAAAAGCTTTTCAATTAGCTGCTTGTAAAATATGAATAGTTGTTCCTGTTACACACATTGAAGAAAATATGTTGTTCTGACTGTAAAATGTTCTAAAAACCTACGAATAGATGAATGAGCTGACACTGAGGTCCCGAACTGTGCATTCAGTGAAGGGGATGTGAAATAGACAATAAACATTGTTTATTTAATTCCAGATTTAAGCTGCAAAAATCCTTTAAAGTATATAAAGTGTTTCCCAATCCGGATCAATGATGAATATGTGAAGTAGTTTTTCATGTTCTTGTCTAGGACATTCAGGGATTCATTGAAATCCAGTTTCCACAGTTTTCAAATACGCATGTTTTTAACCTGCATGGTACAGTGCCAGTTTGAGCTCTTCAGGATACAGATATAGTTTCTTTTAGAGCAAAAATATTAGTAGAAAAAGATGAGGAAGACTACAGATGCAGCACAAGCATGTCAGTTAAAAACCATCTTTCCGACTCATTTGTTGCTTGAAAAGAAACAATATCCTAAGTTAGGAACGACAAAATGAATATAATCCAATTATTTAAGGATATCGTGAATATAATATATAATGAAAGGTGTCAGAGGCTGTGGGAGCAGCGTGACTTGTTGCGTCTCAGAGGAACTAAAGATGAACTTCTTCATTTACCACCCAGTTTGGGCGAATTGGAGGCGAAGTGCACCGTGTGCATGGAAACAGAAAAACAACAAATGCTCTGTTAACCTAATATCTTTCCGTTATTAGTAGAAGAATCTAGATTTTAGACTCATTCAGAGCATTGCTTCATATTATTTTATTGACTTTTATCCCTCAATCATTATTACACAAGAATCCACATACAGATGTTCCATTAGCCCTTTGTTCCACTACACCCCTCACCAAACAAAGAAGTTATATGCCACATATGAAAATATGCCACACGCTCCTTATCAGCTCCTCCTCCTCCTCCTCCTCCTCCATTCGGTACACCTGTGAGGTGTCACCTGGACGCCGGCTTGCCCACAACATGAACAAAACTCATCGGTTTCTCACAAAAGAAAGCAGGTGGAATCAACGCGGATGGCGGTTGCTTATCTCCTCCTCCTACCTGACCCGTAACTATAAAAACAAAAGACTGCTCTGCTTCCAGAGGGATTCCATTGGCTCAGTGCTTGAGAAGACGACAAGAGCGAAGGAGCGTCAAGTTACCGCTGGTAGGTGGATTCCATTCATACACAGGTGTAGGTGTGTGTGTGTGTGTGTGTGTGTGTGTGTGTGTGTGTGTGTGTGTGTGTGTGTGTGTGTGTGTGTGTGTGTGTGTGTGTGTGTGTGTGTGTGTGTGTGTGTGTGTGTGTGTGTGTGTGTGTGTGTGTGTGTGTGTGTGTGTGTGTGTGTGTGTGTGTGTGTGTGTGTGTGTGTGTGTGTGGAAATGTTTTTTTCTTTTTTGCACGTCAGTTGTGGAGCCAGATCTCTGGATTTTCTCCAAGGCAGTAATAATGTTATCGCGCCTCGGGGGAAATATGATATTTAAAATAAATCTACCGGTTAAAATAACGACCTTGTTGTTTTTGGTTCCTGATTGTAGCGTTTCCCTGTGTTCATTCACTACCAGCCCACGCCTGCATGACATAGCAGAAGTCCTCTGATAGTAAGGCGTCACTCAGGTGGCAACAGTAACGTGACAGAACAAAGACCTTTGGGTGACACGGCCACTTTTAGAGGGACGTGTTTAAAGGTAGCAGTCATACATTCCAGTGTTTTTAGTGAGATCATGGTGGTTAAACCTCACTTTTGTAAATGTCAAAGAAAGAATTGCAAAGAACAAAGACAATATTACAGAGGTTTTTGAGCTTCTCCGTGTCAGTTCCCGGCTGGAGAATATACTGCAAAGTCATTGTTATTGTGAGACAAACACAAGAATGAGAAAAAGACTTTAACATCATCTACGTAAGTGTTTGGATTCACGTGAAATCGTGTCTTTACCACAGCCAATCGAAACACATCTTCTAACTTTCAATTCACTTTCTTAATTCAAAATATCACGGTTTTAGTCAGAAGCAGTCCCGGCAAAGGGAAGCTGTAATTTAGCAGTGTGTACGGTCTAATCTGATCACTCCCTTCAAGTTGACACACTTGAAATGCTTGAAACACAATAAAAAGTGTCCGTACCCGCACATTGGGATTTACTGGAAGGAATTAGATTGAATGTCATTAATAAGTAAGGCTTTCTTTGGTCGTTATGTAGCAGACATGGGACCAAGTCACACATCCAAGTTTTTTTCTTCAGCAAGTCATGTCATGTCAAGTCATAGGTCAAGAAAAGTTGGGGAGAAGGTTATGTATTTGTCTGAGTGTATTTCTTTCTTTCTTTCTTTCTTTCTTTCTTTCTTTCTTTCTTTCTTTCTTTCTCTTTATTGGTATGTATGTATACCAATGTCAAACCAAAGGCCAAGGCCAAAACCTTCGGTTTTCAATTCCCTATCCTGACCATGTTATGACGAAAATACCCCCAGCCGCTACCTCGAGTAATGACATCACTGCATCATGTGGCATATCAGAGGATAACAAAAACATAACTTGCCCCAACTTTCATTGGCGAATGTAATAAACAGATGTTAAAACAGTCCATGAAAATAAAGTGACTTGACATTAATTGACTCAACTTGACTTGACATTACTTGACCTGCCCAAAAAGAAATTACTTGAGACTTGTATATGTGACTTGCTCCTATATCTGCAGTGTAGGCACCTGAAACCAAGAACTGTAATCTTTAAGTGAGCAACGATATATTTTGCAAGTGTCGTTGTCATACACATGGATCAAACCAAAGTGCTTCTGTTCACTGTGCCTCCACACTGGTAAACTCTTATTTTTGCAACAACCGATACCATGTTTTCTTGTTTTTATTGACATTTGCCACATTGTCCTGAGTCTTGGGGGTATATTGGGGCCGGGTCCCTCCTCTCTGTGCTACGACAGAGTGATGTCATCTCGCCATGTGTATTTTATTTGGAGTTCTTATTTAGCTGTGTGGACTTTGTAGCACCTGCCAGAAGTGACCGCACATGTTTCCAACCCTTCTGCTGGGATCCGACCGCAGTGCTGAGGCAGCTACTTAAGTTTGGCAAATGCAGGTTTCTGTCATCGCCGTGTGGCCGGGCTTTGGCCTGCGTTGAACAATCAGCTCCCTTTTGATGTGTTGCTGGAAAAAAAATTAAAAAGAATAATTGAAAACATGAACATGGACCTTTTCTCCCCCCCTTCATCATCAAACAATCACCAAGTACTTTGTAGTTGTAGTGTAAGTCACTAGGACACAGTCAAACCTGATGTGTTTAGGAATTTTGAACTTTTACTCATGTAAGTGTAGAATTCTGGGCGGGTTAATGAGTTTACATCAGAGAATAATTTCTACTCTCTGTCATCCTCCCATGATGGAAATATACTTATTGGAAGCACATGTGTCAAAGTCTAATCTGCGGTTGCTCTCTTCAAACATCGTGCTCACTATTTAACGTCTTGGCCTGCTCTCGCTCAGATGGATGAGCTGCATGGTGATCAAGCTTTTTATGTTGTGAGGAACAACAGATTAACTCACAGGAAATCACTCATCGCCAGAAATCACGTCTTTCAGGCAGACCGGGGTGTGAGCAGTGTCCTCCTTTAAAATTCAGTTGTTTCCTGTAGGAATAAGTTAACTTTGAAAGTGATAAAGTGAGATATAACCAAGATAAAATTCATCAGACAAGACAATGTCGTCAGCGTAACGTGGATTTTCAGGCCAGCCTCTGTCAAAACTGAGAACATGAAGATGAGATTCACAACAGGCCCTAATATAGAACCCTGAGGGAAGCCAATTTCTGCATTTCCATGCTGTGTTTGTTTTGTAAGATGAGTGTTTTTCACACCTTTCGGATTCTTTGAAACTATGTGGCTTCCTGTGGACTGTTTAAGAATTCCCTTTGAACATTTAAAAGACTCCTTGTTGGGTTCATTGGTCATTCCCTTAGTGTCCTTCATACTGGCCTCTAGCTCGGGTTTTAATTGTCCCTCACCTCAGCGGTGATTTGGCTCCCTGCTGGCTGAGCAACAAATCGTTCTCGCATAAGCTTGGCGTTTATATCCTAATGTTCCTGTCTGGAATCTTTCCTCGCAGCATAATTCCTCACTGTGCCGTTGGTTTCCTTTAGCCGGAGCAGTCAGGAAGGTCAAGGGGCCCCCTCGACAAACCCCCGGTGGAGCGGCGTGGCCCTCAGAGCCCCTTGACCAAGATGCTTAACCTCAATTAAGTGTCTCGGCAGCCAAGCGTATGAGCCGGCCGTCTGCGGAGTTCAAGACCTCGTTGGCCGCGGCTGCCAAATCAGCAAAGAACGTAGTAATGGAATAATGAAATTAGCTTCTAATGCACGCAATGGCCTGTGATGATATAATTACTGTGCCCGCACCCTGGGACGCTGTCGTGCACGTAACGATAAGAACATGCGGTGGAACCGGTCGCTCGTCCGCTGATCGTTAATCATTTTGCCTTCAGAGCTCGAAGGCCACTCAGTCATGCTCATGTCTTTGACTCTTCACTGGGATGAAAAACGGTCTTTCTCTTCACTGTCAGTGGTGGCAGAAGCGAGACGCTCTTTTTTTTTTTTTTTTATGTTTCCAGTTAATCCAGAGCTGCATTCCTCCCCGGGGCGACGCGACCCCAGACTGCTAAATTGTTGTTTAAGAGCCAGAATAGATGGATCAATCACTTTATAGCGAACTTGCTACATGAATGCTTGACTTTCATCGTTCGGTTTATTCTTCTTCTGCAAAAGCCTCTCGAGTGTAAATTTAGAAAAGCTTTCTGGTTGTCACATTGGACAACCGCAAACGTAACTCTGCTTGTATTTTACACATAAAGTCTGATATTGTGTGTGTGGCTGGAGGGTTGAGGCCATGTCAAGTGAGTCCTCATGCACCCGATATCCCGACTTATAAGAGTCCCATGATATGAGCATTTAGCCTCCAGCTTCAGGCTCAGTGAGCAGCAGGAATCTGGGTTTGTTTAGCTCCCCCTCGGTTTTCCCGGAGAGCCCGGTTCAATGCAGGCAAAGGCTCGGATGAGCAGGGGGAGAGAGGACGGGGTCACTTTTGTGTAAAATGATCCGGACAAACAGGCTCTTAATTAATCCGGCTCATTAACGCATTACCTGGAGAGCCCAGTAAGAATCCACATCCGCAGCCAGAGGTGAGTTCACGATGAGGACAAGAGATTTCACCCTATTTTAGCACAACACGCTCCGGGACGAACTTTTATATCGAGCGAATGTTTTCCACTATGATGTGCGACTAATCACGTGTTGAGGCAGATTGGGAATTCCAAAATTGATCTTGAGCGAAAATGTTGCCAAAATAACTTCCAGTGTTTCTGCAAAGCAAAACTTTAGCGCAGATCAAGATCGGTTAGGAGGACGGACCGCCCTCTCTGCAGCTATCTTTTTATATTCGCTCAATTATCTATGGCTCTGTCCATTCAGGGAACTCGGTGGTCACTGTGTTGTGAACTCGCTCGCTCATCGACATGTCGATTCTCTTTGTTCAGCGGTAAACGGAGTTAGAACCAGTCGCCTCCATTTGAAAATCTGAAGGCAAACTGGATTAAGAAGAATTACAGCTGAGCTGAACGGGCCCAAACTTTCCAGCGGAGCCCCCTCGGCATTAACAAATCACATGACTGCCCGCTGCGGTTTAAAGACTTGTGTAGGGAAACTTTCTCATAAAATCTCCAGGAAAGATTATCAGCAGCAAATATGTGGCCCGCCGCAAACCCGGGGGGAGCCCTGGATAGTGTGGACACCAGGCCATGTGCCAGATTTAAATGAGTCCTCTTTTACGAGCCCTGTTTTTCACACAGGTTGGGGAGGAAGGGAGTTTAGCCACAGGAATGTTTACCTATTTAGGACATGGGAGGCAGAGCAAGAGGAGGTGAGGAGCTGCAGGTCTGACGGCTGCCGCATCAGGACCTTAAAAACACGAGGTCAAACCAGTCCAAACTCATCAAATAGGAACACTCAAGTGACCAAAACAGCTAAAAGCTTTCAAAATGTCTATAGTCCTTACATTTTAAAACCCAAAGGCTGTATCTGCTGGTTCATGGTCGCTTCTCATTTCAGTTTTCTGCTGCAGATTAACCGGAATCACATGTAAATGATGCATTTAATCCACAAATAACAAAGGATCACTACGCTTGTTTTTTTTTTTTTTTTATGGCTTTTATCAATTTGTTTCACTATAAACACTGTAAATACAACTTCCTTTCTGTTAAGATTGCTTGACGCTGTTTTAATGTGTGTGTTTATACTGTAGTGCCGTCAAGGTGTGTAAATGATGGACACCTGAGTCTTACAACATGATCTGTTAGTCACAAGTATTAAACAACAGCATTCTGCAGGGAGTGGTGCCGTCAGCCGCTACACTCTTCATAGTGTTATAACACTTGTGATCTGATCACAGTGACCAAACGATAACAGTAACACCGAAACAACAGGTATAACTACAGAAAACATTCACCTACCTGGTGAGATTTGAAAATAAAACATCCGACGTACAGTTTTATAAAGACGGAGAGTCTCCGAGTCTGAAATGTCTTGTCATTGATCCGTCTCGTTCATGTGCTTTATGCTTGACTGACGTCACCGTATGACTGTTACATCTGATTGTTGTGTTTGGCTTCTTGACCGTCGCTTCCTGTCGCTTCCTCATCATCTGGGAACTCTTTCTGGCCGCGTTTGCTTCTAATTGTTTACATTCGGGGCAGAAGTCTACAAGATAAACAAGCTCTGATGGAACGGCTGCCAAGTGCCATGACTGAGCACACTTTCCAAAAGGTGCAACGTCACCCCGTGAGATGAGACACATCTCACGGGGTGACACAGTCAGTCGTATGAAAAGCCGTTAAACTTTCATGTGCAACCTTTTCATTCCACCTCTGACTCAAACAAAGTCGCGGCTTTTGTCGACGTTGTCCCGTTGAAATGGCAGCTTCTCTTTGGAACGCGTTTGTGTTTGTTACCATTATTGTCGTTAAGTACACCGCGACATGACGTGACAGGTGTGTGTGTGTGTGTGTGTGGGCAGGCTCGTCATACGACGGCCGGGAGCCAGATGCTCTTGCGGGGAAACGTGCGGGCAGGTATCGGGTGTCTCTTGAAGGGCGATACGTCGTATGGCGTCATGAACCCGACACCTTCCGTTTACACTGTGATACCCACGGTTCGGACAGGAGGCAGGACCTTGGTTACTATTACTGATACTCTCTTTGTCCAACACACGCCGGGCTGGAATATCACCGTCTCCGTGTCGGCGTGTGGTTTGCACAGTGACTCTGCTTGTAGACGCTACAGGAAGGACAGACGGGTGTTGCAGGATGGAGACAGGATCCTGCTCTACCTCAGTGACCCACTGCCCCGGATCGTAGACGCCAATAAAATCAGCCGTAAAGCATTTAGAAACTGTGCGTGGCTACGCCTGGTCTGAGTTACACGCCGTGGCTCCGCCGTTAAAGAGGCTTCAGGTCTGTCAGGACGGAACAATGGCGACTGTATCGAAGGACCCTGCAACGCTGGGGGTTTTATTTGCCCCCGGGGGAGGGAGGAGGCGGGGCAGAGTCTGCACATACAGGATACATACCCAGGCTGTGCATGTAGCTGAGGAACTCGTGCATCGTGTATGATTGCAAGACTTTTTTTTACCACTTCCTGACTCTTGACCTTTGACTTCTCTGGGTTTTGGGGTTTTTTTTCTTTAGGGCTGAATTTCCTCAGCTAATGAGAGAAGCTGAAATAAACTCTAACATAAATCCACGTCAGGACGTAAACTGAACATAGAAATCCATACAAGGTATTATTGTAGTTTTTATGCTCGTTACCTTTCACAACCTGGACCAAACGAGCAATTCTTTCCAGTTCAGTGTTGGATGTCATAAAGGTTCAGGAGAGTTTAGTAAATGTGGCCCAGATGAATAAAAGGTAGAAGTCAAACAAACTAGAGAATCGCAAAAGTCCAAAATGGAACAACTTGGCCACGATGTTGTGAAAACTCAAGACAACTGTCTGAAGTCGTCCTTCACTGAGTTTCATCGTTGTCCTTCAGTCTCAGATCTTCCTGACAGAGGTTTTCCTTTCAGGAGCTCCAGAGATCCTGTGAAATAAAACCACACTGTCTGGACTCTTGTGCAGCTCTTGGAAAGATTTAAAATCTTTTATTTTGAAGGCTGATGATTGTACAAAACAGTTCCAGGCTTGTAAGTTCATGTTAAAGTCTCTTTTTGGTGATTTCTGGAGGGGAATCTGTTTAAGTGTCTTTCTCTTAAATACTTGGATATTTTAGACGCAGCTGAAATGACCTTCATGTGTCTTCTGAAGTGTTTTTCAAACAAAAGCTGATTTTCTCATCCTGTAATCTTCTCCTTTCGTAACGTGATGCGGCTGTGATCACACCATAAAGCTAAATCAACTCGGCTGTAAAAGCCGATAATAAACTCACAATCAGGTCAAAATGTCTTGTTCTTCACTATCCCCGGCTGACTCGAATTCAACAACACACTGACTTGAATGCCAAGGAACACGTTACACATTCTCGCAATAATTTTACTTTTAAGTGCCGTTAGCTTCACTTGTTCCTCTGAGCTGTTGATGGAACTAATTTCCATCATCAGGGTTAATATGTTGAATCAAGTAAAGTGAACTGGCCCGTTTAGGGAAGAATAGACTAAAGTTGAAACGCAGAGATTATTGACAAAAACAGGTAGAGGTCTTGAATAGAATTTGGTCGTGTTTCAAGCAAACGTCCCTGGTTTGTATGCGATTTACATTCCCAGTAATGTGACCTAATACATCGAACCAGTGGAATGCACTTTAATTTTCTGAATGAAGCCAGCGAGGCCGAGTGCTGCAGGAGACCATCTTGTTTCTTAAAGCGGGCTCCATAAACGCTCCACTGAATGAGCCCGGGCAATAACACGGCCCGTTAAACAGGCCGAGAGCTGCTTTAGGTGGCCCGGACCGTTGAGACGCCATTACGAGGCTATTTAAAGAGCGAGAGTCCACAACATGCCGTCTCGCATTTCTACAATCTGAAATAAATTGTGAGGCCGACGAAACAAAGAATTGTGTGTGTTTCAGGCTGTAATGGGAAACAGACACCGCTTGAGCATCTTGAGTGCTCTCCTCTAACTGGATTGGTGTTAAATGGCCACCATGTTTGCAAAAACGCTCAAGATTCACTGACTAATAGCATTAGAGAAGCATTAAGTGTCCAGATTGTGGTCATTTTAAGCCAACTGTGCAAGGCAACACAGGAATTCAATAATCACAACAGTACATGTTGATGCATGAATACTGTTGAATCAATAATAATCTAATAATGCCGTATTAGCTTCCGGGAGCTTTAAGAAACACCTTGTGAACTGTTCTCATTGTGAAACACACTTTAATTCCTATGCACACACGTTTGGTTCATGGGAACAACAAGAAGATAAATGTGAGGGAGTGAATACACGGCACTGACATCGGCAAGTTTATGAAAAACGAACGCCCCCTCCCTGTCTTAACATTGATAATAGTCATTTTCTGTAATGAGTGATTAAATGGGTGGACACACCTAAACCGTCCAGTAGAATTGTGGGAGAATTGCAGAAAAACCCACACATACGCAGGAAGAACATGCATACATAGAAATTCAAACTATTATTTAATCATATATTACTGTGTTTCTACCTCAAGTTTGTTGTTGATTTGTAACTTTTTTAATGTCCTTTTGAAGTATTTCCATTTTAACATCGCATTGAGTTGTGAAGCATAAAACACATTGAATTTTGTGTTCTGAAAGCAAAACCCAAAAACGAAGCACTATCTATAGTACCTGTGTGTTTCTCCTCTTTCGCACAATTTAATAACTGGAGCTAGGCGAACAGCAGCAGGCCAAAAGTAAAATGAACCACGTGTAAATCCAGTTTTTCACCTTTCTGCTCCATCACCTGTCCTATCAGTGTTGTCGCTTCCTGTCAGAAAGGTGCATTAAACAGGAAGGACAGGAATTTTAGTAGTGCAGTCAGCAGAATTAGTCACTCTGATTCAGCATCTTGTAAGAAGGGAGGCGTGTGTGAAAGACAGCATGGAGCAGGTGAATGCCCCTCTCTCTGTTTTTTCTGTAAACAATATGTAACGCCAGTTAAAACCTCAGTACCCATGATGCATTTGCAGTTTTGTAACCCTGTTTTTTGTGTAGTAATGTTGGAGGTGGAGGCGCTGCACTTAGGCTGCAGCCCCGCACACACACAGACACACCGAGCAGGGCTTGGACCGAACCATTCCGCCGCCGGTTCACGGGGGTGGTCACGGGGGGAAGAACGACAGGAAACGCGGAGGTAGGCGACATAACGTTGAATTCTCCGCTTTTTGAGCCCTCGCACGACACAAGGAGCGAGCATGACTGCGCGGTTTTAGCCGTGTCTATACGGGGGGCTTTATTTAGTGAGCATCCCCGGAGTTAAACACGCCTCTGAGGTCCAGCGTTTAAACTGTCACTAAAATACATCGGTAAGCTAACACGAAGTGTCTCACGTGCTGCTACATTGTCCCGATTTGTCTCCCTTTCCCTTATTATTATTATTTCTTTTTTAGAATATTTCTAGGGTTTATTACAGTGGAGATCGGGGTGGTCGTGCAGTGTGTTATGTATGTGTTCACATGGCTACGCAGAGGACGGTGTGGCGGAAGCAGAGTAACCCAGGGTCAGAGAGCCTCCGTGGGGGGAGCGCAGCTCCATCCAGGAGACACACCGTGGGAAACAACGAGCCAAAAACATGATTTATACAACCTCGTAGCAGCACTGCAGCACCACGAGTGAAACACCCCGGGGTGTCCTTGATATGTGAAAATATATTTAAAATGCTCCGCTTTAAAGGCACTCTACAGTGGATGTTTACCGGGTGGCGCTTGAGGAAACTGGCCATGTTTGATCGCTTTCGGTTTTACTTCCTGTTTTATAACAAAATAACTGGAAATCTTAAAAAAAAAAAAAAAAAAAGCAAAGTTAAAATTGCAAATGTCTTATTATTGCAGTATCATAAATTTAAAAAAAATTACCTATAATTTTCCAATCACATTGTTTGTTTAAAAAAAAAAAAATGTGGGCAAAAAGTGACCAAAAAAAAGATCAGACTGATGAGTTACGGGGCAAGAGAGAGAACACTGTTATGTACAACAAATACAATGAAATCCCCGACATAACTTGCTTTCATTGCAAGTCTTGAGGTTTGGTATTTCGACACTCGTGGCATATAAACCACAAGGTTCCAAGATTTATCCATGATTTGAACTATCATGCTGAATCTTTCATACATAATCCCGAGGGACTCAAACTGATTTCTTACTGCCGTTGTTATTCAAACAAGAGTTTGTATTCCAAATGTTCCATCCTCACTTTGTTTTTCAAGTTCAGAACTCCGATCTTCAAGAAAGTTCAATCGTATTTTTCCATTCGTATCACTTGTAGGCTTGCTTTATATGTAATAAATCTACACTGTCTGGAGGTTTTCCCGTTTTAATTACAGAATTCATTTAATATCTGCTTAAAAAGCATCAGATTTTTTTGCAAGTCGATGTGTCTGATTGCTGCTTTTATTTCAAAATGTGAAAAAAAACAACAACTTTGTTTAAAGCTAATGTTTATTCAATCAGAACGACTACATCCGGTATTAAATTCCTGAGGGTTTTCTTTAAGGACGCTACATGACAGCTTTATATCTATTCACCTTTGAAGCTCTTCAGCAGTGAGTACAAGAGAATAAAGGATTCCAGACTGATCGCGCTGGATTTGATTGTGCTAACATGAATAATGTGAAGCTGTTTGAGGGATCGGTGGCCTCTCTGGGCCGCGACCGGCTCCACCCTCCACAATGAAAGTTAGTGTTGCGGGTAAATCGGTAAAGCCTCCATAGCTTAGGTAGCTTAAAGAAGGCGCTCACTTCCTATCGGGCAAAGTTATTAACAAGAAATCTCAACTGGGTCAGAAGATTTTGTCTGTAAAGTACAAATCCAAAGTGTGTGAGACCCCCGGTGGCGGGACAATAAGTGCATTGTATTTGGAGCAGAATTGTGGAGGAGATAACGCCTCACAGATGCTGGACTTGACAAATTTAGCCCCAGACTGCCCTGGACGGTGCAGATAAAGGACACACACCCACAAAAACACGACCCCGAGACGCACATCTAAGATAAGTGGGGCAGCAAATCCAACCGTCGGATAAAACTCGCTCGTAGTCAGTCGCTCGTCGCCGCGAAGATGTGAGTGCTCACTGGATGTTTTTTGTTGCTATTGTGCCACTCGTGTTTTCACTAACTTCTGCGTGAACGACTTCCTCAGGGGTGTGTGCGTTTCCCTACCTCAGCCGGTGATGGCGGATCAAGCGCAGCCGCGTCAGACCGACGCACTGCTGAGCAAGCTGTCGCCGCCGGGCCTCCCCAACGGGAAAGACGCCACCAAGGACGGACTGCACGCCAGGGGGCAGTGGGCCAGCAAGGCCGAGTTCCTGCTGGCCGTGGCGGGGCAGATCATCGGTCTGGGCAACGTCTGGAGGTTCCCTTACCTCTGCTACAAAAATGGAGGAGGTAGGAAAAAGGTGTTTTGCTGTGGGAGGGAAATGTTTGCAGGACAGTTGATTCAAGTGTCTCAGGCCTCGTTTACTCAACAGTGTTTCAGAAACCCTTTGTTTCGTAATAGTTTCCCGTTTACATGGCAATGTTTTGAAAACGATGCAGTTAGCACGCCGGGCCACGAGTTGGTGTTGTTTGTTTTTGCAAAGAAACCACACACACACACAAGCAGCAGAGAACAACATGTTATAAACATTAACAAAGGGAGAACGCAGACATTCAAGTGGACAGACCACCAAGTTGGATTGTTATTACAGTGACTGTCAAAATAAAAGGAGAATCCCAGGAGAATATGGACTGGGAGTCACTCTGGAGGAAACATTGTTCTGATTGTCTCTACTGAGCATGTGCAGACCAACTAGTCAATATGGCCGTGGTGCGAGTGCGCATTAGCAGCGTTTCAGAAAAGTGTTTCAAAAAGTAAAGTTTTCCTCCGTTTCCACAGAGTTGGAGCGTTTGCAAAAGGTTGGTTGCAAGTCAGAACATTTTCAAAAAGTTGTTTGTGAGTTGGAGGCTTTTTCAAAAAGTTGCATTTGCAACATCAGAACATTTTCAAAAAGTTGCATTTTTCCCCATTTCCATGGCATCAGAACGTTTTTGTGTTTTTTTTCCGTTTCCATTGCGTTGGAAGGTTTGCAAAAACTTCTGTTTGCAAGTCAGTGTTTTCAATAACTTGTCTTTGCAAGTGTGGAGCATTTTCAAAACAGTTACGTTTTTCCCTGTTTCCACGAAGCTGGAACCTTTTCAAAAAGTTTTGTTTGCTAGTATGATCGTGTTCAATGAGTTGCATTTTTTTCTCCGTTTCCACGGCTTCGGAATGTTTCCAAAAAATATTGTTTTTCTCTGTTTGCACGGAAACTGAGCGTTTTCAAAAAGTTGTGTTTGCGAGTAAGAACATATTCAAAAAGTTACGTTCTTCCCCGTATCCACGGAGTCGGAGCGTTTTCGAAAAGTTCCAGTCGTGTTCTCAGTTTCTCCGAGCGCCGTTGTCGTGGAAACGGCCCCCCAGAACGCCGTCGGTTGAGGCGTTGTGTGAACGGGGCCTGGAACTGCGTTGCAGGAGTCTTCTTCATCCCCTACCTGCTGTTCCTGGTGCTGTGCGGCATCCCGCTCTTCCTCCTGGAGACGTCGCTGGGCCAGTTCACCAGCCTGGGGGGGGTCAGCGCCTGGAGGACCATCTGCCCGCTGTTTGGAGGTACTGAACACGACATGTGAAGAATTCCCTCCGCTTTAAGAGGAAAGAAACTGTTTATTTAATTGTCGTTAGAGCTAATCTTATAAAAGCCTTAAATCCGTTTGTTATTTAACAATTATTCCAGCCAGGAGTTACACGTCATCACACACACGTGCAAAGTAGTACCAGTCACCAGATGAATGAATATCCCGCCTGTGGCGTCACACCTGCCGGTGTCACTGCCAAAAAAACCTTATTGTATTTTGTCTCGCTGCGTAAACAACAGGTTACGGTCGAGCTGCAGGAACTCCCAGCGCTCGGAGCGGTGAGCTTCATTGAGGAATGAAGGAAGGCGTGACGAGACGGAAGCAAACCTTATCTGATTTGTAACCGCGTCTCCACGGTGGCATAAGACCTACGTTTCATAAGTTTCTCACCGCGATGCGTTCAATGACTCATGAGAGCGTGGGTCATCTGTGTACAATTAATCATGAGAAACCTACAGACCACAGGAGTTTATCATGAACCAGTAAATGTAGATAATTCAATCTGAAAGGCTTCTTTACATCATATTTCTCTAATTATGACCAAGAATTTAGCAGAAAACAGTTGTTTTATTCTTTACAAATTTTTTTGACCCTGAAACTTTATAATTAATAGTCCTCGATAGTCTGAGCTGCTTCGTCACTTTATCCACGAGTTTAAGGGTTAACTTGGTTTTAAAATTATTTGAGCCTCAAACAATTTATGTATTATTGTAGTTTCAGATTTAATCGATTGTAGATTCAATAGTGGCGTTAAACCATCACCATCATTCATCATCGGACGCCACTCAAGGCTGGTTTTCCTCCGTCACAGTGACGGTGTAGAAGCTGCAGACTGCCTGCGAGCAGAAGTGTCAGCGTGTCTGATGGAGCCTCCATCTTGTTTCAGGACTCGGCTACGCCAGCCAGGTGATGATCCTGCACGGCTGCGTGTACTACATCGTCATCCTGGCGTGGGCGCTCTTCTACCTGTCCTACAGCTTCCAGGCCGTGCTGCCGTGGTCGCACTGCAACAACACGTGGAACACCCGTCAGTAGAAACGCCGTCGCCGCAGGACGCCGCCGCCGCCGCGGCTCCACCCTAACCCTAACTCCACCTGTGTGCGTTTCTCCCGCAGCGGCGTGCGTCCTGTTCGACTACCACAACCAGACGGCCAACGCCAGCAGCGGCCTGCCCGTGAACGCCACGTCCTCCGTCATGGAGTTCTGGGAGTGAGTGTGGCGCCGGCGCTGGGAGCGGGAGCGGGAGGCGGTTCGTCTTCAGCCGTCTGGAATGACCTCTGTGGTGTTGCAGGCGGGAGGTGCTGCGGCTGTCCGACTCTCTGGACAAGCTGGGCCCCATCAACTGGAAGCTGGCGCTGTGCCTCGCCGTCGTCTGGCTCGTCTGCTACTTCTGCGTGTGGAAGGGCGTCAAGTCCACCGGAAAGGCGAGTCGTCCGGCGCCAGGCGGAAGTGGCCGGCGGGTCACACGCCGCAAACAAATCGCTCTTTTCTATTTGCATGTTTCCACTCATTGTGAGAACACGCCGTGTGTGTGTGTGTGTGTGTGTTGCAGGTGGTGTACCTGACGGCCACCTTCCCCTACGTCATGCTGCTGGTGCTGCTGGTCCGCGGCGCCACGCTGCCCGGAGCCATGCAGGGCATCGTCTATTACCTCAAACCAAACCACACCCGCCTGGCAGACCCTCAGGTAGCAAAGCTCGGGACACTTCCAGACACTTTGTCTTCACACCAGCTGCCTTTGGCTTTTTGGTGTTTTTTTAATTTCTTGATTTTCGTGTTTCCTCTTCTTCCGCTCTGTGGGAACCAGGTATGAAAGAACGTCGTAGTCATAAAGCGAAATACGGAAAATAAACTTCTTGTATGTTTTCTGCCGCGGTATGGTTAGCTTTAGCCTGATGGCTACTATCTCGCCAAACTCCTGTTTATCGAGGTTCACTGGTGGATTTCCTTCCTTTTTAACACTCCTTTATCTCGCCACACTTGATTAACTTGTCTTGACTTCTCTCCGCCGAAGGTTCAAGGTGAGTTAACATCCAAGGTTAGGAAGTTGAGTTAAGATTGAGTCCGATTTCGCGCCGTGTGGGATCGTAAAACGTAAAGATAACAGGTGACCTACTTATCGTTTGACTTTATTGCTTTTTCTTTATTCCCTGACCTGTGTAGTTTATGTGACTGTCTCCCGGCTTTTATCGCTTCTCTTTTAACCCGAGGCGGCAGATAAACTGATAAAGTTCTGTCTCTGTCCTCCTCTCTGCAGGTATGGATGGACGCAGGTACCCAGATATTTTTCTCTTACGGGATCTGCTTGGGAAGCCTCACAGCCCTGGGCAGTTACAACAAATACAACAATGACTGCTATAAGTGAGACACATTGTCACACACACACACACACACACACACACACACACACACACACACACACACACACACTCAGTCCCACCTCAGCACCTCCACTGCAATGTAACATGTAAGCTCCCAGCGGTCAGATGGCTTTCAGAAAGAATGGCTGGAATGGAGAGAGAAAACACTCCGGCGCAGCCACACCTCAAAGAAAAGCGCCCGCTGCCGTGTTTCCCACACTCCGGGACGCGCAGCTCCCCGCTTCTTGCTTGTGTTTACTGTAACAAGCGCCACAGTTCCAGGCCGCACGCTGAAGTCTCCGTATTGTCTTCCAGCTCCGCAGAAGACTCGTTCACACACGTCCTGCTGCTTCTCTCTGGTGTTCATCACAGTTCTGTGTGTGTGTGTGTGTGTGTGTGTGTGTGTGTGTGTGTGTGTGTGTGTGTGTGTGTGTGTGTGTGTGTGTGTGTGTGTGTGTGTGTTTCCAGGGACTCCTTCATGCTGTGCCTCCTGAACAGCAGCACCAGCTTCCTGGCCGGCTTCGCCATCTTCTCCGTGCTGGGCTTCATGGCCGAGGAGCAGGGCGTGGACATCGCCTCCGTGGCCCAATCAGGTGAAACAAACGCCGTCAATAGAAACACGTTGCTGCAGGAAACGGTGGCTGTGATCAGAGCAAAGGTCTGAAACACGACAAATAATAACTGAAAACGTGACATTTTGAAGTTTTTTCACCTAAAATAATCACAGAAAAGTTTGAAGAATCCCCTGTAATTAAGGGTGTTTTAGCTGTTTATGAATTTATTTCCATTTAAAGATACAATACATTTTAGTTTGGAGTCATTCACACATGTACATCAATTTCAACAACAATTTGAACCATTTTAAATGTACTAAAGCCATTAACATAACTGTTTCAATCACTTAAAATGTAAAAAACGACATTATTTCAACAATTTTAAATGTGATAAAGCCAATAACATAATCATTTTAATCATTTTAAATGTAAGAAAGCCATAAACACAACAATTGTAACCATTTTAAAGATTATAAAACAATTAACGCAACGGTTTTAATCACTTTAAATGCAAAAAAAACCGACATAATTTCAACCATTTTAAATGTAATAATAAAGCCAATAACATAATGGTTTTAATTGTTTTAAATGTAATAAAGCTAATAACTTGACATCGATGTGGCAGAATAGTAAAATTTTAATAATCAGACTGCAGAAGGTGCAGAAAGAGCCTTTTCTGTCTAAGAAATGCAGTTGTATTATGACAATTTGTTGTAGTTATTACGTTGCTATTGAAGAAGCATTTTAAGTGCCATTATAGTGTAATAAGTTGCTTAATTGGAGGTAAGATGTTATGATATCAACTTTATTACATTCAACGTGTACAAAATTGTGACATTATAGATTATTACACAGCCGATCAGCCTTCTTTTTTTTTGTTTTTTGTTTTTAAAATGAATTCCTGATGTCCATATTGACTTGGACGTAGCTGATCCCAGTAACTGTGCCTCCTTCAGGACCCGGCCTGGCCTTCATCGCCTACCCGCGAGCCGTATCCATGATGCCGCTGCCTCAGCTGTGGGCCGTCTGCTTCTTCCTCATGATCATCATGCTCGGGCTGGACACGCAGGTACGCACAGCCTCGGGTCGTTTCCCATCGCTCGCTCCGTCAGCTCCCGCCCTGACCCCGCCCTCTCTGTCAGTTTGTGAGTCTGGAGGCCCTCATGACGTCAGTGACCGACCTGTACCCGCACCTGATCCGCCGAGGCCACCGCCGCGAGCTGCTGCTGCTCTTCTTCTGCTTCGTCTGCTTCCTGGTCGGCCTGGTCATGGTCACGCCGGTAAACTCACTCAGGAGTGACGTGTCCAACTTCTCCTTTTGAGTTTTGTTTCCCCCCCAATGTGTGACGGTCTTCCTCTCGGGCGTGCAGGGCGGACTCTATGTGTTCCAGATCTACGATCACTTCTCCTGCAGCGGCGCCAGCCTGCTGCTGCTCTCCATCTTCCAGTCGCTGGCCATCGGCTGGGTCTACGGTATGACTACTCCCTCATTTCAAAGTAAAAGACGAGTGAAAACCGGAACAAATAAAAAGCCGACGGCTCACATGCCATCAAAGGCTAAAGGGAACGGGGAACATTATTTTCCACAAAAATAACAAACAAAAAAATCAATGTGTGCTTTTGTGTCCAAAATTGCACATAGTTCATGTAATTATAAGAGAAATGTCACATGTGATTGATGATCTGGACCTTTTTGTTTTTGTTTTGGCCGCAGGAGCCGACCGCTTCAGCGCCAACATTAAAGACATGACGGGCTACAGCCCGCTGTCCGCCTTCAAGATCTGCTGGAAGTACTTGACGCCGGTTGTGTGCACCGTGAGTACGACGGAGTACCGACACATCGGCGACTCGGAAGCTGCTTATTTATGACCTTCCTTCCTTCCTCAGGCGACGTTCGTCTTCTCCCTGGTGTGCTGGTCTCCGCTGAAGCTGGGTAAAGGTCTGGTGGCCCCGGGCTGGGCCACCACGTTGGGCTGGATCCTCACGCTCTCCTCCGTGTCCCTGCTTCCCATCTGGGCCGTCTACGCCCTCGCCACCACCCCGGGAACCCTGCCCCAGGTGAAACCCGCACGCCGGCTCATCAAGGCGACGACGTCTCAAGTGAAAACGCTTCGAAAAAAAAAAGTTTGGCGTCCAGCAACTCGGCATGCGCAGTCGCGGCGTTTTCTTCCAGTTGTGTTTTCAGTGGCTCCGAGCCGCGCTGTCGCGTAAACCGACACCCAGAACGCAACGAAAGTTTTGCATTTTCACTTGAAATCGCTGTCATCGTCGTAAACGGGGGCCTAAAGCATGCTGAGATACTCGAATACTCTCTGAAACACACGTGAAATAAAACTAAAATCCTACAATTTTCCTCTGAGCTGCATCTGACTGTAACTTATGATCAAAAAGTGATACAGTAAGTTATTCAAATGCTAGTTTTTCAAAATAAAAGTAGAAATGATAAAAAATAATAATAATTAGAGGTAAAACTATGAATAAACTCATTAAAACACATTTTTCTTACTGAATGTGTCATAGTTGTAATTTACCTGAATTAAAATGATCAAATCTGCTTCAAAAATCAGTTTAAAGACGATAGCGAATGAATGCAGGTTGATTTAATATATGCAAACACAGATCTGTGATCACTCGGCTGACCCAGTCCTCTTCTCCACCCCCCCTGCAGCGTTTCCGACGGCTGTGCAGCCCCGCCGCCGCCCCACCGCTGGCCTTCCACCACATCTCCACCAACGGCTTGGCGCCGCCCTACAGCCCCACGCTGCCGCTCGCCGAGAAGCCCAAGGAGCAGCTGCCGGCTCTCGTCCAGGAGCACAAGACCTGAGGGGGGGCGGGTACCGACACTCCACACCGGACGAGTCGGAGTTAACGCTGCTGTTGCCTAATCCAAGTGGCTGGATTCAGACCGCACTGGGGTCAGACGTGCCTTCATACCCGGCCTTGTTTCAATACCATTAATACCACGGACTGGCCAAAAGTAGTCGTTAGTCACAGAAACGCCTTTAGTTTCCTTCAGTCCAGCCACAGATTGGGACACAGCTTGCTTAACCAGCCTGGCGCCTCGATCCCAGACTGATTTAAAAAAAAAAAAAAAAAAAAAAAAAAAAAAAACAGCAGACACTCCTGGATCTTATCTCTTAACTTTACATCCTTGCCTTTTCTTTTTTTATTATTATTATTATTATTATTTCTAACTTAAACAGCTTCACATTTGGACCTGGCACTCACTCACTCACAGCCGCCGCAGACGTTTACTGGATGCGGCCGAACATCGACCCCCCCCGTTCCGTTCCGTTCTGTTCCCGTTCGCTCTCCATGAGAGACCCGAGAGCTCCGCCACTCTCCTCCGCTCGTCTGCCGCTGTGTCTGGGTGCGGGTCGCCGGTTCGAAATGGCTCCGTGAGTCATTGACATGCAGAACAAGCTGCACTAACTTCTCACTGCCAATACATCAAAAGTGCTCGGCGCCGTCAACGAGAAGAGAAAGACAAACGGAGAGTTTGATTTCTCGCATGTGCAAGTAGAGTTTGTAGAGAGGCATTAGAAAACACATCTTTATCAACTGTAAGTGGGCAAACATGCACTCATGTTCAGCCAGTGGTTTTCAAAGTGGGGGGGGGGGGTTCTACTGTTATTTTACTCCTTTGTGACCTTGCGTCACACAGATTTATCAAAATGATTAAAGAAGGCTTTGCTGACTCTATATATAAAGACTTGCCAGATATTTTAAATCAACGAATTGTCTATGCATCCTAACAGCCGTTAGCAATATTTTATAACGTGAGAATTATGAGGGACTCTAAACACGAACGCAGCAATATGTAGAAAACTGACCGCGCTTTGCTAATTTCCTGTGTTCCTTTGGCTTATCGGATCGTTTTTAGGATCTACATTAATGATTACTTGAAGTTTGGGCCGTTGACTGGCTCTGATGCGTCACTGCCGCAAAGAAACACTCGCAAGCTAAAAAAAAAAAAAAGCTTGTAAACAATGATGCTCCCAAAATATTACTTTTGTAATACTTTATTTGTCCAGTTGTTGTTTTTTATCGTCCCGGAACATTCACGTAAACGGTGAAGCTGTCGAGAGAGAAAAGTTATGGTTCACAGCACCACCTAGTGGACAAAATGGAAAACGGCGGTTTACAAAGTGATCCTGCGAGCGGGATTTCAGCTGCACGTCTGACACTGATCGGCAAAAATAGCCAATTTATAGTTTCGACACAGAAAATGCTGAGCGAAGTTTGAACGTTGTCTCATCCTCCTCCACTTTGAAGACCTCTGATCAATCATATGCAATCGAGAAATGTTCACACAGACTCACAATATCACTGCTGCTCTGTAGTAGACCATGTTTTTTGTTTTTTTTAAATGAAGTACAGATGCCTTTGTATCACTCCATCTCGCCGCAGACGACGCTAACTGTAACATTTGATTGTGATCTCCGCGCTGTGTAGAATGTTTGTGATTCTCGGAGGAATCGGAATGTAAACGTGAAGCAATGGTGTCGATGGGCAACGTGTTTCCTGTCTTTGTGTCTACCATCACAGTCAGTGCAGGCCTCCGGCACCAGACAGGAGAAGGATTTAATAATTTACCCTTTCTGAATATTCTGGGCGTCTCCGATGAGATTGCGATGTGAACTCGCCGCCGAGACGGCTGTACTGTAACTCCGGGACAGAATGTGCTCGTCCGCAGCCACGTGGGCGAGCGACACTTTATATGTCACAGAAAATGGGACTTTTAATGCATTTCAAGACGTTTCTGTAGGGGGGGGGGGGGGCTTGAAAGTTAACTGCTCTCATATTTCCATTAAAAGTGCTCCCAGGAGATTAAATTAGCAGGAAGTGTTACACCCATCTGGTGTCTGTTGAAAGACTTTTGGTTTACTTTGGGTTGATCCTCTCTGTTTACGGGTGTAAATATCCATACAGTGTATGTATCTCTTTTTATTTACCGATGGGTTCCTTGTACCATTATTTACTTTTTTCTAAATGAAGACATTGTGGATAAAAGACCTTGTGCCGACTGTTTATTTCATGTGGAGTGCGAAGCGTTGTGTGTGTGCAGGTGTGTGTACCTGCAGTTGAAACCCCGGAGACTCGGCTCCCTCGGCGCCATGGCAACGGATGCTGAGGAGACAGGAAAATACACTCAATCAGCTGTTTGACAAACGCTGTGATTGCTGCTTTTTATCGGACGCCTTCTGATGGGAATGACAGATTTGATAACGTCCGTGGAGGGATTCAGGAGGAGGAGGAGAGAGGATGGTGACTAAAGATGGAGGACAGCAGCAGCAGGGTGGGGGGGGGGGGGGGGGGGGGGGGGTGTTCTGACACCAGCACTGAGACTGAGCCTGGCGGTTATGTAAATGGCTCGGCTTGTCAATTAACCGTATCGGATTCCCTCCATCGTAGGCAGCGTGCGCCGCCGCCCCCCCCTGCACACGTGGCTCTGCACGCAGAGGCACACACCGACTTGTTTTGGTGACGATACCATAACGGAGCCTGCTCTGCACGTGTGGGTGGGGGGGGGGGGGGGTTGTTAATGTCCATATGGTTGCTCTGGCATACATCTTGATTCCTCATGTTAGAGCAAGGCAGGGGATTAAAAACGATCCAATGGGGCAGAGGGTGTGAGACTGGAGGAGGGAGGGGGGATGTCAGTCAGTGCCACTTGTTTTCATCACATGCAACACACACACACACACACACACACACACACACACACACACACACACACACACACACCTCCAGCTGCATCCCAAAGTGATCGTGCAAGAGCTGCGAAGATTCATTCATGGACGTGCACGTCAATCTCTCTCTCTCTCTCTCTCTCTCTCTCTCTCTCTCTCTCTCTCTCTCTCTCTCTCTCTGCAGGCGGTGCACTCTTCACTTTTGGTGTAAAGGAGAGGACAGGAAGCAAAGCGAGATGGGCAGTGGGGGTGGGAGATGCATTGCATAACAGCTGGGTGACTTGGATGTGAAGTTGTGTGCCAGAACAGGGCCGTAGCAACGACTCCCAGAGCACCTGGGCTCCCCGTGAAAAGCCCCCCCACGATAACGCACCAAAAGCTTGGGTTTCCTCTGTGGAGCGTACCACGGTGGGATCTGATGGGGGGGTTGCCGAGGCTCATGGTGGCGGCACACGGTGTTCCCTTCATTTTTGGCCGCAGTGTCCGTCCGCCCACTCCCTGCTGCATCCTCGCACCCACGCCGCTCGCACTTCGGATTAGGGATCTTGTGCGACCACGGCCTTTCTCGAGCAAAGGTTACATGACTCAGCAGACCTCTGGCGAGCCACGCACCACCACACGTCCCTCCTGGGACACTAAATAATTAAGTCCCTCACTCTATATTTCTCTTCTCTTGACTTTGTCATACCCAAGTGGAGCAACACGGCACCTACACTCAGTCTACACACACACACATCATTGAGAATGGCTATAAATTATCTATTCCCTCCTTTAGTTTGCTGAAACTCGCCACTTTTTTCCAGTCTTCAATTATTAAAAGAGTCAAAGTGGGAGAAAAAGTGTAAAAATAACAGGCTGGAGTCCCACGATGAGACGAATGCTGCAGGCTACAAGTGATGCTGGTGTCAAGAAACTGTGAGGATTTGAGATTAGAGGTCTTTAAGCTTTAGTCCCAAGCAGAAGTGACTCAAAGTGATGGTTTTTGCTGCCTCTCTGGGAGATTTGGCGACAGGAGGCAGTGGGAAACACTCAGCATTGTTCTGGTTTTCTCTCCTCCAGCACTTGACTTTCCTCTGATTTGAGGAAGAGAGGCAGAGACAGAGAAAGAGGGGGTGGAGGAGTGGTGATTGAGCGCAAAAGGGGGCAGGACTTTTTCTCTGCGGGTCCTATTAAGAGCAAACTTTGTGTTTTTGTTCTCCAAGTTCAGCTCGGTGCTCTCCAGCCTGCACACAGTTCCTCTCTCCTCCTCTCACATTTTTTCCTCCCCTCAATGGTTGGGTTTGCTCGCCTGTTGGTTTCTGCTCTGTCTGTTTTTGTTTTTTTCTCTCATGGGGGATCCGGACAGCGAGAGGATGCGCTTTTTGGAGGAACAAACACCTAAAGTTGTGTCCTCGGCCGGTCCGCGCTCGTGTTAGTGGATCTGTCTTTAGATGTTTTGCGCGCTGGAATGAACAATGGTGCGGGTCCTTGGTGCTCTGGCCGGGGGCATGCTCTGGTTTCGGGTGCTGCTGCTGTGCGTCGTGGAGTTGGAGCAGGGCGCGGGGATCGCTACTTTCCAGGGTTTCTACCTTCCACCTGCGAGCGGGTCGCCGCTCTCACCTGCCCGCAGGACAGACGGCGTGGTGCGGACCATTGACCGGATTTATCACGGAGGAGGGAGGGTGGGCTACCTGGTGTACCTGAACGGGAGCCGCTTCCAGTTGGACATGGAGCGGGACGAGTCGGTGCTGTCGCATCATTTCAGCCCGCAGTATGTGCGCGCCCTGATGGGGCAGAGCTCCGCTCCGGCGCAGCGGGAGTGCGCGTACCGGGGGACGGTCAATTCCAACACGGAGTCCCTGGCGGTGTTCAACCTCTGCGGGGGTGGCCTCCAGGGCTTCTTCGCCGTGGACCACGCGCGCTACACAATCACACCCATCGTCAGGGCGAGGGGACACGAGCACGACGTGCGCGCGCTGCAGGACAAGGACGCGGAGAGCGCGCTCCACGTGTTCACGCGCGAGAGTTTCAGCTTCGAGGCCATGAGCGAGGGGCGCGAGAGCTGCGGGACGCGCGACGGGCGCAGAGGGCGCAGGGATGCTGCCGGCAAGAGGCGCCGGCACCGGGATCACGGGGAGAAGGGGAGACGGGACCGAGAGGACCCGAGAGGTGAAGGTGACCACGGCGCGCACGGGAGGACGCGCTGGAGCCGCTTCACAGAACCGGACCGTGGCGCACGGCGCAGGAGGTCCGTGTCTCGCGCCAGGCACGTGGAGCTGCTCCTGGTGGCGGACGAAACCATGACCAAGAAATATGGCAAGGACTTGAACCACTACTTGCTCACGCTGGCCTCCATCGCGTCCAAGCTGTACGGACACGCCAGCATCGAGAACCCGATCCGGCTGTCGGTGGTGAAAGTGACCGCGGTGACGGAGAAGGAGAAGGGGTTGGAGGTGTCCAAGAACGCGGCGGCGACGCTCAAGAGCTTCTGCAAGTGGCAGAACCAGCAGAACCCGCTGGACGACGACCACCTGCACCACCATGACGCGGCCATCCTCTTCACCAGGCAGGTAAACAGACTCCCGCTGCGCTTTTACGCGCATCCCCCCGTGCGCTCACGTTGCGCGCGTGCCGGGGCTCCGAGTCCGCCTGTCGTTCCCATACGGGTGGTTTGGGCAGGAGGCTTTAGAGACCCACTGTCTGCCTACATAGTGATGGTGCATACTGTGGCAGCTTCTGCAGATAGAGTACCTTCGATTCTCTATTTTTAACACCAGAAGTGACCTCATCACGCTTATTTTACATCAAACCCGTCGTAAAACAATCATTTTTAAAAGTATAAACACGACACAAAGTGCTTCCTACATGTTCACTCCTTAGATGTTGATTTTCCTCCATCCTTTCTGCTGAATCTTGCATGCGTAATGCAGCGCAGCGTCAGTATAAAACGACCGCGAAAAAAAATGTATTTCCTGCGCCTGGTGTTTTTGTAGTCTGGCTCTTCTGTCTCCAAGCCTCCCCCTCCCAATCCCCTGACAGAGCAAAAGCCTGTGTGTGTGTGTGTGTGTGTGTGTGTGTGTGTGTGTGTGTGTGTGTGTGTGTGTGTGTGTGTGTGTGTGTGTGTGTGTGTGTGTGTGTGTGTGTGTGTGTGTGTGTGTGTGTGTGTGTGTGTGTGTGTGTGATGATGCGCGCTCCCGCGGCCATGCACGGCACATTCTTCCCAGCAGGTTTGAAATCAGCAGCAGAGATCTCCCTCCAAACTCCCCAGAAAAGTTTTAATTAGGCAGCTGTCTGTGTGCGTCTTTCCTCCTCTCTCTCATCACTCCGGTCTGCACATTTATTTTCCCCCTACTTACTTTTCCAGTGTCTGTCAGCCGGGGCTGGGAGCTGTCAGAAAAACAAACATGTCCACCCTGTGAGGAGCTGTGCGCTTCACCCAGACCACACTCATCCATCCCTTCTCTCACCATCACTTTCTTCCTCCTCCTTCCCCCCTGGTCCAAAGCCGCAGGGCAGCAGCAGATCTGCATGCTTTCTTGCCTTTCTTTTTTTTTTTTTGCACCTCTCCGGGTGTGGCTTCAACGGTGGTCAGAGCCACATCATGTGTCAGATTGCTTCTTCTTGGATTGTGGTGCGTTCAAGTCATGCAAGGTCTTGTCATGGCTTTTCATCGCGACAAAGAAAAGAAGCCTTCCATGTCTTGTGCATACTTGGCAGTGTCGCACGTTGGCAAGGCCAGCTGTAGTGCATACCGGAGGTCGGCATGCTGGCAGAGCGGCTCAGTCTCTCAGTGCCAACCACCTCGTAACCCATTTTGCTACCACACCTGCAGAGAAGAGACCAGGCAGGAGGAAGTGGCGTCCTCAGCAGTTGGGTTTGGCCGGGCGGGCAGGGTCAGCCGGTCATGGAAACGGCCGTTTAGGCACCAATAGGACAGAAAGCTCTTATGACTCAAAACAGAAAGCACACTGTGACGACTCTGCCGACTCTTTCATCTCGTTAACATACCCACACTCACTCTTGGGTGTCTTTTTATCGGCTTTTCCTCTCCTGCAGCCCGTCGCGCAGCTTCAAACATGTAGCCACGCTCGCATCCCAGAGCTGTGCCTTCACCTGTTGCACCTCCTGCGTTATTCACGAGCCTGTCCCCCGGGCCTGCTTTCACACATGTCTCACCTTCTCTGAGGAGTTAATCTGTCACCGGGGGGCGCAATTCGCTACAGCGGCCTCCGTAACCCAGTACGGACCCCGGAGCAGGCTGTGCAGCACGGGGTCCCGGTGGACACATGAGCCGGCTAAATGTGGTTAGCATGCAGAATAAGCACGTAGGTAAGAGCATGACCCGGCTCAGGGCGGGTCAAGATCTTCAAAAGCTGAGGAGTGCAGCCGCCGCCGCCGCCATTCTTTAATCTAACCTCTGACCCCTTTCCTGGCTATTAAAGGCCATTATGAAGATTTTGAGTGACTTTATCTCAGTGGGTGTTTGTTTGTTCGAGCGCAGCTCTGGAATGTAAAAAGCCTTGTTCCTTTGTCCAGTCATGTGTGTCCACGTCTTCTCCGGTCTCTGTTGAGGAGATGCCATGAAAAACCATTAAAGATGCTGACATCTTGAAGAAATGCCCATGCTCTTCGGGGGCTATAAATCATTGTGTAAGAGTAGCTGTCAGAACACCCCTCAAGACAATGTTAAGAGCTGCACAAATACAGCCCGTTGTGGTTCCTCTGACAGAATGCCAGTGAGGAAATAATTTGATTTGGCTCAGGTACCTCATACCTGGCTGCGTTTGGAGTTGAAAAAGAGTTTGATATATAAACCCTGTTAACTTCTCCCTGCTTCCATAGGAAAATAGCTGAGAGCTCCAGTGGAAACTTAACAGGGAAAGACAAACTCAGACATAGCGTTCACTCAGTTCACATGCAAACGCACGCGAAGGCATCGAATGGCTGTTTTTATTTTGATCCTGATTGTTGTGGAGCTGCAGCGACTGGAGTTGTGGAGTCAGACCGGCTCATTGTTCCCACACGCACAGTGGTGGTTGGGGAGGGGGGGGTGGGGGGGGGGACACTCAGTTCGACTCTTTGTGGTTGGGTCCAATTACTCCAGCACCCCCATACCCGTAGTGAGCTGACCCGTGCACCAGTGTCACCAGTTCCTCACATACCAGCACCCGGGCCGGGACAACGAGGCACATTGAAGGGGGACGTTTCTGTACATGACATGTTGCGAGCCGGGACAGTGAGACAAAGTCCTACTGTAAAGTGGCCGGAGCCACTGTGAAGACTCCCACTGACGTACTGCGGGGAGTACTCCGTTTTTTTTTTCTTCAAAATATTTGGACAGGCTTTGCTGGCGAGTATCTGCGATGTCGTCTCACCTGTCCTGTATTGACCCTCCGCCCCAGAGAGATGAGACCACTTCCACAGCAGTCGGGTCACGGGTGGAGGAGGACACGTGGAGTTCAGCCGGGGGATTAGATCCCAAAACACATGGAATAAATGTATTTTCAAACTTAACTTTGGAGGCGAAACTAACTGCTAATGCTGCAAGTCCACATTGTCTTTATTTACACTTCGCTTCAAATAGTCTAGTCAACAAAGTCCTGTTTATATAAGTACAAGTTTATTGAAAGATCTCCATCTGAACAGTAGAAACCTTTCGGAGACGCACATGAACACTACAGTTGCAGTTATTGCAGTAGCTCAAAGCTGTTAGTGTGAACATAAACTATGAATAAGATGGATGGAATGTGGAGAATATATTCCCCTCTGGGGATTAATAAAATCTCTTGACATTTTCTGCACCTGTGCGAGTCGACTGTCAACAATAACGATGGCAGGTTGTCGCCAAAGAGCATTAAAAACTGTTTTAATAACCTTGATTGCATCAAGTGTAAAACAACATATCGATGATTTCTAAATAAGGATGTGCCAAGAATATCATAAAAACGCATCCCTGAGTCGCTGAGTTTAAGCTCCTCGAGGAGTTATAGTTGAGCTAATGTATCCACGGAGCTAAGTTAACTGCTAATCTTGGTTTGGGATCCATACGCTCCATTTATACCAGAGGAGCCAAACGGCAAGAACAAACACTGCGAGTTAACCAGATCCGGTCTAGAAGAAGATAAAAGTACGTCAGTGCTCCCATAAATAACCATAAACCATGAAGTTTGACCTCTTCCTTCCCTTGTGTTTTTGAACTCCTTATTTTGGTCTTTCCATCCACGTCCCTTCGTCGAAGTGTACATTTCCCGGCTCTCGCCTCCATCCCAGCTCGTCTGTTTGTTTTTGAATATTCCTGATATTTCACACATGCTAAGCTCCGTCTGGCGTATGTTGACATCCCGCAGACAGCCCTTCGGATTCCCCCAACACTCCGACTAACCCCCACTTCCCCTCGGCTCCTCTCCGGCTCACTCCCTGCGTTATGCAACAGGTCTGAGACTTGGGTCAACGCCGGAGGAGCAACGGGAGCCTCGCCCTGTTCACACTGGGATCCATCAGTGACCTCACAACACACTCCTGTTTCCAATCGTGGCTTCGGTGCACTTCAAGTGTTGGCCTCTGGTCAGCTTATTGTCCAGATCAACAAAAATCGCTGTCTATTCAATACAACCAGTAATAGATTCCTTTTCCAATTAACTAATGAATGACAAATCAAATATCAAGTATTTCTGCTTCCAACAGACCAATGAAAAGTCCCTACAACTGATTGTGTCTTTGATCAAGCATGACAAGACAATTTGTCACGACACTAGACAAGATTAAGAGTTTTATGAACACGACCAGGGTAAAAACTATGTCATCTTCTAGGCTATCAAACGTAAACGTGGTATAATACCAGAATTACCATAACTGTTTGTTCTCTTCTGTTCATCCTGATACAAGCTGTTCGAGATGCCCTCTCTCCGAAGATTTGTGATTAAAAAACACTTCTTAACTTAAAAGACGCCTCTTTTTTTGCATGGTAGTTTGACACCAGATTCACGATCTTAGAGGTTGTTGCTGTATCTTTACTATGCCATGACGAAAACACCTTAAATTGTAACGGTATAGATCAAAAACATTAAGGGATGACTGTTCTGAGTGGTGATGGGGTTCAGCTCGCCTCGTTATGAGCAAATAGCAACATTAGTGTCTGCTGCTGTTTTCGTTTAGACCAATTTATGTTACGTCTTATCATCTGGCAATCTGTCAGTGGTTTGTAGGCCCATCGTGAGCGACCTGACCCGTCAATGGTGCCTTCTCATTTGTACCGAGGGAGCTAAACGCTCCCAGTGAGGCTTTACTGTGTGTGTATGGTTGTTTGGTTAACACACGCCTTGGCTTAGATCTAAAGTGGTCTTGTACCTCACGCACACACACACACACACACACACACACACACACACACACACACACACACACACACACACACACACACACACACACACACACACACACACACACACACACACACACACACACACACACACACCACAAGCCCTGCTCTCTGATCGTCTCCTGACCTTTACAACCAGCCCGCCACCTGTTCTCCTGTTTTTTCTGCTAATATTACTGTAACTCGCTGCACTCTCCGGTCTTATGGTCTTCCAACTTTCCCCTCTTGGCGTCGAACTCCTGAACTCGTTCCTCCTTTTCTCCTCTGCCACGGGTGAAAGAGAGCTTTCAGAGCGATTCGGTTTAGGAGACGGGTAAACAATGGCCGAGCAGAATGAATTCCAGAGCTTCGCCCCTGCACAGGTGTGAATCACAATTGCAAATCTGACTGGGGATCTCCCACTTTCTTTTCCAATCCCACGTTTCCTGTTACACAAGGTTTTACCAAAGAAAATAAATTGGAGCGAAAACAGCTCTCATGCCCGAGTCTGGGAGGGAATGAATGAATAAATAAATGAAAAATGGTGGGAAAATGAAACCAAACTTACCCGCCGATTAAAACGAATCTTCTGTTTTCAAGCTCACCAGTTAAGGCTCTTGTGAGTAAAAGTAAACTTTCTTCTGATTGGCTTGTTTCCAGGAAGTCCATTGTGCTGAAACATCCAACATGTAGAATCAAGAGCTTGTAATTTGACAACAACTTCATTGTCTCAGTGCCTCCTGTGCTTCAAATTGACTTCTTTAAAAGCGAACTTGCCTGTGATTGACTTTCATGTAGAAAGCGTCACTTTCAATTCAGCTAAACCGGCCAGCGTTTAACATCAAAAGCTTGTAATTTCACACCAGCTTCATGGTGTTAGTGAGTGCTGCACGTTATTTCTCTTCATTTCAAAGCAAAGTTGTATCTGATTGGCTCGCTTTCTTTAAGCCCGTCTTACAACCGGCCAGCATGCAGCATGAAGAGGCAGTAATTTGATACCAGCCTCATCTTCTTTGTGGCTGAACTTAACATTTTAACATGATAAATTCTTTACGTCTATATGTGACAGAAAAAGAAGAGTTTTGTGTAGCATATGTTGAGTGCTGTGTGTGTGTGTGTGTGTGTGTGTGTGTGTGTGTGTGTGTGTGTGTGTGTGTGTGTGTGTGTGTGTGTGTGTGTGTGTGTGTGTGTGTGCGTGTGTGTGCGTGTGTGTGTGCGTGCGTGCGTGCGTGCGTGCGTGCGTGCACACCACAGCGTCATGTGCGAAAGCACTCAACACAAGGCGGTTTGTTCCAAAGCGATCGGTCCGGAACGGGTAAACACCCTCCCCAAAGAGGCTCTCTCACAGCACCCAGCGGGCCTGTCAGCACCACTTAACACCACAATTCATCCTCTCCGCGGGACATGTGTGCCATGTGTGTGCACGAGTGTGTGGGAAACACATTGTATTGAGAGCATGCATGCAGGGCCCGTACTGCAGGCGTGCGATTAGCTGATCGATCGGGGTCAGGCTGCATGGACATGTGTGGGAATGTGAACAGAGATCGATAGCATGTGGCATCAGGAAGACCAACTGTTACTGTTTTACAAAATTCTTGTTGACTGGAAGAGGAATGCATAGTGTCTGTGTTTGAGCTCTTATGGATCGTGCGTTAATTGTTGATTTGAACCTTCTTCTTGCAGGACCTCTGTGGACACCACTCCTGTGACACACTGGGCATGGCCGACGTGGGTACCATCTGCTCTCCGGAGAGAAGCTGCGCTGTCATCGAAGACGACGGGCTCCACGCTGCGTTCACGGTGGCGCACGAGATAGGTATGCATGGATATATATTTACACGCACACACACACACAGGAAGCAACGCAGTGATATCAGTGTTGTGTGACGCCATCCCGAGAACCGGCTGTGTTCTGTTTGCTCATTCTTGCCGCAAATCTTTGACAAGTCCCGTCAATTCCCATGTGGCCGCGACTCTGAGCATCAGCTCGCCGTTAAAACCTCAAGAGATAAAAATAAGTCTCTCTGCCTCAGGCCACCTGCTCGGTCTCTCCCACGATGACTCCAAGTTCTGCGAGGAGCGCTTCGGAGTCAACAGCGACAAGAGGCTCATGTCATCGATCCTCACGTCCATCGACGCCTCCAAACCCTGGAGCCGCTGCACCTCGGCGACCATCACCGACTTTTTCGACGACGGCAATGGTGAGAGTTGTCCAGAGAAAATATCCGGGAACTCTTTCCCACTGTTCAAAAATTCATCTTTTTGTAAAAACAACATAAATTCAGCAGAAAATATATAGTATTGGTGGAAGTTCATTTGAGTCTTTGGTTAATACTGATGCTCCACAGCCGAGTGCCTCCTGGACTCCCCCCGGCAGGCCCTCCTGGGCCCCGAGGAGCTCCCGGGCCAGAGCTACGACGCAGTCCGACAGTGCCGCCTGGCCTTCGGCCCGGAGTACACCGTCTGCCCCGGCATGGACGTGTGCTCCCGGCTGTGGTGCGCCGTGATCCGCCAGGGCCAGATGGTGTGCCTGACCAAGAAACTGCCGGCGGTGGAGGGAACGCCGTGCGGGAAGGGACGCATCTGCCTGCAGGGAAAGTGCGTGGACAAGACCCGCAAGAAGCACTACTCGGTAAGTTGGGTACCGAATTGGAAAGAGGACATGGAGACACAAAAATAAACGTCTTTTTATAGTTCAAAAACTGATATTTTAAGCCCTCAATGCTCAGTACATAAGCTTGTTCCTGGAAGACAAAGATAAACTAAGAAAGGAGCAGAAGAAGAGCAAGAAAGGCAGACTGATGCACTTAGAGAAGGAAGACAAACTCTGAATGTGACTCCATTGTGTGATCAGCTTTATTTAGGGCTAATCTGTGCGATTTGTTCCCCCAGACAGAACTAAATTGAATCTGGCCTTAATGAGTTAAGGGACTTAATCTGTCAATGCTCTCTGTTCATCAGAGGGGGGTGGGGGTGTGGGGGGGGGGGGGGGGGGGGGGGGGGGGGGGGCATTTTGTTTGTGTTTGTTTGTCACATGACTCTGGATAGGGCTGACTCGAGCCTTGGCAGACGCTTGCGTGCAGTGGATCCGGCCCAGCTTCAGACTCGAGTCCTTTTCGCTGCCTGAGGATGACGAGCAGCTCCCCCCCCCCCCCCCTTAATTTCTAGATTGTGGAGCCTTTTTGCCTTTCTGTAATTCTTGCAGATTAAGTTGCTTTCACTGTGGAAAGAAATGCTCTAAAGCCTCAGCAGTGGCGCGAAGCGGAAAAGACTTTTCCAAAGAAGGCTTGCAGAAATCACTGGTTTTTGTGTCATAAAATGCAAAACACTACTTAGCCAGTCTTTTTGAATTACTCATGACTCATCCACCACTGGCTGGTTGGAAAAGCCCAAAAATAAGAGAGCTACCTGAGGATTTTCATTCAGAAGGAAAGCATGTGAGCTGTTACACCACAGCTCCTGCTACGCCCGCCTAATGAGCGGCTTTGAACACTCTTAAATTATGATCACATGAATGTAGTCTCCTGCTCTTTCTGTCTGTCTGTACAAACCACAATGAATACCACACTTTTAACACTATCTATCACAGATATCTTTCTGAAGGGATTTTCCGATGACACGTGGTTGGCTGGTGTTCGATAAGAGTTTGTTGTTGCCCTTAACCTCCTTTTATGGTTTTTATCCTTTATCATCATCCCTCTTGCCATTGGTGGGGCAAAGAGTAAAGGAGAGAGCTTGTACCAGAAACACCGGTTTAACTTAACACTGCTTCTATCTATGGGATGGGAATAAAAGTAAACTTCCAACGCCTTTCCATCTCTTATTACTTCTCCCAGGCATCCAATCATGGCAGCTGGAGTTCTTGGGGTTCATGGGGTTCCTGCTCAAGAACCTGTGGAGGCGGCGTGCAGTTCGCCCAGCGTTTGTGCAACAACCCACCACCAAGGAACAATGGGCGCTATTGCACGGGGAAGAGAGCCATCTATCGGTCTTGCAACGTCACACCGTGTCCTGTTTCCAGTGAGTGCGACCCAATCGCGCTATTTTGACTGTTTGAGGTTTGGTGAGTTTATTTAACACTCAAATAATCTCCTTAACAGGTAAGAGCTACCGCCAAGAGCAGTGTGAGGTGCGCAACGGTCCTCAAACAGATCCCAAGGGGGTGAAGACGTTTGTTGAGTGGGTGCCGAAGTACGCGGGAGTCCTCCCGAAGGACGTCTGCAAGCTGACATGTCGAGCAAAAGGAACGGGATACTATGTGGTGTTCTCTCAGAGGGTGAGTCAGTAAACCATCAGATGTCGATATGAGTTGATAAAGACAGGGATGATGATCGTGGCTGTCCGTGTTCAGGTGGTCGATGGGACCGATTGTCGTCCGTACAGCAGCTCGGTGTGCGTCAAAGGGAAATGTGTTCGGACTGGCTGCGACGGTATCATCGGGTCCAAGCTCCAGTTTGACAAGTGCGGCATCTGCGGAGGCGACAGCACAGGGTGTGTCCGGGTGGTGGGCAACTTCACCAAGAAGAGGTAAGACAAAGAAACGTTGGAGTTTGTGTAATAGACCCATAGTAATACAAGAGCCAAAACCTATGAAGTCAACTTTGTTCAATATCCTAACCATTCATGTGCCTAAATACATGAAGTAGGTGCAATGCAATTGGCTGATGATATATTTGCATTATGAGCAAATGATTACTTGATGTTGTGGTTGCAATGCTTCCATTTTCTAATATAACAACTCTACTTTACTTTCTACAAATAGCAAGGGCTACACAGATGTGGTGAGGATCCCTGCAGGTTCTACTCACATCAAGGTTCGTCAGTACAAAGCCAAGGACCAGACCCGCTACACCGCGTACCTGGCCCTCCGACGACCCAGCGGCGAATACCTCCTGAACGGCAAGTTCATGATCTCCACCTCCGAGACAATCATCCCGCTCAACGGCTCTGTGCTCAACTACAGTGGCTGGAGCCAGAGGGACGAGTGGCTCCACAGCATGGGCCCCGGCGCCATCCAGGAAGCACTGGTGGTCCAGATTCTAGCCACTGACGCCAAAAAGCCCTTGGATTTACGCTACAGCTTCTTCATGCCTCGGCCGACTCCGCCACAACAGCCGTCTGCTCCCATCGTCCCCAACACAAAGTCAACGTCTTCCCAGACGACGGTGCCAACCACAACGAGGACCACCACCACAAGTCGCTCTACTACGTCTTCCTCAGCTCCATCTTCTATAGCTCCAGGTCCTCCTCCCCCGACCCCGGGGCCGCAGTGGGTAATGGGGACCTGGATGACCTGCTCCAGAACTTGTGACACTGGCTGGCAGAGCCGGACGGTTCAGTGTAAAGACCGGGACGGGAAACTGTCGAAAGGCTGCGTGCTGGGCGCTCGCCCCTCTGCCTTCAAACACTGTCTGGTAAAGAAATGTTGAACGGACTTTTGCGCCAATGTGGTGGAATCCGTACATCTGATAAACGTCTGAAGTGCTGGATGTAGGACTCTAATGTACTCAAAGCAGTAGAACCTTAAACTGGACTGTGAATGTTGCCGGAAAGCGCCAGAACTGGACACAAAGAGACTCAGAGACTGATCTGAATGGACGTACCTGGAATCAATGTAGCTATGCAGAGCATGAGTAGAACGTTTTCCGACAGTGACGAGCATCATGCCGGCACAGCTAAGAACTAAGTAGCATGTCACTTCCATGTGGACAATAACTGATTGTACATCAGTCTCCACAGCGTGGGGCCTTTGTGTGTGACGCCCAGTATCGGCATGCGTGTTGTGTTTTTTTGATGCTTCCTTGTGGATTTGGAAGTCAGACCCTTTAGTCTTTTGTCTTGAGGACCCTGGATTGTCTCATCCTGCGTTTTGCTCAGAAAGTTCATAGGACTGGATCATTTCTGTCTAGATCCAGCAGTTATGACATCACAAATCACATCCCTTTAAAGGTACAGCACGTGCAATTCCAGTAATGCCACTTTTGTGAATTAGCAGGAAGTTATAATTCCATCCCGGCTAGCTCAGTTGGTAGAGCATGAGACTCGCAATCTCAGGGTAGTGGGTTCATGTCCCACGCCGGGCCTTAATCAGTGCAATGTGAAATGAGTGACAGTGCTCAGACTGCCACCCCCGCGACCCAGAAACGGGTAAGCAGGAGAAAATGGATGGATGATGATTCCATGTGGCGTCTAGTCTGTCCTCGGACCACAAGTTACTTTTTAGCTCTAGCATTATTTGGCATGAGTTTCAGGTACTTCTCCATCTATGAGAACTAAAGGCCCCTGCATACTCCCTTTTTGAACCCATAAGAACAAGAAGAAAATTCGTCAGTGACGTCAGCCAGCTGCTGAAAAAAAAGCTTTTTCGGCAGGACTGTTCATACTCCAATAAGAAGCTGCCGAAGTCGGAGGCCACGCCCCCTCACTGCAGCCACACGTCTGTGATGCGCCATTTAAACTTTTCAACTGCACAGTTTATTTCTCGCCTTCAGTGCTTTCAGAAATACATTTCTCTGAACTTTTTCAGTAATAAAAGAGTTTTTGTCCGAGCGCCATGTTGATCCGGTGTTAACTACAGGAGCTGACAGCTGTTCGTGATGCGTTCAGGTGCATCATGTAAAAGCCTGCAATCCGACATTTTAACGAGCTGCGGTGCTCGTACAGTAGCGATGTTACAAGCTAAATATGATTAAAATATCACTGATAGTCATGAGCGAACTGGAACTGGAACTGGAACGCATGCGCAGCACACGGCAGTGCAGACTTTTCAGCAGTGCGGATCCCACATAGTTCGGCCAGGGCTGTTGGCATAGCCGAAACAAATTCTTTCGGCCAGAGGGAGCTGGAAGAAGGAAATGACGTAATTTTGTTTGGCAGGACCCCGCACTGCCGAACTTTCGTCTTGTACTTATGGAGTATGAAGAGGCCTTAACACCTGCTACGTCTTCCTCACTGGTTAGGATAAACTAGAAGTATGTGTAACTCACCACAAGCGTCTGACTCACTGTACTGCCTTGTGGCATTTTAGTCACAAACGATCTTAAAATAATTATGGGAATGTTGTTGAGAAGCCTAATCTAGTCATAGCTACATCAGTCTTGTAATACCACGCTTCGCCGCAAGGTGGTGCATTGAGTTGGTATCATTTTCCCTGTGTTCATTCTGAGAACAAATGCGGCAACAGAAGATTCTGACTTTCTTTAATGGCAACAACTAACATCGAATTCCTGAAACTACTAAGTAACAGTGGCTCACTACTGCCACCCAGTGCACAAACGTGGCATTACTTAAATCTGACCTGTCGTACCTTTAAGCAAGACATTTTCCGTAATGTACCGAAGAAGGCTGATTTAAACAATCACCTGTACAGTGCAGGAACGGTAGCATGCGATCATGGAAGACAAATCTACAAACGGGCAAAGTAGCCGCGACGCTCCTTCATTTAAATGGAGGTTAATGACGACTCACAGGTTTTTTGGGGTGAAGCTTGATTTTTGTGCCTGTGTAGCGTGTAAGTCCGTCTCTGTGTGTGCATGTGGCACGCTCACACATAACGTGAACCCCAGGCCTGTGTTTTCAGCACATACTTGTTTTTGTTGTCCACTGCGTCTTGAAGCTCCTTCCCTCTCAGCGCCACTCGTATCAATCATTATACTGGTGCTGGGTGGGCTGTCGATTGTGTGTGTGTGTGTGTGTGTGTGTGTGTGTGTGTGTGTGTGTGTGTGTGTGTGTGTGTGTGTGTGTGTGTGTGTGTGTGTGTGTGTGTGTGTGTGTGTGTGTGTGTGTGTGTGTGTGTGTGTGTTGGTTAATATCTGTTTGTATGTTTATTTGAAATGATGGTAATTTGACAATGTGTGCCCTGGATACTCGCAACGACAGCAGTCATTGTCCTTTTGCAATTCAACTCTTCTTTTTACTCATTTTCCAGCTTGTATTTGTCATTGATTTATTTTTTTCCTTACACTGATGGGTGGGGTTGGCCATGGTACTGATAGTCTGAACACTCCATTAGAGCGAGATCAATAGTGTTACATTTGGTGGAGGGTTTCTAAAGGTCACCAGAACTCATTTTGGTTTTACGCTCCCAGTTTTTGCTGAATAACATTGTGTTTTCAGAGCTTTTAAATGTGTTTTTTCACTTCCTGTATACCTAGTTACTAATGCTTCAGGCTTTAAGACAATCTTTTGACTTCACTGTCTTTTCAAATCCAGTTTTACTGCAAAATATTGCAAAAAAAATTCTCAAACAAAATGATTTTCCCCGTAAATAAGCTCAATAGCAGTCTTTTGACTCAGGATAGACTGAAGAGATTCAAATATGACAAGTACCGTCTCCAAAATTTGTATAATCATGCAAATTTTGTTTAGTTTTCCAGACTTGACCTGAAAAACTGTGGTTCAGCCACTCTTGTCTCTATAATGCTAAATTAAGCTAGCATGCTATCAGTTGGAGGGTATATACACCTGTTTGTGTGCGTGCGTGCGTGTCAGTGGTCTCCACCTTTTTCTCAACATAACAACAAAGGAAGTCATTTTTACGAACGTGTGTTTTTAAAAGCTGGAATCACGCTTCATCACCCTTTTAGAAATGTTTCCTGTGTTAATGCTAAGCTATGCTAACTGGGTAGCTGCTGAAG